>NC_141875.1:431269385-431894385 GCF_056163025.1 Triticum urartu | reverse complement strand
AGGAGGGGTGTGGCTTTCCGCAAAATGGAGGAAACAGACTTGCGTTGGAGTGCCTACGGTCAAAACGGGGTCCTGTTCATCGGGAGGGGTGTGGCATACCGCAAAACAGGACTCCACGGGCTAAAGTTCATCCACCGTCTACTGCCTCGCTCCAGCCTCCACGGGCTACTGTTCAACCACCGTCGACTTCCTCTAGCCTCCACCTACTACTGTTCATCCATTGCGTCTCCCTCCTGCCTCCACGGGCTGCTGTTCATCCAGCCTCCACCGGCTACTATTCAACCATCCCTCCACGGGTCCTGTTCATCCACCCCCAACCGGCTCGAGTGTGGTGGCCTCCTCGATCGGGGTCATGTTCATCCAGCGGCAACGGCCTACTAGCTACCACGGGGTCCTGTTCATCCAACCCCCATCGGGAACTATTCATCCAACCCCCAACAACGATCAATGTTCATCAAGAGGTAGCTGGTTCGATTGGCTTCAATTAGCAGCAGTAGCGAAGGAATCGCTCGGGTTCAGTTAACAGCCAAGGGATTGATCGCTGGGTTTAGTAACGTACATAGCTAGTGCAATCGCTTGGGTTCAGTAAGTGAACGCCTCGCTCGGCTTCAGTTAGAGCCCAACGCCTCGCACACACGCGCGTACATGTACGAGAGAAACATGCAAACCTCCGTGAATCGCTTGGCCCCGACCACCCATCGTAACCGGGAACTCCCCGAAATTTTCCTCGTCCTCACTTCTACCATGATTTTTCTCATCATGGACGGCCCAAAGAATGTCATGCAGGTGCGTCCCTGGCCCACCCAGGGCGAAAAGCCCATTTTCTATCATGATTTTCTGTCATAGAAGTAGGAGCCCACCACATCTATGATGATACGTGGTTTTGTCATAATTATAGTCGTAGAAGTGTCATAAGCATGACAAAAAAATTTCTTTCAGCCCATAATGTCACAGATCTATCTTTTCTTGTAGTGATTCTAGGCGAATTGACACAGAAATATTTTTACTTTCGTCGAGATCTTGGCCTTCCAAATACCCAATAAGTCCATTGTTGGTGCATTCTTGGAGATCTCCTTATATAGGATCCCATGGAGAATTGCCCCAATGGGTCAAGTCTCCATGTCACCTCATGTGTACTCATGGATGGCCTTGAAACTTGAAGTACATCGAGCATGTCCCGCCACACATTTGCCTCCTATGGTCCAAAGGTACAGCCAAAAGTGGCCGCCCATCTGTTATTCATCCACATTTCCGCCATTCTCGTATAATCACAAAGAGGCTTGGAAATCTTTCGTGAAAATATGTATCCCCACAACACCTATCAAACCAAAAGGAGGCAAGTCTCCCGTCCCGAATATGATATTTTGTACCCCAAACATAGAAGGTGTTCTACCTTTTGGATGGATCTGGTAAATTGAGATTTGCTCACTATGGCCCTGCCCCTCTGTCCCTTCTCTAAGGTATTTGTTACAATATATTTGCAACCAAAGACCTCCCAAATCAGTTAAGATCTTCCAACCTACTTTGCTATGAGGCACCAGTTCATGATGTTAGTATTGATAACCCCCAAACCACCATTCTCTTTTGGTGAGCAAATAATTGGCCAACTAACCATATGATATCGTTGCTTCCCATCCAATTTCCCTTGGAAGAATCTGGACCTCACCGTGTCCATCTTGTAATGCGCCCCATCCCGAAGTAAATAAAAAACCCATGGAAAACATGGGGATGCTGGCGAGCTAATCGTTCACCAGAACTAATCTTTTGGCCGTGGCCATTAGGCGCCCTTGCTATGGCTCCACTCTGGTAGCCACTTTTTCAACAAGTAGATCAAAGTCCTCGGTACGCACAAGCTTATATGAAATTTTCATCCCAAGGTATTTTATGGGTAGTTCCCCTAACTTGCAACTCGTCGTATGTGCACCCTTGAGTTGATTCTCCAGATCGCATCCCATAAGCATTGCCTCACTCTTATCAAAATTTATTTTTAACCCTGACATTGCCTCAAAGCACATTAACAAGAATTTAAGGTTGATGATATCCATGTCAGAATATAGGATGAGAATAAGTGTGTCATCTGCATATTGTAGATGAGATATCCCATTTGGTAGGATCCGTGTGGCCACACCATGAATATGGCATGCTTCTTTGGCCTTACGTAATATCACCGCCAATGCATCCGATATAATACTAAACAAGGGGGATGATATAGTATCACCTTGTTTCACTTTCCTGGCATTGAGGAAGCATGTACCAACTTCCCCATTTATGTTGATGGCCATATGACCGCCCCTCACCAACTGCATGACTAACAAACCCATTTATTATCATAACCTCACTTCCGGAGCACTTCTTCCAAGAAGTCGCATCGCACCCTATCGGACGTTCTCAAAGTCAATCTTTAAGATAAATATTTTTTCCATGGAGACCTTGATCTCATGCACTACCTCGTGAAAGACTGCAATGCCATCTAGAATATTACGCCCTTTGATAAATGTCACCTGGTTGGGTGGATAATCTTATGCGCCACCGGAGCTAATGCGATCTGAACCCTTTCATGAATAGGCGGAAGCTCACATTAATCAACGTGATTTGTCGAAATTGACGAATACATTCCGCCCCCATCACTCTTGCTAATAATGCCAGAGCCCCATAGTTTAGGGGTTGTTTGGTTTGTGACTAACTTTGCCAAAGATTGCCACACCTAAGGTTAGACAAGTTTGACCAACTTAGGTGAGTGTTTGGTTCAAGCCACACCTTAGGCAAGTCACACTTGGGCCATGTCGTGGTTCTAAGTCTGACAGTAGAATGGGGGTAGGTATGTAGAGGCAAGATCCTAGATATGGAGGAGTTGTACACGCGAGTTTTACGGCTTCAGGCCCTTCTCGGAGGAAGTAACAACCCTACGTCTCGGAGCCCAGAGGCGGTCGACTGGATATATGCGTGTGAGTTACAGGGGGTGCGAACCCTTGTCCCGGAGGAGGGGGTGGCTTATATAGAGTATGCCAGGACCCCAACCAGCCCACGTTACAAAGGGTTCAATGTACATTAAGGCAGGGCGTTACTGTTAATGCTAGTAATAAAGAGATATAAATGATCTTTAAGGCTACAGAGTGAATGACCGACCGTTGTCATCCTAAGTGACGTTAGGCCTTCTACACTCCAAGTGGTTTCTTGTATCGTCGAGTGTCTTCAAGACTGTCGAGTGGAACATAGCTTTATGGTCGAGTGGATGATGATTTTTCTTCGACTGCTTCTGGTTCTTTTAGAGGTTACCTTGGGGAGGGTATCTTGGACAGATCCATGACCCTACCCTAGGTACATAGCTTCATCAGCCCCCACATGGCATACACACAAAAAGTGTGGCAAGATTCCCTTAGGCTTGCCAACTTGTGGCTCTCATTTTGATGAACTAACCTTAGCCAACTTTGGAAAAAATGTGTGGCAAAATGTGGCAATGCTAGTCCTAGAACCAAACAGCTCCTAAGTCTTTGGATATCAATATATCCCAGCATGAAATCATCTACGATGTGTATCATTTGAGGACCAAGCAAATGCCAAAAATGTCGGTAGAATATGATCGGGAAGCTATCCAGGCCCAGCACCGTGTTACCACGCATTTCCCATAGATTGTATTCGATTTCTTGAAAGTTGAAGGGTTGGGTGAGGGAGTCCTGGATTCGGGGGTGTTCGGGTAGCCGGACTATACCTTCAGCCGGACTCCTGGACTATGAAGATACAAGATTGAAGACTTCGTCCCGTGTCCGGATGGGACTTTCCTTGGCGTGGAAGGCAAGCTTGGCGATGCGGATATTCAAGATCTCCTACCATCGTAACCGACTTTATGTAACCCTAACCCTATCCGGTGTCTATATAAACCGGAGGGCTGTAGTACGTAGGCAATCAAATCCATATACAACAATCATACCATAGGCTAGCTTCTAGGGTTTAGCCTCCTTGATCTCGTGGTAGATCTACTCTTGTACTATCCATATCATCAATATTAATCAAGCAGGACGTAGGGTTTTACCTCCATCAAGAGGGCCCGAACCTGGGTAAAACATCGTGTTCCCTGCCTCATGTTACCATCCGGCCTATACGCACAGTTCGGGACCCACTACCCAAGATCCGCCGGTTTTGACACCGACATTGGTGCTTTCATTGAGAGTTCCTCTGTGCCGTCACAATCAGGAAGGATGCCTCCTCCCATCTTTAAAGACGGCGCCGTTGCTAAGGGAGCCTTGGCCGTCGGCCAAACCCTCCGGCTAGGTGGTTTCCTCATGACCGCCTGTTCAGCTGTTGCGCCGACGGTGACCTCTCGAGTCATCAAAAGCAACCTACACGTCATCTCGGAGCTCGTCGAGCAGCTAGATCCAATGGAGCTCTCTTCCGTAAACGAGCTCTTGGATCGCATAGCCGCCCTGGGGGTCACTACGGATTACGACCAGGTTGGGCTTAAACCTGATCTAAGAGAAATTAACTCTCCCCAAGTCACCCACCACGTTGCCGTGGTAGAGACGCTGTGCGGCGACCCTTCATCTATTTTAAGGACTAGCTACATCCGAATTCCCGACCCCTCCAAGCCGGATACCCGCGGAGGGGGAGATATAACGCAAGACCTGAGCTTAGGATCAGGCAACGGGCCAGATTCACTGGACAACAACCAAGAATCCGAACTTCAAAGTTCGGAAACTCTTCGGCCTCCGAATCTGGGATTGGGTGAGGTTTCAGATTCAACGACACCCGCCCACCCAATCATAAGCGATCTCTCCCAAATCAGGCAGAGGCCCAAGGAAACAGTACATCATTACTGGGCCAGATTCCTCCTGGTTATGAACAGGATAAAGGATTGCCGCGAGGAAGACGCAATCTCAATTTTTTTTCGATAATTGCACGGACAAGGGAATCCTTAACGCCGTAAGTCGTCGTGATATCACACGCTTCGCTGACTTGGCGTCCATAGTACAAAAATACTGTGCGATGGAAAGCGCCTGGAAAACCGAAATAAATTTTTGGGATAATCCGGCCTTGAATAGTAATCCCGTCCGAACTAAGAGGGTGCATCATCACAGGACACCCGGGATAAACACCAAAAAGCCAAAACCCTCTACAGGGCATGGAACCGTACTGGAAAGATGGCTTGATGGACCCTGTAGAATTCACAGTACAGAGGACGCCACACCAACTCACAGCCTTAGAGCATGTTGGATACTCCGGCAGGTGGCCAAAATCGGCGAGGACCTCTTAATTCCGGAGGCCACAGAAAGCCAGCCCAAGGACACCAGTACCGTTCTCACAATCTTCGAGACTTTCGCATCAAACAATGTGCGAAAAAGAACACTCCGCAGCCTCGCCAAAGTCTATCAAGTTGCAACAATAAATCCATGGAGCGACACTGCCATTACCTTCAACGCAAGTGATGAACCTAGATTCCGAACAGCCCGAGCACCAGCCGCATTGGTCCTCAATCCCATAGTGGACGGCTTTCGCCTCACCAAGGTGCTCATGGATGGAGGCAGTGGACTGAACCTCATTTATGAGGAATCTCTTCAAAAAATGGAAATAGACTGGAACCGCGTCGAGCGAAGCAGCACAACCTTTAGAGGAATAATCCCCAGTCGGGAAGCGCGCTGCACAGGAAAAATCACACTAGATGTGGTGTTCGGCACGCCGGATAATTACAGGTCCGAAGAAGTCACGTTTCAGGTGGCCCCGTTTAAGAGCAGATATCACGCTTTACTAGGGCGGGAAGCATTCACAATCTTCCAAGCAATACCCCATTACGGGTACATGAAGCTTAAGATGCCCGGGCCGAATGGAATTATCACTCCGTGCCGAAAACAAGACGGCTGCATTAGCCCTTGAGGCGCTATCCAAAGCCTTAGCGGATGAGAACTGACTGCGCTGCGCTCCACGGTTAACAGGGATGATGTGATACTCGATAAGAGATCCAAATCCACATCCTTCAAGCCAGCCGACGAAATAGTCAAATTCCAGGTCCATCCAATAGACCCCAATAAAACAGCTTCAATCGGGGCACGACTGAACCCTGATGCAGACGCCGCACTACGAGAGTTCCTACGAGAGAACTGGGACATCTTCGCCTGGCACCCTTCAGACATGCCAGGGATCCCACGCAGGCTGGCCGAACACAGCTTAAATATCCTAAAAGGATTTAAACCTGTCAAACAAGCCCTTCGGCGTTTTTCCGAACCCAAGAGACAGGCTATGGGAGAGGAGCTAGCCAAGCTATTGGAGGCCGGATTCATCAGAGACATAAAACATCCGGACTGGCTAGAAAACCTGGTGATGGTACCAAAGAAGGACAAATCCTGGTGCCTGTGTGTCGATTTTAAAGACCTTAACAAGGCTTGCCCAAAGGATCCCTTCCCCCTCCCCCGCATCGATCAAATTATCGATGCCACCGCAGGACATGATTTGTTGTGTTTCCTCGACGCATACTCCGGTTACCATCAAATCAAGATGGCAGAATCAGACCAAGCTGCAACAGCATTCATCACACCATACGGCCCATTCTGCTTCAACACAATGCCCTTCGGGCTGAAAAACGCCGGCGCAACATATCAGCGCATGATCCAGACATGTATGGCAAACCAGATCGGCAAAACAGTGGAGGTGTATGTGGATGATGTGGTCGTCAAATCAAGACATGTCGAATCCCTAGTAAACGACTTGAGGCTTACATTCGATAACCACCGACAATATGACATCAAGCTCAACCCAGAAAAATGTGTCTTCGGCGTCCCAGCCGGAAAGCTCTTGGGCTTCATTGTATCCGGTAGAGGAATTGAAGCAAACCCAGCCAAGATCCGAGCTTTGTCACAATTGGATGTCCCAAAGGACCTTAAACAAATACAAAAATTAACCGGGTGCGTGGCGGCTCTAAGCCGCTTCATCTCCCGCTTGGGAGAAAAGGCACTACCCCTCTATCGCCTCCTTCGGCGCACCGAACACTTTGAGTGGACGGAGGCCGCCACGGACGGACTTGATGAAATAAAAGCCATATTGGCAACAAACCCAGTCCTGGCCGCGCCGAACACCGGCGAACCAATGTTATTGTACATTACAGCAACACATCAAGTTGTCAGCGCAGTGCTCGTTGTCGAGCGGGAAACGGATGGACACAAATTCCCCCTTCAAAGGCCGGTCTACTGCGTATCCACCGTCCTCACTCCATGCAAATCACGGTACCCGCATTATCAAAAGATTGCATACGCGGTATTCATGGCATCCCGGAAGCTACGACACTTCTTTCAAGAGTGTTCCATAATAGTAGCCTCGGAAGTACCACTCAACGATATTATCAACAACCGCGACGCAACGGGCCGGATTGCAAAATGGGCCATCGAGCTTCTCCCATTCGATATAACCTATAAGCCACGGCGAGCTATTAAATCGCAAGTTTTGGCCGACTTCGTCGCAGAATGGACGGAGGCCGAGCTCCCTAAAGAGTACGGCACATATTCAAACTGGATTGTGCATTTCGACGGCTCCAAAATGTTGGCCGGACTGGGGGCTGGCGTCGTCCTGACGTCCCCCACATGAGACACAGTCCAATATGTGCTCCAGATCATGTACATGGATTCCAACAATGCAGTCGAATATGAGGCCCTCCTACATGGTCTCCGGATAGCAGTATCCATGGGTATCCAGCGCCTAGAGGTACGCGGGACCCAAAAATGGCAGCTTACTGCAACGCCATCCTAAAAATGTCAGCTCGGTTCGAAGGGCTGGAGTTTCACCATATAGCCCGAGAAAACAATCAAGCAGCGGACGTCCTGGCACGCATCGGAGCAAAACGCGATGCAGTCCCCCCCAACATCTTTTTGGAAAGATTGTTCAAGCCATCCGTAGCATGGGAGGGGGAACCCGCAAATAATAGCCCGGACCCAGCCGCACCACTCGACGCCGAACAATCTGACACAATTGGAGGCTCTGCTAATGAAATTACACCTTCAGCCCACATAATAATGGCGGTCATCGCCCCGTGGACAGAACCATTCCTAGCCTACCTTACTAGGCAGGAACTCTCGGAGGACCAAAACGAGGCCCGCTGCATAGTGCGGCGGTCTAAAGCCTATAGAGTCCATGAGGGAGAGCTTTATAAGAAAATCACTACCAGAGTCCTTCAAAGGTGCATCTCCGAAGAGGAAGGGCGGAACCTTCTGGCTGAAATTCATGCCGGACTCGGTGGTCACCATGCCGCTGCTCGGTCCCTTGTTAGCAAGGCTTTCCGTACAGGCTTTTATTGGCCGACGGCCCGGGCAGACGCTCAGGACCTAGTCCAACGATGCGCTGGTTGCCAACTTTTTGCCAACCAAAGCCATATGCCACCCACCGCACTCCAAACTATACCCATCACCTGGCCTTTTGCGGTCTGGGGGCTTGACATGGTCGGACCCCTTAAAGGTAGGACCGTTAGGAAAAAATACTTACTGGTCATGGTGGATAAATTCACCAAATGGATAGAAGCCAAGCCTGTTAAAATGGCCGAATCCGGACCTGTGATAGACTTCATATCCAGGGTTGTACACCGTTATGGCGTCCCCCACAGCATCATAACCGATAACAGTACAAACTTTACCGCCGACGAGGTAAAACTCTGGTGCAAAAACATGGGCATCAAGCTCGATTATGCTTCCGTCTATCACCCACAAACCAACAGCCAGGTCGAACGTGCAAATGGTCTTATCATGAGCGGCATTAAACCCAGACTGGTGCGGTCCCTCAAGGAATCTAACACGCACTGGGTAGAGGAGCTCGACTCCGTGCTATGGGGGCTGCGGACCACGCCAAATCGCACCATCAGATACACACCATTTTTTATGGTGTACGGCGCAGAGGCAGTTCTGCCCTGCGACATAATTCATGACTCACCTAGAGTGCGCATGTACGAAGAAAGAGAAGCCGAGCTCGATCGGCAGGACAACTTGGACGCCCTGGAGGAGGAGCGTGACGTGGCAAAAGCCCGTTCCGCATTTTATCAACAGCAGGCCCGAAGATATCAAAGCAGAGAAGTACGGGCCAAAAATTACAATGTTGGCGAACTAGTTCTACGCCTGCCGGATAAGAAAAAGGACAAACTCAAGCCCAAGTGGGAAGGTCCATTCATAATCGACCAAGTCCTGAATGGCGGAGCATACCGCCTGCGAGATGCGTCGAATAACCGACTCGAGCCGAACCCGTGGAACGCCACCCGTCTCCGAAGATTCTATGCCTAGCGCCGGACTCTGTGTTCGTCTCCTTCCTCTGTCCATTTTTGCATTTTTCTGTCTTACATTTCTCTCCTTCCCCTCTTTTATTTTATAGCCCTTAAAGGCTCATCTAGTAACGCGCCACTCGCGCTCATTAAACCTGGGGGCTTCTTTAACAGAAGCTTATTTATACGGGCTTCACGCCCAACACATGCGTCAAACTTCCGCATGTACCTTTTTCTTCACCATTATATGCATCGATATGACTTAAGTTTTGGCCAAGCTGGGTTGCCTAGCTCCTGTGCTTACCCCTACGTTCCCGATTGTTCGGCTAGGCGGTAAAGGGAGCACCTCTGCGATTGTTACTGCCGGGTCAGCCGGATGTGTACCTCAGACTAGGTGAAGCCGAAAGCTAGCGTTCTTAAGGGAATATTCGGTCGGTGAGATAAAAGATGATCTTTTTACTCATTTTATGCGCCCCCAGATGCTTTTTTCTGCGTCTTTTTACGCAGTCCGGACATGCACTTTAGGGCATGCCTCCCAGCGAAAGGAACCCCTAACGGAACTATTCTCTCTGGAAGATGTTTCTTAGTAACCATGTAATATAACATAACTAGTTGGGCACTTGTCTGATAAAGCACTAATGACCCCTACGCCTGGTCTCCACGCATACCACGGTTCTTATATAACCGCTATGGTATTCGGACACACTCTGGACCATCAGGTCCCGAGGTTGAAGCGAAAAGGTCGGCAACGACAAACGATCTAGAATCCGGCTAGAAGGCATTACACATGTCAATTCAAAATTACATAGTCATTCTGACTGATTGTATTCCTCTTCTATACCATCTAACAGGCTGTCTAATTTGCAGTCCTGCTGGGAATACTTCGCGGCCAACTCTACTTGGCCGTATACTAAGCTCACAGGGATCTCCTTCCCGTCAGGCCCCACTGGTCCGACCTCGGCCATGTGGTTTGGGTCAGACTTCGTAAAACGGGTCTTCACCATGGCCCAGACTTCCCTAGCGCCTTGTCGACAGGCCGATATCTTCCACAACCGAAAGCGCCGCCGAGCTCCCTTCAGCTTCTCCGCAAGCTCTCCAAGGCCCTCGGGCATGGAGTGGGAAGGCCATAAGGCTTGGGAAACACCTCGCATCGCCTGCCGATTTCACTCGTGCAGTTGCATGAGTTCGGGAAGAAGGTCACCCATAGAACCGGGCATCTCCTCTGCAGGACGACCTGTGAGCATACCTACAGAAATTACTCTGTTAGTCGACTTCCTCGCCGAACTTTTTTTTCAAAGTTCGTTCAAGCACTTACTGAATATGCCGCGTCGAAGTCGCTGATTCTCCCTCGTGGAGTCCGACAGCTGGCCACGAACATCTTTAAGTTCGACGTCCAGCCTGGTGTTGGCATCCTGAAGATCATTCTTCTCTCACCTCACCTTTGTCAACGTACTCTCACCGGCCTTTAGCCGACATAAGAGCTGTTGCTTTTCCGGATCGAGTCCGGCGCCATCTGCAACATGATTTGTCAGATTTGCACCCACACCGCACAATACTAATCTTTCGAAGCGTATCTTACCTTAGGGGGTCTCTTTGGGCTCCCCCGCTGCGGCTAGTGCGGCCTCTAGTTGGGCCTTGCACTTTTCCAGCTCCTGGGACAGTACGGTATTCTTCTCTGTAAGAACCTGCTTATTCAATGATCCTTAAATCAGTTGCTCTAACTGTTTCAAGTCTCGGGGGCTACTGGTATATCTATATTTGACCAAAATTTTCTTACCCGTATGTCTTTTACATACTGCTCCGTGGCTCTGGCTAAACCATTTTGAGCGACACAGAGGTACGCATCTCCTGAATTAAAGGCATCTAAAGCCTCTTGGGAGAAACAAGCTTCGCGTAGAACTGTCCGGCGACGCCTGTGGTTCATGGCACTCTCCACTTCAGAATTTGTGGCAGACAGCCTGTCCGCATCCTCTGTCGGAGGAGCATTCGGTGCGCGCCTTGTGCTCGCCTCCGCTTCCTGGCCAGACGTTGGAGCCTGGCTGGTGGGGGCGCGATTGGCAACCTCTCCGGATATAGTCCGGCGAGGTCTCTTCGTTCTGAGGATAGCACGAACGTTAATATGCCCTGACAGAATAACACCAGGGAAACAGAGGGTGCGCTATACCTTTGCGCCGGCATCTCAGTCCGGACTGCATTCCTTTTTGCCCCACGGGGTCCTGCGGCCCCTCGTTGGCTAGCCGCCGCAGGTTCGGCCTCCTCCCTCGGAAATTTCCCCTGCAAAACATGGTTGTCGTCAGAAACTCCGGAATACGTGAGAGTGGAATCTCTCTCAAGGGAATGAGACTCTGGTTTCTGTCACCTAGGAGGCCGGGACTAACCCTGGGTAATCAGCCGTGATGGCTACCAAGGTATTGTCCTTGCTTAGCTGATGGAACACCCCATCGATAAGCTCCACCGATATGTCCGGGTCCTCTTCGGAGTTCGGATCGAGGGACCGTTCTGGGTCCTCGGGCTGTGGAGGGAGGCTGTTTATATCCTTTACCTCCTGTCGCATTTCCTGCACTGAAGTCGTTAGACTGCCTATCTAACCGTGGGAGTATAAAACAAACGGGCAAGCGCAATTATTCACTTACCCAACTTGGAGGATCGTACATAGTAAATCCGGCCTGCGGATTGACGCGGAGGAATTCCTCCTTTTCTCCCTTGTACAAAGAGGATAAGATCTTCACTAGGGCGGCAACTGAGGCCGGCCCCTTACGACCGTAACGGGTGGCATCATCCTCCCCGTTGAAATCCCACATGGGGTGGCCTCTATATTGAAGCGGCTGCACCCCCCGCATAATGCATGCGGCCATGACTCCAATCATGGTTAGTCCGGAATGAGCCAACAGTCTTATCTGGCCCATCAGGTAAAGGACGTCTCTGTCGCCTTCTTTCTGAGAGCTCCGCGGACGCCAGCTCAAGCGTTTCTTCAATGGGGCACTGTTGAACTCAGGGAGACCGACCCGGATAGGGTCCGGTAGCGGGACGTCATCTATTTAAAACCATTCCGAAGGCCAGCCCTCGGACGCCTTCTTTGGGGTTCCGGATAGATGTCCGGTCCCGGCGATGCGCCATACTTCGGCTCCGCTCACTTGGTATATAGACCCCTCTCGAGAACGGGGCACCAGGCAGAATAACCTCTTCCACAGCGCGAAATGATCCTCAACGCCTAAAAATAGCTCGCAAAGGGCGACGAAACCCGCAATATGCAATACGGAGGCGGGCGTGAGATTGTGCAGCTGGAGGCCGTAGAACTCCAGAAGCCCGCGGAGAAATGGATGAATTGGAAATCCCAGTCCCCTTATTAGATAGGGGACGAGGCACACCCGCTCTCCTTTAGAAGGATTGGGGGTGCTCTCCGCTTGTTTCCCGCCATTGTAGGTGGCGAGACCGGCTCGGACCGGGACCATGTATGCCTGAGGGAGAAATCCCATGGCCTGAAGCGACACTAACTCGCTATGCGGGATGGTGCAACTCTCCCAGTCCCCGGGTTTGGAACCGGAGGGGCGAGGGGAGGAGCTGAGACGGCTGGTCATGTTGGAATGGACCTTTGCTGGAAGCGCTCTGATGATAATTCGCGGAAAGGAGAAGATGCGGTTTGGACCTAAATCCCCATCCCGTTAAATAGGCGGCTCGTTTATACGGCTAGGGGTGTGGATGTAAAAATGCCCTGGCTTTTCGCATTCGTTTGACATGTGGAAGACGGCCATTATTGGGCGTGGAAGCCGAGGAGCACTACATTACAAAAGTCGGACATTATTCCTACAGGTACACAAGATTTGGAGAAGAACCCGCCTTGCAATGCCGAATAATCTGCGCGCCGGACTCGTCGTCATTGAAGCCTGGTTCGGGGGCTACTGAGGGAGTCCTGGATTCGGGGGTGTTCGGGTAGCCGGACTATACCTTCAGCCGGACTCCTGGACTATGAAGATACAAGATTGAAGACTTCGTCCCGTGTCCGGATGGGACTTTCCTTGGCGTGGAAGGCAAGCTTGGCGATGCGGATATTCAAGATCTCCTACCATCGTAACCGACTTTATGTAACCCTAACCCTATCCGGTGTCTATATAAACCGGAGGGTTGTAGTCCGTAGGCAATCAACTCCATATACAACAATCATACCATAGGCTAGCTTCTAGGGTTTAGCCTCCTTGATCTCGTGGTAGATCTACTCTTGTACTACCCATATCATCAATATTAATCAAGCAGGACGTAGGGTTTTACCTCCATCAAGAGGGCCCGAACCTGGGTAAAACATCGTGTTCCCTGCCTCATGTTACCATCCGGCCTGGACGCACAGTTCGGGACCCACTACCCGAGATCCGCCGGTTTTGACACCGACATTGGGTTAACACGTAATTATCAGCCTCCAACACCCTAGCTTTGTCACTCCACGCAAGAGCAGCGATACCAACCCCTCCCCCTCTGATTTTGCCAAGTAGCTCTAGGTAGAAACTATATATGTGCTCCCTCAGCGGTGCATTACCCGTGATGATCTATGTACCCCACTTAGAGATCGAATGCAACAACGCCTTTTATGCCCATTTGCCACAGTGTGGAAGAATTTTGTACTGGCATCTCCCTCTAGGACCTATTGATATCTACCCATTGCCGCATTACAATTCTTCACAACACACGATGAAAGTGAACTCTCCTTTGAGCTTGTATATTCTGGCCCAATCCATCACTGACATCACCACCGTATCTGCCACATGGTCAAGAGTGCTCACTTCAGCTCTGAGAGCATCCTTCCTACGTTGTATGCCACAGTGCACATTTTCCCCCCAATCCCTGAGGTAGTGTGTGAGGCGCCGGATGCAATTTTTCCATTCATCCATACTATTGCAGAGCGGACCGTACCTATGCGAATGATAGGATTTTCCCCGGTATCCTATTAGCCGAAACATGTTCTATAAAACTAGGTTGGAGAAGCCATTGTTTTTTAAAGAAGAAACACCTCTCCCTGGGTAGGGATGTCATTTTTGCCCATGGGTATGGATACCCATGGGTACCATAAAACAATGGGAATCGGTGAGACTTCGAGAGATTTTATACCTATGGGTAATGGGTATCCATACCTGCAAAATATGTGGGTAGGTATGAAATTGCGCCCCTGAGTAGCCCAATGGATACCCCAAAAAAATGAAAATAACTCTTATGACATGTGGGGTCAATATCCAACTCTTATGGGCCACCCCTAAATCTTCCATTCCCTAAACCAGCCATAGCTCATATGCCTGCAAGCACCTGCCCACTCCTCCTATGACCAATGTGACTCCTCGAAATGATGAAATCTCAACGCGTCGCCATCGAACTCAAGCCCAACTCTCAGTCCAGCGATCCCCAATCCTCATTGACGCCTCCCACTTTGTCGGGCTTCCATCAATCTTTGGTCATACTCCCTAGATGCCTCCAAGGGGCAACCCACCGGAGGAGGCTGCGTTGGTGCTATTCTACTTACCCATCATCATTTGAATTTTAGACTCGTTTATTTACTTCTTCACAATTTAAATGCTCTATATTGTACCTATCGGATACCCGTTGGGTATAGAATACCCGACGAGTATGAGCATGGGTGGCAATTTATGCCCATGTGTATTGAAGTGGGTGGGTATAAAAGATTTCTATGGGTATGAGTTTGAGCAAAAGGAGGTTGTATCTATCCATACCTTACCCATTGTCATCCATATCCCTAGGCCTTTGCGGCTCGCCCGAGTTCAACATTAGAGGGCAATTGTCCGAACCCAACCGCAATTCCGTCGGCAAGGAGCAATTTCAAAAGTTGTTTTCCCATGCCGTGGATATGGAAACTCTGTCAAGGACTGATTGGATGGGGTCATCTTGGTTGTTTGTCCATGTGAAACGCGCCCCAAGGCGATGTAACTCGACGAGTTCGAGATTTGCCGCCCAATCGTTGAATGCCTTCATTAGGTGAGGATGGGTTGAGATCAAATTGATCTTATCCGACGGGCTACGGATTCGGTTAAAATCCTCAGTGATGAGTACCGGAATCGGTGATGCGAGAACTTCAGAGCTAATTAAGCTAAGAAATTTTTATGGCTGACTTGATGTTAATTTTAAGCTATGATATATGTATAACACGGTCTTTAATCCTGAAACCCGAAATAAGTAAGCAATGCCATAAATGCCGGCCAGCTTTGTGATCCCAACGGATTTTCACAGGCATGTGACCCAAAATTACAAGCCATGCGTCATCCATGGACTAAGCTTACAAGTATGATCTGGCAGTAGTACTAAAACTTCTACCTCTGCTGTGTGTTTTCAGCAGCACCATTGATCAGTGTACCAGTCCAAGAAGGGCGTAGTAGGCCAATGTAATCGGAAGAGCTATTAGCATGCCAAAAATTACGCTGTGAAATAAGATTTACAAACGGTTAGAAGGTAATCCCAATGCGAAACTTGGCAATGCATCAACATTTACTGTAGCTGGTGATCACACTCACGCAGTGCTCAGGATCTCAGGATGGACATTGTATTCCTTGGCGAAAACAAAAGGTACAATCCCTTGTGGTAGAGCCGCCTGCCAAATTACTGTTACTTTTCTACACACACGCACGCAATTACTGAAGCAAGGGGATTGATGATTAACAAAAAGCAGCACATGCAAAAATAAAAAATCACCTTTTCACGTGTATGCATGCGTGGTGTTTTTTTAGTTGGCATGCGTGCGTAGTTACCTGAACAATGGCGACCTTCAGAAGCGTCCCACGGAGACCGACGGCGGCTGACGCGGCAGCAGTGACGGCAGGGCCCGCGAGGAAGCGGACGGCCATGGAGGCGACGGCGGCGGAGTTGCCGCAGGCGATGATGCTCGGCTGCAGCGCCATGAACAGTCCTGCCCAGGGAGAGGTTGACGGTGTTATGCATGCATGCGGGGTGTGGGCACGAGGGCGACGGGGGGAGGATTAATTGCGGTGCGACACGGTGTAGGGGTGGGCGGAGACAGGAGCACAAGGGGCGTGGGCACCCACCCAGGCTAAACATGGCCATCCCCAGCCCAGCGTCCGAGAGGATGGAGATGGACTTCTCGACCATCGTTGGCATGGAGACGTGCCACCTGCGATCCATGAACATCACCCATGCATGCGTTAGATGGGATAAGACGATATTGTTAGCCACTATACAAAGATATAAAAATGTACTAGTAGTAACAGGCTAACAGCCATGATTAGTATAGTGATGATGATTAGCCTAACCAAGCAGTTGTGCAGTAGTACTTGTGCAGCCGTGCACCGTGCAAACTTTCAACTTCATTATTGGTGTCCGGACGATCTACAGTTCAAGATTGGCGCTGGCCGGACGGCCCCCCGCGGCAACGGCGGATTGCTTGGCCCGCCAACACCACCGTCCGGGTACGTAGAAGCTCCTTTTCGGCTATCCCCACCGGCAGAAAGCTCCTACGCCGCACAGTTTTGCTGCCTCCTCCTTGTTGAAGCAGCCTACCATGCTATCGCCAAGAATGTCGATAGCATCGCGCATCTCACGCCAGACGAATCCAAAGCTAGATTTTACACTGGCCAAGTGGCAAACGATCCTTGCCGCCTCTCCGCTGTGTTATGTAAAATCACACAGCCTGACCAACTTAGGGAAATGTACAATAATAACATATGAATACAGATGCCTCATAATAAAAAGTAGTTTGAGACATTTATATAGATTTTTTCTTCCCAATGCAAGCTACCACTAGGAGGCCTCATTACTTCCCAAACAACCGCCTCCTATAGAGGTGCTCCATCTAAATTTATTTTTTCTGATATCCGATCATACGTGGTCTACGGGGCATCACACTGAAGTTATGCATTGTACATACCCTTAAAATGTGCCAGTAACCCCGCAAAAGAAAAAGTGCCGGTGTACGTTCCTACTGGTATGAGGTGAAGCATACCACGTGAGTGGAAGGAGAACCGTACGTACGTACCGGAAGGCGACGAGGGACCAGGTGAGGCCGATTAGGCTGGAGTACGTGTTGGGGTTGCGGATGAGCTTGCGCCACACCATGATCAGTATGAGCCGTGTCATCACGCTCGCCGGCGGCATTTGGTGCTGCCGCGCCCTCCCGGTTTCCGCTCCGTCCTCATCGCCGGGGCTGGAGTTCAGCCTCGGAGTCAGCCTGTCCGGCCCGGCCTGCACCGCGTCGCCGTCGTGCTCCACTGCCTTTCTGCCTCCCCTCGCTGCCGCGGTGTAGCTCCCGTTCTCTACAAGTTGCTATGTCGTTTACTCTTGCTTGCACATGAAACCCGTGAAGTAGTGATGGACGTACTATGGCATTAATGTCGAGACGAACCTTTGCATGAGCCATTCTGCGGCGGGTCCGCGGGGACAACCATGCGGATTTCCTTGGCGGCGGCATCGAGATGCGCTGCGCCTGTACCGCCGCCGAACACCGGCAAGCCGCTTACTACTTCTGAGACGGGAGAGGCGCTGGAGCTCCACACGAACATGTGCAGCTCCTTGGCATCATGGTTGTGCTGCGCTCCGGCGTCTGTCATGGCTTGCTTTGGCGCTGCCGAGTGCTCGTCCAAGTTGGACTCCCTCGGCGTCGGCCCCTGCGACGACTGTAGCGAGTAGTGCTCGGAGGCGCCGAAGCTCGAGCCGTCCACCCTGGCGGGCGGCGCACCACCGACGACGGCGAAGAAGTCCGCCTGGTTGAAGTTGGAGCCCCGCGGGGTGGGGTTCTGCGACGAGCTCAAGGAGTAGATCTCCGCGCCCGTCAGATTTGACGGCCGCGGCGTCACCAGCAGCGTCGACCGCCTCGACACCGAGGACCGGCTCACGGTGACGTGTAGCCGCCCGTCCGCCGCCACCTCAGACTCCGCCTCCGCGTGGCCGCCCTCCAGCGACACCACGTCGGGGTCTACATGCAGCGACACGATGGACGCCGCGGTGTCGGGGAACTGGTCAGCGATTAGCAGGCGAGCGGCGCGGAACTCGAAGAGGAAGAGCAGCAGCGTGTACCAGATGATGCACTGGAGCACGACAATCTGGACCATGAGCGAGCCAGCGTAGGGGCCGTACATGGCTATGAGCAAAGGTATCCCCATGACGAGCGTGTTGGGCAGCGTCGACAGCGAGAAGAGCGTGATGGACCAGTCCAGCCGCGGCACCCAGGCCCGCCGCGAGGGGATCAGACGCGAGCACACGGCGAGCAGCGCCAGGACGAGGAGCTTCTGCAGCGTGTCCGCGGCCAGGAAGCGGAGGTTCATCTCGTAGGGATCGTTGGTGGAGATGAAGTGGAAGGAGAGCAGCGGCACGGCGAAGATGGCGACGAAGCGGTTGATGCCGGAGCACTGGTCGGGCGTGAAGATGCCCCACCACCTCACCGAGCCGTACGCCAGGATCATCGCCACGTAGAGCGGAACCACCGCCGCCAGGACTGTGTACAGGTCATGCAACGATATCATCTTGCCGCCCGGAGGCAGCTTATGGCTCGGGGTTTTGCTTCTGCCTCCTCGCAGTGGAAGGTGCGACTTGTGAGTTGTGAGAGTGGTGTTGAGGGGAGCAGCGGAAGAATTAATTTGGGTCTGGGTTTCTTAGCTAGGTCGATCTGACCATTTATATGGCATCAGGACGAACGAATGTGGTTTGAGAGGCGCAGCCCCACCCCCGAGTCCGGGAGCGGTTTCTCTGTCCAAACTCTAGTGCAAAATCTCGATGAGAAACAGCCTAGCCGCGCAGCCCAGCGCACCGGCTGCCTCGGGTGCTATTCAGTCCTTCTGGCTCGATTACCAAGGATCACTGCCCGGAAAATCAAAATCACAAAAGAACTCATCTCTTTCTTTTTTTAGAAAAGGAGGATGTAGCCCCGGCCTCTGCATCTGAATGATGCATGCAATCATTTTATTAATTATTCATAAAGACCATACAAAGTGATACATCAATAAGCCTCAAGTCATCATCTTGGCAACACCGTTGCTACTCCTATTCCCTTAATGAAGGTGTGCCGAATGTCCGGGCCTAATACCAAACAAACATCGCACGAAAGCCTAACATCTAAAGCCGGGTGTCCCATCCAAGCCACTACCTGGATTGGGTCTCACACCGATCTGGCACACTCCCAGTGAGCACCGCACGCTACAAGGGCCATCACCTCCATCATCCCTCGGTCCATCCTCAGAGCAAAACTGAAGCACCGACCTTGCCAGGCCTCTTTGCCATCAACGCCACCATGACGCCAGACAGCTTCCTCCTCCTGCGCGGGTCCATCTCCGCGCATCAGACACCGAATCTCCACAGCGCCACGCCGCCGAGATCCGCCACCATCGATGTGTAAGATGAAGCACCGCTCCACCAAAGACGTCGTTCTCTGGTCCCTCGAGCCCGTGTGCACCTCCAAGAATGATGCCCCCAAGGAAGAAACGACACCAAAGAGCCGCTGTCATCCGATCTACTGATGTAGGGTTTCCCCGGAGGTAGCAGAGAGTGGCTGAGGGAGTCCTGGATTAGGGGGTGTTCGGGTAGCCGGACTATACCTTCAGCCGGACTCCAGGACTATGAAGATACAAGATTGAAGACTTCGTCCCGTGTCCGGATGGGACTTTCCTTGGCGTGGAAGGCAAGCTTGGCGATGCGGATATTTAAGATCTCCTACCATTGTAACCGACTTTGTGTAACCCTAACCCTCTCCGGTGTCTATATAAACCGGAGGGTTTTAGTCCATGGGACAACTTCATCATACAACAATCATACCATAGGCTAGCTTCTAGGGTTTAGCCTCCTTGATCTCGTGGTAGATCTACTCTTGTACTACCCATATCATCAATATTAATCAAGCAGGACGTAGGGTTTTACCTCCATCAAGAGGGCCCGAACCTGGGTAAAACATCGTGTTCCCTGCCTCCTGTTACCATCCGTCCTGGACGCACAGTTCGGGACCCCCTACCCGAGATCCGCCGGTTTTGACACCGACATTGGTGCTTTCATTGAGAGTTCCTCTGTGTCGTCGCTTTTAGGCCCGATGGCTCCTTCGATCATCAACAACGATGCAGTCCAGGGTGAGACTTTCCTCCCCGGACAGATCTTCGTCTTCGGCGGCTTCGCACTGCGAGCCAATTCGCTTGGCCACCTTGAGCAGATCGAAAGCTACGCCCCTGGCCATCAGGTCAGGTTTGGAAGCCTAAACTAGACGGCTGACATCCGCGGGGACTTGATCTTCGACGGATTCGAGCCACAGCCAAGCGCGCCGCACTGTCTCGATGGGCATGATATAGCTCTGCCGCCAAACAGTGCCTTGAAGGCCGCACACGCATCGGTTCCGACCATTGATTCGGAGCCTACTGCGCCGATCGAGGATCAGCGGTTGGACGCTGCCTCAGGGGCTGCGATCTCAGAGGCGATCGAGCCGAACTCCAGCCCCGCACTCCGCATGCCCCGTGACTCCGAGGAGCCGGATTCCTTTCCGAACTCCGAGCCCCCCGCGCCCCTGCCGATCGAATCCGATTGGGCGCCGATAATGGAGTTCACCGCCGCAGACATCTTTCAGCACTCGCCCTTCGGCGACATCCTGAATTCGCTAAAGTCTCTCTCTTTATCAGGAGAGCCCTGGCCGGACTACGGTCAGCAAGGATGGGACTCGGATGATGAAGAAATTCAAAACCCACCCACCACCCACTTCGTAGCCACTGTCGACGACTTAACCGACATACTCGACTTCGACTCCGAAGACATCGACGGTATGGACGACGATGCAGGAGACAACCAAGAACCAACGCCTATAGGGCATCGGACAGCCACCTCATCTCACGATGTGTACATGGTGGATACCCCTAAAGGAAGCAACAACGAGGAAAACGGGGATGGAAAGAGGGATCGATCTCTCAAAAAACAATCAAAGCGTCGGCGTAAACGCCAACCCAAGCCCCGCCTCGATAAAGACCCAGCCATAGAGCAGGATGAGCCGGTAGACGATGAGCATGCCTTAGAGCAACCGTCCCAACAGGACAACCCAGATAGAGAAACCGAACATCCCTCACCCGGCGAAAATGGCATTCCAGACGACCTTACGCCGGACAAGCCCATGAAGCAGAAGAACCTCTACAAACGGCTCGTTACAACCGCACGCAGCCTGAAAAAGCAGAAGCAGAAGCTAAAAACTGCGGAAGATGCACTCAGGATCAGATGGAGTAAAGTAATCAATACCGCAGACAAATACGGCGACAGTCGCCGCACTAAAAGCTACCCGAAGAGAAAGCTACTGCCTGAATTCGACGAGGAGGCCTTAGAGCCCTCACATTCCAAAAGTGAGAAAGCCACACGGTTGGATAGACGACCCCATGGCCAGCATAAAGCAGCAAGCAGCGCCGCACTTAAGCCGGCATGCGACCCACTTAAGGATTCACATCATGGCCCAGCCAGGTCCATTTACGGGCCAAGAAAGCAAGCTCTCGTAAGCAATGCAATAAAGCCATTATCAGAATCCGGCACACCCAAATACAGGGGTGCCGCACACCCCCTATGTTTCACCGATGAGGTCCTGGATTATGAATTTCTAGCGGGATTCAAACCCGTAAACATAGAGGCACATGATGGAACAACAGACCCTGGAGTCTGGATCGAGGATTATATCCTCCACATACATATGGCTAGAGGAGATGACCTCCACGCCATAAAATACTTACGCCTCAAGCTTAAAGGGCCAGCCCGGCATTGGCTCAAAAGCCTTCCTGAAAACACAATCGGAAGTTGGGAAGAGCTCGAGAACGCTTTCCGAGCAAATTTTCAAGGGACCTATGTCCGTCCTCCGGACGCAGACGATCTTAGTCACATAACTCAACAGCCCGGAGAGTCAGCTCGGCAATTCTGGAATAGATTTCTTACTAAAAAGAATCAGATAGTCGACTGTCCGGACGCTGAAGCCTTAGCGGCTTTCAGGTCCGAGACGAATTGCTCGTCAGACACCTCGGCCAAGAAAAGCCAAGAACAATGGCCGCACTAACAAGCCTCATGACCCGCTTTTTCGCAGGAGAGGGCAGCTGGTTGGTAAGATGCAGCACCAGTGACCCAAGTACATCTGAAACTAGGGATGGAAACGGAAAACCGCGACGCAATAAGGACCGTCGCCGGACTAAGGAAAAAAGTCCGAAGAGCACGGCAGTCAACGCCGGATTCGAAAGCTCACGACAGAATCAGAAAAAGCCGCCCCTCCAAGATAACAGGGACGACCTATCAAACCTAAACAAAATCTTGGATAGGATATGTCAAAACACAGCACTCCCGGAAAGCCTGCTAACCATACCCACAGAGATTGTTGGGTTTTCAAACAATCCGGCAGACTCAACGCCGAACACAAGGGGATCGACACACCAAGCGAAGACGAGGACGAACCCTAAAAGCAGAGTACCAGGAAACAAAAGAATTTCCCACAAGAAGTAAAAACAGTAAACTTACTCCACATAACAAAACGTGCGGCGCCCATAAAGGTACGCGCCCCATGGCCTGTCCCAAAGGAATCCCGCCACTGGTTGTCAAAACCAATCATCTTCGATCGTCTGGATTATTCTAGAAGTATCAGGAACCCAGGCTAGAATGCCCTGGTACTCGATCCAATAATTGGCGGACTCCAGTTTTCAAATGTCCTTATGGACGGTGGCAGCGGACTCAACCTGATATATCAGGACTCAATCCGCCACATGGGGATCGACCCAAAAAGAATTCGCCACAGCAAAACCTCCTTTCAAGGAGTAACGCCAGGTCCGGACACCCATTGCATGGGTTTTCTCCGGCTCGAGGTTATTTTCGGCTCTGCCAATAACTTCCATCGTGAAAAGCTGACTTTCCACATCGTCCCATTCTCAAGTCGCTACCAAGCACTACTGGGACGCGAAGCTTTCGCCCACTTTAACGCAATACCGCATTATGCATCTCTTATGCTTAAGATGCCCGGTCCACGCGGCATCATCTCCTTAAAGGGGAAGCAGTGAGAACACCTCCCCCAAGCGGAGGATTGTGCGGCCGCTTTAACAGCCCCACAATACAATGGCTTCACCAGCCAGAACATCAGAATAGGTCATTAAGACCACAGACACGGATAGACGAGTCCGGCACAAAAGTATCGTTGATAAAGGCTTAGTGGCCATATACCCCTGTACTAGGGGCTTCACACGTATAAAATAAGAGACAATAAAGCTCAATTTTTCATATTTTACTTTACACTTTGTTTATTTCATATAACTTTTGTTCGGCACGCCCCTTTTTCAACTTAGTTGCTCTCTTATTACAGATGAACATCGTGCTGTGCCCGTCCGGGATACGACACAACAGAGACACAGGCGCAGACGTGCAGTAGGGACCCGTTCCAAGGATTCTTTTCAGATTAAGACCCTGCGTAAACCTTTTTTACTGTCTCTTGTTGATACACATCCCCTGATTCTATGACCAAAGAGGAGGCTGGCGTCTTGGCATGTGGTCACGTCAGAATTCTTGCATGTACCTGGACACTAGGGGCTTATACCTCAGAGCGTTACCTTGCCCGCTCTCATAAAGACCGAATACCTTAGGGAGTGTTCGGCATCGCGAGTTTGGCCTTATATGCATCAGCTCCGAGTCATGATTTTGATCAAATGTTGGGTTGCCCGGCTCCTGTGTTCAGCCGCCTTACGTTCCGCTCTATCGGCTAAGGCGGCATCAGGAGAACTACTGCGATTGTGCCCTGGTTCGGCCAGGCGAGCACCTCAGTAGAGAAAGCCGAAAACCGACTGTCATGATATGGCGTGAGACTGGTCAACCACTCGATGACTCTCCGGAATCTGTAGGATTCCTCCGCATTAACGAAGGGCCGTTTCCCGGCCAGGCACATACGCGCCCCGAATTCGGGCGAGCGCAGTCGCCACCAGGGGCTACCTAAATAGTCCCATTGTCAAGCTCCTATGGCTAAATGAAAGTGTTAAAGCATTATAGTCCGGTTGCCTAGCTCGCTGCGCTATCACCTCCTTTGTAGGACCAAGACGTTGGATTAAGTGTGAAAATGCGCCTTCTGCGAGCACCCCCGCACTATGTGCGTGGGGGCTGAAGCCAACGACTGCAATCTTTCAGATTTTGTATATATATCTTAAAACGGCCGCACAGGAGGTGTTCCAAATACTTGAAGGCACAAGTATAAAAGGCTACTACAATTCATCACAATATTGCTTTATAATTACATATGCTATCAGAACATAGCATCCTTCGAGCACTGCGCCTCTATTACACGAGCGCCTTCAAGGACTTCCTGAAAATAGTGCTCGGAGGGTACTCGGCTTTTGTCCGAATCTCGGGATGCAACAACGGTGGTCTCCATCTCTTCCAAGTATGTCTTGACACGGGCAAGAGCCATCCGTGCGCCCTCTATGCATGCTGACCTCTTCATTGCATTGATACGTGGCACCGCGTCAAGGAATTGCTGCACCAAGCTGAAATAACTTTTCGGCTCCAATCTCCCCGGCCACAGATGACCCATGACGTACTTCATGGAGAGTCTGGACAATCTATTCAGTTCGGCCCATTGAGCCAAACGATCTTCCACTACCAGTGGACGCTCTGGATTCTGGAACTGCGACAAGAAAAGCCTTTCCACTTCGCGATCTTCTTGATCTCGAAAGTATTCGGTCGCATCAGCAGCACTCACTGCCAAATCCAGATAGGTGTCCTCCGCACTCCACATCCGGTCCAACGGAGCAAACTTCGGATCGCAAAACTTCCTCCGCAGCATAAAGGGCTTTCCAGCCGCAATCTGTCCGGCCTGACGCAGCTCCTCCTTCGCAGCTCTCATCGTAGAACGAGCATCCTTGGCATCAACAACGGCCTTCTCTAAGTCCGTCTGTCTCGCCCGGTCTTCTTTCTCAAGAAACTTGCAACGGTCAGCAGCACTTTTTAACTTCACGGCCATCTCGGCCATCTCCTTCTTGCTTCGGCAGTGAGCAGCCTGTTCGGCTCTCAGCTCTTCAAGGGCCTTCTCGGCAGCCGCATCACTTTTCCTGGCTTGTCCCTTAGCTCGGGCAAGTTTCGCCCGAAGACTCTCCACGGCGGCCGCACCATCTGCGTCAAGCACACACATTGTAAGATACTGGCATAAAGCTCCTCTTACCAGATGCCGCCCGAGGAATTGCATACCTTGAGCCTCATCAAGCCGCTCGTTGACGAGCGCGATGTCGGCATCTGCCACGTCAAGTTGCCGCTTTAGTTCGGCAAAATCATCAGTTCGGCTCGATTCCGGACACTTCGCCACCTGTATACAAAGGCGACATTTTAGACCTGGGATTATGATCCTCTGCGCGCCGTCAATTTTAACAACGCACAGAGTCTCAGGGGCTACTATCTACACAGGGCGCATCTTGTTTATGCGCAACTGACAAAGAAGTACATTATCAAACGTACCTCAAAACCCGTCAGCAAACTTCTGACGGCCTCATGCAATCCGCTTTCCACGGACGAAATCCTTCCAATCACCGTACCCATCAATGCACGGTGCTCCTCTGAGATAGAAGCTCGCCCCAGCAGAATCATCAGCTCCTCCGACCATGCATCGGACGATGCCGGACTCGTCCTATGACCTCCATCGAAGGCCAGACGCAGAGAACCTTGGGGGGGCATATGGCCACCTTCCACCCCTGCCGGATTCGGAGAAACCCTCCGCGACGACACCTCAGGGTCGCCCGCCTCGCCAGGTGGTACGGCAGGGGGAGGCGTTCCACTCTCCATCATCTCCGGAAGAAGATCCCCCGAAGACGAGCTCTACTGAGAAGGGCTGAGGTCCGAGCTACAAAGTAAAATTTCGGTTAATCTTCTCAGATAAAAAGCAAGGATTTCTCTCATCCCTCTAAAGGAAAATCTTTCTCTACTTACGGCTCGCTGGAGGGCTGATCCCTTTGAGGGCGTAGTTCGGCCGAGGATCTCCCCGGCGTCGGACCCTCTGACGAGGACTTTTTCCCCCGCTTTGAGGCCATGGTCTCCGGGTCGTCAGAGGCGGCCCTCTTCTTCCCCTTAGGAGAGGAATGGTCGGTTCCTCCCTTCGGAGCAGCCTCCTTCGAGGAGGCCATAGTTTCCTTGTCCTCCCCCTCACTTCCCTCCAAAGGTCTTGAGCCATAATCCGAAGTGAGGAGTAACACGGAGGAACGCTAATGTGGAGGATGGACTCCGAAGCTAAGTCATGAAATTCCAGCCCATAATAGAACATCAGCCCCCTCACGAAGGGATCCATCGGGAAGCCTAACCCCCGAAGGAAGTGAGACATGAACACTACACTCTCACCGGGCTGGGGACCGGGAATAGCCTGCCTTTGAGCAAGCAACCTATGCGAAATTTTGGCGGTCAAGAACTTAGCCTCTCTCAACTTTAGCACGTCCTCCTCCGTGACGGAGGAGGGCATCCATTGGCCTTGAAGGTCGGAACCGGACATTGTCGAAGGTCCGAAGCGCCTGGAATCTGGAGCCTAGGGTGTTGGAACTCGAGGCGACGGGCGAACTTGTTTTGAGATTGGAGAAAAGGAGTAAGGCCCTGGTCTCTTTATAAGAGGTTGAATACCAGGAGCCCTCCCCGTAACCGTTTGGGACTCGCCTTTAATCGAGAAGACATGCTAACGGGCATGATTAGGTTACCCACATCCGTATTGATGAGAATCCCGTAAATAAAGGGGACACGATCTCTGCTTTGACAAGACGTGCCAAGGAAACCGCCTCGCAAAACACGCTGAGGTGGAAAAGTGAAAACGATTCGAATAAAGGCTTGGCCGTAGCGTGATGTCACGCTGCGAAATACGTCAGCAGATTAGATTTGTGTTAATATTATTCTCTCTGTGGCAATACGTGGAAACTTATTTCGTAGAGCCGGATACTACTCTTGGTGTTTACAAACTTTTATGAAGAATTTGAAGGAGGAACCCGCCTTGCAATGCCGAAGACAATCTACGCACCGGACTCGTCGTCATTGAAGCCTGGTTCAGGGGTTACTGAGGGAGTCCTAGATTAGGGGGTGTTCGGGTAGCCGGACTATACCTTCAGCCGAACTCCAGGACTATGAAGATACAAGATTGAAGACTTCGTCCCATGTCCAGATGGGACTTTCCTTGGCGTGGAAGGAAAGCTTGGCGATGCGGATATTCAAGATCTCCTACCATTGTAACTGACTTTGTGTAACCCTAACCCTCTCCGGTGTCTATATAAACCAGAGGGTTTTAGTCCGTGGGACAACTCCATCATACAACAATCATACCATAGGCTAGCTTCTAGGGTTTAGCCTCCTTGATCTCGTGGTAGATCTACTCTTGTACTACCCATATCATCAATATTAATCAAGCAGGACGTAGGGTTTTACCTCCATCAAGAGGGCCCGAACCTGTGTAAAACATAGTGTTCCTTGCCTCCTGTTACCATCCGGCCTAGACGCACAGTTCGGGACCCCCTACCCGAGATCCGCCGGTTTGACACCGATAGTGGCCTTGAACCTCTCCTCGGCGTTGCCTTCAGGAAGGGAACGACGCGGACAACGTAGCCATCGTCGGCCTTGGCAATAGCCAATAGCAGGTTTTCACCCAGATATGATCGAAGACCTCCATCTCTCATGCACGTGTCGCCGCCATCCTGGATAGCACGGATCTGTTCATGACACACGTGTATGCAGCGATGCTATAGTTTGTTATGAGCATTTTCCACAACCACCCACAGGTAATCTCTTGTATGTACGCATATTATTATGTATGTGTATGCATGCATATTCTTATATACATCATGTCTTATTGTAGATAAATACTACCTTATCGACTCTGGATATCCCAACAAAGTTGAATATCTAACACCATACAAAGAGCACCGATATCATGTACCTGATTTGCAACAACACCCTTCCATGGGGAGGTATGAGACATTCAACCATCGTCATTCTTCTCTGTGAAATGTTGTCGAAATATCGTTTTGTGTTCTCAAGACGAAATGGTGTATTCTCCAAGGCATACCACGGTACAAACCGGAGACCCAAAAGATGATCATCACTGCACGCCTGTGTCTTCACAACTACATTCATGATAGCAAGTTACGTGATGATAAGTTTGGCAAGTTTGACAATGATGCGTACGTGCGACCTCCACAGCCGTTTACAAGTGCCAATGCTTTACCACCTGAAGATGATGGTCGTTACACGTGAAGCTATTGCTATCGGTCTTGTACCTTGAGATCATCCATCTATTTGTAGTTTGCAACTCGCTATTAACCTGTAATATAAAGCACTATATGATATTTTCAACTCTGGTTCTAAATTGTAATATTAAGCACTTTATAATATTTGCAACTCACTTTTATATTGTAGTATTATATACTTTATGGATTTGCAACTCGTTTTTGTGTTCATATTAGACATGAAACTGACAGAAATAACCAAGTGTTATCAATTCATCACTCACTTCAATTTAGGAGCGTTATAGACATTTCAACAGACAACTTATACGGCAATCACATGCTAGAATCACAGAAAAGAACTGGATAGACGATTCTATGGGCAGACGGTTCTGTAGGCGGTTTCACAAAATCAAATTCTGGAGAACTATGAGGCAAAAAGAACTGGCCCTAGAACCGGAAACCACAAGATGCGTCGTGTGCAATAGCACTCTAATGGTTGGGGCGCCACCCTGTGGAGCCGTCTGAGAGGAAGTTGGGGCGGTGCCAGGTGGGATGCGCCCCTTTCACTCACCTGTTTGTACCATCTAGTGTTATTGTATTAGACTCAAAGTACATCAATATGGTAGTATGGATATGTGCAAGTTGGTGACTGGAATAATAGGACAGAGCTATGAAACTCATTCAGAGAACGGATGAGCCTTAGAAGGAAAAACAGCGACATCACAGATATTAAGAGGCTTATATGAACGAAAAGCATTAGTTTTATAGTTTAGAGGACTGATTACATACAGTAGAGAGGATATGTCAAAGAACAAATCAACAAGAGCAATGCGTGGAACGGCCCATCAACTGGTTTGCCTGATGTGCAACATCCTAATCCATGAGTGCCATCTCTCCTCTATAGAGCAAGTTAGTAACTAAGCAGCTATGCTAATAAGTTGCTAACTTAAGTTCCTGTTAGCAAATGTTCGTACCGTTTCATAAAACCTTGGAGTAGTTGATAGGACTTCATTTGTTAATATCAAACATTCCATACTACATTGCCAAAGCTAAAACTTGAATCTCTAACACACTGGCAATCCTTTCAGTAATAAGGTATGAACGAATAAGCAGCGAACAAATATTTCCTCGTTATATCAAGACAACGGACTCATTAGTTACCATGGTAGAGTGCAAGAAAATTGTCAGCGTTAATTTTAAGTTAATAGGAAAAACATACAAGTCATCAAGATTTTTCTTTCTTTGTGAATTGGCATGTCAAGCAGGAGTGACATGACAAACTAATAAACATGTATATAAAAAATGCAGGGTAAGCTAAGGTTAAGAAAATAAGGAACACTACTAACCAAGTGTATGATTATCCCATGATGGAACATATGTTGAAGCATGAGTTCCAGGGTTAAAAGCCAATGTTTTATCAAGCATCACTACACACCAGGCATTATGATCAGTCCAAATACATACTTATGTGAGAAAAGTTTTAAACTAAGCAACCCTGAAACATTTACTAACCATCTTTTAGTTTAATTGGAGTTGAGGAAATGTTAAAGTGTGATCTCTTAAGTAAGAACGAGTAATTGATTATGCATTGCAGTATCTCTGAGCCCTACAAACATGTGATGATTATTAATAGCAACACATGGTTTGGATAGATAGAAGTGCACTAAAACCCTAGATATCCCTAAAAGTCAACATGGCTCGATGGCCAGGACACACACAACATGAGATAGATAGAGATAGATAGATAGATAGATAGATAGATAGATAGATAGATAGATATAGAGAGAGCAGATAGCAGAGAGGGAGGTGCAAAAAAGGGTTTGATACCTTGACATGAAGTATCCATGTACTTGTGACTATTGAGAACATGCGGACCTAGTTCACGGAGCAAAGCAATCCTCTCGTGCTCTAAGGAAATATCTTTGCTATGTATACAGACACCTTGTATGATGGCATCGCATAATTCATATATAAGAATTAGTCTTGTAAGTATTAAGTAGCTCAATAATATGTTGGCAATAAAATTAGTTGGTATATACGATTGAGAAGTACATAATCTCTTACAGCACAAAGCCATAAAAAATCAGCATGCACTGAAGCCCAGGCACAAAGTAAAAATGTTATAATTTCAAAAGGTTAATTTAGTTTTTGTTTGGGTGCTTAGGTATAAACAATGCACCATCTTTTCCACACACAAAAACATTAACCATTATGCATCCAATGTATTGACATCTCAGTTGCTCATTCTTTTCTGAACATTTTTGAACCAGTTGAGAAGTACTCAAAATCTTGAAGCATAAAGTCGCGAACATCCTAGACACAAAATAATCATGCACCGAAAATACTTCGATACAAACCATGTATGATATGACACTAACTCCAAATCCTTCAAGCAACCGTCCCATGTAGAGAAATGACGACTCATGTGGATTAAACACAACCAGCAAACATGAAGCTCGTAGTGTGACGAGAAGAAAAAGGGCAGAAAATAAGCTTGGGAAACATGTGGGTGCATCATGCCATACATTCGTGAAGGAGATGGTGAGCCAACCGATGATGTTCAGAATCGCTGCAATTGTTAAACATTGAAAATTAAGTAGGCAAGTCCATTAGGCTATTATTAGATTATAAAAGAATAGAACTTCAGTGTAGTCAAGCATCGTTTTGTTGCAACTTGCAAGCATATGACATGAACAAAATGCCTAACTTTTTTCAAAAAAATTCTTCACCTACACATTTTCTATAAAACCAACTTCTCTTCTCTAATTATCATATCAAATGCCACACGCAACTAATTACATAATTCATGAGATTCGAGACTAATATAAGGTCAACTCCTAATTTTCATCTGAGCAAAGGGTCAAGATCTACTCACCCCTTTCCGCCCAATGTGCTTGGCCATCTGACCGCTAGCGATGGCCCTGGCCATGGCGCCGATGTTGGATGATACGTCTCCAACATATCTATAATTTTTTATTGTCCCATCCTATTATAGTATCAAATTTGGATGTTTTATATGTCATTATATGCAATTATATATCATTTTTTGGGACTAACCTATTAACTTAGTGCCCATTGCCGATTGCTGTTTCTTTTGCATATTTTTGGCTTTTTAGGAAATCAATATCAAATGAAGTCCAAACGGAGAAAAAACTTTGGATTAATTTTTTCTGGACCAGAAGAGACCCTAGAAGGTCCGGGAGAAGGCCAAAAGAGCCACGAGGGAGCGACAAGCCCTAGGGTGCATCCCGAGGCGCCCCTAGGTTTGTGGGCCCCTCGTGGCACCTCTAACCCAAATCCCACCTCTATAAATTCTCAAATATTCCCTTGACATCAGAGAGACACCTGGAATACTTTTTTCGCCGCTGCAATTTCCAGAACCACAAGATCCCATATGGAGGCCTTCTCGGATACGCTGCCGGAGGGGGAATCGATCACGGAAGGGGAAACGATCACGGAGGGGCTCAACATCAACCTTGTTGTCTTTCCGATGATGCGGGAGTAGTTTACCGCGGACCAACAGGTCCATAGTTAGTAGCTAGATGGCTTCTTCTCTCCCTTTGATCTTCAATACAATGTTCCCCTTGATGTTCTTGGAGATCTATTCGATATAATGCCTTTGTGCGGTGTGTTTGTTGGGATCCGATGAATTGTGAATTTATGATCAGATTTATCCATGAATATTATTTGAGTTTTCTCTGAACTCTTTTATGCATGATTACTATAGCTTCGTTTTTCTCTCTGATCTATTGATTTAGTTTGGCCAACTAGATTGATTTTTCTTGCAATGGGAGAGGTGCTTTGTAATGGGTTCGATCTTGCGGTGCTCAATCCCAGTGACAGAAGGGGACATGTGTTGGGCAACGGAATAATTTCAAACAGTTTCCTACGCACACGCAAGATCATGGTGATTGAGGGAGTCCTGGATTAGGGGGTGTTCGGGTAGCCGGACTATACCTTCAGCCGGACTCCTGGACTATGAAGATACAAGATTGAAGACTTCGTCCCGTGTCCGGATGGGACTTTCCTTGGCGTGGAAGGCAAGCTTGGCGATGCGGATATTCAAGATCTCCTACCATTGTAACCGATTCCATGTAACCCTAACCCTATCCGGTGTCTATATAAACCGGAGGGTTGTAGTCCGTAGGCAATCAACTCCATATACAACAATCATACCATAGGCTAGCTTCTAGGGTTTAGCCTCCTTGATCTCGTGGTAGATCTACTCTTGTACTACCCATATCATCAATATTAATCAAGCAGGAGTAGGGTATTACCTCCATCGAGAGGGCCCGAACCTGGGTGAAAAACATCGTGTCCCTTGTCTCCTGTTATCATCCGGCCTTGACGCACAGTTCGGGACCCCCTACCAGAGATCCGCCGGTTTTGACACCGACATTGGTGCTTTCATTGAGAGTTCCTTTGTGTCGTCGCCTTTAGGCCCGATGGCTCCTTTGATCATCAACAACGATGCAGTCCAGGGTGAGACTTTTCTCCCCGGACAGATCTTCGTCTTCGGCGGCTTCACACTACGGGTCAATTCGCTTGGCCACCCTGAGCAGATCGAAAGCTACGCCCCTGGCCATCAGGTCAGGTTTGGAAGCCTAAACTACACGGCTGACATCCGCGGGGACTTGATCTTCGACGGATTCGAGCCACAGCCAGGCACGCCGCACTGTCTCGATGGGCATGATATAGCTCTGCCGCCGAGCAGCGCCTTGGAGGCCGCACACGCATCGGTTCCGACCATTGATTCGGAGCCTACTGCGCCGATCGAGGATCAGCGGTTGGACGCTGCCTCAGGGGCTGCGATCCCAGAGGTGATCGAGCCGAACTCCAGCCCCGCACTCCGCATGGCCCATGACTCCGAGGAGCCGGATTCCTCTCCGAACTCCGAGCCTCCCGCGCCCCTGCTGATCGAATCCGATTGGGCGCCGATAATGGAGTTCACCGCCGCAGACATCTTTCAGCACTCGCCCTTCGGCGACATCCTGAATTATCTTAAGTCTCTCTCTTTATCAGGAGAGCCCTGGCCGGACTACGGTCCGCAAGGTTGGGATTCGGACGATGAAGAAATTCAAAGCCCACCCACCACCCACTTTGTAGCCACTGTCGACGATCTAACCGACATGCTTGACTTCAGCTCCAAGACATCGACGGCATGGACGACGATGCAGGAGACGAACAGGAACCAGCACCTGTAGGGCGCCGGAAGGCCACCTCGTCATACGACATATATATGGTGGATACTCCAAAAGATGGAGATGGCGATGGAACAGTGGGGGGTGACGCCCCGAAGAAACAGCCAAAGCGCCGGCTTCAGTGGCGCCGCTCTAAATCCCGCCAAAGCAAAAACGGTGATTCCGGCACGGGAGATAATACTACCCCGGATAGCGCCGAAGAACACCCACCTCAGCAAGATTCGGCACAGGAAGATGGAAAAGCCAACCCTCATGAGAGAGCGGCAGGCTGAGAGGTCAAGGATGATAACTATACGCCTCCCTCCAAAGACGAGGCAAGCCTCGATGACGATGAATTCGTCATACCATCAGACCCCGCCGAACAAGAGCGTTTTAAACGCAGGCTTTTAGCCACGGCAAGCAGCCTCAAGAAAAAGCAGCAACAGCTTAGAGCTACCCAAGTTTTCTAGCTGACAGATGGAGTGAAGTCCTTGCGGCCGAAGAATATGAACTCGAACGCCCCTCCAAGAGTTACCCGAAGCGCAGGCCGCTACCCCGATCAGAGGAGGAAGCACCTACATCACCAGCGCATGACATGGCAGACCGGCCACCTCGCGGCCGTGACAGAGAGGCCTCTCGGCCCTCCACCCAAGCCATGCCCCGACGCCGCTCAAGTAATGCACGGGAAAATGCGCCCGACCTGCGAGACATACTGGAGGATAAGGCAAGACAAACAAGATCGATCTACGGATCGCGCAGGCGCCCTACGACATGTGACAATGATCTTCACTCCGGATACAAATCCGGTCGGGCCAAACACAACAGACATAGCTCTTCCGAGCTGCGTCGTGATATAGCCCAGTACAGAGGCGCCGCACACCCGCTATGCTTCACGAATGAAGTAATGGATCGTAAAATCCCAGAGGGTTTCAAACCCGTAAACATCGAATCATACGATGGCACAACAGATCCGGCGGTATGGATCGAGGATTATCTCCTTCACATTCACATGGCACGCGACGATGATCTACACGCCATCAAATACCTCCCGCTCAAACTTAAAGGACCGGCCCGGCATTGGCTTAACAGCTTGCCAGCAGACTCAATCGGTTCTTGGGAGGACCTGGAAGCCGCATTCCTCGACAACTTCCAGGGCACTTACGTGCGACCGCCGGATGCCGACGACTTAAGCCACATAATTCAGCAGCCAGAAGAATCGGCCAGACAATTCTGGACACGGTTCCTAACAAAGAAAAACCAGATAGTCGACTGTCCAGACACAGAGGTCCTAGCAGCCTTCAAGCATAACATCCGCGACGAGTGGCTTGCCCGGCACCTGGGACAGGAAAAGCCAAAATCCATGGCAGCCCTCACGACACTCATGACCCGCTTCTGCGCAGGAGAAGACAGCTGGCTAGCTCGCAGTAACAACTTATCGAAGAACCCTGGTAATTCGGATACCAAGGACAAAAGTGGCAGGACACGTCGGAATAAGCAAAAACGCCGCGTTAACAGCGACAGCAATGAAGACACGGCAGTTAATGCCGGATTCAAAGGCTATAAATCCGGTCAGCGGAAAAAGGCATTCAAAAAGAATACTCAGGGCCCGTCCAGTTTGGACCGAATACTCGATCGCTTGTGCCAGATACATGGCACCCCCGAAAGGCCAGCCAATCACACTAACAGGGATTGTTGGGTGTTCAAGCAGGCAGGCAAGTTCAGGGCCGAAAACAGAAACAAGGGGCTGAACAGCGACGATGAGGAGCCCAAGCCGCCGAACAACAATGGACAGAAGGGCTTTCCCCCACAAGTGCGGACGGTGAACATGATATACGCAACCCACATTCCCAAGCGGGAGCGGAAGCGTGCGCTACGGGATGTATACGCGATAGAGCCAGTCGCCCCAAAGTTCAACCCATGGTCCTCCTGCCCGATTACTTTTGATCGAAGGGACCATCCCATTAGCATCCGTCATGGAGGCTTCGCCGTATTGGTTCTCGACCCAATCATCGACGGATTTCATCTCACAAGAGTCCTCATGGACGGCGGCAGTAGCCTGAACCTGCTTTATCAAGATACAGTGCGGAAAATGGGCATATACCCCTCAAGGATTAAGCCCACAAGAACGACCTTTAAAGGTGTTATACCAGGTGTAGAAGCCAACTGTACAGGCTCAGTAACACTTGACGTGGTCTTCGGATCCCCGGACAATTTCTGAAGCGAAGAGTTAATCTTCGATATAGTCCCGTTTCGCAGTGGCTATCATGCCCTGCTCGGACGAACCACATTCGCAAAGTTCAATGCGGTGCCGCACTACGCATATCTCAAGCTCAAGATGCCAGGCCCTCGAGGAGTAATTACGGTCAACGGAAACACCGAACGCTCCCTCCGTACGGAGGAGCATACGGCGGCTCTTGCAGCGGAGGTACAAAGTAGCCTTCTCAGGCAATTCTCCAGTCCGGCCATTAAAAAGCCAGACACTGCCAAGCGCGCCCGGAGTAACCCACAACAGGACTGCCTGGCACACTCTGAGCAAGCGTAGCAATGCGGCCCCAACCCCAGCTTCCGCGACATAGCGAAACCAGTACCTCGCGTACATAACTACGCCCTTGAAATACCATGGGCACAGGGGAAGGGGCACAATAACAGCACGCCCAAAATACGGCTTAAAACGTACTAGGGGCTGCCGGATTCTTTTTTTAATTTTTTCTTACTTTCAGGACTCCATACTTCGGACGACCTGTTCGGCAATTCGACTGCCGCACAAATGATGCAAGATCCAGGGAGGCAGACAAGCCATGCCGCATTATGGAACTCCCAGGTGGCCTCTGTTACGAGCGGTATACCTGTTTTAAATACAATTCTGCGGCCTGCTCCTGGTCAGGACATACTGAATAGTCCAATATCTTTTTGCTTATCGCACTACTTGTATCGTTCGGCTTTGATAAATAGCCTCTCTATAAACAATGCATAGCTTTTGTCTATTTTCTGCATTACTCTCTTTTATATATGTTCATTAATGACATGTTGCACCCGTACACTATGGTACGGCAAGTACGCCAGGGGCTTCGGTACCCTTTAATATGGTAAGAAGTCCGTACACTTTCACAAGTGCGGCACCCCGAACTTATAGCACTATATGCATCGGCTCCGAATCATGATTTGGGTCAATAGTTGGGTTTGCCCGGCTCCTATGTTTTGGTGCCTTACGTTCCGCTATATCGGCTAAGGTAGCACTAGGAGAACCACTGCGATCGTGCCCCGGTTGAGCTGGGTTAAGCACCTCAGTGGAGAAAGCTAAAACTGACTGTCATGATGAGGCGAGAGACCAGTCGCTGTTCGAGAGGTTTTTCGAGTCCCTAAAGACTTATGCCGCTTCAAGCGAGGAGCTGGCTTTGTCCGGCCAAGGCGTGGATAGCGCCCCAAACTCGGTCTTCCGAACTAGGGGCTTCGCCGAAATTTAAAATTATAAAGTTCTATGGCTAAGTGAGAGTGTTCAAGCATTATAGTCTGATTGTCTGGTTCGTCGTGCTGAGCGCCTCCCTCGAAGGACCCAACCATGGGAAAAAGAGCGCTCAGGTTTATCACCGAACACCCCAGCACTAGTGGCACGGGGGCAGAAGCCGACGACTGGCCATCTCTCAATTTTTGATAAACGGCCGCACAGAAAATAATAATTTAAATTCAATAAGCATTTCTTAGCGCATATGAACAAGTTTTCAGCGCACAGGATAAAAACGAACGAGTTTATTCAAAAATTACATCCTTGGTACATTCATCCGCCACAAGGCGGGCACCTGCAAGAACATCCTTGTAATAGTTCTCGGGCTTGCGATGCTCCTTCCCCGGCGGCGGCCCGTCCCTCACAAGCTTTTCACCATCTAGCTTACCCCAGTGCACCTTGGCACGGGCAAGGGCCCTACGGGCACCTTCGATGCAGACGGAGCGCTTGATGACCTCGAGCCTTGGACAGGCCTCCACTAGCCGCCGCACCAGTCCGAAGTAGCTCCCAGGCAGGGCCTCTCCGGGCCACAGCCGAACTATGAAGCCTTTCATGGCCTGTTCGGCCGCCTTGTGGAGCTCGACCAGCTGTTTTAGCTGGTCGCTCAAGGGCACAGGGTGTCCGGCCTCAGCATACTGAGACCAGAACACCTTCTCCGTCGAGCTGCCCTCTTCAGCTCGGTAGAATGCCGCGGCGTCGGATACACTGCGGGGAAGATCTGCGAATGCCCCTGGAGAACTCCGGATTCGGGTAAGTAACAGGTAGTTTACTTTTATATTTCTGCTTTGCATGAAGAATGCCTTACCCGCTGCTATCTTCTTCACCTCCTCCAACTCTTGGAGGGCCTTTTGGGCTTCGGCCTTGGCAGACTTGGCAGTCTCAAGGGCCGCCGCGAGCTCGGACGCTTGGGTCTTTGACTCAAGCTCCAAACTCTCATGTTTTTTCATGAGAGCCTGAAGCTCTTGCTGCACCTCGCCGACCTGAGCCCCAAGTTTCTCTCGCTCGGTGCGCTCCGCGGCCGTTTTCTTTTCAGCCTCGGACAGCGCCTGCTTGAGGGTCGCCACCTCAGTCGTGGCCCCTATAATAAGCAGTGCAATCCTGTAATTTTTTGCAATCACGCCTCTCTATAGGCACTTTTTTCTGTAAGGTATTTCTTACCTTCTTTTTCCTCGAGCTGCCGCTTGGCAAGGCCGAGCTCTTGCTCGGTCCGCTCGAGTCCCTGTTTCAGGGCACCCACCTCCGCAATCAGTGCGGCGGTGGCTAGCAGCGAAGCCTGCATACGCATATTGACTCTTTTTGTTAGACTCCTGCGAAATTTAATAGATCCTCTATTCGGCTTTTCTTTCCGAACGCCAACAGAGCATCAGGGGTTACTGTCTATGCGGTAATATTTTTACATATTTTTACTTACCTCGAAGCCTGTTAGAAGGCTAGCGCAAGCTTCAGTCAGTCCGCTCTTGACGGACTGAACCTTCTGGATCACCGTACTCATAATAGTACGGTGCTCCTCGTCGATGGAGGCGCCTTCAAGCACCTCCAGCAGATTGTCCGGCGCCTCCGGTTGTACGGAGGCTGCCGGCTTAGAAGGCTTGCTCCTCTTGGAAGGAGTTTGCCTGCCGCGGTCCGGAATTGTTGAAGATTCCGGCATGGTGTCCGGCTCAAAGCCGGGCTTGGAGACCTGGGGGGTCTTGTCCCCTTTACTCCTGGAGTCCGGGAGGTCGCCTTGCGGCTCCTCCAGGACCACCTCCTCCTGCCCCGGAGCTCGTTGCGACGCCACTTCAGCTTCATCCGCAGTGCGGGGGGAGACAGCGGGCGGAACTGAGTTCACATCCGATGAATCCAGGGAGCCGCTCGACGACTCGTTGAGTTCGGCCCGGGGCGGGCTGCATGATTATATTCGACATTAGGGAAAGTTGTGCAACAAAAGGAATATCATGAGTTACTCTGGTATCCAAACACTTACGATTTCGCCGGACGCCTGGCCCTGTACGGCCACTCCTCTTCGTCCTCGTCGGCGTCGGGAGCGTAGTCCGGCGGAGGGGTTTTCCTCTTCTTGGACCCTCCCCCCCCCTACTGGGGCGGCCTTCCTCTTCTTTCCTCCCCCCATTGGAGGGCGAGAGGTTTCTTCTTCCTCCTCCTCGTCTCCATGGGAGGAGTGCGTCTCGGACTCGTCGGATGACGAGTCCGACCCCACCATGTTACGGGCACTCTTTCGAGTCCCCGTGGTCTTCTTCTTCTTGGCCTTCTTTTCCGGCACCACGTAAGGCGCCGGAGCCAGCAGCTTCACTAGTAGAGCTGGCGCTGGGTCTTCGGGCAGCGGAGCCGGACAGTTAATCGGTCCGGATATCGCCCGCCAAGCCTGTCAAAGGTAAGGGAGTTTAGATCCCGCGTAGAGTTAAACTATGAAAAAAGCTGAACATCCTGTAAAAGGTGAAGATAGCTTACCTCGCTAGCGTGACGCTGCGAGCTGTATCCGCGGTCCTCGGAAGCGGATGTGGGAGCCTTGGCACCTTTGATTAGCGCCTTCCAGACGTCTTCATACGTCGTGTCGAAGAGCCTGTTAAGGGTTCGGTGCTGTGCCGGGTCGAACTCCCATAGAGTAAAGTCTTGTTGTTGACACGGGAGGATTCGGCAAACGAGCATGACCTGGACTACATTTACAAGCCTGATTGGCTTGTTTACCAGGGACTGGATGCATGTCTTCAGTCCGGTCACCTCTTCCTCGTTACCCCATGATAGGCCCGTCTCTTTCTAGGACATGAGCCGCGTGGGGGTCCAGATCAGAACTCGGGGGCTGCGGTCCATTTCGGATCGCGTGGCTCGGTGATGTAAAACCACCCGGCTTGCCACCCCTTTAGGGTCTCTACAAAGGAGCCCTCGAACCACAGGACGTTGGCAATCTTGCCCGCCATGGCGCCTCCGCACTCCGCCTGGCTGCCGCGCACCACCTTGGGCTTGACGTTGAAGGTCTTGAGCCAGAGGCTGAAATGGGGGCGGATGCGGAGGAAAGCGTCGCACACGACGATAAATGCCAAGATGTTGAGGATGAAGTTCGGGGCCAGATCGTGGAAGTCCAGGCCATAGTAGAACATGAGCCCCCGGACGAATGGGTGAAGTGGAAAACCCAGTCTGCGGAGGAAGTGGGGAAGGAATACTACCCTCTCGTGGGGCCTTGGGGTGGGGAGGAGCTGCCCCTTCTCGGGATGCCGGTGCGCGATGTCTTTGGACAAGTATCCGTCCTTCCTAAGCTTTTTTACGTCACCCTCCATGATGGAGGAGACCTTCCACTTGCCTCCCGCTCCGGACATCGCTGGAGAAGGTTGAGGTGGGAAGTGCGGGCTTGGGCGCTGGAGCTCGAGTGCACAGGAGATGGATAGGCAAAGGAGGAAGAAGGCGTAGGTAAAAAGGTGGATCCTTATCCCCTTATATGGGCGGATGCGATTGTGCGTCCCCACCTGCCTAATAAAACTCTCTTGCCTCCCAAGCGCCATGGTAAATGGTGCGGTTAAGGTTACCCACGTCCGTATTAATGAGAATCCCGTAACAAGGGCACACGATCTCTACTTTGACAAGACGCACCAAGGAAGCCGCCTCGCAAAACATGCTGAGGTGGAAAAGTAAAAACAATTCGAGTAAAGGACTTGGCCGTAGTGTGATGATACACTGCGGAATACGTCAGCAGATTTGATTTGTGTTAATATTATTCTCTCTATGGCAATATGTGGAAGCTTATTTTGTAGAGCCGCACACTACTCTTGGTGTTTTACAATCTTCTATGAAGGATTTGGAGGAGGAACCCGCCTTGCAATGCCGAAGACAATTTGCGCGCCGGACTCGTCGTCATTGAAGCCTGGTTCAGGGGCTACTGAGGGAGTCCTGGATTAGGGGGTGTTCGGGTAGCCGGACTATACCTTCAGCCGGACTCCTGGACTATGAAGATACAAGATTGAAGACTTCGTCCCGTGTCCGGATGGGACTTTCCTTGGCGTGGAAGGCAAGCTTGGCGATGCGGATATTAAAGATCTCCTACCATTGTAACCGACTCCATGTAACCCTAACCCTATCCGGTGTCTATATAAACCGGAGGGTTGTAGTCCGTAGGCAATCAACTCCATATACAACAATCATACCATAGGCTAGCTTCTAGGGTTTAGCCTCCTTGATCTCGTGGTAGATCTACTCTTGTACTACCCATATCATCAATATTAATCAAGCAGGAGTAGGGTATTACCTCCATCGACAGGGCCCGAACCTGGGTAAAAAACATCGTGTCCCTTGTCTCCTGTTACCATCCGGCCTTGACGCACAGTTCGGGACCCCCTACCCGAGATCCACAGGTTTTGACACCGATAGTGATGCATAGCAACGAGAGGGGAGAGTATTGTCTACGTACCCTCGTCGACCGTAAGCGGAAGCATTATGACAATGCGGTTGATGTAGTCGTACGTCTTCACGATCAACCGACCTAGCACCGAAGGTACGACACCTCCGCGATCTGCAGATGTCCAGCTCGGTGACGTCCCATGAACTCATGATCCAATAGAGCTTCGAGGGAGAGCTTTGTCAGCACGACGGCATGATGACGGTGATGATGTTGCTACCGGAATAGGGCTTCGCCTAAGCACCGCTACGATATTACCGAGGTGGATTATGGTGGAGGGGGGCACCGCACACGGCTAAAAGATCAATGATCAACTTGTGTGTCTATGGGGTGCCCCCTCCCCCGTATATAAAGGAGTGGAGGAGGGGAGGGGCCGACCCTCTCTATGGCGTGCCCTAGGGGAGTCCTACTCCCACCGGGAGTAGGATTCCCCCTTCCATGTAGTAGGAGTAGGAGAGAAGGAAGGGGAGGGGAGGAGAAAGGAAAGCGGGGGTTGGGCCCCCTCCCAATTCGGATTGGGCTAGGGGGGTGCGCCTCCCACCTTTTCCTTCCCTCTCCTCTTTTACACTAAGGCCCAATAAGGCCCATATACTCCACAGGGGGTTCCGGTAACCTCCCGGTACTCCGGAAAATGCTCGAACTCATCCGAAACCATTTCGATGTCCAAACATAGGCTTCCAATATATCGATCTTTATGTGTCGACCATTTCGAGACTCCTCGTCATGTTCGTGATGAAATCCGGGACTCCGAACTACCTTCGGTACATCAAAACACATAAACTCGTAATACTGGTCGTCATAGAACAATAAGGGTGCGGACCCTATGGGTTCGAGAACTATGTAGACATGACCGAGACATGTCTCCGGTCAATAACCAATAGCAGAACCTGGATGCTCATATTGGTTCCTACATATTCTACGAAGATATTTATCGATCAAACCGCATAACGATATATGTTGTTCCCTTTGTCATCGGTATGTTACTTGCCCGAGATTCGATCGTCGGTATCTCAATACCTAGTTCAATCTCGTTACCGGCAAGTCTCTTTACTCATTCTGTAATGCTAAATCCCGTAACTAACTCATTAGCTACATTGCTTGCAAGGCTTATAGTGATGTACATTATCGAGAGGGCCGACAGATACCTCTCCGACAATCGGAGTGACAAATCCTAATCTTGATCCATGCCAACTCAACAAACACCATCGGAGACACCTGTAGAGCACCTTTATAATCACCTAGTTACGTTGTGACGTTTGGTAGCACACAAAGTGTTCCTCCGGTACCGGGAGTTATCATGGTGCTACTTTGAAGCATAAGTGTGGTAAACGGATAGTAGCATTGCCCCTTCTCTCTTTTTCTCTCATTTTTTTGTTTGGGCCTTTTCTATTTTTTTGGCCTCTTTTCTTTCCTTTTTTTTTATTTTTCGTCCGGAGTCTCATCCCGACTTGTGGGGGAATCATAGTCTCCATCATCCTTTCCTCACTGGGACAATGCTCTGATAATGATGATCATCACACTTTTATTTTCTTACAACTCAACAATTACAACTCGATACTTAGAAAAAAATATGACTCTATATGAATGCCTCCGGCGGTGTACCGAGATATGCAATGACTCATGAGTGACATGTATGAAAGAATTATGAACGGTGGCTTTTCCACAAATATGATGTCAACTACATGATCATGCTAAGCAATATGACAATGATGGAGTGTGTCATAATAAATGGAACGGTGGAAAGTTGCATGGCAATATATCTCGGAATGGCTATGGAAATGCCATAATAGGTAGGTATGGTGGTTTTTTTGAGGAAGGTATATGGTGGGTGTATGATACCGGCGAAAGGTGCGCGATATTAGAGAGGCTATCAATGGTGGAAGGAAGAAAAGTGCGTATAATCCATGGACTCAACATTAGTCATAAAGAACTCATATACTTAGTGAAAAATCTATAAGTTATCAAAGCAAAGTATTACGCGCATGCTCCTAGGGGGATAGATTTGTAGGAAAAGACCATCGCTCGTCCCCGACCGCCACTCATAAGGAAGACAATCAATAAATAAATCATGCTCTGACTTCATCACATAATGGTTCACCATACGTGCATGCTACGGGAATCACAAACTTTAACACAAGTATTTCTCAAATTCACAACTAATCAACTAGCACAACTTTAATATCACCATCTTCATATCTCAAAACAATTATCAAGCATCAAACTTCTCATAGCATTCAACACACTCATAAGAAAGTTTTTACTATTCTTGAATATCAAGCATATTAGGATTATTTAAGCAAATTACCATGCTATTTAAGACTCTCAAAATAATCTAAGTGAAGCATGAGAGATCAATGGTTTCTATAAAACAAATCCACCACCGTGTTCTAAAAGATATAAGTGAAGTACTAGAGCAAAACTATATAACTCAAAAGATATAAGTGAAGCACATAGAGTATTATAACAAATTCCAAATCATGTATGGCTCTCTCAAAAGGTGTGTACAGCAAGGATTATTGTGCTAAACTAGCAAATAAAGACTCAAATAATACAAGACGCTCCAAGCAAAACACATATCATGTGGTGAATAAAAATATAGCTCCAAGTAAAGTTACCGATAGAAGTAGACGAAAGAGGCGATGCCTTCCGGGGCATCCCCAAGCTTTGGCTTTTAGGAGTTGTCGGTGTCAAAACGGGCGGATCTCGGGTACGGGGTCCCAACTGTGCGTCTAGGCCGGATGGTAACAGGAGGGAAGGGACACGAAGTTTTACCCAGGTTCGGGCCCTCTCGATGGAGGTAAAACCCTACGTCCTGCTTGATTAATATTGATGATATGGGTAGTACAAGAGTAGATCTACCACGAGATCGAAGAGGCTAAACCCTAGAAGCTAGCCTATGGTATGATTGTTGTTGTGTATGTTGTCCTACGGACTAAAACCCTCTGGTTTATATAGACACCAGAGAGGGTTAGGGTTACACAAAGTCAGTTACAATGGTAGGATATCTACATATCCGTATCGCCAAGCTTGCCTTCCACGCCAAGGAAAGTCCCTTCCGGACATGGGACAGAGTCTTCAATCTTGTATCTTCATAGTCCAGGAGTCCTGTTGAAGGTATAGTTCGGCCATCCGGACACCCCCTAATCCAGGACTCCCTCAGTAGCCCCTGAACCAGGCTTCAATGACGATGAGTCCGGCGCGCAGATTGTCTTCGGCATTGCAAGGCGGGTTCTCCTCCAAATTCCGTGTACCTGTTGAATAAATTCCGGTTTCTTGTAGATGTTGCGCTCCTTGGCTTCTACGCCCAATAATGGCCGCTTCCCACGTGTCAAACGAATATGAAAAGTCTGAGTGTTTTTACATTCACACCCCTAGCCGCATAAATGAGCTGACCTATTTAAGGGGACGAGGATTTAGATCCAAACCACATCTTCCCCCCTTCGCGAGTGTTCATCAGAGCGCATCCGACGAAGATCCATTCCACCATGGCCAGCCGTCGCGACTCCTCCTCTCGCCCTTCCAGCCCTCAGCCTGGATATTGGGAGAGATGCTCCATCCCGCATAGCGAGCTAGTGACGCTCCAGACCAAGGGATTTCTCCCCCCGGCCTATATGGTCCCGGTTCGAGCAAGCGGAGAGTGCCCCTAATCCCTCCAAAGGAGAGCGGGTGTGCCTCGTCCCTTATTTAATAAGGGGGCTCGGATTTCCAATCCATCCATTTCTCCGGGGGCTCCTGGAGTTCTATGGCCTCCAGCTACACAATCTCACGCCTGCCTCCGTATTGCATATCGCGGGCTTCGTAGCCCTCTGCGAGCTGTTTTTGGGTATTGAGGCTCATTTCGGGCTATGGAAAAGGCTATTCTGCCTTGTGCCCCGCTCTAAGGAGGGGTCAATGTATCAAGTGGGCGGACCCGAAGTGTGGCGCATCGTCGGGACCGGATATCTGTCCGGAACCCCAAAGAAGGTGTCCGAAGACTCTCCCTCGGAATGGTTTTATATAGAAGACGTCCCGTTGCTGGATCCTGTCCGGATCGGACTCCCTGAATTCGACAGTGCTCCCTTAAAGAAGCGCCTAAGCTGGCGTCCATGGAGCCCTCAGAGGGAAAGTGACAGGGACATCATTTACCTAACGAGCCGAACAAGATTGTTAGCCCATTCCGGACTAACCATGATCGGGGTTATGGCCGAATGCATTATGCGGGGGGTGCAACCGCTTCAGTATAGAAGCCACCCCATGTGGGACTTCAACGGGAAGGACGACGCCACCTGCTACGGCCGTAAGGGGCCGGATTCAGCTGCCGCTCTACTAAAGATCTTGTCCACTTTGTATAAGGGAGAAGAGGAGGAATTTCTCCGCGTCAACCCACAGGGTGGATTCTCTATGCACAATCCCCCAAGCTGGGTAAGCGGTCGTATTTACTTGCCCATCCATTTTGTACTCCCATTGTTAAATATTCAGTCTGATGACTTCAACGCAGGAACTGCGCCGGGCTGTTAAGGAAATAAGCAGCCCTCCTCCACAACTTGAGGACCCAGGACGGTCCCTCGACCCAGCCTCTCAAGAGGATCCGGACATATCTGTGGAGCTGATTGATGGAGTGTTCCATCAATTGAGCAAGGACAACACCTTGGTGGCCATTACGGCCGATTACCCAGGGCTAATCCCGGCCTCCCAGGTAACTGAGATCGAAGTCCCAGTACCCTGAATAGGTGTCCGCCCTCTCGTGTTTTCAGTTTCCTGATTACAACCGAACTTTGCAGGGGAGGTTTTTAAGGCAGAAGGCCGAACCTGCGGCGACAAGCCAACGAGGGGCCGCAGGGCCCCGTGGGCAGAAAAGAAGTGCAGTCCGGACCGAGGCGTCAGCGCAAAGGTATGGCGCGCCCCCTTATCCCAGGTGTTATACGTTCGAGGCACATTGACACTCGTGCTCTCTTCAGGACAAAGAGACCTCGCCGGACTATATCCGGAGAGGCTGCCAATCGCGCCTCCACCCGCCAGGCTCCAAAGCCTGGTCCGGAGGCAGAGGCGAACACAAGGCGTGCGCCAGACGCTCCTCCGACGGAGGATGTGGACGGGTTGTCTGCCACCAACTCTGAGATGGAGAGTGCTATGAACCACAGGCATCCCCGGACAATTCTTCGCGACGCTTGTTTCTCCCAAGGGGCGTTAGATGCCTTCAACACGGGAGATGCGTACCTCCGTTCCGCTCAAAATGGTCTAGCCAGAGCCGCGGAGCAATATGTAAAAGACATACGGGTAAGAAAATTTTGGTAATTATATATATATATATATATACCAGTAGCCCCCGAGACTTGAAACAGTTAGAATAACTGATTTAAGGATCATTTGTTTATGCAGGTTCTTACAGAAAAGAATTCCCTACTGTCCAAGGAGCTGGAAGAGTGCAAAGCCCAACTTGAGGCCACACTAGCCGCGACAGGGGAGCCCAAGGAGACCCCCTCTGGTAATATACACTTCGAAAGATAAGTATTTTGCGAAGCACGACATGGGTGCGAATCTGACAAATGAAATTGCAGATGGCGCCGGATTGAATCCGGAAAGGCAACACCTCCTACGCCAGCTAAAGGCTGGTGAGAAGGTGCTGACAAAGGTGAGGCGGGAGAAGAACGATCTCCAGGATGCCAACACCAAGCTGGGCGTCGAGCTGAAAGATGTTCGTGCCCAGCTGTCAGACTCCGTGAAGGAGAATCAGCGGCTTCGGCGCGACATATTTAGTGAGTGCTTGAAGGAACCTTTGAAAGAAAGTTCGGCGGGGAAGTCGACTAACAGAGCAATGTCTGTAGGTGTGCTAACAGGTCGTCCTGCAGAGGAGATGCCCGGTTCTACGGGTGACCTTCTTCCCGAGCTCTCACAACTGCTCGATCGAGTTCGGCAGGCGATGCAAGGCGTCGCCCAAGCCCTATGGCCATCCGTCTCCATGCTCGAAGGTCTTGGAGAGCTTGTGGAGAAGCTAAAGGGAGCACGGAGGCGCTTCCGATTGTGGAAGATATCGGCCTGCCGTCAAGGCGCTAGGGAGGCCTGGGCCATGGTGAAGACGCGGTACGCAAAGGCTGACCCCAACCACATGGCCGAGGTTGGTCCTGTAGGGCCCGATGGGAAGGAGATCCTTGTAAGCTTAGTATACGGTCAAGTAGAGTTGGCCGCAAAGTATTCCCAGCAGGACTGTAAATTAGACAGCCTGTTAGATGGTATTGAAGAGGAATACAATCAGTCAAAATGACTATGTAATTTAATTGACATTTATAATGCCTTCTAGCCGGATTGTAGATCATTTGTCATGGCCGACCTTTTCGCTTCAGCCTCGGGACCTGACGGTCCGGAGTGTGTCCGAATTCCCATGCGGTTATATAGGAACCGGGGAATGCATGGAGACCAGGCGTAGGGGTCATTAGTGCGTGAACAGACAAGTGCCCGACTAGTTATGTTATATTACATGGTTAGTAAGAAACATCTTCCAGGGAGAATAGTTCCGTTAGGGGTTCCTTTCCCTGGGAGGCATGCCCTAAGGTGCATGTCCATGCTGCGAAAAGAAATGCAGGAAAAACATCTGGGGGCGTATAGATAAAAATAAAAAAAGATCATCTTTAGTTCACCGACCGAATATTCCCTTAAGAACGCTAGCTTTCGGCTTCACCCAGTCTGAGGTACACGTCCGGCTGACTCGGCAGTAACAATCGCAGAGGTGCTCCCTTTACCACCTAGCCGAACAATCGGGAATGTAGGGGTAAGCACAGGAGCCAGGCAACCCAGCTTGGCCAAAACTTAAGTCATATCGATGCATATAATGGTGAATAAAAGGTACATGCGGAAGTGTGACACATGTGTTGGGCATGAAGCCCGTATGAATAAGCTTCTGTTTAAATAAGCCCCCAAGTTTAATGAGCGCGGATAGCGCGTCACTTTATGAGCCTTTAAAGGCTAAGAGAGAGAGAGAGAGAGAGAGAGAGAGAAGAGAAATGTAAGACAGGAAATATATAAAAAATGGACAGAGGAAGGAGACGAACACAGAGTCCGGTGCTAGGCATAGAATCTTCGGAGACGGGCTGCGTTCCATGGGTTCGGCTCGAGTCGGTTATCCGATGCATCCCGCAGGCGGTATGCTCCACCAGTCAGGACTTGGTCAATTATGAAGGGACCTTCCCACTTGGGCTTGAGTTTGTCCTTTTTCTTGTCTGGTAGTCGTAGAACTAATTAGCCAACGTTGTAATTTTTGGCTCGTACTTCTCTGCTTTGGTATCTTCGAGCCTGCTGTTGATAGAATGCGGAACGGGCTTTTGCCACGTCGCGCTCCTCCTCCAATGCGTCCAAGCTATCATGCTGATTGAGCTCAGCTTCTCTTTCTTCGTACATGCGCACTCGAGGTGAGTCATGAATTATGTCGCAAGGCAAAACTGCCTCGCGCCGTACACCATAAAGAATGGTGTGTATCCGGTGGTGCGATTCGGCGTGGTCCGCAACCCCCAGAGTACGGAGTCGAGCTCCTCTACCCAGTGCGTGTTAGATTCCTTGAGGGACCGCACTAATCTGGGTTTGATGCCGCTCATGATAAGACCATTTGCACGTTCGACCTGGCCATTAGTTTGTGGGTGATAGACGGAAGCATAATCGAGCTTGATGCCCATGTTTTTGCACCAGAGTTTTACCTCGTCGGCCGTGAAGTTCATTCCGTTATCAGTGATGATGCTGTGGGGGACACCATAACGGTGTACAACCCCGGATATAAAGTCTATCACCGGTCCGGATTCGGCCGTCTTAATAGGCTTGGCTTCTATCCATTTGGTGAACTTATCCACCATGACCAGTAAGTATTTTTGCTTGTGGGTTCCGCCTTTAAGGGGTCCAACCATGTCAAGCCCCCAGACCACGAAGGGCCAAGTAATGGGGATAGTTTGGAGGGCGCTGGGTGGCATATGGCTTTGGTTTGGAAAGAGCTGGCAACCGGTGCATCGTTGGACTAAGTCCTGAGCGTCTGCCCGGCCCGTCGGCCAATAAAAGCCCGTACGGAAGGCCTTGCTTACAAGGGACCGAGCTGTAGCGTGATGACCGCCGAGTCCGGCATGAATTTCGGCTAGGAGGTTCCGCCCCTCCTCTTCGGAGATGCACCTTTGAAGGACTCCGGTAGTGCTTTTCTTATAAAGCTCTCCCTCGTGGACTCTGTAGGCTTTGGATCGCCGCACTATGCAGCATACCTCGTTTTGGTCCTCGGGGAGTTCCTGCCTAGTAAGGTTGGCGAGGAATGGTTCTGTCCACGGGGCGATGACGGCCATTATTACGTGGGCTGAAGGTGTTATTTCATTGGCAGAGCCGCCGATTGTGTCAGGATGATCGGTGTCGGGCAGTGCAGTTGGGTCCGGGCTGTTATTGTTCGGCTCCCCTTCCCATACTATGGATGGCTTGAACATCCTTTCCAAGAAGATGTTGGGGGGACTACATCGCGTTTTGCGCCGATGCGTGCCAGGACATCTGCCGCCTGATTATTTTCCCGGGCTATATGGTGAAATTCAAGCCCCTCGAACCGAGCTGACATTTTTAGGACGACGTTGCGGTAAGCTGCCATTTTTGGATCCTTGGCATCGAAGTCTCCATTTATTTGGGATATTGCGAGGTTCGAGTCCCCGCGCACCTCTAGGCGTTGAATGCCCATGGATACTGCCATCCGGAGACCATGTAAAAGGGCCTCATATTCGGCTGCATTGTTGGAGTCCGTGTACATAATCTGGAGTACGTATTGAACTGTGTCTCCTATGGGGGACGTCAAAATGACGCCGGCCCCTAGTCCGGCCAACATCTTGGAGCCGTCGAAATGCATGATCCAATTTGAATATGTGTCATACTCTTTAGGGAGTTCGGCCTCCGTCCATTCTGCGACGAAGTCGGCCAAGACTTGCGACTTGATGGCTCGCCGTGGCTTATAAGTTATGTCGAACTGGAGGAGCTCAATGGCCCATTTTGCAATCCGGCCCGTTGCGTCACGGTTGTTTATAATATCGTTAAGTGGTACTTCCGAGGCTACTGTTATTGAACACTCTTGAAAGTAGTGTCGTAACTTCCGAGATGCCATGAATACCGCGTACGCAATCTTTTGATAATGCGGGTACCGTGATTTGCAGGGAGTGAGGACAGTGGACACATAATAGACCGGCTTTTGAAGGGGGAATTTGTGTCCGTCCGCTTCTCGTTCGACGACGAGCACTACGCTTACAACCTGATGTGTTGCTGCAATGTATAATAGCATTGGTTCGCCAATGTTTGGCGCGGCCAGGACTGGGTTTGTTGCCAGTATGGCTTTTATTTCGTCGAGTCCGGCCGTGGTTGCATCCGTCCATTTGAAGTGTTCGGCGCGCCGAAGGAGGCGGTAAAGGGGTAGGGCCTTTTTTCCCAAGCGGGAGATAAAGCGGCTTAGAGCCGCCATGCATCCGGTTAACTTTTGTATTTGTTTGAGGTCCTTTGGGATATCTAGTTGCGACAGAGCTCAGATCTTGGCTGGATTTGCTTCAATTCCTCTACCGGATACAATGAAGCCCAAGAGCTTTCCGGCTGGAACGCCGAAAACGCATTTTTCCGGGTTGAGCTTGATGTCGTATGTTCGGAGGTTATCAAATGTGAGCCTCAAGTCGTCTACTAGAGATTCAACATGTCTTGTTTTGACGACCACATCATCTACATATGCCTCCACTGTTTTGCCGATCTGGCTTGCCAGACATGTCTGAATCATGCGCTGATATGTTGCGCCGGCGTTTTTGAGCCCGAAGGGCATCGTGTTGAAGCAGAATGGGCCGTATGGTGTGATAAATGCCGTTGCGGCTTGGTCTGGTTCTGCCATCTTGATTTGATGGTAGCCGGAATATGCGTCGAGGAAACACAACGAATCGTGTCCTGCGGTAGCGTCGATAATTTGATCGATGCGGGGGAGGGGGAAGGGATCCTTTGGGCAAGCCTTGTTAAGGTCTTTAAAATCAACACACACGCGCCAGGATTTGTCCTTCTTTGGTACCATCACCAGGTTTGCTAGCCAGTCCGGATGTTTTATATCTCTGATGAATCCAGCCTCCAATAGCTTTGCTAGCTCCTCTCCCATGGCCTGTCTCTTAGGTTCGGAAAAACACCGAAGAGCCTGTTTGACAGGTTTGAATCCTGTTTGGATATTTAAGCTATGCTCGGCCAGCCTGCGTGGGATTCCTGGCATGTTTGAAGGGTGCCAGGCGAAAATGTCCCAATTCTCTCGTAGGAACTCTCGCAGTGCGTCGTCTACATCAGGGTTTAACTATGCCCCGATGGAAGCTGTTTTATTGGGGTCCGTTGGATGGACTTGGAATTTGACTATTTCGTCCGCCGGTTTAAAGGAGGTGGACTTGGATCTTTTGTCGAGTACCACATCGTCCATATTCACCGTAGAGCGCAGCGTAGTCAGTTCCTCAGCTGCTAGGGCTTCGGATAGTGCCTCGAGGGCCAGTGCGGTTGTCTTGTTTTCGGCGCGGAGTGCTATGTCCGGATCACTAGCAAGAGTGATGATCCCGTTAGGCCCGGGCATCTTGAGCTTCATGTACCCGTAATGGGGTATTGCTTGGAAGATTGTAAACGCTTCCCTCCCTAGCAGTGCGTGATAACCGCTGCTGAACGGAGCCACATGGAACGTGACCTCTTCGGACCTGTAATTATCCGGCATGCCGAACACCACATCTAGTGTGATTTTTCCTGTACAGCGCGCTTCCAGACTGGGGAATATTCCTCTAAAGGTTGTGCTGCTTCGCTCAATGCGGTTCCAGTCTATTTCCATTTTTTGAAGGGTTTCCTCATAAATGAGGTTCAATCCGCTGCCGCCGTCCATGAGTACCTTGGTAAGACGAAAGCCGTCCACTATTGGACTGAGGACCAATGCGGCTGCTGCTTGGGCTATTTGGAATTTAGGTTCATCACTAGCGTTAAAGGTAATAGCCGTGTCACTCCATGGGTTTATTGTTGCTCCTTGGTAGACTTCGGTAAGGCTGCGGAGTGTCCTTTTTCGCATATTATTTGATGCGAAAGTCTCAAAGACTGTTAATACCGTATTGGTGTCTCTGGGGTGGCTTTCTATGGCCTCCGGAATTAGGAGATTTTCGCCAATTTTGGCCACCTGCCGGAGTATCCAACATGCTCTAAGGCTGTGAGTTGGTGTGGCGTCCTCTGTACTGTGAATTTTATAGGGTCCATTGAGCCATCCTTCCAGTACGGTTCCATGCCCTATAGAGGGTTTTTGCTTTTTAGTGCTTGACCCAGGTGTCTGGTGATGATGCATCCTTTTATTTCGGACTGGGTTTGTATTCAGGGCCGGATTGTCCCAAAATTTGATTTCGGTTTTCCAGGCGCTTTCCATCGCACAGTACTTTCATACAATGGACGCCAAGTCAGCGAAGTGTGTAATATCACGGCGACTTATGGCATTGAGTATTCCCTTGTCCGTGCAATTATTGCATAAGATTGAGATTGCGTCTTCCTTGCACCAGTCCCTTAGCCTGTTCTTAACCAAGAGGAATCTGGCCCAGCAATGATGTACTGTTTCATCGGGCTCTTGCCTGATTTTGGATAGATCGCTTATGTTGTGGTGGGTGGGTGGAATTAAATCCGAAGCCTCGCCCCATCTGAGGCTCAGAGGCCGAGGAATTTCCGAACTCGAAAATTTGGATTCCTGGATGTTGTCCAATGAATCTAGCCCGTCGCCTAACTCTAAGTTCAGGTCTTGAGTGATATCCTCCCCTCCGCGGGTATCCGGCTTGGAGGGATCGGGAATCCGGATGTAGCGAGTCCTTAAGATAGATGAAGGGTCGCCGCACTGTCCCTCTACCACGGCAACGTGATGGGTGACTTGGGGAGAGTTAATCTCTCTCAGATCGGGTTTAGGCCCAATCTGGTCGTAATCCGTAGCGACTCCCAGGGCGGCGAAGCGATCCAAGAGCTCGTTTATGGACGAGAGCTCCATTGGATCTAACTTCTCAGCGAGTTCTGAGCTGACATGAAGATTGTTTTCGATGGCTCGAGAGGTCATCGTCGGCGCAGAAGCCGAACAGGCGGTCATAAGAAAACCACCTAGCCGGAGGGTTTGGCCGACAGCCAAAGCTCCCTTAGCAATGGTGCCATCTTTAAATACGGGGCGAGGCATCCTTCCTGATGGCGACGACACAGAGGAACTCTCAATGAAAGCACCAATGTCGGTGTCAAAACCGGCGGATCTCGGGTAGGGGGTCCCGAACTGTGCGTCTAGGCCGGATGGTAACAGGAGGCAAGGGACACGGAGTTTTAACCAGGTTCGGGCCCTCTCGATGGAGGTAGAACCCTACGTCCTTCTTGATTAATATTGATGATATGGGTAGTACAAGAGCAGATCTACCACGAGATCGAAGAGGCTAAACCCTAGAAGCTAGCCTATGGTATGATTGTTGTTGTGTATGTTGTCCTACGGACTAAAACCCTCCGGTTTATATAGACATCGAAGAGGGTTAGGGTAACACAAAGTCGGTTACAATGGTAGGAGATCTACATATCCTTATCGCCAATCTTGCCTTCCACGACAAGGAAAGTCCCTTCCGGACACGGGACGGAGTCTTCAATCTTGTATCTTCATAGTCCAGGAGTCCGGCTGAAGGTATAGTCCGGCCATCCGGACACCCCCTAATCCAGGACTCCCTCAGGTGTCCTTAGATTATCTTGGGGGTGCCATGGGCATACCCAAGCTTAGGCTCTTGCCAGTCCTTTTTCCATAATCCATCAAATCTTTACCCAAAACTTGAAAACTTCACAACACAAAACTTAAAGTAGAAAATCTCGTGAGCTCCGTTAGCGGACGAAAACAAAAGACCACTTCAAAGTACTGTAATAAACTCATTATTTATTTATATTGGTGTTAAACCTACTGTATTCCAACTCTCTATGGTTTATAAACTATTTTACTAGCCATAGATTCATCAAAATAAGCAAACAACACACGAAAAACAGAATCTGTCAAAAACAGAACAGTCTGTAGTAATCTTTAGCTAGCGCAAGATATGGAACCCCAAAAATTATAAAATAAATTTCTGTACGTGAGAAATTTATCTATTAATCATATTCAAAAATAATTAACTAAATATCACTTTCCAAATAAAAATGGCAGCAGTTCTCGTGAGCGCTAAAGTTTCTGTTTTTTACAGCAAGATTAACAAGACTTTCCCCAAGTCTTCCCAACGGTTCTACTTGGCACAAACACTAATTAAACACAAAAAACACAACCAAAACAGAGGCTAGGTAAATTATTTATTACTAAACAGGAGCAAAAAGCAAGGAATAAAAATAACATCGGGTTGCCTCCCAACAAGCGCTATCGTTTAACGCCCCTAGCTAGGCATAAAAAGCAAGGATAGATCTAGGTATTGCCATCTTTGGTAGGCAATCCATAAGTGGCTCTCATAATAGATTCATAAGGTAATTTAATTTTCTTTCTAGGAAATTGTTCCATGCCTTTCCTTAACGTAAATTGGAATCTAATATTTCCTTCCTTCATATCAATAATTGCACCAATCGTTCTAAGGAAAGGTCTACCAAGAATAATAAGACATGAAGGATTGCAATCTATGTCAAGAACGATAAAATCTACGGGCACATAATTCCTATTTGCAACAATAATAACATCATTAATTCTTCCCATAGGTTTCTTAATAGTGTAATCCGCAAGGTGCAAGTTTAGAGAGCAATCATTAAAATCACGAAAACCTAACAAATCACACAAAGTCTTTGGAATCATGGAAACACTAGCACCCAAATCACATAAAGCTAGAACTCATGATCTTTAATCTTAATTTTAATATTTTTTCCCACTCATCATAAAGTTTTCTAGGGACAGAATCTTCCAGCTCAAGTTTTTCTTCATAAGATTGCATCAAGGCATCAACGATATGTTTAGTAAACGCTTTATTTTGACTATAAGCATGAGGAGAATTTAGCACGGATTGCAACAAGGAAATAAAATCAATCAAAGAGAAATTTTCATAATTAAATTCCTTGAAATCCAAAATAGTGGGTTTAGCAACATCTAGGGTTTTAATTTCTTCAATACCACTTTCATCAAATTTAGCATCAAGATCTAAAAACTCTGAATTTTTGGAACGCCTTCTAGGTAAAGGTGGATCATATCCAGTCCCATCATTAGTAAGATTCATATTGCAAAACAAAGATTTAATAGGGGACGCATCAATAAATTTTAGATCTTCATCTTTATTTTCATAGGAACTAGAAGAACACGCTCTTAAAAAGGCATCTTTCTTAGCACGCATCCTAGCGGTTCTTTCTTTGCACTCATCAATGGAAATTATCATGGCTTTGAGAGACTCATTTATATCATGCTTAGGAGGAATAGATCTAAATTTCAAATAATCAACATCAAGAGAAATTCTATCAACGTTCCTAGCCAACTCATCAATCTTAAGCAAATTTTATTCAATGAAAGCATTAAAATTCTTTTGCGAAGTAATAAATTCTTTAATATTAGAATCAAAACCAGAGGGCATCTTATTATAATTTCCATAAGAATTGTTGTAGGAATTACCATAATTATTAGAGGGATTACTAGGATAAGGCCTAGGATAAAAATTTCCTCTATACGCGTTGTTACCAAAATTATTCCTACCAACAAAATTCACATCCATAGATTCACTATTCTCAATCAAAGTAGACAAGGGCATATCATTAGGATCAGAAGAAACACTCTTACTAGCAAATAATTTCATAAGTTCATCCATCTTTCCACTCAAAACATTAATTTCTTCTATCGCATGCACCTCTTTATTAGTAGATCTTTCAGTATGCCATTGAGAATAATTAACCATAATATTATCTAGGAGTTTAGTAGCTTCTCCTAAAGTGATTTCCATAAAAGTGCCTCCTGCGGCCGAATCTAAAAGATTTCTAGAAGCAAAATTCAATCCGGCATAAATTTTTTGTATAATCATCCACAAATTCAAACCATGAGTAGGGCAATTACATATCATTAATTTCATCCTCTCCCAAGCTTGTGCAACATGTTCATGATCAAGTTGATTAAAATTCATAATATCGTTTCTAAGAGAGAAGATCTTAGCGGGAGGAAAATACTTAGAGATAAAAGCATCTTTGCACTTGTTCCAAGAATCAATACTATTTTTAGGCAAAGACGAAAACCAAGCTTTAGCACGATCTCTAAGCGAAAAAGGAAATAGCTTCAATTAACAATATCATTATCCACATCTTTCTTCTTTTGCATATCACACAAATCAACGAAGATATTTAGATGGGTAGCGGCATCTTCACTAGGAAGGCCGGAGAACGGATCTTTCATGACAAGATTCAGCAAGGCAGCATTAATTTCATAAGATTCAGCATCGGTAAGAGGAGCAATCAGAGTGCTAATAAAATCATTGTTGTTGGTATTGGTAAAGTCACACAATTTAGTGTGATCTTGAGCCATCATGACAAGCAAGCAATCCGACACACAAGCAAACAAAAATAAAGCGGGCAAAAAGAGGCAAATAGAGAAAGAGAGGGAGGATAGAGGGAGACAAGGTGAATAAAACGGAAAGGGTGAAGTGGGGGAGAATAAAACGAGAGGCAAATGGCAAATAATGTAATGCAGGAGATAAGGGTTGTGATGGGTACTTGGTATGTTGACTTTTGGGTAGACTCCCCAGCAACGGCGCCAGAAATGGCTCGTTGTCGGGAGTCAAATCTTGACTTGCATGAACCTCCCCGGCAACGGCGCCAGAAATTCTTCTTGCTACCTCTTGAGCACTGCGTTGGATTTCCCCGAAGAGGAAAGGATGATGCAGCAAAGTATCCTAAGTATTTCCCTCAGTTTTTGAGAACCAAGGTATCAATCCAGTAGGAGGTTGCGCGCGTCCCTAGTACCTGCACAAAACAAATAACTCCTCGCAACCAACATGATAAGGGGTTGTCAATCCCTTCATGGTCACTTACGAGAGTGAGATCTGATAGATATGATAAGATAATATTTTTGGTATTTTTTTGGTAAGATGCAAAGTAAAATAAAAGCAAAGGAAAAAGCAAAGGAAATAACTAAGTATTGGAAGATTAATATGATGAAGATAGACCCGGGGGCCATAGGTTTCACTAGTGGCTTCTCTCAAGAGCATAAGTATTTTACGGTGGGTGAACGAATTACTGTTGAGCAATTGACAAAATTGAGCATAGTTACGAGAATATCTACATATGATCATGTATATAGGCATCATGTCCGAGACAAGTAGACCGACTCCTGCCTGCATCTACTACTATTACTCCACTCATCGACCGCTATCCAGCATGCATCTAGAGTATTAAGTTCATGAAAATAGAGTAACGTCTTAAGCAAGATGACATGATGTAGAGGGATAAATTTATGCAATATGATAAAAAAAAACCATCTTGTTATCCTTGATGGCAACAATATAATACATGCCTTGCTACCCCTACTGTCACTGGGAAAGGAAACCGCAAGATTGAACCCAAAGCTAAGCACTTCTGCCATTGCAAGAAAGATCAATCTAGTAGGCCAAACCAAACTGATAATTCGAAGAGACTTGCAAAGATAACCAATCATACATAAAAGAATTCAGAGAAGATTCAAATATTGTTCATAGATAATCTTGATCATAAACCCACAATTCATCGGTCTCAACAAACACACCGCAAAAAGAAGATTACATTGAATATATCTCCACAAGAGAGGGGGAGAATATTGTATTGAGATCCAAAAAGAGAGAAGAAACCATCTAGCTAATAACTATGGACCCGAAGGTCTAAGGTAAACTACTCACACTTCATCGGAGAGGCTATGGTGTTGATGTAGAAGCCCTCCATGATGGATACCCCCTCCGGCGGAGCTCCGGAACAGGCCCCAAGATGGGATCTCGTGGATACAGGAAGTTACGGCGGTGGAATTAGGGTTTTGGCTCCGTATCTGGTCGTTTGGGGGTACGTAGGTATATATAGGAGGAAGGAGTACATCGGTGGAGCAACAGGGGCCCATGAGGGTGGAGGGCGTGCCTAGGGGGGTAGGCGCGACCCCCTACCTCGTGGCCTCCTCCTTCGTTTCTTGACGTAGGGTCCAAGTCTCCTGGATCATGTTCGGTGAGAAAATCACGTTCCCGAAGGTTTCATTCCGTTTGGACTCCGTTTGATATTCCTTTTCTTTGAAACCCTAAAATAGGCAAAAGAAACAACCATTCTGGGTTGGGCCTCCGGTTAATAGGTTGCTCCCAAAAATAATATAAAAGTGGATAATAAATCCCAATAATGTCCAAAACAGTAGATAATATAGCATGGAGCAATAAAAAATTATAGATACATTGGAGACGTATCAATCATCCTTGACGAAAGCACTTCTGTGACGCGTGATTTTTTGTCATGGAAGTGGACACTTCCATGATGATAATTTTGGTAATGTCATGGAACACTTCTACGACAGCACAGATATGACTATCTTGATTCTATCATAAAATCGTCATGGATGTACATGCATGAGAGAAAACGTAACCTACTGTGACAAACACGTACCATCACAGAAGTGTATTTTTTTGTCGTGTATTCAATAGCAATTCATCTTGATCAACAGCTCTTTCCCTGAAAACACAACCAGCACAACTATCCAGGTGGTCTTTGGAAGCATCGGTTAGTCCATTATAAAAGATATCAAGTATTTCGTTTTTCTTGAGAGGATGATCAGGCAAAGCATTAAGTAATCGGAGAAGCCTCCCCAAGCTTGTGGGAGACTCTCTTCTTCAATTTGCACAAAATTATATATTTCCCTTAAGGCGGCTTGTTTCTTATGAGCCGGGAAATATTTAGCAGAGAAGTAATAAATCATATCCTGGGGACTACGCATACAACCAGGATAAAGAGAATTAAACCATGTTTTAGCATCACCCTTTAATGAGAACAGAAACAACTTAAGGATAAAGTAATAGCGAGTTTTCTCATCATTAGTGAACAGGGTGGCTATGTCATTTAATTTAGTAAGATGTGCCACAATAGTTTCAGATTAATAGCCATAGAAAGGGTCGGCTTCAACCAAGGTAATTAACTCAGGATTGACAGAGAAGTCATAATCCTTATTAGAGATACAGATAGGTGAAGTAGCAAAAGCAGGGTCATATTTCATTCTAGCATTCAAGGATTTTTCTTTCAGCTTAGCTAACAGTTTCTTAAGATCATATCTATCATTGCAAGCTAAAAAGTCTCTAGCAGTTTCTTCATCCATAACATAACCCTCAGGCACAACAGGCAATTCATATCTAGGGGGAGAATCTTCATCATCACTTTCATCAATATTATCAGTTTCAATAATTTCATTCTCTCTAACCCTAGCAAGTTGTTCATCAAGAAATTCACCTAGTGGCACAGTATTATCAAGCATAGACGTAGTCTCATCGTAAGCATCATGCAAAGTAGAAGTGGCTTCATCAATAACATGCGACATATCAGAATGAATTGCAGGAGTGGGTGTCGCAAGTTTACTCATAACAGAAGGTGAATCAAGTGCAGAGCTAGATGGCAGTTGTAACACCCTCGATGCGACTATAGCTCCCACGTGTCGAGGCACGACTTAGAGACATAATCGCATTGAAGGCATATGTCGCAAGTTAGGCAATCTTCACAACATCCCATGTAATATGAATAATAAAGGGGAGAACATAGTTGGCTTACACTCGCCACGTCAATCAAGTACATAAATAACATTACATCATCCAAAGCACACATGGCCCGACTACGGCGCCAAAATAGAAGAAAACCCAACATGCGACAACGGTCCCAATCACCCCCAACTGGGCACCACTACTGATCATCGGGAAAGGAAACGTAGTAACGCTGAGAGTCCTCGTCGAACTCCCACTTGAGCTCGTACTCGTCACCTGGAGCGGAATCACCTGGACCTGCATCTGGAGTTATAGTATCTGTGAGCCACGGGGACTCAGCAATCTCGCACCCTCGCGATCAAGACTATTTAAGCGCATAGGAAGGGTAAGGCAATTATATGTGGAGCTGCAGCAAGCGACTAGCATATATGGTGGCTAACTTATTCGCAAAAGAGAGCGAGAAGAGGAGGCAAAGCACGAGCGAGAAGCTAGTGGGCAACCTGCGCAAGCATTACTCCAACACCGTGTCCACTTCCCGGACCCCGCCGAGAAGAGGCCGTCACGGTAACACACCCAGTTGATTCATTTTAATTAATTAAGGTTCAAGTTATCTACAACCGGACATTAACAAATTCCCATCCGCCCATAACCGCGGGCACGGCTTTCGAAAGTTCAATCCCTGCAGGGGAGACCCGACTTAGCCCATGATAAGCTCTCACGGTCAAAGAAGGAATAGACCTCCTCCCAAGACGTTCCGATCAGATTCGGTATCTCGGTAACTCAAGACACTTCGACAGGTTAAAACAAGACCAGCAATACCGCCCGAATGTGCCGACAAATCCCGATAGGAGCTGCACATATCTCTTTCTCAGGGCACACTCAGATTGTCTTAGGTACGGGTAGGCCAGCCCAGAGTTGCCCCTGGTGGCCACCGGCAGCTGACAGGTGGACCAACACTCAGAGGAGCACTGGCCCGGGGGGGGTAAAATAAGATGACCCTTGAGTCTATAGAACCCAAGGGAAGGAAAAGGCTAGGTGGCGAATGGTAAGACCAATGTTGGGCATTGCTGGAAAAGCTTTAATCAAGGCGAAATATCAAGGGGTTCCCATTATAACCCAACCGCGTAAGGAACGCAAAATCCGGGAACATAACACCGATATGAGGGAAACTAGGGCGGCAAGAGTGGAACAAAACACTAGGCGAGAGGCCGAGCCTTCCACCCTATACCAAGTATATAGATGCATTAAGATAACATGGCAATATAATGATATCCCAACAAGTAAATAAATGTTCCAACAAGGAACGGCCTCCAATCTTCACCTGCAACTAGCAACGCTATAAGAGGGGCTGAGCAAAGCGGTAACATAGCCAATCAACGGTTTGCTAGGACAAGGTGGGTTAGAGGTTTGACATGGCAATTGGGAGGCTGACAAGCAAATGGTAGGCATCGTAGCATTGGCATAGCAAGAGCGAGCAAACTAGCATAGCAAAGATAGTAGTGATTTCAAGGGTATGATCATCTTGCCTGCACAGTTGTCAGAGTTGACTAGATCCTCAAAGCAAACCCAACGGGCTCCTCGGTAGTGAACTCATCTCCCGGCTCTACCCAAACAAGACAAACAAGCAACAAGGACACAATCAACCACGTGCAAGACCAAGCAATATGATGAAATGATGATATGCTATGCGGGATGCGATGCGGGATGCAAAATGCAAAATATGACAGGAAATGCATGGACCTTGCCTCAACTTGGAATTCCAAGGGTGCCACTGGAAAGATGAGATGAAATCGCTTGAAAACGATATAAAGAACGCCGGAATCGGAGTTACGGTTTGGAAATGGCAAGCGTTTTAAGAATGACACCGGTCTGCAATTTACAGCAAGTAGGCATCTAAATATAATGAAATGAACATGCTACAGCCACCAAACATGACAACAAAATGCATGGCAGGGATGCACACAAGATGCTTAACAAAATACTAGCACTGAGCCACGGCCAATTCATCAATTATGAGGTTCAAACAAGCATGGCAAAAACGCAAATGCAAAACAGATTCCAGACTTAGTGAAATTAACACTTATCTGAAATTTCAGATCACGAAGCCCTCTTCGGAGCAGCAAAACAACATGATACATGACCTGATTAAGACAAGTAAGAACATGGCATGGAGCTACTCAACAAGCTTAACAAAAAAACCAAAGTGACCTGGGGCCAAAAGGGTTCACAAAATATACTAACGGGCACACGAACATAGCTAAAACACAATCAGTTTTCAGACTTAGTGAAAACTGAGACATGCTGAAATCTAACTCACGAAGGCATGTAAACGAGCTCGATGCACTCACTACGGTGCAAGTCATGGCAATGCAAGCATACATCCATAAATAAGGCACAAAATACAAGCTAGACATAGCAAGAACAATGGCATAGCATGCACGGATCAACTACAATAGCATCGGCAAAATCGCAAATGAGTTGACGATCTGCCCAGATTCACCATGAAGCAAAAGTAGAGCTCGATTGACTCAAGCTAGGTTGCTCCATAATTACAAGTAAAGACATGGATAGATAGATCATAACAAGATTAACAAAAGTCCTTTACTGATCATCCTCAAAAGAGGCACGGATCACTAGGAAATAGCGTGAACATATGGCATCATGAACTAAATAATCCCAGACTTAGTGAAAACTACTAAGTCTCTGAAAACAGAGTTACCGGGTGCCTCACTTTGCAAGCTTGCAAAAGTCACCACACACATCCTAAAAATGCATGGGTTGCACCTCTGGAAAGATAAAAAAATGCTTAACAAAACATATGAAGGACTCACAGGCATAGCATGCACACAATAATCATTGAAAAAATGACAAAAGTCTAAGATGAACTAGCGGATCTGACAATTAACTCATGAAGCCCTTTTCTAACAGAATTTCGGGCATCAAGATGCACTCAAATGAAAATGATGCAATGGAATGAAATGATATACTCGTCGAGTCGAATATTTCGATATGCTATATGCCCAAATCGGAGCTACGGATGCAAAGTTACGGAGCCGCAAACATCAGCATATGGATCAAGAATTCTGGGACTTAGTGAAAAAAAATGACCTAGGGTTAGGATTTCAGATCTGAGATCCGGGCACGGATCCCGAGGCGGCGCTGCACTGTAGCTGTTCGTCGGGGAAGAAGAAAAACAGCGGCCGGCGGGAGGAGGCGGTGGCCGGCGGCCGGGTCCGGTGGCCGGCGGCCGGATCTGGCCGGGCCGGAGTCGCCGGGCGGCGAGGTGGCCGCGGGCGGCCGGTGGCTCCCCGGGGCGGCTCGGGCGGTGCCAAGGTGTGCGGCGGCGGGGGCGCGCGGTGGCGTGCGGCGGCGGCGGCGGGGGCCCGCGGTGGCGCGCGGCGGCTGGCGCGGGGCGGAGCAGGCAGCGAGGCGGCTTCGGGCCGGGGAGGGCCCGCGGTGGGCTTGCGGGCCGGCGGCGGGGAGATGCGGCCGGACTAGTGGGAGGCGGACACGTGGCGGCGGCGGGGCGTGCGGACAATGTCCGTCGGTGCAAAATTTGTCCAGCGGGCGCGATGAGAGTGGATCTAGGGTTACGGCGAGGGGGATCCGGAATTTGGAATGGGGGTGTATATATAGGCATAGAGGGAGCTAGGAGAGTCCAAATGAGGTGCGGTTTTCAGCCACGCGATCCTGATCGAACGCTCTAGGACATGGAGCAGAGTTTGGTGGGTTTTGGGCCAAATTGGAGGGGTGTTGGGCTGCAACACACACGAGGCCTTTTCGGTCCCTCGGTTAACCGATGGAGTATCAAACAAAGTCCAAATGATACGAAACTTGACAGGCGGTCTACCGGTAGTAAACCAAGGCCGCATGACAAGTCTCGGTCCAATCTGGAAATGTTTAAACCCCACACACGAAAGAAAGCTAGAAATGACCACCGGAGGAGAACGAAGCGCCGAAATGCAAAACGGACAACAGGGAAAATGCTCGAATGCCTGAGACGAACACGTATGCAAATGCAATGCACATGATGACATGATATGAGATGCATGAAAACGAAAACAACACACGGAGACAAAGACCCGAACCTGAGGAAATAAATATAACTTAACGCCAGAAACGGCAAGAGTTGGAGTACAAATTGGGAAAGTTACATCCGGGGTGTTACAACACTCCACCACTACGAAAAGATCTCGTCTCGAGATCTAGGACTGAAAGAACTCCGGGTACTCAGAACGGAGGTGATCCTCGCGTTCCCAGGTAGCTTCACGGTCGGAATGGTGTGACCACTTGACTTTGAGAAATTTGATTGACTTGTTGCGAGTCTTGCGTTCAGTCTCTTCAAGAATAGCAACTGGGTGCTCACGATAAGAGAGATCTTCTTGGAGCTCAATGTCCTCGAAGTTGACGGTGCGGTCAGGAGTCTTGAAGCACTTTCGAAGCTGAGAGACATGGAACACGTCATGAACATTTGCAAAGTTTGAAGGAAGCTCGAGTTGATAGGCGAGGTCGCCTCTCTTGCTGACAATCTTGAAAGGTCCCACGTGTCTAGGGGAAAGCTTCCCTTTGATACCGAAGCGACGAGTACCTTTCATAGGAGAGACACGGAGGTAAACATGATCTCCGATCTCGAAAGCCAAATCACGGTGCTTACTATCATAGTAGCTCTTCTGGCGGGATTGGGCTGCTTTGAGGTTATCACGAATGACTTTGCACATTTCTTCTGCTTCTGTGATTAAGTCATTACCCAACAGCTGACGTTCACCGGTTTCAGACCAGTTGAGAGGGGTACGACACTTCCTGCCATACATAATTTCAAATGGGGCCTTGCCCGAACTTACTTGAAAACTATTGTTGTAGGAGAATTCAGCATAAGGAAGACAATCCTCCCATTTCATGCCGAAGGAGATCACACAAGCCCTGAGCATATCTTCAAGAATCTGGTTGACACGCTCGACTTGACCGCTTGTTTGAGGATGGAAAGCAGTGCTGAAGCGGATGTTAGTGCCCATGGCCTTCTGAAAAGAATCCCAAAACTTGGAGGTAAAGATGCTGCCATGGTCTGAAGATATCACTTGAGGAATACCGTGCAGAGAGACAATGCGAGAGGTATAGAGTTCCGCTAATTGAGCTGCAGTGATCGACTCTTTGATAGGCAGAAAGTGAGCCACTTTCGTGAGTTTGTCGATGACAACAAATATAGCATCATTGCCACGCTTGGACTTTGGAAACCCAGTCACGAAGTCCATTTCAATGTGGTCAAACTTCCATTCTGGAATGGCAAGAGGTTAGAGGAGACCAGCTGGCCTTTGGTGTTCTGCCTCCACTCTTCTGCAGACATCACATTCATTCACGAATTGAGCGATCTCGGGCTTCATTCGAGTCCACCAATAAGCTTGCTTGAGGTCCTGATACATCTTCGTACTCCCAGGGTGGATGGAGAGGAGAGAATTGTGAGCCTCGTTCATGATCACTTTACGAAGTTCACCTTTGGGTACAACAATACGATCCTCGAAGAAGAGAGTGTCCTTGTCATCAAGGCGGTAGCACTTGTACTTGGACTGACTCTTGGCAATCCCAATCTTCACCTTTTTCACCATAGCATCAAGAAGCTGGGCTTGGCGAATCTGGTCTTCTAAGGTAGGAGAGACTTGAAGGTTGGCGAGGAAACCTTGAGGAACAACTTGCAGATTAAGTTTGCGGAAAGCTTCACAAAGCTCGGGTTGATAAGGCTTGAGAATCAGACTGTTGCAGTAGGCCTTTCTGCTCAAAGCGTCGGCAATCACATTGGCCTTGCCTGGAGTATACTCAATACTCGGATTATACTCTTGAATCATTTTGACCCAACGAGTTTGCCTGAGGTTGAGATTAGGCTGAGTGAAGATGTACTTGAGACTCTTGTGATCAGTGAAAATGTCCACTTTTCTTCCCAATAGAAGATGTCTCCAAGTCAAAAGAGCATGCACAACTGCCGCCAACTCGAGATCATGAGTGGGGTAGTTCTTCTCATTAGGCTTCAACTGGCCAGATGTATAAGCAACCACTTTCTTCTCTTGCATCAATACTGCGCCAAGACCTTGGAGAGAGGCATCACAAAAGACCTCGTACGGCTTGGATTCATCAGGCGGAGTCAGAACTGGAGCAGTGATCAATTTCTCTTTCAAAGTGTTGAAAGCAATATCACACTTCGGAGACCAAACGTACTTGACGTGCTTCTGAAGAAGATTAGAGAGAGGCTTCATGATCTTGGAAAAGTTTTCAATGAATCTTCGGCAATAGCTTGCGAGACCGAGAAAACTGCGGAGTTGCTTCACATTCTGAGGAGGTTCCCAATTCACAATTGCAGACACCTTCTCAGGATTCACGGCAATGCCCTTGGTAGAGATGATATGACCAAGATAAAGAACCTCATCGAGCCAAAATTCGCACTTGGAGAACTTGGCGTAGAACTGATGTTCTCTGAGCTTATCGAGAACCAAACGCAAGTGTTTGGCATGATCTTCCTTGTTCTTCGAGAAAACCAGAATATCGTCGAGATAGACCAAAACGAAGTCATTGGTGTAGGCGTTGAAGATGAAGTTCATCATGCGAGAGAACGTCGGAGGAGCGTTGGCGAGGCCAAAAGACATGACAGTGTATTCATATGAACCAAAGCTTGTTCTGAATGCTGTCTTGGGAATATCTTCTTCACGAATGCGAATCTGGTGATAACCCATACGGAGATCAAGCTTGGAGAATACTTGGGCACCTTTGAGTTGTTCGAACAGCTCATTGATGTTGGGAAGTGGGTATTTGTTCTTGATGGTCTTCTTGTTCACTGGACGGTAATCAACACAAAGTCGGTCCGTTCCATCCTTCTTCTTCACAAAAAGAACACCACAACCCCACGGAGAAGAACTAGGCCGGATAAGACCCATTCTTTCTTGCTCATCGAGTTGCTTCTTCAGCTCCTTCAACTCTTCAGGTCCGAGCTTGTAAGGACGCTTGCACACAGGTTCCGTGCCAGGCTCAAGATCAATAACAAATTCAACTGGCCGGTGCGGAGGCATTCCTGGATGCTCTTCTAGAAAGACGTCTTGATATTCGCAAACGACTGGAATTTGAGAGATAGCATCCAATTCACCCTTCTCATTGAGAGAAAACAGATGGATAGTATCATCACGAGCGGCAAAGACAATTACATCCTCAGACGAATGAGTCAATTGAATCTGCCTGGCTGCACAATCAAGCTGAGCCTTGTGCTTAGAAAGCCAATCCATCCCGAGAATAAGATCAATATCTGAGTTACCAAGCACCATAGGAGAAGAAAGGAACTTATAGTCGCCCAAAGTGATAGTTACATCCGGAGCCATCATTTTGGTGTTCATGAACAAACCCGGAGAAGAAACCGCTATCGGCTTAGGCAAATCAATAGTATGCACATCATGCATGGATGCAAAAGGCTTCGACAAAAATGATAAAGATGCACCAGTGTCAAAAAGAACTCTTACGGGAATGTCATTAACAGGAAGGTCACCCATGATCACATCTGGTGATTCCTCTGCCTGAGCTGCATTCAGCAAATTGACCTTGGCGGACTTGGGGTTATGCTTGACCATAGCTGTACTTGCCGATTTGACAGGAGGAGGAGGAGGAAGACGCCTCTGGTTGAAACACTTGTTGACATAGTGACCCTTCTGTTGGCACTTGTTGCACGTGACCTCTAAAAGCGGACGGTGATACGGAGCACTCGATCTTGGAGTTTGAGACGAAGTCTTGTTCTGAAAGCCAGGGTTGGGTGGGTGGGAAGAACCACTGCCACCTTTGCTCTTCTGCTGATACGGCTGATGGAACGGAGGAGGAGGAAGCCAAAACTTCTGCTGCTTGGCCACTTGAGTAGAGGAAGAAGGAGTAGCATCTCTGACTCGCTTCCTGGAAGCATCACACCTCAACCAAGCAGCCTCTTGCTTCAGTGCCATGTTGTAGAACTCATCGTATCTCAAGGGCTCGAAGAGGACAAGAGCGAGCTGAATTTCTTCTCTGAGACCACCCCTGAACTAATATATCATGCTCTTCTCATCAGGGACGTCCTGCTTGGCAAAGCGGGCGAGCTTCTGGAACAACTTGTTGTAGTCATAGACAGACAAAGAGCCTTGCTTCAGATTGCGGAATTCCTCACGCTTGCTTTCAACCACGCTCTGCGGAATATGATGAGCTCAGAAATCTTGACGGAAATCATCCCAAGTGATCAGGCGTCCACCTCTGGAATCCTTGTACTGCTGGAACCATTCTGCAGCTTGATCTTTGAGTTGGAAGGAAGCAAACTTGACAAAGTCCTCAGGCCTGACGTTACTGCACTCGAAATGCTTACACAGATCCACAAGCCAATCGTCAGCATCGGTTGCCTCAACACAATTGCTGAAAGTCTTTGGCCCGTTAGCAAGGAACTGGTTGAGTGTAGCAAAGTGACTCTAATTGCTGCCTTGATTCCCTTGACTGTCTTGATTGCGCTCTTGGAGAATTTGCATGATCAGCCGTGTGTTTGCATTGGTTGCGGCCATCACAACTTGCCATGCCTCCGGAGGAGGTGGAGGTGGTGGCGGATCAGGATTCGGAGTCGTGCGCGTTGGAGGAGCCATCCTGAAGAGGTTGACCACCATTAGCACATTGACAGATAAATATTGAAGCTGAATCCAATGGAATGAAAATTGCAACATATAATATTCACATCCGAACAAAATGAACGAATGCATTCCTCTTCAAATGGTCACATATCCATAAATTGAGAAGCCACGTAGAATTAAGGTAGAGAAATAAACCAACAAGGTACGGATCAAGAATGAATAATCGGTAAGAAATCCCAATCTCAAACCAATATTCGTGGAAGAAGAAATAGAGCTACTAGAATTCCCACCTATGAAACTCCCGAAACTTTCCGGTTATGCAATCAGGTGTTGGGGATACAGGGGAAGCATAATATCTCACCCAAACTAGCAAATCCTACATCCAGCTGTATCCATCCTTCAACACATAACCAAGAAACCTTCGGAAACCATCTACCTCAACCTTCGAAAAGCATCCGTTATACAAGTTATGGCGATACTCCCGAACTCCCGCCCCAGTACTGGATGGCGTCGAGGTTATCTCACCAACGAACTGCATAAAAGAGATTTTCGATGTCGGCGAACATATCTCAAGTATTCCAGAATTGCAACGATAAAATTATGATGACAACACCTCAGAGCTCAACTCCCCGGGACACTTCCACTAAACCCCTGACAGGAGGCACCAAGACAATGTTCTCATCATAAGCCATCGAAATGATTCCAAGATACTAGCGTGATCCTAAAAAAAATTTAGTGAAATTTGAGAAGAGAAGAGTCAAAACTCTACGTCAGGATGCCTTACTAGAGCGATGAGGAGACTGGGAAGTAAAAAGAATTCCTAGACTCTCCGATATATAATTCCTAAATGACTCAAAACATTTTTCTAGACACAACTCGGCCGCTAAAAACGATCAAGCAATGGGGCTCCTAAGGTCGGGGAAGGCTCTGATTACCAACTTGTAACACCCTCGATGCGACTATAGCTCCCACGTGTCGAGGCACGACTTAGAGACATAATCGCATTGAAGGCATATGTCGCAAGTTAGGCAATCTTCACAACATCCCATGTAATATGAATAATAAAGGGGAGAACATAGTTGGCTTACACTCGCCACGTCAATCAAGTACATAAATAACATTACATCATCCAAAACACTCATGGCCCGACTACGGCGCCAAAATAGAAGAAAACCCAACATGCGACAACGGTCCCAATCACCCCCAACTGGGCACCACTACTGATCATCGGGAAAGGAAACGTAGTAACGCTGAGAGTCCTCGTCGAACTCCCACTTGAGCTCGTACTCGTCACCTGGAGCGGAATCACCTGGACCTGCATCTGGAGTTATAGTATCTGTGAGCCACGGGGACTCAGCAATCTCGTACCATCGCGATCAAGACTATTTAAGCTCATAGGAAGGGTAAGGCAATTATATGTGGAGCTGCAGCAAGCGACTAGCATACATGGTGGCTAACTTATTCGCAAAAGAGAGCGAGAAGAGGAGGCAAAGCACGAGCGAGAAGCTAGTGGGAAACCTGCGCAAGCATTACTCCAACACCGTGTCCACTTCCCGGACCTCGCCGAGAAGAGGCCATCATGGTAACACACTCAGTTGATTCATTTTAATTAATTAAGGTTCAAGTTATCTACAACCGGACATTAACAAATTCCCATCCGCCCATAACCGCGGGCACGGCTTTCGAAAGTTCAATCCCTGCAGGGGAGTCCCAACTTAGCCCATGACAAGCTCTCATGGTCAACGAAGGAATAGACCTCCTCCCAAGACGTTCCGATCAGACTCAGTATCTCGGTAACTCAAGACACTTCGAGAGGTTAAAACAAGACCAGCAATACCGCCCGAATGTGCCGACAAATCCTGATAGGAGCTACACATATCTCTTTCTCAGGGCACACTCAGATTGTCTTAATTACGGGTAGGCCAGCCCAGAGTTGCCCCTGGTGGCCACCGGCAGCTGACAGGTAGACCAACACTCAGAGGAGCACTGGCACGGGGGGTAAAATAAGATGACCCTTGAGTCTGCAGAACCCAAGGGAAGGAAAAGGCTAGATGGCGAATGGTAAGACCAATGTTGGGCATTGGTGGAAAAGCTTTAATCAAGGCGAAATATCAAGGGGTTCCCATTATAACCGAACCGCGTAAGGAACGCAAAATCCGGGAACATAACACCGATATGATGGAAACTAGGGCGGCAAGAGTGGAACAAAACAGTAGGCGAGAGGCCGAGCCTTCCACCCTATACCAAGTATATAGATGCATTAAGATAACATGGCAATATAATGATATCCCAACAAGTAAATAAATGTTCCAACAAGGAACGGCCTCCAATCTTCACCTGCAACTAGCAACGCTATAAGAGGGGCTGAGCAAAGCGGTAACATAGTCAATCAACGGTTTGCTAGGACAAGGTGGGTTAGAGGTTTGACATGGCAATTGGGAGGCTGACAAGAAAATGGTAGGCATCGTAGCATTGGCATAGCAAGAGCGAGCAAACTAGCATAGCAAAGATAGTAGTGATTTCGAGGGTATGATCATCTTGCCTGCAAAGTTGTCAAAGTTGACTGGATCCTCAAAAGCAAACCCAACGGGCTCCTCGGTAGCGAACTCATCTCCCGGCTCTACCCAAACAAGACAAACAAGCAACAAGGACACAATAAACCACGTGCAAGACCAAGCAATATGATGAAATGATGATATGCTATGCGGGATGCGATGCGGGATGCAAAATGCAAGATATGACAGGAAATGCATGGACCTGGCCTCAACTTGGAATTCCAAGGGTTCCACTAGAAATACGAGATGAAATCGCTTGAAAACAATATAAAGAACGCCGGAATCGGAGCTACGGTTCGGAAATGGCAAGCGTTTTAAGAATGACACTGGTCTGCAATTTACAGCAAGTAGGCATCTAAATACAATGAAATGAACATGCTACAGCCACCAAACATGACAACAAAATGCATGGCACGGATGCACACAAGATGCTTAACAAAAGATTAGCACTGAGCCACAGCCAATTCATCCATTATGAGGTTCAAACAAGCATGGCAAAAACGCAAATGCAAAACAGATTCCAGACTTAGTGAAATTAACACTTATCTGAAATTTCAGATCACGAAGCCCTCTTCGGAGCAGCAAAACAACATGATACATGAGCTGATTAAGACAAGTAAGAACATGGCATGGAGCTACTCAACAAGCTTAGCAAAAAAACCAAAGTGACGTGGGGCCAAAAGGGTTCACAAAATATACTAACGGGCACACGAACATAGCTAAAACACAATCAGTTTTCAGACTTAGTGAAAACTGAGACATGCTGAAATCTAACTCACGAAGGCATGTAAACGAGCTCGATGCACTCACTACGGTGCAAGTCATGGCAATGCAAGCATACATCCATAAAGAAGGCACAAAATACAAGCTAGACATAGCAAGAACAATGGCATAGCATGCACGGATCAACTACAATAGCATCGGCAAAATCGCAAATGAGTTGACGATCTGCCCAGATTCACCACGAAGCAAAAGTAGAGCTCGATTGACTCAAGCTAGGTTGCTCCATAATTACAAGTAAAGACATGGATGGATAGATCATAACAAGATTAACAGAAGTCCTTTACTGATCATCCTCAAAAGAGGCACGGATCACTAGGAAATAGCGTGAACATATGGCATCATGAACTAAATAATCCCAGACTTAGTGAAAACTACTAAGTCCCTGAAAACAGAGTTACCGGGTGCCTCACTTTGCAAGCTTGCACAAGTCACCACACACATCCTAAAAATGCATGGGTTGCACCTCTGGAAAGATAACAAAATGCTTAACAAAATATATGAAGGACTCACAGGCATAGCATGCACACAATAATCATGGCAAAAATGACAAAAGTCTAAGATGAACTAGCAGATCTGACAATTAACTCACGAAGCCCTCTTCTAACAGCATTTCGGGCATCAAGATGCACTCAAATGAAAATGATGCAATGGAATGAAATGATTTACTCGTCGAGACAAACATTTTGATATGCTATATGCCCAAATCGGAGCTACGGATGCAAAGTTACGGAGCCGCGAACATGAGCATATGGATCAAGAATTCTGGGACTTGGTGAAAAAAAACGACCTAGGGTTAGGATTTCAGATCTGAGATCCGGGCACGGATCCCGAGGCAGCGCTGCACTGTAGCTGTTCGTCGGGGAAGAAGAAGAACAGCGGCTGGCGGGAGGAGACGGTGGCCGGCGGCCTGGTCCGGTGGCCGGCGGCCGGATCTGGCCGGGCCGGAGTCACCGGGCGGCGAGGTGGCCGCGGGCGGCCGGTGGCTCCCCGGGGCGGCTCGGGCGGCGCCAAGGCGTGCGGCGGCGGGGGCGCGCGGTGGCGTGCGGCGGCGGCGGCGAGGGCCCGCGGTGGCGCGCGGTGGCCGGCGCGGGGCGGAGCAGGCGGCGAGGCGGCTTCGGGCCGGGGAGGGCCTGCGGCGGGCTTGCGGGCCGGCGGCGGGGAGATGCGGCCGGACCAGTGGGAGGCGGACACGTGGCGGCGGCGGGGCGTCCGGACAATGTCCGTCGGTGCAAAATTTGTCCGGCGGGCGCGGTGAGAGTGGATCTAGGGTTACGGGGAGGGGGATCCGGAATTTGGAATGGGGGTGTATATATAGGCATAGAGGGAGCTAGGAGAGTCCAAATGAGGTGCGGTTTTCGGCCACGCGATCGTGATCGAACGATCTAGGACATGGAGCAGAGTTTGGTGGGTTTTGGGCCAAATTGGAGGGGTGTTGGGCTGCAACACACACGAGGCCTTTTCGGTCCCTCGGTTAACCGATGGAGTATCAAACGAAGTCCAAATGATACGAAACTTGACAGGCGGTCTACCGGTAGTAAACCAAGGCCGCATGACAAGTCTCGGTCCAATCCGGAAATGTTTAAACCCCACACACGAAAGAAAGCTAGAAATGACCACCGGAGGAGAACGAAGCGCCGGAATGCAAAACGGACAACGGGGAAAATGCTCGAATGCCTGAGACGAAAACGTATGCAAATGCAATGCACATGATGACATGGTATGAGATGCATGAAAACGAAAACAACACACGGAGACAAAGACCCGAACCCGAGGAAATAAATATAACTTAACGCCGGAAACGACAAGAGTTGGAGTACAAATTGGGAAAGTTACATCCGGGGTGTTACAGCAGTTCCATACCTCCCCTCATAGTTGAGGGAAAAATCTTAGTTCTTTCATCTTTCAAGTTCTTCATAGTGATCAACAGATATAAATCCCAAGTGACTCAAAGAATAGAGCTATGCTCCCCGGAAACGGTGCCAAAAAATAGTCTTGATAACCCACAAGTATAGGGGATCGCAACAGTTTTCGAGGGTAGAGTATTCAACCCAAATTTATTGATTGGACACAAGGGGAGCCAAAGAATATTCTCAAGTATTAACAGTTGAGTTATCAATGCAACCGCACCTGAAAGACTTAATATCTGCAGCAAAGTATTTAGTAGCAAAGTAATATGATAGTAACAGTTTTGTAGTGATTGTAACAGTGGCAACGGAAAAGTAACTAAGCAAAGATCAATGTGTGAAAAGCTCGTAGGCATTAGATCAGTGATGGATAATTAAGTCGGATGCGATTCCTCATGCAACAGTTTTAACATAGGGTGACACAGAACTAGCTCCAGTTCATCAATGTAATGTAGGAATGTATTCCGAATATAGTCATACGTGCTTATGGAAAAGAACTTGCATGACATCTTTTGTCCTACCCTCCCGTGGCAGCGGAGTCCTATTGGAAACTAAGGGATATTAAGGCCTCCTTTTAATGGAGTACCGGACCAAAGCATTAACACTTAGTGAATATATGAACTCCTCAAAGTACGGTCATCACCAGTAAGTATCCCGATTATTGTCACTTCGGGGTTAACGGAACATAACACATAATAGGTGACCATAGACATGCAAGATAGGATCAAGAACTCACATATATTCATGAAAGCATAATAGGTTCAAATCTGAAATCATGGCACTCGGGCCCTAGTGACAAGCATTAAGCATAGCAAAGTCATAGCAACATCAATCTTAGAACATAATGGATATTAGGGATCAAACCCTAACAAAACTAACTCGATTACATGGTAAATCTCATCCAACCCATCACCGTCTAGCAAGCCTATGATAGAATTACTCACGCACGGAGGTGAGCATCATGAAATTGGTGATGGAGGAAGGTTGATGATGATGATGGCGACGGATTCCCCACTTCGGAGGCCCGAACGGACTCCAGATCAGCCCTCCCAAGAGAGATTAGGGCTTGGTGGCGGCTCCGTATCATAAAACGCGATGAATCCTTCTCTCTATTTTTTTCTCCCCGAACGTGAATATATAGAGTTAGAGTTGAGGTCGGTGGATCATCAGGGGGCCCACGAGGCAGGGGGCGCACCCCCACCCTCGTGGACAGGGTGTGGGCCCCCTTGCGTTGATTCTTTCGCCGGTATTTTTTATATATTTCAAAAATATTCTCTATGAAGTTTCAGGTCATTCCAAGAACCTTTATTTCTACATAAAAATAACACCATGGCAATTCTGCTGAAAACAGCATCAGTCCGGGTTAGTTCCATTCAAATCATGCAAGTTAGAGTCCAAAACAAGGTCAAAAGTGTTTGGAAAAGTAGATACGATGGAGACGTATCGGCCCTCTCGAAGAGGTAAAACCCTACGTCATGCTTGATTATATTTGATATTTGTATGGTTATAGAGTAGATCTACCTCGAGAATAGGTGAGCTAAACCCTAAGATAATGAGGTGATGGATGTAGCTCTAGCCCTAAAGACTAAAACCCCCTGGTTTATATAGGCACCAGTAGGGTTAGGGTTACATGCGATCGGGTAAAATAAAGGAAAGATCACACTATCCTTGACTTGGAGGACACACCACGACTCTGAAGATCTTCTATCCGGTACTGAGTCCACGCCCTAGCTCAGCTACATAATAGCCCATCAGTCCGGCCCATATGCAGTAGGCCGGCAGCCCAAGGACCCCTTAATCCAGGACTCTCTCAGTAGCCCTCGATCTAGCCTCCAATGCCAGGGCCTGTGTTCAGCCTCCACACACCTCATGGTCTTCGGCTTGCGAGGCGAGTTCTTCGTCTTGTGCATGCTCGGAGTCGAGTGGTGAACGAAATCTGAAGCATCCACCTTACTTAGCCTCGAAGGCCAAAGTTCCCAAGTGTGAATAGTGCCCATGCCTGACAACTTTCGGCGAAGGGCAGTTGCCGGTTGTAATGTCGAACGGCTGGCATTTCTCAATGCGCGGCTCGAGGCCGCCCCTCCATTGACATGTCTCGTCAAGGCAGAGATCGTGCCCCATTTTTTAGGGGATATGATCAATGATTTTGATTCCCCCACCCGCGCATAACGCCACGATTGTATTGGGAAGTGGGGAAGCCCATGGCATGAAAAGGGGAACCCTTGGCTCCTCCGCAGCCTATAAAGAGGGGAACATCCACGGTTAACATCTCACGCCTTCTTATACCTCCCGCCATTGCCTTTCCAATCTCCAGAGCTCCAACGCCTTGCCTCACTACTCCGCGGAGAATCTCTTCCAGCTCCTCCCTTGCCCCATCCATGGCCAGATCTGGCGCAAACGGCAAATGGGATGCCTCCACCGCCACCAATGAGGACATCGTGGAGTTCAAGCAGGCCGGCTACTTATCGGCCGACATTGCCCATCCAGCCCCCGAGGAGGGCCAGATCATCCCCACTCCCAAGCCGGGCAACAGGGTGGTATTCCTTCCCCATTTATTCGGGGGCTTGAATTTCCTCTGCACCCCTTCGTGAGGGGGTTGATGTTCTTCTACGAGCTAGATTTCCATGATCTAGCCCCCAACTCTCTCCTCCACATCTCAGCCTTCATCATTGTCTATGAGGCCCTACTGCGAGTTCAGCTGCACTTCGGCATATGGTTGAAGGTGTTCAACGTCAAGCCTAAGGTGGTCAGTGGCGCCCAGGCGGACTGCGGCGGAGCCATGATTAGTAACATGACCCGAGTCCAATGGCTGGAGGGTCGGTTTATTGACACCGTCAAGGTGTGTCAAAAGGAGTGGTTCTACATCACAGAACCAAGGGATGCGGCCTAGACGACCACTCCCGAATTCAGATCCAGCCCTCCAGCGAGATTGAACTTGTGGACCAAGAAAGGTCCAAACTGGAGGTCCTCTGCTGAGGTGAAGACGTTGCAAAAGCGCATTGCTAGCATGATGGAGACCGGCACCAAGCTGACAAACGTGTTCCAGATAATCCTCAAGCGCCGACTCCTCCTATGCTAGCAAAGGGCTAGCCCCATGTGGGCTAACAAGTCCGATGACCTAGCCACCATGCGGTACCTCTACGGGACAACCCATGACAAAGTGTGGGGTCAACTGTTCAAGTCCCAGGAGGACTGGCCGACAGAGAATGAAGACACCGGCCTCAACGCTGCAACCCAGCCGAAGAAGGTAATTAACCCCTTCCCCTGTCCATATTTGGGAGGGCGTATTGCACAGAGTCCGGTCTAAACGTATGTTTGTGGTTTTTGCAGGGCTGGCTCAAAAAGTTTGAGAAGATCAGTAGCCCAGCTCCTCTACCCGAAGGGCCTCGATCGGCCTGACTGGAGGGGCTGCTGGTCGTGGCGCCTTACAAGGCGCCAGAAAAGAACGGGGAGAAGAAGAAGGATTTACTGGAGGCCAGAGAGGGCCTCTCATACGTCTCCAACGTATCCATAATTTATGAAGTATTCTTGCCATGTTTACAACAATTTTATATGATTTTTATATGATTTGCATGGAACTAACCCGGACTGACGCTGTTTTCAGAAGAACTCCCGTGGTGTTGTTTTCTGTGCAGAAATGAAACTTCTCGGAATTGGATAAAACTTTTTGACGAGCTTTTGTAACAAAAGAGACCCCCAAAGCTTTGTGGGAGGGCCAGAAGGGCCACGAGGAGGGCACAACCCACCAGGGCGCGCCTGGTGGGTCGTCCGTTGCCAGTAGGTTGTGCTCACCTCGAGGCCCATCTTACCGTGAAACCGATGCCAAAAAATCATATAAATAGAGAAACCATCAGAAATAAACCTAGATCGGAAGTTCCACCGCCGCAAGGCTCTGTAGCCACCTATAACCAATCTAGACCCCGTTTCGGCACCCTGCTGGACGGGGAAATCATCACTGGTGGCGATCTTCATCATCCCGACGGCCACCACGATGAGGAGGTAGTAGTCCACCCTCAGGGATGAGGGTTTGTACCAGTAGCTATGTGTTTAATCTCTCTCTCTCTCTCTCTCTCTCGTGTTCTTGAGATGTCACGATCTTGATGTATCGCGGGCTTTGTTAGTATAGTCGGATCATATGGTGTTTCCCCCTCTCTACCTTGTTGTGATGAATTGAGTTTTTCCCTTTGAGATTTCGTTGTTATTGGATTGAATACTTTTATAGATTTGAGAGCACTTGATATATGTCTTGCAATTGAATACTCGTGATGACAGTGGGGTATCGTATTGATTCACTTCATATATGTTTTGGCACTCAACTCGCGGATTCCTGAGGTGACATTGGGGTAATCTATGCATATGGGTTGATGCATGTTCTTGTCTTTGTTTCTCCGGTAGAAATCTTGGGGCGCTCTTTGAAGTTCTTTGTGTTGGATTGAGTATTATGAATATGAATTTTCTTTGGTGTTATTTTAGTACGAACTCTAGGATAGATCAAACGGAAAGAATAGCTTTGTGTTATTTTAGTACAAACTCTTGAATAGATCGAACGGAAAGAATAGCTTTGAGGTGGTTTCGTACCCTACAAACAATTTATTCGCATGTTCTCCACTAGATATGAACTTTGGAGTGATTCTTCATCGCACGTTGAGGGATGGTTATATGATCCAGTTATATTAGCATTGTTGAGAGGTTGCACTAGCGAAAGTACGGACCCTAGGCCTCATTTTCAAGTATTGCAATACCATTTTTTTGCCCGTTTACTATTTGCTACCTTGCTGTTTTTATTTATTCAGATTAAACAAATATATTTCTACCATCAATATTACACTTTTATCACCATCTCTTCGCCGAACTAGTGCGCCTATACAATTTCATTGTATTGGGTGTGTTGGGGACACAAGAGATTTCTTGTATTTGGTTGCAGGGTCGTTTAATAGAGACCATCTTCATCCTACACCTCCCACGGATTGATAAACCTTAGGTCACCCACTTGAGGGAAAATTGCTACTGTCCTACAAAACTCTGCGCTTGGAGGCCCAGCACGAGTCTACAAGAATAAAGTTGTGTAGTAGACATCAAGCTCTTTTCTGGCGTCGTTGCCGGGGAGGTGAGTCCTTGAAGGTATATCTTTAGATCTTGCAATTGAATCTTTTAGTTTCTTGTTTTATCACTAGTTTGGTTTATAAAAGAAAATTACAAAAAATGGAATTGAGGTTGCATCATATTATTCATCTCTATAATGTCTTTCGTGAAAATGATGGAAAGGAAAATGGTGCTCAATTGATAGAAGAAGAATTCAATAAAATGTTTGGCATGAATGATGAGCACAATTGCAATGTTGCTAGTGTTAATTCTTTGAATATCCAGGATGCTAGTGATATGCAAAGCCATAAGCTTGGGGATGCTATGTTTGATGAAGATGATATTTTTAGTCCCCCAAGATTTGATGTGCAAATTTGTTATAATGATTGCATTCCTCCTATTTATGTTGATTATAATGATGAAAGTGGATTTGGAGAGGTCATGAATTTATTTAGTGATGAATCCACTATTCTGGAAGAGGTTTCAATTGATTATGATAACAAAGTTGCTATCTATGATGATTATGGTGATGACATGTATGCTATAAAGAATAATGATAACCATGAAACTTGTCATCATGATTTGAATTTTCACTCTCATGATAGTTATTTTGTTGAATTTGCTCCCACTACTATTGATGAGAAGAAATTTGCTTATGTGGAGAGTAATAAGTTTTCTATGCTTTTGTGTCATGAAAAGAATGCTTTATGTGCTAGTTATATTGTTTAATTTCTTCATCATGCTACTGAAAATTATTATGAGGGAGGAACTTATGCTTGTAGGAATTGCAATGATATCAAGTTTCATCTCTATGTGTTGAGAATCTTGAAGTTATACTTGTTTTGCCTTCCTATGCTAGTTGATTCTTGCTCCCATAAGTTGTTTGCTCACAAAATCCCTATGCATAGGAAGTGGGTTAGACTTAAATGTGCTAGTCATATGCTTCATGATGCTCTCTTTGTGTTTCAATTTTTATCTTTTATGTGAGTATCATTGAAATCATCATGCCTAGCTTAAAAGGTATTAAAGAAAAGCGCTTGTTGGGAGACAACCCAACACCTTTACCTACTGTTTTTGTGTGTTCACATAATTAGGCTACTGTCGGAACCACGCCAAAAATCTCTGTGTCTCCAATTGCGTTTGCACACTCAAATCCCACCCCGTTACATTCTTGCAACTTGTATGATTTACTTTCCGCTGCTCATATACTCTTATCATGCTTGCTTGATATGTATTGTGAATGTTTAAACTTGTGCCAAAACTCCACTTCAACTTAAAGAAATTAAAAAGTGCAACTTTGCTTACTAAGAGTCTATTCACCCCCCCCCCCTCTAGACACCTCTTCTTGATCCTTTCAATTGGTATCAGAGCATTGGTCTCCATTGCTTTGGTTTAAACACCTTTGGAGGAAGATGGATGAGTCTATGTTGGGGAGTCTTAGACATAGAGTGCCTATACTTGATGGAGATTACTTTCATGAGTGGAAAAATGAGATGCTTGAGATTTTCAATGAATATCATTTAAACAAGTACATTACTAGCCCATGTGCACCTCATGTTGATCCTTTGCATCCTACCCTTGATGAGTCTATTGACATGATCCGTAATCTTAGAACTGCCAATTTAATCACTAGAGGTTTGCCTGGAAACTTGCTTGCTAGCTTGCCTGCTCTTGATTGTGCCTACACCATATGGAGATTCCTTGAGGAACGTTTTCCAAACTATTCCTTGAAAAACTTAGATGAGATTCTTCATAAGTCTATTGCCTTGAGTAAGATGAGTTCCAATGATCCCAAATTTGGTGATTTTTTATTTGAGCTTACTAATCTTACGAGTGCCAAAGGAGATGTTGGAATTATTAGCAATATCATTTCCGAAGTCATTAGAATTCATAGATATGAACATTGTTACAGTCATACTTCTAATGAATCACTCTCTCCAGGAATTTATGCACCACATGACGATGTTGAACATGGATACTATGATGAGGATGATGATAGTGACTATGATCTTGATGACGCAATGAGACACTTTGGTATTATGGCCTCTTCATGGATACATGGCTGGAGGAAAGGAATGGGTTCTTGATAGTGGGTGTACCGATCATATGACCGGAGACAAAGATATGTTTCGTGAGCTTGCTGAAAACGACGGCCCTCGAAAGTATGTCACTTTTGGTGATAACTCAAAGGGTAAGGTGGTTGGCCTTGGTAAGGTGGCCATCTCACATGATAGCTCCATACAAAATGTTATGCTCGTTGAATCTCTTGGCTACAATTTACTTTCCGTATCTAGACTTGCTGACTTTGGTTTCAATGTCCTATTTACTGAAGTAGATTGCCAAGTGTTTCGTAGAGATAAACATAAAATGGTCTTTACCGGTACACGTAGAGGTGATCTTTACATTGTTGATTTCACTAAAAAGGCTCAACCTAGAACTTGCCTAATTGCTAAATCCTCGAAAGGTTGGTTGTGGCATAGAAGGTTAGGTCATGTGGGCATGCGAAATCTTGATAAGCTTATTAAAGGTGATCATATCCTTGGAGTAAAAGATGTTATATTTGACAAGGATAGACTTTGTAGTGCTTGTCAAGCAGGAAAACAAGTTGGAGGAAGTCACCCCGTGAAGAACATTATGACCACGAGAAGACCGCTCGAGCAACTTCATATGGATCTCTTTGGTCCCAATGCCTACAAGAATCTCGGTGGTAACTTGTTTGGTCTAGTTATAGTTGATGATTTTTCAAGATTTACGTGGGTGTTCTTTCTTGATGATAAATCGCAAGCCCAAAAGATCTTCAAGAACTTCGCTAGGAAGGCCCAAAATCAATTTGAAGTGAAGATCAATAAGGTTCGTAGCGACAACGGAACGGAGTTCAAGAACGCAAATGTGGATACCTTTCTTCACGAAGAAGGGATTTCACATGAGTTCTCGGCTACGTACACGCCTCAACAAAATGGAGTTGTTGAGAGTAAGAACCGAACTCTTATTGAGATGGGGAGAACGATGCTTCATGAGTACAAGACTCCAAAACACTTTTGGGCGGAAGCAGTTGAGACAGCTTGCCATGCAACAAATCGCTTGTATCTTCACAAGCTACTCGGCAAGACGGCAGACGAGCTTCTCACCGTAACAAACCCCAAGTTGGATACTTTCGAGTATTCGGCTCAAAGTGCTACATTCTTGATAAGCATCATCATTCTAAATTTGCTCCTAAATCTCATGAAGGTTTCCTACTTGGTTATGGCTCAAACTCTCACACTTACCGTGTCTACAACAATTTCACCAGAAAGGTTGAAGAGACGGTAGATGTGAAGTTTGATGAATCTAACGGCTCGCAAGTAGAGCAATTGCCGATTGATGTAGGAGATAAGGATCCTTCGGAAGCAATCCAAGACTTTTCTATTGGCAAGATTCGTTCAACAGAGGTAAAGGAGACTACCTCGTCCATCCAAGTGGAAGCTTCTACCTCACGACAAGGTGAACCAAGAGTTGATACAGAAGCATCCACAAGTGGGACGCACCAAGATGAAGAAAACGAGGAAGTACACAAAGATGAACCTCATCAACCTCCTTCTCCACCAAGACAAGAGAACAACAACGCCAATAATGAAGAAGGCCAAGAAGAAGGACAAGATGATGAAGAAGATGTTCCACCCCGACCCAAGCAAAAGCTTTCACGAGTTCGAGCAAGAGTCTCAAGAGACCATTCCATCGAACAAATCTTCAATGATATTCAAACCGGGAGAATCACTCGCTCTAAAACTCGTATGGCTAACTTTTGTGAACATTACTCATTCATCTCTAGCATTGAACCTATGAAGTTTGAAGAAGCATTGGAAGATCCAGATTGGATAAACGCCATGCATGAAGAGCTACACAACTTCGAGAGAAATCAGGTGTGGACATTGGTCGAGAAGCCTGACAACAACCACAACATCATTGGTACCAAATGGGTGTTTCGCAACAAGCAAGACGAAGATGGTCAAGTCGTCCGCAACAAAGCTCGTCTCGTCGCCCAAGGCTACACTCAAGTCAAAGGTATGGACTACAGTGAGACATATGCCCCCGTTGCTAGACTTGAGTCCATCCGCATCTTACTTGCCTATGCTAATCACCATGATATCACTTTATACCAAATGGACATTAAAAGTGCTTTTCTAAATGGTGAAATTGAGGAGGAAGTTTATGTTAAACAACCTCCTGGCTTTGTCAATCCTAAGAAACCCGATCACGTTTACAAACTGCACAAAGCTCTTTATGGTCTTAAACAAGCTCCTAGATCTTGGTATAAATGCTTGACCAAGTTCCTTATTGAGAAAGGCTTTGAGATTGGAAAAATAGATTCTACTCTTTTTACTAAAAGGGTTAATGGTGAATTATTTGTATGCCAAATTTATGTTGATGATATCATATTTGGTTTGACTAACCCTCATTTTAGTGAAAAGTTTGGGAAGCTAATGTCAAAGAAGTTTGAGATGTCTATGATGAGTGAACTCAAGTACTTTCTTGGTTTGCAAATCAAGCAAACTAAGGAAGGCACCTTTGTTTCTCAAACAAAGTACACCAAGGACTTATTCAAAAAGTTCAACATGCAAGAAAGCAAAGGTATGAAAACTCCTATGCCAACTAGTGGACATCTTGATTTGACCAAGGATGGCAAATCGGTTGACCAAAAGGTTTATCGCTCTATGATTGGTTCGTTATTATATCTATGTGCCGCCCGTCCCGATATTATGCTAAGTGTGCATGTGTGCACGATATCAAGCGCCCCCCAAAGAATGTCATCTTAAGGTTGTGAAAAGGATAGTGAGATACTTAATACATACACCAAATTTTGGCATTTGGTATCCTAAGAGGTCCTCTTTTGATCTTGTTGGCTATTCCGACTCGGACTATGCCGGAGACAAGGTAGATAGAAAGTCCACTTCGGGTACTTGTCAATTTCTTGGTAGATCTCTTGTGTCTTGGTCCTCCAAGAAACAAAACTCGGTATCCTTATCCACCACCAAAGCGGAATACATTGCCGCCGGTTCATGTTGTGCCCAATTACTTTGGATGACCCAAACTCTTAAATATTATGGGATCAATGTGAAACATGTTCCATTGCTTTGTGACAACGAGAGTTCTATTAAGATTGCTCACAATCCTGTGCAACATTCTTGAACTAAGCATATTGAAGTTCGTCATCATTTCATTCGAGATCATGTTGCTAAATGGGACATTGATCTTAAACATGTTCGTACCGATAAGCAATTGGCGGATATATTCACCAAACCGCTTGATGAGAAAGTCTTTTGCCATTTGAGAGGTGATTTGAACATCATTGATGCTTCAAACTTGGAGTAGGAACTCCATTTGGATACATGCAAGGCATGAGCCTATGACTAATCCTTGATACTTCTCTTATGATGATGATCATATGTCTTGGATATTCTTGCACCCTTGCATGCTATCTAACCCTTGTAGGTACTTGGATGAATCTAAATCCATGATATTGCAACTCACTCACATCTTGAGCAATCTCTACATCACCAAGTCTCTACACAACGATGGTTGAAGACAACGAAGCATGAAACCCCTCAACATATCCTTTGACAAATTCTATATATCAAATTTCATTCGGTATCAAATTTCATGATTGTCATTTTGGATACATGAGTGCTCTTCCTTGCAAGACTAACCCATGTAGGTAGATGAACTCAACTCCAAGTGGTGCTCCCAACCATTCATGCGCTACATCAACCTTGAGCACCCCACGCAAGTTCAACTACATGATCAAGATCAAGACCACCACTCAAGGTATGTCATTCCATCTTAGAGAAGCTTTGCCTCAAATCATGGGTCAAAGCAACTCAACAAGATGTGAATACATCAAATGCTTAAACGAAAAATGGTAACCCTATTTTGAGCTTAAACGATGAGTATGACTTATGATCAAGTGTTCTCACTTGACTCCTTAGTCAATATACTCTAACATAGGTGACTTTGTCACCGCCCAATTCTAGATGAAGTTCTCTAGTATTTCCTTGAGTTTTTGCATTTGTCCTTTGCATATGTATTCCCTTTCCTTTTTCAAAATTAATTTAAAAAACTTTATCTAGATTTTCTTTTATCTATTTAGTTCTGCATTTTCTGCATCCAATTCATTGCAAATCTTTCAGTCAATTCCTTGCAGATCCTTGAGAGATCTTATTTGCCTAGTGAGCTGAGGTGACAAGTGTTCTCTCTGTGTTGAACTCGGTCATACCGATCTGTTGCTTTCGGTCACACCGAACCAATTTAGTACCACCGAAGACTACAACTCGGTATCACCAATTTCACTGCAGAGAAGACAATTTTCCACTTGTTCCTACACTTTTATTCTAGTTCCACTCGATGATTCTTGTCCTCTACCAGCATTACAATCTATATGCTGCTTTGCTCTGTGACTCAAGGACCAAACCTTTTTGACTCACACTCCAGAAGATCCCTTCTTGGAAATTGATGTCAAAAGGGGAGAGAGATAACATCAAAGCTTATTCTCTTCAAAGGGGGAGAGAGAGTAAAAGGGAGAGAGAGAGAGAGAGGTAATCTCATAAAAGGCACCAGATGCTTGGTGTTCAAGAGGAGAGAAGTCACATGTATTTAAGAGGGGAAAGACATGTCTATGTTATGTTTATATTTATGATCTGTTTTGCTCTGATTTTGTTTCCCTATGTTCTCCCATTATCCAATACAAGATTTAGGGGGAGAAAGACTGCTAGGGAAGGAAATCTTTGAATTCATTGCATATCTTTTTCCTTGGGGACATGTCTATATCCAATAGAGTACTCGGTACTCACTCTCTACATGTCATAATAGTCTTGGTACTCTTGTGGTTTCTTTTGTTTGCTCTGGCTTGTAGATGTATCTGTGTTATCTGACCTTGTTTACTCAGGTTCATTCCTTCCTAAGCCAACTCAAGACCAGAAGGTAAGTATATGCATCACACTCATGTGCATGAGGATTTCTTGCTGATGTACATACTGTTTGCAAGGACTCATGAGCATGTAGGTACATTTCCGATATTCACATCTTTTGCTCTGATGCATATAGCCAAGATACATGTAACACATTGCTTACTCTGTTCTTATGCATTCACATGCTCCTATATTCCATGTTGCATGATTGCATACATGTAGGGGGAGCCTATGCATGTTACATGTCTTTCCAAAGCTTTACTGGTTATTCTCTGTATCTTTATCTAAAGCTTTGGTGTATGTTGTCATCAATTACCAAAAATGAGGAGATTGAAAGCACAAGTGCTCCCTGTGTGGTTTTCATAATTAATGTCAACATATCTCTTGTTGGACTAATGTTCTCGTCTAGTATGTTTTAGAGAAGTTCAAAATGGAGTGGCGTGGACTAGAGGATGTGGAACCCCCTCAAGATGATGAAGACAAATGATTGGCTCAAGCTCAAGCTCGGGACTCTACGTTTTCTATTTTAGTGATCCAAGATCACATTGAGTCCATAGGAAAGCCAATACTATTAAAAGGGGATGAGGTGTTGCTTAATGGCTTGCTTGCTCAAAGTGCTTAGTGATATGCTCCAAAGCCCTCAACCACTTTCTCACATCCACATATGTCCCAAACCAAAAGTAAAACTCGGCCCCACCGAAATTTCCTATCCGGCTCTACCGAGTTCACTTGACATAGCCACTACCAGAAACCCTAGTCAATTCGGTCACACCGATGGGATCTCGGTATCACCGAGATGGGATTGCCAACTCTCTGTTGCCTATTGCAGTAATTTCGGTCTCACCAAAATATGCAATCGGTCTCACCGAGTTTGCTTGGCCAACTCTCTGTTTTGCTTATTACCCAAATCGGTCCCACCGAGTTTGTGTAATCGGTCCAACTGAGATGAGGCTTTACCCTAACCCTAGCACATCGGTCCTACCGAGTTGGTAATATCGGTCCCACCGAAAATCCTAACGTTCACATTTTGAACTAAATCGGTCTGATCGAGTTTCATGATTCGGTCCCACCGAGTTTGGTGATTTGTGTGTAACGGTTAGATTTTGTGTGGAGGATATATATACCCCTCCACCCACTCTTAATTTATGGAGAGAGCCATCAGAACATGCCTATACTTCCAACATATATTTTCTGAGAGAGAACCACCTACACTTGTGTTGAGGTCAAGATATTCCATTCCAACCACATAAATATTGATCTCTAGCCTTCCCAAGTTGCTTTCCACTCAAACCCTCTTTCCACAAAATCCAATCCTATGAGAGAGAGATGAGTGTTGGGGAGACTATCATTTGAAGCACAAGAGCAAGGAGTTCATCATCAACACACCGTCTATTACCTTTTGGAGAGTGGTGTCTCCTAGATTGGTTAGGTGTCACTTGGGAGCCTTCGTCAAGATTGTGGAGTTGAACCAAGGAGTTTGTACGGGCAAGGAGATCGCCTACTTCGTGAAGATCTACCCTAGTGAAGCAAGTCCTTTGTGAGCGATGGCCATGGTGGGATAGACAAGGTTGCTTCTTCGTGGACCCTTCGTGGGTGGAGCCCTCCGTGGACTCGCACAACCGTTACCCTTCGTGGGTTGAAGTCTCCATCAATGTGTATGTACGATAGAACCACCTATCGGAACCATGCCAAAAATCTCCGTGTCTCCAATTGTGTTTGCACACTCAAATCCCATCCCGTTACATTCTTGCAACTTGCATGATTTACTTTCCGCTGCTCATATACTCTTATCATGCTTGTTTGATATGTATTGTGAATGTTTAAACTTGTGCCAAAACTCCACTTCAACTTAAAGAAATTAAAAAACTGCAACTTTTCTTACTAAGAGTCTATTCACCCCCCTCTAGACACCTCTTCTCGATCCTTTCATCTTTGCTAGCCAAAAATTCCGCACCAAGTAGAGATACTACTTGTGCATCCAAAAACCCTTAAACCCAGATCTTATTTTCAAGAGTACACCGTACCTACCTAAGGATTGAATAAGATCCTTCAATTAAGTTTTCATCTGTGCAATAAGGCAATAAAAATTGCTTCTAAAAGTGAGATCATTTAGTGTAAGAGAGAATTGAGCATTGTACGAACTTTGATGGCAAAGAATAAAAGCGACAGACTGCATAATAAAGGTTGCCATCTTAAGGGGCAATACAACGTGACGTTCTTTTGCACTAAGGGATTGGGCATACAAACAAATAAGCCCATGGCAACCTCTGCTTCCCTCTGTGAAGGGCCTATCTTTTACTTTTCAGTATTTACTTTTATGCAAAGAGTCAAAGTTTTTCTCTCTATTCCTTTTTATTTTTCTCCTTTGGCAAGCATCATGTGGTGACGAAAGATTTAGGCACATATGTCCAGTTGAATATGGGTAGCATGAGTTATTATTGTTGACATCACGCTTGAGGTGAATGCGTTGGGAGGCGAAACAATAAGCCCCTATCTTTCTATGTGTCCGGTTGAAATGTTTTGCTCATGTGTACGCGGTGAGTGTTAGCAATCATAGAAGATTATATGATGGTTGAGTATGTGGAGCTCTTACTTAAACTCCGTTGAATAAGTTGAATTGCAATTTCTTGGTGACTAAGAACAAAGGTTGTTGAGTTTCAAGAGGATTCATTGTTTGAACCTTAACATGTGAATTGGTTGCCACTTTAACATGAGAAATTTTATGAGAAATAATTGCTGTTATGATGCTAGGAAAAGTGATTGAAATTATCATTGATCAAACTTATGCACTTTGCTAGTAGTCACACTTCATAAATTATTTCTTTTATCATTTACCTACTCGAGGACGAGTAGGAATTAAGCTTGGGGATGCTGATACGTCTCCAACGTATCTATAATTTATGAAGTATTCATGCCATGTTTACAACAATTTTATATGGTTTGGGTATGATTTGCATGGAACTAACCCGGATTGACGTTGTTTTCAGCAGAACTACCATGGTGTTGTTTTTTGTGCAGAAATAAAAGTTCTCGGAATTGGATGAAACTTTTTGATGATTTTTTGGAACAAAAGAGACCACCGAAACTTTGTGGGAGGGCTAGAAGAGCCACAAGGAGGGCACAACCGACCAGGGCGCGCCTGGTGGGCCGTCCGTGCCCCGGTGGGTTGTGCTCACCTCGAGGCCCATCTTACCGTGAAACCGACGCCCAAAATCCTATAAATAGAGAAACCATCAGAAATAAACCTAGATCAGAAGTTCCGCCGCCGCAAGGCTCTGTAGCCATCGAAAACAAATATAGACCATGTTCCGGCACCCTGCCGGGGGGGGGGGGAATCATCACCGGTGGCCATCTTCATCATCCCGGCGGCCGCCACGATGAGGAGGGAGTAGTCCACCCTCGGGGCTGAGGGTTTGTACCAGTAGCTATGTGTTTAATATCTCTATCTCTCATGTTCTTGAGATGTCACGATCGTGATGTATCGTGGGCTTTGTTATATAGTCGGATCATATGGTGTTTCCCCCTCTCTATCTTGTTGTGATGAATTGACTTTTTTCCTTTGAGATTTCTTTGTTATCGGATTGAATACTTTTATGGATTTGAGAGCACTTGATATATGTCTTGCAATTGATTACTCATGGTGACAATGGGGTATCGTATTGATTCACTTGATATATGTTTTGGCACTCAACTCGCGGATTCCCGAGGTGACATTGGGGTAATCTATGCATAGGGGTTAATGCACGTTCTTGTCTTTATTTCTCCGGTAGAAATCTTGGGGCGCACTTTGAAGTTCTTTGTGTTGGATTGAGTATTATGAATATGAATTTGCTTTGGTTTTATTTTAGTACGAACTCTAGGATAGATTGAACGGAAAGAATAGCTTTGTGTTATTTTAGTACGAACTCTTGAATAGATCAAACGGAAAGAATAGCTTTGAGGTGGTTTCGTGCCCTACAAACAATTTATTCTTATGTTCTTCGCTAGATAGGAACTTTGGAGTGATTCTTCATCGCACGTTGAGGGATGGTTATATGATCCAATTATATTAGCATTGTTGAGAGGTTGCACTAGCGAATGTACGGACCCTAGGCCTCATTTTCAAGCATTGCAATACTGTTTTTGTGCCCGTTTACTATTTGCTACCTTGCTATTTTTATTTATTCAGATTATAAAAATATATTTCTACCATCAATATTACACTTTTATCACCATCTCTTCGCCGAACTAGTGCACCTATACAATTTCATTGTATCGGGTGTGTTGGGGGCACAAGAGATTTCTTGTATTTGGTTGCAGGGTCATTTGAGAGAGACCATCTTCATCATACGCCTCCCACGGATTGATAAACGTTAGGTCATCAACTTGAGGGAAAATTGCTACTGTCCTACAGAACTCTGCGCTTGGAGGCCCAACATGAGTCTACAAGAATAAAGTTGCGTAGTAGACATCAGCCTCCGCCGAAGAAGTCGTCCGGGCACCAAGTCAGGAGACACTGCCGCCCCATCTGCCCAAGATGGGGATGAGAAGGAGATTGTCTCCTCCCACTCCAAGAAGAGGTCGGCGTCCGGAGACGTTGAGGAGGAGGAGGAGGAGCCTCCTCGGGCCCAGAAGAGGTAGTGCCGGCCCAAGTTGGTCCTATCCGATAGTTGGACTCTGAAGAGGAGTCCGTGGTGTCAGAGAAGGTTCTGGATAAGGAACCTAGGGTCAAGCCCCCTGCCACCAGGTACGTATTTTGGTGTGTTTTAGTTGCTTTATTTTTAATAGCCCCTTACTCATGGAAGCTGATTATGTGATGTCACAGCCCACCGCACGGCCACCCCGCCAAGCAGACCTCGGAGGGGACGTCTCCACCCATCGAATTGGTGGACAGTCGATCTGCATCGCGCTTCGCACCTCCCCTGATCCTCGAAGAGGTCAGGGAAGTACTGTCTCGAAGGGCCCTTCCCCGTTCGAACACGGGGGAGGAAGGCTACATAGCCATGTCCGAGGCTAATGCCTCAATCATCAAACACCACGAGGGTGCGTCCCTCCTGGCTAATGCAAGAGGAGAATTCGGACCATTTGGACCCTCTCAGTCGGCCGCACCCGAGCCCCCAAGGCCTTCACAGGTGCCGGTCCCGCCTTCTAATGGGGGGGTTGAGGTTCCACCGCCCGCACCGGATACCAACAGCCGAGCAGCGGCGGGCTGGCTGGACGCGCTGGAGGAGCTGGTAAACAACTCTGTCATCATCGAAGAACATCGTGCCCTCATGGGTGCGGTTCTACAGAGTGTTCGGTCCGTCCAAACCAGACTGAACGACACCATCCAGGGCCTTTTAACAGTCTTTCAGGTGAGTCAAGTAATGTTCCCTCCCCGCAGTTCGGGTTTATCTTTTTAGTCGAAGCTTGAGCAGGCCATGTATATATACAACATCCCTGAGACTCTGTAAGGATTACAAAAACCTTATAGAGGGCCAAATATCCACAAGCTAGTAGTTAGACTTATAAGGATTGATTTGATGTCGCAGGCATCATCCTTGGCCGCGGCTTACTAATGCCGCTGGCCTAGAGGAGATGGATCGGAAGCTCAAATGCTCCGATCAAGCGCTCGACCTCGTCAACAAATGGCTTGATGAGGTGTAAGGTAAGCTTCAATCAAAGTGCATAGTTGGCACCGTTGGACACTTACATTCTGGATTGTATGCTGAGCGTATTGTTTGATAAATGCAGCTGCCACCGTTGAGGTTCAGGGCCTGAAGGCGGCGCTGAAGAAGGCCGAGGCTGAGGCGGCCCAAAAGAGAGCGGCTGCCGACAAGGCGGTGGCCGAACTTGAGAAGGCCAAGACCGCTAGTGAGAAGCACAAGGCTCGAGTAGCCGAAGTGCAGGTGGAGCTCAAGGATGGTGTCACGAAATATGAGGCCCTTGAGCAGCAGCAGAAAAAGCAGTCCTCCGAGCTGTCCAAAGTGGAGAAGGAGCTCCAGGAGGCAAGGACCGAGGTGCGGGGTGTCCGGGAGGAGCTCCGCTAAGTGGGGAAAATCGCAGATGGTAAGAAGTACTTACTGTAGAGTGTTTTTTGTGGCAACAGGTTTGCCTTGCTGACGCAGGTCTGGTGCTCTGTAGGCTTTTCGCCGAGCTTCCAAATAGTGTTGCTGCTGCGACGGAGCAGTACGCGACGAGGGAGGAGGACTCCGAACAACGACTTTTCCGGTCGTAGTTCCAAGTGCCTGAACGCCCTCCGCTCCTCAGAAACTAGATGAAGCAGCCAATGGAGCTGCATCGGATGGCCGAGTCAGCCCTGAAGGATCTTTTTGTCCGGTTGTGGCCTACTGAGCCTATTCCGGACAGCTACTTTGGCTTGGTGCAAAGGCTCCGTGATGCATCGCCACGGATTGACACCGTGAAGCGGTCCGCGTGCCTTGAAGGTGCGAGGCTATCCTTTTCGAAGACCATGGTTCATTGGACAAAGATCAAGCCAATGGATATGGCCACTGGTCCTCCGCCAGATGGAAATGAGCACCGCCGCCCCGAACTATATTTCGCATAAGTTATGGAAGGTGCTCGGGCGATAGAGGGCCAGTGTTTGATAGAGGGCCAGCTCCAAAAGTCTTGCAAATTGCGTGTATAGAGGGGAATTGCCAAAACTGTTTTAGCATCCATCTTGAGGAATACTTCTTCGACTAGTTGCCGATTCCACTTTGCTGAGGTTTGGTCAATTAGCTCTGCCACTAGCATTGGTGGGTTAGCGCTTCTGCAGACATACGACCTCATCATCTCCTCCCGTGGTAGCCATGGTGAGGGAGTCCTGGATTAAGGGGTCCTTGGGCTGCCGACCTACTGCATATGGGCGAGACTGATGGGCTATTATGAAGCCAAACTAGGGTGTGGACTCGTGATCGGATAGAAGATCTTCAAAGTCGTGGTGTGTCCTCCAAGTCAAGGATAGCATGATCTTTCCTTTGTTGTAACCGTTGTTTTTCGGTCAAGTCAGCATACAAGATGTTGGTTGCTACAGGACAGAGGAGAGAAGCCTGGCTGGAGGGTTCTTCTGGTTCGTCAAGTACAACGCAAGAGGAAGGTTCATGGAAGAGTATGTGGAAAACACAGGTCCCATCAAAAGTACGAATGTTCCTGTGGCAGCTCATGAAACACTCTATACCTACCAAAATGTTCGAGCCCATTGGCACATGACTGGCAATGGGTGCTCCGGTTTGTGTGCATCACCTGACTCGTGGAGGCACTCCCTTGTGAGCCGTACCACCTCCAAATGCATGTGGGCGCTAGTTGATGACGATTTGGCTCATCAGCTAATATCCATCACCAAACCTAATGCCAAGCAGTGGATGTTCACTCTCATGGAATCACTATCGCATGATCAGTTTGTGCTTCTTTCGGTCACCTTATGGGTGACTTGGGCAGCTTTACGCAAGGCCGTTCATGAAGGTATCTTTCAGACTCTACAAGCCACATTTTCTTTTATCAAGAATTACATTAGTGAGCTACACCAAATAAGAGGGACCACGCTGTCACGTACTGGGCATGAAGCACTAGTGGCACAACAGCGACCCAAAACCCGTCCAACTGGATACGCCAAGATCCATGTCGATGTGGGGGTAAGAAAAGGGAGAGGTGGATCTATAGCGGCAGTTTGCCGTGATGGCAATGGTCAGTACCTGGGCAACTCATCGCTTGTAATAGAAGGAGTTGAAGATGCGGCCACTCTAGAGGCCATTGCATGCAGAGAAGGGATTGCTCTAGCAGCGGATCTTAATGTCCAGAATTTCATCATAGAATCGGACGAAGCAGGTAGTATCTGATATTGCCAGATGCAGCAGAGGCATATATGGCGCAATAATTAGTGGGATCAATCTTCAGGTTTCTCAACTTCACTATAATATTACTTTTGAAGGTCGTGTTGTTAATTATGAAGCACATAGTCTAGCCAAGTTTAGTCTTTTGCTAGGTCACGGGCGCCACATTTGATTGGGCCAACCCCATGACCTAAACTGTATCCCACTATCTGTGGACTTTGATGAATACAACTTGGTTCACCCCTAAAAAAATGCAAACTTTCTTTTTCAGTGGACTAAAAATAATGAAGAAAACACCTAGTTTTTGTTTTCCTGCCGCCCTCAAGCAACATCTCTTCTCTACGTACGAAGAAACGCAACTGTTGCTGAACTCTTAACTATCGTACAACGATTTTGACAGGACCCACAGGTGCACACCGCAGTGCTAGTAGTTCCCGAGTGGGAAGCTATAGATATAGTTAGCCATGGCGTTGATGTCACATTCAGATTTCGCCATCCCACCAGTACAAGAGAGACGGACGTCGCTCTATCTATCTTTCACTAATAATAAAGCGCTTATTGCTTCTGGTACGTCGGTTGCATTTTTGCAGAGAAGTCCTTGCCTTTCTGAGAAATTAACCCACAGTCCTATTTCAAGTGTGTTACTGACGAGATAATGGTTCGTTATTTTTGCAAAAAAAACTTGGACCTGTCGTCGGTGCTAAAAAATCGTGTGTGTTCATAATTTCGTGTTGAAAATAGTCCCACCTCGCTCCCTTAGATTGATTCACATCAATTTATATACGTTTGTAGATTAGTTGTAATATCAATCAGCCTCCTCAAAAATCAATAAACAGACTTTGCTCTGGAAACGAACTAAACCAGGGAAGCAAACAAAGGACATGAATGAGATGAGAATCAGAGAGGAGAAAAAAATTAACCCAACAACGAAGGGTTAAGATCTCGATTTGCTGACCTCCAGCCAGTTGCCGAAGCACGCAAGTGTGATGCCTAGGGTTAGTACGAGGGGCTGGGAGCCGGCTGGGTCTTGGACCAGCCTGGTGGGCTGCGGCTCCAGGGGAAGATGGGTCATGGGGAGCAGGCTTGCCGCCTGCTTGGCTATGTCTCCTGTCTCTATCTCTTTTTCTATTTTTTAAGAGAGTTTACAAAAGAGAAAGAGAGGGCTATATGAGTGAAGTTTGAACATGGGACAAATTTACTCGAACTCCACAAAATATACTTGATACAATAAAAGTGAAGTAGACATGGCTGGAAGGTTTGAATTCAAATACATTTGAATTTAATTCAAATGGGTAACTAGGACTAGGTTCTAGAAAGTATCCAAAAATGTTGAGATTTTTTTGGTGGAGCTTTGATAAATGCAGAAGGATTTATGCATGGGCAAGGTTTTGGGGAATTTTGGATGACTTTAATTTAAAGAAGTCATCTACAATATACGTGAAACGCCTCTCTATCCTTTTTTATCTTCACCTTTAGTGCTACTGGACTGTAACAGTGGACATACCATTAACGCTAAGGCTCTTTTTTAACATAATACAAGACTCTAATGCTCTTTTCGTGATTAATGGTTGGAATGCATTTCTTTTCGACTTTATTATTATGTTCGATTATACGTTGTTGTGTATTTTGCTTGACGAGACAACTAGCGTGTTTTTCATGGTGAATTCGCTATGGGACATTATGCTTATGTATAACAAAAAAATTGCAAGAGAAATACATTAATTTTTTATTCCGTTACGACGCACGAGCATATGTGCTAGTAGCTATAAAGTTATAAGAATCGTCATACCCACCCGCAGAAGGACCATAATACTCACTGTGCTAGTACTAGGCCAGCACGTGATTGTAAGATTGGAGCTATATCTACAAGGTAGGCCTATCCTCTCCCCCGAGGCGGTGGCGCCGCGCCGCCCCCGGGGAGTCCCTGTCCATACCGCTCTCAGCCCTCACTGTCGGTGTCAAAACCGGCGGATCTCGGGTAGGGGATCCCGAACTGTGCGTTTAAGGCGGAAGGTAACAGGAGGCGGGGGACACAATGTTTACCCAGGTTCGGGCCCTCTTGATGGAGGTAATACCCTACGTCCTGCTTGACTGATCTTGATGATATGACTATTACAAGAGTTGATCTACCACGAGATCGTAGAGGCTAAACCCTAGAAGCTAGCCTATGATTATGATTGTTGTTGTCCTACGGACTAAACCCTCCGGTTTATATAGAGACCGGAGGAGGCTAGGGTTACACAGAGTCGGTTACAAGGGAGGAGATCTACATGTCTGAACTGCCAAGCTTGCCTTCCACGCAAAGGAGAGTCCCACCCGGACACGGGACGAAGTCTTCAATCTTCTATCTTCATAGTCCAACAGTCCAGCCGAAGAATATAATCCGGCTGTCCGAGGACCCCCTAATCCAGGACTCCCTCAGTAACCCCTGAACCTGGCTTCAATGACGATGAGTCCGGCGTGCAGATTGTCTTCGGCATTGCAAGGCGGGTTCCTCCTCCAAATACTCCACAGAAGATTTTTGAACACAAGGATCGTGTCCGGCTCTGCAAAAAAAATTCCACATACCACCATAGAGAGTATAATATTTCCACAAATCTAATCTGCTGACAACTTTTCATAACGTGACATCACGCCATGGCCCTGTCATTATTCGAACCATTTTTCTCAACCAGCTACTACACATATTGCGAGGCGGTTCACGTGGCACGTCTTGTCGAAGCAGATATCGTGTCCCCTTATCACGGGATTCTCATCAATACGGGTGTGGGTAACCCAACCGCGCCATCAATTACGGCGCTTGGGGAATAAGCGAGTTTACCAGGCAGGTGGGGAGGCGCATAGCTTCTTCTGCCCTTATAAAGGGACAAGGACTCCTCCTTTTCACCCACGCCTTCTTCTTCCCTGCCCATCCACTCTTGCGCACTCGAGCTCCAGCGCCCAAGTTCGCATTTTCTCCGTAAAACCACTCCAAACATGTCCGGAGCGGGAGGCAAGTGGATGGTCTCCTCCGTTACGGAGGAGGACATTACGAAGCTCCGGGAAGCCGGATACTTGGCCGCAGACATCGCGCACCAGCTCCCAGACGAGGGGCAGATCGTCCCTACCCCCGAATCCCACGAAAGGGTTGTATTCCTTACCCATTTCGTCCGTGGGCTGGGATTTCCCCTCCACCCATTTGTTCGCGGGCTCATGTTCTACTACGGGCTAGACTTCCATGATCTGGCCCCCAATTTCATCCTCAACATCTCGGCGTTTATCGTCGTGCGCGAGGCCTTCCTCCGCATCAAGCCCCACTTTGGTCTGTGCCTGAAAACCTTCAATGTTAAACCGAAGGTGGTGGTCGGCCAGCAAGCGGAGTGCGGAGGCACCATGGTGGGAAAATGCCCAACGTCACCTGGCTCGAAGGCTCATATGTGGGGACAGTGAAGGGGTGGCAATCGGGGTGGTTCTATATCACCGAGCCGCGTGACACCAACTGGGTAGCGGCCCCCGAATTTCGATCCGGCATCCCCACGTGGCTCACCTCCTGGAAAGAGAAGGGCCTCTCCTGGGGTTCATCGGTGGAGCTGACCGGACTCCAGAACTGTGTTAAAAACATGATAAGCAAGAAAATCAAGCTTGTCAACGTGGTCCAGGTCATGCTCTTCCTCCGGATCCTCCCGTGTCAAAGACAGGCATTCAATATGTGGGAGTTCGACCCGGTCAAGCACCAGACGCTGCGAGAGCTTTTCGACACAACACACCAGGACATCTGGAGGGTGTTGTTCAAGTCCGCCGAGGTACCTCCTCCCCTTACCGAGGATCGCGGACTCGGCGCAAAGCGCCCTGCCAATCCGGTAAGCTTCTTATATCTCATAAGATGTTTCCTTCCCCGGTATAATCATGTGGGGGATCTAAGCCTCCACGCCATTTAACAGGAATAGGTCGCGACAGCGGAGCGGATCGATTGTCTAGCCCCACTGCCCGAGGATCCAGCAAGTGCTCTCTTAACGGAGATGCTGGTTCTGGCGCCCTATGAGGCACCGGAGAAGAAGGCCAAGAAGAAGGCCACGGGGACTAGGAAAGGTCTCCGGCGCAAGGTCGTATCGGAATCATCGTCCGATAACACCGAGGCACCCTCCTCCCACGAAAACGAGGAGGAGGAAGAGGAAAGTTCCCCCCCCCCCAGCCGGGGGAGACAAGAAAAGGAAGGTCGCCCCGTCAGGGGATGCCGAAGGGTCCAAGAAGGGAAGGACTCTCCTTCCGGACTTCTCCACGGCGGCCGCTTTTAGCGACGAGGAGTGGTTGCCCAGGGACAAGCCCCTGGCGAAGTCGTAAGTATCTGAATACCATAATAGCTCTTGGTATGTTTTATTTTATTACTTCTTATCATGCCGAACACGATCATGCAGCCCCTCCAAAGACTGTATCGACGTATCCTCTTCAGATGAGTCTTTGGGCCCGTCGGAGATGAACAACGATTCACTCCCAACCGCCTCCTCCCCCGCCCTACGGACGACATCGAGGTGCTGTCTCAAAGGGTACTGAACCAAGGGGAGACAGTTCTGGAAGCGCCCCAAGGCGACATTCCGGACGTTGGGCGCACGAGGGGCAAGACCCCCATGGGCTCTAATGCCGGGGGCAGCAAGTCTGTGCCGATGGCCTCTGCCCATCCAGGGGCATCAGACAATTTGTTGGAAGCGCTTCGCGGCGCTTCCATTGACGAAGAGCACTGCACTATCATGAGTGCGGTGTTCAAGAAGATTCAGTCCGCCAAAAGCGGACTACCTGAAGCTTGTGCCAGCCTCCTAACATGCTTTAAGGTAAGTAATCAAATTGTGAGAAAATGTTACAGCATAGAAAGTAGCCCCTGATGCTCTGTTTGGTGTTCGGAAGAAAGGCCGAACAGAGGATCAAATAATAATCACAAGAGTCTAATCAGAATATGTCTATGTGAATAAGCAGGCTTCACTGCTGTCCGCTACCGCTCACACGACGGAAGTCTCCGCACTGAAGCGAGACCTTGAGCGGTCCGAGGAAGAGCTCGGCCTTACCAAGAGGAAGCTCAAAGAGAACAAAGGTAAGTGATACCTCGTCTGTTTATTGATAAAGAAAGAGGAAACTGGTTGTTAGATCATAGGATCGTCATGAATTTTGCTAGGGGCCACGACCGAGGTGGCGACCCTGAAGAAGGCGCTGTTCGAGGCCGAAGGAAAAGCGGCCAAGGAGCACGCCGAGCGCGAGAAGAAAGAGGCCCGAGTCGGCGAGGTTCAGCAAGAGCTCCAGGAGTTTGTCAAGAAGTATGAGTCCTTGGAGCGTGACTCTAAGACGCAAGGGTCCGAGCTTGCAAAGGCCCTCGAGAACGCACAAAATGCTAAGGCCGAAGCCCAAAAGGCCCTCTAGGAAATTGAGGCAGTCAGGAAGATAGCAGCGGGTAAGGCATTCCTTATGCAAAGCAAGCATGTGAAGGAAACTTTCCTTTTACTTACTCGAATTCGGAGCTCTCCAGGAGCATTTGCAGATCTACCCCGCAGTGTGTCGGATGCTGCGGAGTTCTACCGGGCCGAGGAAGGGAGCTCGACGGAGAAGTTGTTCTGGTCTCAGTATACTGGGACCGAACATCCGATTCCCTTGAGCGACTAGTTGAAGCAGCTGGTCGAGCTTCACAAGGCGGCCGAACTGGCCATGAAGGGCCTAATAGTCCAGATGTGGCCTGGCGAGCCCCAGCCCGGCAGTTATTTCGGCCTGGTAAGGCGGCTTGTAAACGCCTGCCCCCGGCTTGAAGTCATAAAGTGGTCTTCCTGCATCGAGGGTGCGCGCAGGGCTTTTGCCCGGGCGAAAGTGCACTGGGCGAAGATGGACGCCGAAAAGCTGGTGAAGGAGGGGCCACCGGAGGGCAAGGAGCATCGCCATCCCGAAAAGTATTATGACACTGTCCTGAAGGGTGCTCACGTTGTGGCAGATGAATGTGCTAAGGATGTGATATTTGAATGAATGTACTCTTTGATTCTGTAACATGAAACGAGTTCATGTGCGCTATGTAACACTTGTTAATTTAAAATATTACCTTCTGTGTGGCCGTTTATAAAATTTGAGAGTTGGCCAGTCGTTGGCTTCTGCCCCCATGTAACTAGTACTGAGGTGTTCGGGATAAACCTGATCACTCTTTATCCCAGTTTTGGGTCCTTCGAAGGAGGTGTTCAGCACAACGAACCAGGCAATCGTACTATAAGGCTTTATCACTCTCACTTAGCCATAGAAGTCTACAATTTTAAATTTGGCCGAAGCCCCTAGTATTCGGAAGGCCGAACTTGGGGCGCTATGTACGCCTAAATCGGACAAGGACGACTCCTCACCCGAAGCAGAAAAAATATTTAAGGATTTGAGACCTCTCGAACAGCAACCAGCTCTCGGCGCATCATGACAGTTAGTTTTAGGCTTTCTCTACTGAGGTGCTCGTCCGGAAGAACCAGGACACAATCACAGTAGTTCTCCCGGTGCTACCTTAGCCGATATAGCGGAACGTAAGGTACCAAAACATGGGAGCCGGGCAAACCCAACTATTGACCCAAGACATGATTCGGAGCTAATGCATATAATGATATAAGTTCGGGGTGCCGCACTGTCGAAAGTGTTCGGACTTTTCATGCCGTGTTATGGGGTAAACTGAAGCCCCTGGCGCACTGGTCGTATGAGAATGTACGAGTGCAACTTGTCATAAGTAAGCAGACAGGAAAGAAAGAGGAAAAAAAGATAAAGGAATGCAATAATGAGCTAATGTTGTATATTGTTATTTAAATGATACGTCAAAGTGTATGCATACATGTAGTCCAATAAGTAAAAAATAGGACTATTTGACATGTCCTGTCCAAGGTCAAGCTGCGTGTGGGTATGTAAAACAGGTATATCGATCGTTATCAGAGACCACCTGAGGATTCCCTTATACGTCAAAGCTTCTTGCTTCCTTGGTGTTTCTTTCCCATGACGGGTCCGATAATCAGACGATCGGAGAGGGCCTTCAGAGAATAGGAGCTTGAAAGGAAGAAAATGTTAAAGGTATACGGGTCCTGAAGCGGTTGAGCCGCATTGTGGGCCGTGCTGTAGCCGTGCCTCCGCCTATGCCCATGGTATCTTGAGTGCGTAATTATGTACGCGCGGCGCAAATTTCGCCGCTTGACTGGGACTAGGACGGAGGCCGAATTGCTAGGCGAGCTCTAAATGTGCCTGGCGATCCTCTTGCAGGGTACTCCGGACTCACTTGAAGGTGTTCGGGGTCTTTTTCACCGAATTGGCGGTTTGCCTCATAAGGCTGCTTTGCGCTTCTGCTGCGAGGGTGCAGTGTGCTCCTCCGTGTGGAGCGATCGTTCTGTGGTTCCATTAACTGTTATGACCCGCGAGGTCCTGGCATTTTGAGCTTGAGGTATGCATAATGCGGTACCGTATTGAATCTGGCAAATGCGGTTCGTCCAAGAAGTGCATGGTAGCCACTGCGGAAGGGGATGATATCGAAGATTAACTCCTCGCTTCGGAAGTTGTCCGGAGATCCGAAGACTACTTCCAGTTTTATTGAGCCCGTGCAACATGCCTCTACACCTGGGATGACACCTTTAAAGGTGGTTTTGGTGGGTTTGATCCTCGAGGGGCATATGCCCATTTTACGCATTGTATCCTGATAGAGCAGGTTCAGGCTGCTGCCACCGTCCATAAGGACTCGAGTGATATGAAATCCGTCAATGATGGGGTCAAGGACCAATGCGGCAGAACCGCCATGACGGATACTGGTGGGGTGGTCCCTATGATCGAAGGTGATCGAACAAGAAGACCATGGGTTGAATTTTGGGGCGACTGGCTCCATCGCATAGACGTCCCTCAGTGCACGCTTCCGTTCCCGCTTGGGAATATGGGTTGCGTATATCATGTTTACCATTTTCACTTGGGGAGGGAATTTCTTCTGTCCTCCTGTGTTCGGCGGCCGGGGCTCCTCCTTCTCATCGCTATGCGGCCCCTTTTCCTTGTTTTCGGCATTTAACTTGTCGGCCTGTTTGAACACCCATCATTCTTTGTTGGTGTGGTTGGCTGGTTTATCGGGGGTGCCGTGAATTTGACACGAATGATCGAGTATGCGGTCCAAGCTGGACGGGCCCGGATTGCTTCTTTTGAACGGCTTTTTCCGCTGACCAGATTTAGAGCCACTGAATCCGACATTGACTGTCGTGTCTTCGGCGTTGTCGCCGTTGTTGCGGCACTTGTGTCTGTTGCGACGTGGCCTGCCGTTGCTATCTTTGGCATCGGAATTGCCAGGGTTTTTTGAAGTGTTGTTGCTACGAGCCAGCCAGCTATCCTCGCCTGCACAAAAGCGGGTCATTAGTGTCGCGAGGACTGCCATGGACTTCGGCTTTTCTTGGCCGAGGTGTCGGGCGAGCCACTCGTCGCGGATGTTATGCTTAAACGCCGCTAAGGCCTCAACATCCGGACAATTGACGATTTGGTTCTTTTTAGTTAGAAACCGGGTCCAGAATTTCCTGGTTGATTCCCCTGGCTGTTGGGTTATGTGAATCAAGTCATCAGCATCCGGCGGTCGCACATAAGTGCCCTGGAAGTTATCAAGGAATGCGTCTTCCAAGCTCTTCCAACTGCCAATGGAGTTTGCCGGCAGGCTATTGAGACAATGCCGAGCAGGTCCTTTGAGTTTTAATGGGAGGTACTTGATGGCATGTAGATCGTCACCACAGGCCATGTGGATGTCGAGGAGGAAATCTTCGATCCATACCGCGGGGTTTGTTGTGCCATCATATGATTCAATATTCACGGGTTTAAAACCTTCTGGGAATTCGTGATCCATTACTTCATCCGTGAAGCATAGGGGGTGTGCGGTGCCTCTGTGCCGGGCTATATCACGACGCAGTTCATACGAGTCTTGTATGCTATATTCGGCCCGGTCGGATTTGCTTTTAGTATATCCGGTGTGACGGTCGTCGTACTCGTTGGGGCGCGCCCCCGTGATCCGTAGATCGATCTTGTATGTCTTGCCTTGTTTTCCAATACGTCTCGCAGGTCCTGCGTGTTGCCCCGGGCCTTGGTGTTTTTGTTTGACTAACGACAGGGTGCAGGCTAGACTTCAGGCTGATACGCCGCTTTGTCTCGGCCACGAGGTGGCCGGTCAGCCGCATCATACGCTGGTAGTGTAGGCTTTAATACTTCCTCCTCGAGCTGGCGTAGCAACCTGCGCTTTGGGTAACTTTTGGTTAGGCGCTCAAGTTCGTATTCCTTGGCTGCCAGCACTTCGGTCCATCTGTCCGCTAGCAGATCTTGATCAGCTTGAAGTTGCTGCTGCTTTTTCTTCAGGCTTTTTGCTGTGGCTATAAGCCGGTGCTTGAAGCGCTCCTGCTCGATGGGATCCTCAGGCATGATAAATTCTTCGTCGCCGAGGCTCACCTCGTTATCAAAGAGAGGCATGTAATTGTCATCCTCTGATTCTTCGTCTGCCGCCTGTTCCTTAGGGCTAGCTTGCCCATCCTCCCGCTCGAAGCCTGGCTGGAGGGGATTGTCTTCGGCACTGTCCGCAGCGTTATTGTCTTTTGTGCCGGTATCACTGCTTTTGCTATGGCGGGGCTTAGAGCGGCGCCGATGACGCCGGTGCTTAGATTGCTTCTCGAGGGGATTATCCTCCGTTGCCTTATTGCCATCGCTTTCTTTGGGGGTGTCCACCATGTACATATCATATGATGAGGTGGCTGTCCAGCGCCCTGTGGGTGGTGGTTCCTATTCTTCTCCTGCATCGCCGTCCATACCATCGATGTCTTCAGAGCCGAAATCAAGCATGTCGGTTAAGTCATCGACAGTGGCTATTAAGTGGGTGGTGGGTGGGGGACGAATTTCTTCGTCGTCCGCTTCCCACTCGAGCCGAACATAGTTCGGCCAAGGGCCTCCTTACAATGAGAGAGACCTTAATGAATTTAGCACGTCGCCCAAGGGCGAGTGCTGAAAGATATCCGCGAAGGTGAACTCCATGATCGGTGCCCGATCAGATTCGATAGGCACGGACGCAGGCGGCTCGGAGCCTGTGGCCGGGGATGAATCCAAGGGTCTGGCAACACAGGTCTCACCGAAGGTGAAGTCAGTATTCGGCTCTATCGCCGCTGGGTGTGCGGCCTCCATGGCGGGGTCCATCCACCTGTCCTCGGACGGCACGATTTGCTCCGGATTGAGGGCCGGAGTAGCCACAGGTGTGATCTCCCGAACACTATCCGGCGGCAGAGCTAAGTCATGCTCGTTGCGACTGTGTGGCGCACCTGACATGGGCTCAAATCCGTCGAAGATCAAGTCTCCGCGGATGTCAGCAGTATAGTTTAAGCTTCCAAACCTGACCTGATGGCCAGGGGCGTAGCTCTCGATCTGCTCCGGGAGAAATCCTAAGATCATCGGATCGGGCGATGGCGGCGCTGCGGTGTCGTGTTCCCTATTGGGGGCATCGTTTGTGGAGCGGCGCCGGATGGAAGAGGTGTGTGGTGGTGTGGCGTGCCTTCTCTCGTGTCGACGACGGCGGGTCCCGGCGGCATGGAGCAGTGGGGTCTCGGTGCTGGACATGGCATGATGGCCTCGCGCAGGGCGGTGGCGCTATCTGGCGCCATGGTGGCGTCGACAGCTGACCTGGCAAGGTCTTTGCGTCGGTACCTGCTCTAAAGATGGTTAGGTGGATGACGACGGCGGTAGCCTCGGTGAGTGCGCTGGACTGGTGTGTGACCCATTCCCGGCATGTGGCTGGGATGGGGCATCCGGCATTAGATGTTAGGCTTTGGTGTGATGTCTATTTGGTATTAGGCTCAAACATTCGGCACCCTGCATCAAGGGGATAAGAGTAGCGACATGTGTCGCCTAGATGATGGCTTTAGACTTACTGATGTAATGCTTTGTAAGATCTCTGAAAATAATTAATAAAATGGCTATATGCATCGCACAGATGCAGAGGCCGGGGGTAATCCTCTTTTTCTAAAAAAGGGATTGTAAGATCGGCTGATTGGTGCCTAACGATTGGTCATCAAGATCGTTTCCATTTTTCATGTTTGAACACTGGTTACCATTATCTTCATCCTAAATTACTTGCCTTACATTTGTCGAGATATGGATGTATTTAATATGTTCTTGATGCATCAGTATAACATGTTCTTGATGCATCAATATCTGGATAAATTTAAAACAAGTAATTTGAAACAAAGTATAGTTGAGATGCTGCGTTGGGCGCTAGGGCAACATTCTCTGGCCTCGTGCCTCTCTTATTAGTAGTAGCTTATACATGTCCTCAAGATTAGCTTAAAAGATAGGTAAATTATTTTCAATTTTTCCAGTTCTTCACTAACCTTTGATTTTCGGAAATATTAACGTTCACATATGTGGGCGTTGACCATCTCAACCACACGCATCTATCACCGTCCAGTACTATATGCATGAATCTTGACACAATCTGGCTGATTTTCTGTGCCACGTAGGACAAGGCGTGTGTGTGGTGTGTGACATAGTTCGCCCACACATCCGTTTTATCACACGGAGGGGCCGGTGTATGGGCGTTTAGCAGTTCACCCACACACCAGTTTTCAGTCATGCACAAGGGCTGGTGTGTGGGCATTTGTCATCTCGCCCACATGCCCGTCTCCTTTCCCACACGTAAGCTGCTAGTTGCCATGTGTTTTTGCAGCGCACATGGCAACTGCCACTAGTGTGCTTTATAAGCAGGTGGCAACTCTCTTTTTTTACCCGAGTTGTCATGTGTTTTTGCAGGGTACACGGCAACTGCCTAGTGTGCACGTAAGCAGATGGCAACTGTCTTTTACCAAGTTGCCATGTGTTTTTGCATGGTATATGGCAACTGCCCCAACGTGCACGTACATGACAACTGCCCTAACGTGCACGTAAGCAGATGGCAACTCTTCCTTTTTACATGGCAACTGCCCTAGCATGCTTGTGAGCACATGACAACTCTCTCAACTGCCTAATGTTAGTATGTGGCAACTCCTAAAGTTATGAAATCATGGCAACTACATTAGATCAGACCATACATGGCAACTGCAATTGAGCAACCATGACAACTGCAGTTGTCCGACATGGCAATCGTAGTTCAGCGACATGGCAACTGCAGATAAACAAACATGGACGAGGATCTGGACCATGGCAACTGCGGGCGCGCGGTGGGCGTCACGCGTTGCGTGCGGGACCAGAAGGGTACGAGGCCTGACATACGGGCGTGTGTGCGTTATCAACTTCACCCACAAGCACGCGTGTGAGAGGATTCAGGAGGAGAAAAAAAGATGTGTGTGGGCATTAGTTGTTTTGCCCACATGTAGATGTGTGGCTGGTTGCTGTCCATGTCACACGAGGCGTGTGGCACAACTATCCGATACACCACACGTGTGACAGTTATCGGGACCCTTGATTTTTTTAATAACCTTTGATTTTTGTGTCACGTCTCGTCGGATTAATCCTTCGAAGCCGGTCCATCTCGCAGTACAGCGGTACTACTACTACGCGGGAACTCGATGATCGGTCGTGAGTTCAAATCATTAAACAACAAAACGTAGTAGGCCACTGGGTAGAGTTCATAAAGAACGCGGCAGGCACACTGGCAGAGACATCACATGCAACGCCGGGCCGGCTGGCCGGGAGCCCGGGACTGAACCCACGCGGGCCGTGCATGCATGCACGACGTGGTCCGGCGAGACGTGGTGTCGCGAAGGAAACACGCAGAAAAAGCTGCGGGCGATTTGTCGTCGCCCAAGATCTCGCGTCACATGCATGGCCGGTTTGCTTTTGCCATCCGTCCGATTGTGCTACAGCTAGGAGCAGCCACAGGCCCACGCCCGAGTTGGCGCCGTCACGTCTCGTGGTCTTGGCGCGCGATCGATCCCTACCGTCACGAAGCCATGAGTGCGTCGTTTTACACCATGCAGCCTGCGGCCTAATCGAATTGTACGCAACAGAAACTGAAGCAGCTTCATGCATGTGTGTCGCGTTCATGGACCATGGCATGTGCAATGTCAATCCAGATAACGCTGCACCACCGTCGGGCTTAAGCATCTTCAACTGCAACCCCTAAATTTCCTCTCACATCTGTCCGCAGACAAGTGGACGAATCCACACACACGGATGCGAAAGAACGGCATTTAATCCTAACAGCATACATCCAGCTAACAATTCGAACCAACCTCTTGAAATTCGGTCAAATCGGACAGATTCCATTCACGTTCGGATATAGTTTACATAAAAAGGTCGATCTTTCAACAGTTTAACAAAAAAATAGAAAAAAAAATCTAAACCCTATACCGGACGATCACCCTCGTACGCGTGGCCGCTATGCCTTGCCGCACCACTGTCTTCGTCAGTGTCGTTGTCGTGGTGGTCCCTCCAGCGACGGAACGACGAAGAGGGTCGCGGCAGCCTCGTCCGACAGCTGCCTGTCGCTCACGGAGGAGTCGCTCCGTGCCGCCACGCCCAATGCCGACGTGGCCTTCGAAGCCCTGGCAGCGGCCTTGCCGCGACCGGCATTGGCGGAGCAGTCGCTAAGTGACCACTCCTCGTTGTCAAGGCGGCGACAACGCCTAGCGGGCGTCTCCGCAGTGGTCACAGAGCGGTTGAGCGCCCAGGCAGTGGCAAGGTCTGGGTCGTTGTGGACCCAGTCTGGCGCTGCGTCGCTCTTGGTGAATGCGGAGCGGGGACTGGCATTGCGCTGGTCGTATCGCTCCTGCTGTCGAGCCGGACGCTCCACCTCAGAATGACATCCCTCGTGCCCAAGGGACTGCCGAGGTGGTGGAGGAGCCCCTCCCCCTCCCTCCCCCCCCCCCCCCCCCCGCGCTCCTGCTGTCGAGCCAGGCGCTCCATCTCAAAACGACAGCCCTCGTGCCCAATGGACCGCCGAGGTGGTGGAGGAGCCCCCACCCCCCCCCCCCCCCCCCCGCTCCTGCTGTCGAGCCAGGCGCTCCACCTCAAAACGATAGCCCTCGTGCCCAAGGGATCGCCGAGGTGGTGGAGGAGGCGGCCCCGCGCCTTCTTGATTGCGGGCGGCAGGTACTCCTTGACGGTGAGGCGGTCGCGGCACGATGGCGAGAATGGCACGTCGATGCGGCCGTACCGGCTGCGTGGCGGGGACGCGGGATCCTCCTTGACCCGGCGTCCGATCTGGATGACACAGTGGTGCGGAGACAAGGCCTGCTCCTCCTTCATGCGGCGTTCGATCTGGACGCAGCGGATGTGCCGCGAGGCCGGCTCCTCCTTCACAAGCAGGATCGTGGACGCTGGCTCGAGCTTCACGCGGTGGCACGGCAGGGACAGCGGCTCCTCCTTCACGGGAGCCGGCGACGGCCCCATGTAACGGAGCGACTGCTCCGTCATTATCTCAATCCGACGGACGAAATATTCGTCCGCCAGAGCGGCCTCCTTGAGGAGTAGGCTGCTACCTCTTGAGCTTGCGTTGGTTTTTTCCTTGAAGAAGAAAGGGTGATGCAGCAAAATAACGTAAGTATTTCCCTCAGTTTTGAGAACCAATGTATCAATCCAGTATGAGACAACGCAACAAGCCACCGAATACCTGCACAAACAAACACCAAGTTGTAACCAACGCGACAAAGGGGTTGTCAATCCCTTCATGGTTATTCGGAAAGTGAGATCTGATAGAGATGGATAAATGGTAAAGTAATATGTTTGGTATTTTTGCTTTATGGAACAGAAAGTAAAAGATTGCAAAGTAAGGGAACGACGACAGAAATTGGCAAGTTGACAGGAAACTAATATGTCGTAAAATAGACCCAGGGGTCATAGATTTCACTAGAGGCTTCTCTCATGAAAGAAATTATTACGGTGGGTGAACAAATAACTACCGAGCAATTGATAGAAAAGTGCAAAGTTATGACGATATCTAAGGCAATGATCATGAATATAGGCATCACGTCCGTATCAAATAGACCGAAATGATTTTGCATCTACTACTATTACTCCACACATCGACCGACTCCTGCCTGCATCTAGAGTATTAAGTTCATAAAAACAGAATAACGCATTAAGTAGGATGACATGATGTAGCGGGATTAACTCAAGCAATATGATGAAAGCAACATCTTATTATCCTCGATGGCAATAATACAATACGTGTCGATTGCCCTTCTGTCACTAGGATCGAGTGACATGTATAAAAAATGATGAACGGTGGCTTTTTTATAAATACGATGTCAACTACATGATCATGCATAGCAATATGACAATGATGGAACATGTCATAAAAATGGAACGGTGAAAAGTTGCATGACAATATTGAAGGAAATATGCCCTAGAGGCAATAATAAAGTTATTATTTATTTCCTTATATCATGATAAATGTTTATTATTCATGCTAGAATTGTATTAACCGGAAACATAATACATGTGTGAATACATAGACAAACAGAGTGTCACTAGTATGCCTCTACTTGACTAGCTCGTTAATCAAAGATGGTTATGTTTCCTAACCATGGACAAAAGAGTTGTTATTTGATTAACGAGGTCACATCATTAGTTGAATGATCCGATTGACATGACCCATTCTATTAGCTTAGCACCCGATCGTTTAGTATGTTGCTATTGCTTTCTTCATGACTTATACATGTTCCTATGACTATGAGATTATGCAACTCCCGTTTACCGGATGAACACTTTGGGTGCTACTAAACGTCACAACGTAACTGGGTGATTATAAAGGAGTACTACAGGTGTCTCCAATGGTAGATGTTGGGTTGGCGTATTTCGAGAATAGGATTTGTCACTCCGATTGTCGGAGAGGTATCTCTGGGCCCTCTCGGTAATGCACATCACTTAAGCCTTGCAAGCATTGCAACTAATAAGTTAGTTGCGGGATGATGTATTACGGAACGAGTAAAGAGACTTGCCGGTAACGAGATTGAACTAGGTATTGGATACCGACGATCGAATCTCGGGCAAGTAACATACCGATGACAAAGGGAACAACGTATGTTGTTATGCGGTCTGACCGATAAAGATCTTCGTAGAATATGTAGGAGCCAATATGGGCATCCAGGTCCCGCTATTGGTTATTGACTGGAGACGTGTCTCGGTCATGTCTACATTGTTCTCGAACCGTAGGGTCCGCATGCTTAAGGTTTCGATGACAGTTATGTTATGAGTTTATGAGTTTTGATGTACCGAAGGAGTTCGGAGTCCCGGATGAGATCGGGGACATGACGAGGAGTCTCGAAATGGTCGAGACGTAAAGATCGATATATTGGACGACTATATTCGGACATCGGAAAGGTTCCGAGTGATTCCGGTATTTTTCGGAGTACCGGGTAGTTACGGAAGAAGTAATGGGCCTTGATGGGCTTTAGTGGGAAGAGGAAAAAGGCTGTTGCGCCCCCCCTCCCCTTTGGTCCGAATTGGACTAGGGAAAAGGGGGTCGGCCACCTTTCCTACTCCTCCACTTCCTTCTCCCTTCCTCCCCTCTTGATGGACTCCTACTAGGACTTGGAGTCCTAGTAGGACTCCCATCCTGGCCGCACCTTATGCCTTGGCCGGCCTCCTCCTCCTCCATCCTTTATATACAGGGGCAGGGGGCACCCCATAGACACAGAAGTTGATCCACGTGATCGTTCCTTAGCCGTGTGCGGTGCCCCCTGCCACCAAATTCCACCTCGATCATATCGTTGCAGTGCTTATGCGAAGCCCTGCGTCGGTAGTACATCAAGATCGTCACCATGCCGTCGTGCTGACGGAACTCTTCCTCGACGCTTTGCTGGATCGGAGCCCGAGGATCGTCATCGAGCTGAACGTGTGCTAAGAACTCGGAGGTGCCGGAGTAACGGTGCTTGGATCGGTCGGATCGGGAAGAAGACGTACGACTACTTCCTCTACGTTGTGTCAACGCTTCCGTTGCGATCTACAAGGGTACGTAGATCATACTCTCCCCTCGTTGCTATACATCACCATGATCTTGCGTGTGCGTAGGAAATTTTTTGAAATTACAACGTTCACCAACAGTGGCATCCGAGCCTAGGTTTTATGGTTTGATGTTATATGCACGAGTAGAACACAAGTGAGTTGTGGGCGATATAAGTCATACTGCCTACCAGCATGTCATACTTTGGTTCGGCGGTATTGTTGGATGAAGCGGCCCGGACCGACATTACGCGTACGCTTACGCGAGACCGGTTTCCCCGACGTGCTTCGCACATAGGTGACTTGCGGGTGACTGTTTCTCCAACTTTAGTTGAACCGAGTGTGGCTACGCCCGGTCCTTGCGAAGGTTAAAACGGAGTCTATTTGACAAACTATCGTTGTGGTTTTGATGCGTAGGTGAGATTGGTTCTTGCTTAAGCCCGTAGCAGCCACGTAAAACTTGCAACAACAAAGTAGAGGACGTCTAACTTGTTTTTGCAGGGCATGTTGTGATGTGATATGGTCAAGACGTGATGAGATATAAGATGTTGTATGAGATGATCATGTTTTGTTGAAGTTATCAGCAACTGGCAAAATCCTTATGGTTGTCTCTCTATTGCATAAGATGCAAGCGTCCAATAATTGCTTTACTTTATCGCTATGCGATAGCAATAGTTGCAAGAGCAATTGTTGGCGAGACGACCACGCGATGACACATTGATATAGATCAAGATGATGGAGATCATGGTGTCATGCCGGTGATGATATAGATCATGACAGTACTTTGGAGATGGAGATCAAAGAAGCAAGATGATGATGGCCATATCATGTCACATATATTGATTACATGTGATGTTTATCTTTTATGCATCTTATCTTGCTTTGATTGACGGTAGCATTATAAGATGATCTCTCACTAAATTATCAAGAAGTGTTCTCCCTGAGTATGCACCGTTGCGAAAGTTCTTCGTGCCGAGACACCACGTGATGATCGGGTGTGACAGGTTCTACGTTCAAATACAACGGGTGCAAAACAGTTGCACACGCGGAATACTCAGGTTATACTTGACGAGCCAAGCATATACAGATATGGCCTCGGAACACGGAGACCGAAAGGTCGAGCGTGAATCATATAGTAGATATGATCAACATAACGATGTTCACCATTGAAAACTACTCCATCTCACGTGATGATCGGTTATGGTTTAGTTGATTTGGATCACGTGATCACTTAGAGGATTAGAGGGATATCTATCTAAGTGGGAGTTCTTAAGTAATATTATTAATTGAACTTAAATTTATCATGAACTTAGTCCTGATAGTATTTTGCAAATTATGTTGTAGATCAATAGCTCGCGTTGTTGCTTTCATATGTTTATTTTGATATGTTCCTAGAGAAAATTGTGTTGAAAGATGTTAGTAGCAATGATACGGATTGGATCCGTGATCTGAGGTTTATCCTCATTGTTGCACAGAAAAATTATGTCCTTGATGCACCGCTAGGTGACAGACCTATTGCAGGAGCAGATGCAGACATTATGAACGTTTGGCTAGCTCAATATGATGACCACTTGATAGTTTAGTGCACCATGCTTAATGGCTTAGAATCGGGACTTCAAAGACGTTTCGAACGTCATGGACCATATGAGATGTTCCAGGAGTTGAAGTTAATATTTCAAGCAAATACCTGAGTTGAGAGATATGAAGTCTCCAACAAGTTCTATAGCTAAAAGATGGAGGAGAATCGCTCAACTAGTGAGCATGTGCTCAGATTGTCTGGGTACTACAATCGCTTGAATCAAGTGGGAGTTAATCTTCCAGATAAGATAGTGATTGACAGAATTCTCTAGTCACCATCACCAAGTTAGTAGAACTTCGTGATGAACTATAATATGCAAGGGATAACAGAAACGACTCCCAAGCTCTTCGTGATGCTGAAATCAACGAAGGTAGAAATCAAGAAAAACATCAAGTGTTGATGGTTGACAAGACCACTAGTTTCAAGAAAAGGGCAGAGGGAAGAAGGGGAACTTCAAGAAGAACAGCAAGCAAGTTGCTGCTCAAGTGAAGAATCCCAAGTCTGGTCCTAAGCCTGAGACTAAGTGCTTCTACTGCAAAGGGACTGGTCACTGGAAGCGGAACTACCCCAAGTGATTGGCGGATAAGAAGGATGGCAAAGTGAACATAAGTATATTTGATATACATGTTATTGATGTGTACTTTACTAGTGTTTATAGCAACCCCTCAGTATTTGATGCTAGTTCAGTTGCTAAGAGTAGTAACTCGAAACGGGAGTTGCATAATGAACAGAGACTAGTTAAGGGCGAAGTGACGATGTGTGTTGGAAGTGGTTCCAAGATTGATATGATCATCATCGCACACTCCCTATACTTTCGGGATTAGTGTTGAACCTAAATAAGTGTTATTTGGTGTTTGCGTTGAGCATGAATATGATTTGATCATGTTTATTGTAATACGGTTATTAATTTGAGTAAAAGAATAAATTGTTGTTCTGTTTACATGAATAAAACCTTATATGGTTACACACCCAATGAAAATAGTTCATTGGATCTCGATCTTAATAATACACATATTCATAATATTGAAACCAAAAGATGCGAAGTTAATAATGATAGTGCAACTTATTTGTGGCACTGCCGTTTAGGTCATATTGGTGTAAAGCGCATGAAGAAACTCCATGCTGATGGGATTTTGGAATCACTTGATTATGAATCACTTGATGCTTGCGAACCATGCCTTATGGGCAAGATGACTAAAACGCCGTTCTCCGGAACAATGAAGCAAGCAACAGATTTGTTGGAAATCATACATACTGATGTATGTGGTCCGATGAATATTAAAGGCTTACAGCAGGTATCATTATTTTCTGACCTTCACAAGATGATTTGAGCAGATATGGGGATATCTACTTGATGAAACGTAAGTCTGAAACACTTGAACAGTTCAAAGAATTTCAGAGTGAAGTGTAAAATCATCGTAACAAGAAAATAAAGTTTCTACGATCTGATCGTGGAAAAGAGTATTTGAGTTATGAGTTTGGTCTTCAGTTAAAACAATGTGAAATAGTTTCACTACTCACGCCACCTGGAACACCACAGCATAATGGTGTGTCCGAACGTCATAACTGTACTTTATTGGATATAGTGCAATCTATGATGTTTCTTACCGATTTACCAATATCGTTTTTGGGATCATGCATTAGAGACAGCTGCATTCACATTAAAAAGGGGCACCATCTATATCCGTCGAGACGACGCCTTATGAACTATGGTTTGGCAAGAAACCAAAGTTGTCGTTTCTTGAAGTTTGGGGTTGCGATGCTTATGAGAAAAAGTTTCATCCTGATAAGCTCAAACCCAAATCGGAGAAATATGTCTTCAAAGGATACCCAAAGGAGACTGTTGGGTACACCTTCTATCACAGATCCTAAGGCAAGACATTCGTTGCTTATAATGGATCCTTTCTAGAGAAGGAGTTTCTCTCGAAAGAAGTGAGTGGGAGGAAAGTAGAAAACTTGATAAGGTAATTGTACCTTCTACCATATTGGAAAGTAGTTCATCACAAAAATCTGTTCTTGTGACTACTACACCAATTAGTGAGGAAGCTAATGATGATGATCATGTAACTTCAGATCAAGTTACTACCGAATCTCGTAGGTCAACCAGAGTGAGATCCGCACCAGAGTGGTACGGTAATCCTGTTCTGGAGGTCATGTTACTTGACCATGACGAACCTACGAACTATGAGTAAGCGATGATGAGCCCAGATTCCGCGAAATGGTTTGAGGCCATGAAATCTGAGATATGATCCATGTATGAGAACAAAGTTTGGACTTTGGTTGACTTGCCTGATGATCGGCAAGCAATTGAGAATAAATGGATCTTCAAGAGGAAGACGGACGTTGATAGTAGTGTTACTATCTACAAAGCTAGAATTGTCGCAAAAGGTTTTCGACAAGTTCAAGGTGTTGACTACGATGAGAGCTTCTCACTCGTATCTATGCTTGAGTCTGTCCGAATCATGTTAGTAATTGCCGCATTTTATGAAATCTGGCAAATGGATAAACAAAACTGCATTCCTTAATGGATTTATTAAAGAAGAAGTTGTATATGATGCAACAGAAGGTTTTGTCAATTCGAAAGGTGCTAACAAAATGTGCAAGCTCCAGCGATCCATCTGTGGACTGGTGCAAGCATCTCGGAGTTGGAATATATGCTTTGATGAGTTGATCAAAGCATATAGTTTTATACAGACTTGAAGTGAAGCCTGTATTTACGAGAAAGTGAGTGGGAGCACTACAGCATTTCTGATAAGTATATGTGAATGACATATTGTTGATCGGAAATAATGTAGAATTGTTCTGTAAAGCATAAAGGAGTGTTTGAAAGGAGTTTTTCAAAGAAAGACTTCGGTGAAGCTGCTTACATATTGAGCTTCAAGATCTATAGAGATAGATCAAGACGCTTGATAAGTTTTTTCAATGAGTACATACCTTGACAAGATTTTGAAGTAGTTCAAAATGGAGCAGTCAAAGAAAGAGTTCTTGCCTGTGTTACAAGGTGTGAAGTTGAGTAAGACTCAAAGCTCGACCACGGCAGAAGATAGAAAGAGAATGAAAGTCATTCCTATGCCTTGGACATAGGTTCTATAAAGTATGCCATGCTGTATACCAGATCTATTGTATACCCTGCATTGATTTGGCAAGGGAGTACAATAGTGATCTAGGAGTAGATCACTGGACAGCGGTCAGAATTATCCTTAGTGAAATAAGGATATGTTTCTCTATTATGGACGTGACAAAAAGGTTCGTCGTAAAGGATTACGTCGATGCAAGTTTTTGACACTGATCCAGATGATTCTAAGTCTCAATCTGGATACATATTGAAAGTGGGAGCAATTAGCTAGAGTAGCTCCGTGTAGAGCATTGTAGACATAGAACTTGCAAAATACTTACGGATCTGAATGTGACAGACCCGTTGACTAAAATTATCTCACAAGCAAAACATGATCACACCTTAGTACTCTTTGGGTGTTAATCACATAGATATGTGAACTAGATTACTGACTCTAGTAAACCCTTTGAGTGTTGGTCACATGACAATGTGAACTATGGGTGTTAATCACATGGTGATGTGAACTATTGCTGTTAAATCACATGGCGATGTGAACTAGATTATTGACTCTAGTGCAAGTGGGAGACTGAAGGAAATATGCCCTAGAGGCAATAATAAAGTTATTATTTATTTCCTTATATCATGATAAATGTTTATTATTCATGCTAGAATTGTATTAACCGAAAACATAATACATGTGTGAATACATAGACAAACAGAGTGTCACTAGTATGCCTCTACTTGACTAGCTCGTTAATCAAAGATGGTTATGTTTCCTAACCATGGACAAAAGAGTTGTTATTTGATTAACGAGGTCACATCATTAGTTGAATGATTCGATTGACATGACCCATTCTATTAGCTTAGCACCCGATCGTTTAGTATGTTGCTATTGCTTTCTTCATGACTTATACATGTTCCTATGACTATGAGATTATGCAACTCCCGTTTACCGGAGGAACACTTTGGGTGCTACCAAACGTCACAACGTAACTGGGTGATTATAAAGGAGTACTACAGGTGTCTCCAATGGTAGATGTTGGGTTGGCGTATTTCAAGAATAGGATTTGTCACTCCGATTGTCGGAGAGGTATCTCTGGGCCCTCTCGGTAATGCACATCACTTAAGCCTTGCAAGCATTGCAACTAATAAGTTAGTTGCGGGATGATGTATTACGGAACGAGTAAAGAGACTTGCCGGTAACGAGATTGAACTAGGTATTGGATACCGACGATCGAATCTCGGGCAAGTAACATACCGATGACAAAGGGAACAACGTATGTTGTTATGCGGTCTGACCGATAAAGATCTTCGTAGAATATGTAGGAGCCAATATGGGCATCCAGGTCCCGCTATTGGTTATTGACTGGAGACGTGTCTCGGTCATGTCTACATTGTTCTCGAACCGTAGGGTCCGCACGCTTAAGGTTTCGATGACAGTTATGTTATGAGTTTATGAGTTTTGATGTACCGAAGGAGTTCGGAGTCCCGGATGAGATCGGGGACATGACGAGGAGTCTCAAAATGGTCGAGACGTAAAGATCGATATATTGGACGACTATATTCGGACATCGGAAAGGTTCCGAGTGATTCGGGTATTTTTCGGAGTACCGGGTAGTTACGGGAGAAGTAATGGGCCTTGATGGGCTTTAGTGGGAAGAGGAAAAAGGCTGCTGCGCCCCCCTCCCCTTTGGTCTGAATTGGACTAGGGAAAAGGGGGCCGGCCACCTTTCCTACTCCTCCACTTCCTTCTCCCTTCCTCCCCTCTTGATGGACTCCTACTAGGACTTGGAGTCCTAGTAGGACTCCCATCCTGGCCGCACCTTATGCCTTGGCCGGCCTCCTCCTCCTCCATCCTTTATATACAGGGGCAGGGGGCACCCCATAGACACAGAAGTTGATCCACGTGATCGTTCCTTAGCCGTGTGCGGTGCCCCCTGCCACCAAATTCCACCTCGATCATATCGTTGCAGTGCTTATGCGAAGCCCTGCGTCGGTAGTACATCAAGATCGTCACCACGCCGTCGTGCTGACGGAACTCTTCCTCGACGCTTTGCTGGATCGGAGCCTGAGGATCGTCATCGAGCTGAACGTGTGCTAAGAACTCGGAGGTGCCGGAGTAACGGTGCTTGGATCGGTCGGATCGGGAAGAAGACGTACGACTACTTCCTCTACGTTGTGTCAACGCTTCCGTTGCAATCTACAAGGGTACGTAGATCATACTCTCCCCTCGTTGCTATACATCACCATGATCTTGCGTGTGCGTAGGAAATTTTTTGAAATTACTACGTTCACCAACAAATATATCTCGGAATGGCTATGGAAATGCCATAATAGGTAGGTGGTTGTTTTGAGGAAAGATGTGTGGTGGGTTTATGGTACAGAAGAAAGTTGTGTGGTACTAGAGAGGCTAGCAATGGCGAAAAGGTGAAAGTGCGTGTAGTCCATGGACTCAACATTAGTCATAAAGAACTCACATACTTATTGCAAAAATCTATTAGTCATTGAAACAAAGTACTACGCGCATGCTCCTAGGGGGATAGATTGGTAGGAAAAGACCATTGCTCGTCCTTGACCACCACTCATATGAAAGACAATAAAAAAACATCTCATGCTTCAACTTCGTTACATAACGGTTCACCGTACGTGCATGCTACGGGACTCACAAACCTTAACACAAGTATTTCTCAAATTCACAACTACTTGCTAGCATGACTCTAATATCATCATCTTCCTATCTCAAAACAATCATAAGGAATCAAACTTCTCATAGTATTCAATGCACTTTATATAAAAGTTTTTATTATATCCTTCTTGGATGCCTATCAAATTAGGACTAATTTTATAACCAAAGAAAATTACCATGTTGTTCTAAATACTCTGAAAATAATATAATTGAAATATGATAGTTCATCCATTTCTATAAAATAAAACCACCGCTGTGCTTTAAAATGATATAAGTGAAGCACTAGAGCAATTTTGCCTAGCTCAAAATATATAAGTGAAGCACATAGAGCATTCTAATAAATCACGATTCATGCGTGTGTCTTCCAAAAGGTGTGTGCAGATAGGATGATTGTGGCAAACTAAAAAGCAAAGACTCAAATCGTACAAGATGCTCAAAGCAAAACACATATCATGTGGTGAATAAAAATATAGCCTCAAGTAAAATTACCGATAGACGAAGACGAAAGAGGGGAAGCCATCCCAGGGCATCCCCAAGCTTAGGATTTTTGACATCCTTGAATATTACCTTGGAGTCCTTGGGCATCCCCAAGCTTAGGCTCTTGCCACTCCTTATTCCATAGTCCATCGAATCCTTACCCAAAACTTGAAAACTTCACAACACAAAACTCAACAGAAAATCTCGTAAGCTCCGTTAGTATAAGAAAATAATTCACCACTTTTGGTACTGTTGTGAACTCATTCTTTATTTGTATTGATGTAATATATCTACTGTATTCCAACTTTTCCATGGTTCATACCTCCTGATACTAGCCATAGATGCATCAAAATAAGCAAACAACACGCGAAAAACAGAATCTATCAAAAACAGAACAATCTGTAGCAATATGGATATTTCTAATACTTCTGTAACTCCAAAAATCCTGAGAAATTAGGAAGTCCTATACAATTTGTTTATAAACCGTCTGCAAGAAGAATCAGTATTTTATCACGCCTCTGTTAAAAATGAAAACTAATCTCCTGGGCACAAAAGTTTCTGTTTTTCAGCAGGATCAAATTAACTATAACTGTAGGCTATCCGAAAGGTCTTACTTGGCACAAAAACTAATTAAAACACAAAACCACATCTAACCTGAGGCTAGATGAAAAATTTATTGCAAAACAGGACCTAAAACTCAAGAAGAAAAATAAAATTGGGTTGCCTCCCAACAAGCGCTATTGTTTAACGCCCCTAGCTAGGCATAAAAACACGAATAGATCTTAGTGTTATCATCTTTGGCTTGCAATCCATAAGTGACTCTCATAATAGATTCATAAGGCAATTTAATTTTCTTTCTATGGAAGTGTTCCATGCCTTTCCTTAACGGAAATTGAAATCTAATGTTTTCTTCTTTCATATCAATAATTGCACCAATCGTTCTAAGGAAAGGCCTACCAAGAATAATAGGACATGTAGGATTGCAATCTATATCAAGAACAATGAAATCTACGAGCACATAATTCCTAATTGCAACAATAAGAACATCATTAATTCTTCCCATAGGTTTCTTAATAGTGAAATCCGCAAGATGCAAATTTAAAGAACAATCATCAAATTCACGGAAACCTAACACATCACATAAAGTTTTTGGAATCGTGGAAACACTAGCACCCAAATCACACAAAGCATAGCACTCACAATCTTTAATTTTAATCTTAATAGTAGGTTCCCACTCATCATAAAGTTTTCTAGGGATAGAAACTTCCAATTCAAGTTTTTCTTCAAAAGATTGCATCATAGCATCAATGATATGTTTAGTAAAAGCTTTGTTTTGATTATAAGCATGATGAGAATTCAACATGGATTGCAACAAGGAAATACAATCAATTAAAGAACAATTATCATAATTAAATTCCTTGAAATCCAAAAGAGTGGGTTCATTGCTACCTAACATTTTGACCTCTCCAATCCCACTTTTATCAATTTTTGCATCAAGATCTAAAAACTCTGAATCATTGGGACGCCTTCTAAATAAAGATGACTCATCTCCAGTCCCATCTTTATCAAAATTAACATTGGAAAACAAAGATTCAATAGGAGTCACATCAATCATTTTAAGATCTTCATATTTAGCCTCCGGTTTGGCGGCCATTTTGTTTATTAAAGTAGCTTGTTTATCAAAAATTTGCCTACTAAATTTTCAAGATGCGCAAACTGAGATCTCAAAGCATAAAATTCTTTAGACATATCGTCAAGCTCTTTATTCATGTATCCCATAAAGCTTTTCTGCTCCTTGAGCTCATTTCTAAAGAAATTGTTATGCTCAGATTGCAAAGACATGAAGCTTCTAACATTATTCTCAATTTCATCTAACCTCCTAAGGTGAGGGTCAACGTTTTCTGGAGAAGTCATTGCGACAAAGCAAGAAATCCAACACAAGAGCACACAAAAAGCAAACAAAAAAGACGAACGGAAGAGGGGCGAAGAAAAGGCGAATCTTTTCGAAAATCGTTTTAGAAGTGGGGGGAGAGGAAAACGAGAGGCGGATGGCAAATGATGTAATGCGAGGGATGAGATTTTATGATGGGTACTTGGTATGTCTTGGCTTGGCATAGATCTCCCTGGCAACGGCGCCAGAAATCCTTCTTGCTACCTCTTGAGCTTGCGTTGGTTTTTTCCTTGAAGAGGAAAGGGTGATGCAGCAAAGTAGCGTAAGTATTTCCCTCAGTTTTGAGAACCAAGGTATCAATCTAGTAGGAGACAACACAGCAAGCCACCGAATACCTGCACAAACTAACACTAACTTGCAACCAACACGATGAAGGGGTTGTCAATTCCTTCACGGTTATTCGAAAAGTGAGATATGATAGAGATGGATAAATGATAAAGTAATATTTTTGGTATTTTTGGTTTATGGAACGGAAAGTAAAAGATTGCAAAGTGAGGGAACGGCGACAGAAATTGGCAAGTTGACGGGAAACTAATATGTCATAAAATAGACCCGGGGGGCATAGATTTCACTAGAGGCTTATCTCAAGAAAGAAATTATTACGGTGGGTGAACAAATTACTGCCAAGCAATTGATAAAAAAGCACAAAGCTATGACGATATCTAAGGCAATGATCATGAATATAGGCATCACGTCCGTGTCAAGCAGACTGAAACGATTCTGCATCTACTACTATTACTCCATACATCGACCGACTCCTGCCTGCATCTAGAGTATTAAGTTCATAAGAACTTAGTAATGCATTAAGTAAGATGACATGATGTAGCGGGATTAACTCAAGCAATATGATGAAAACCCCATCTTGTTATCCTTGATGGCAACAATACAATACGTGTTGGTTCCCCTTCTGTCACTAGGATCGAGCACCACAAGATTGAACCCAAAGCTAAACACTTCTCCCATTGCAAGAAAAACCAATCTAGTTGGCCAAACTAAATCGATAGTTTGAAGAGACTTGCAAAGATATCAAATTATGCATAAATAATCCAGAGGAGATTCAAATAATATTCATAGATAAGCTGATCATAAATCCACAATTCATTGGATCTCGGCAAACACACCGCAAAAGAGTATTACATCGAATAGATCTTCAAGAACATCAAGGAGAACTTTGTATTGAGAGTCAAAGAGAGAGAAGAAGCCATCGAGCTACTAGCTATGGACCCGTAGGTCTGAAGTAAACTACTCACGCTTCATCGGAGAGGCAAGGTGTTGATGTATAAGCCCTCCGTGATCGAATACCCCTCCGGTGGGATGCCGAAAAAGGCCCCAAGATGGGATCTCATGGGTACAGAAGGTTGCGGCAGTGGAAAAGTGGTTTTGTGGCTCCCCTGGATGTTTTTGGGGTATAAGAGTATATATAGGAGGAAGATCTAGTTCAAGAGGTCACCGAGGGGCCCACAAGGTTGGGGGCGTGCCCCACCCCCTGGGCGCACCCTCCACCCTTGTGGTCGCCTCGCGTCTCTTCTGACTTGCACTCCAAGTATCCTGGGTGTCTTCTGGTCCAAGAAAAATCATCGTAAAAGTTTTATTCCGTTTGGACTCCATTTGGTATTCCTTTTCTACGAAACTCTAAAACAAGGAAAAAAACAGAAAACCGGCACTGGGCTCTAGGTTGATAGGTTAGTCCCAAAAATCATATAAAATAGCATATTAATGCATATAAAACATCCAAAACAGATAATATAATAGCATGGAACAATAAAAAATTATAGAGACGTTGGAGACGTATCATCGGGGCAGCGGAGGGAGTCCTAGATAAGGGGGTCCTTGGGCATCCGGCTATGTGACACAGGCCAGACCGATGGGCCGTAAAGATACATGATATAAGGTTTTCCCTCGTGTCCGGATGGGACTCTCCGTTGCATGGATAGCAAGCTTGGCGGCCAGACGTGTAGTTTCCTTTCTCTGTAAACCGACTCTGTACAGCCTAGTCCCCTCCAGTGTCTATATAAATCGGAGGGCTTAGTCCGTACAGGAAATCAAAATCATATAGGCTAGACATCTAGGGTTTAGCCATTACGATATCGAGGTAGATCAAGTCTTGTAACCCCTATACTCATCTAAGTCAATCAAGCAGGACATAGGGTATTACCTCCATTAAGAGGGCCCCAATGGGTAAACATCGTGTCCCTGTCCCCTGTTACCTTCGATCCTCCGACGCACCGTTTGGGCCCCCTACCCGAGATCGGCCGGTTTTGACACCGGCATTGGTGCTTTCATTGAGAGTTCCTCTGTGTTGTCAATAGAAGGATCGATGGCTCGTCTTGTCGTCAACGACAAAATCGCCTCTGGAAGGGCCCTAGCTCCTGGGCAGATCCTCCAGCTGGGCAGTTTTACCATGGGCGCCCGCTCGCCGTTAAGCCAAAGCTGGCCCCCAAACCACCAAAAATCATCTCCGCATTGGCCTCGAACACTCTAATAAGATGGATCCGGCAGATGTTTCGTCTTTGAATGAACTGCTAGATCGCATCGCCGCCCTAGGGGTCACAACAGACTATGATCGGGTCAGGATTAAGCCCGTTCAGAGGGAAATCAAGTCCCTGCTGATCACCCATCTAGTTGTGGTTGTGGAGGAGAAAGCCAAGGATAACTCTCCCCCTATGCTGGGAACAAGCCATGTTTGAATTTCCGAGCCCTGCGAGCCGGATACCCATCTTCGGGGAGAGACTCCCTGTCCTCCGAACATAGAACCAGGCGCCGAGCCTGAAAACCCCCAGGAAACTCCGGATCTTGGGCTAGTGATCTCAGAAATTCTTAAAACTCCGGATCCCACAGTGGGTCAGGGTTCGGATTCAAACCCGCCCACCCACCACAAGCAATATTCCCCAAGCAATTCTGGTCATCCAGACATATGCGACCTAATGTATGTGCGGCAGCAACCTCAGGAAACAGTCCATCACTTTTGGGCCAGATTCCTCCTTGTTAAAAACAAGATCAAAGATTGTTGCGACAACGATGCGGTTTCAGTATTTTGCCGCAACTATACGGATGAGGGTATCCTCAATGCCCTCAACCGATGCCTCATACTGCACTTTGCAGATTTGGCACACATAGTACAGAAATATTGCGCCATGGAAAGCGCCTGGAAAGCCCAGACAGCTCGGTGGGAACCGCCTGCCTTTAAGCCACCCACCGGACGGGCAAAAAGGATGCACCCTCGCAGGGCACCTGATCATCACCCTACAGACAAGAGAATTAAGCCCTCAACGGGACAAAGAACCGTCCTTGATGAATGGCTTGACAAGCCCTGTCAGATACACATGACATCGAATTCCGAACCAACTCACAGCCTTCGGGCATGTTGAGTGCTCCGACAGGTAGCCAAGAGTAGTGAGGCTATCCTCACCAATACGACCTCCAAGAAGTACCCTCCGGAGGACGACGGCCTCAACGTCTTTATGGTCTTCTCGACCTTCTCTTCAAATAATCGGCGTAAAAGGGCACTCCGCGACCTCACCAAAGTCAACCAAGTAGCCGCAGTAAACCCTTGGAACGATACGGTGATAACTGTCACCACCAACAACGAGCCAAGGGCTCGATCAGTCCGCGCACCAGTCGCTTTGGTCTTAAATCCAATCGTCGATGGCTTTAGGCTCGCTAAAGTACTCATGGACGGCGGCAACAGACTGAACCTCATCTACAAGGACACGCTCGATAAAATGCAAATAGACAAGAGTTGCATCGAGCAGAGCAGCACAACCTTTCGAGGCATTATCCCTAGCCGAGAAGCGCGATGCTCGGGGAAAATTAAACTTGATGTGTATTCGGCACGCCGGAGAACTACAGGTCTAAAGAGTTAATCTTCCATGTGGCACCTTTCTACAGTTGATATCACGCCCTGCTGGGGTGAGACGCATTCACACGCTTTCAAGCCATACCCCATTACGGGTACATGAAGCTCAAAATGCCCGGGCCCAATGGAGTTATCACAATCACTAGTGATCCGGACATAGCACTCCGTGCCAAAAACAAAATTGCATCCCTAGCCCTCGAGGCATTATTCGAGGCCCTTGCGGCCAAGGAGCTCACCGCTCTGCGTTCCACAGTGGATAGAGATGATATAATCCTCGATAAAAGGCCTAAGTCCACTTCTTTCCAGCCAGCAGACGAAATAGTCAAATTCCAAGTTCACCCGACGGATCCTAATAAAACTGCAGCCATTGGAGCACAGCTGGATCCGACGGTCGACGCCGCTCTAAGAGCATTCCTACACGACAATTGGGACATCTTTGCCTGGCATCCCTCGGACATGCCAGGAATCCCATGCAGACTGGCCGAACATAGCCTCAACATAATAAAGGGGTTCAAGCCAGTTAAGAAAACGCTGCGGCGATTTTCCGAACCCAAGCGACAAGCTATGGGGGAGGAGCTACCCAAACTACTCAAAGCCAGGTTCATCAGAGAGATCAAACACCCAGATTGGCTAGCTAACCTGGTCATGGTGCTAAAGAAGGACGAATCCCTGGCGCCTTTGTGTCGATTTCAAAGACCTCAACAAGGCTTGCCCTAAGGACCCCTTCCCACTGCCCCGCATTGACCAAATATCGATGCAATTGCGGGACACGATTCACTATGTTTCCTCGACGCATACTCCGGATACCATCAGATTAAGATGAAGGAATCCGATCAGGCCGCAATGGCATTCATTACTCCGTATGAGCCTTTTTGCTTCAACACTATGCCTTTCAGACTCAAAAACGCCAGCGCCCCTTACCAGCACATGATTCAAACGTGACTGGAAAAACAAATTGGCAAGACGGTAGAGGCATATGTAGATGATGTAGTCATCAAAACTAAACATGTCGAATCATTGGTGGACGAGTTACACCTTACATTTGACAACCTCCGAACATATGACATACGGCTCAATCTGGAAAAATGTGTTTACGGCATTCTGATGTCTACTACACAACCTTCTTATTGTAGACGTTGTTGGGCCTCCAAGTGTAGAGGTTTGTAGGACAGCAACAAATTTCCCTTAAGTGGATGACCTAAGGTTTATCAATCCGTGGGAGGCGTAGGATGAAGATGGTCTCTCTCAAAAAACCCTGCAACCAAATAGCAAAGAGTCTCTTGTGTCCCCAACACACCCAATACAATGGTAAATTGTATAGGTGCACTAGTTCGGTGAAGAGATGGTGATACAAGTGCAATATGGATGGTAGATATAGGTTTTTGTAATCTGAAAATATAAAAACAGCAAGGTAGCAAGTGGTAAAAGTGAGTGTAAACGGTATTGCAATGATAGGAAACAAGGCCTAGGGTTCATACTTTCACTAGTGCAAGTTCTCTCAACAATAATAACATAATTGGATCATATAACTATCCCTCAACATGCAACAAAGAGTCACTCCAAAGTCACTAATAGCGGAGAACAAACGAAGAGATTATTGTAGGGTACGAAACCACCTCAAAGTTATTCTTTCTGATCGATCTATTCAAGAGTCCGTAGTAAAATAACATGAAGCTATTCTTTCCGTTCGATCTATCATAGAGTCCATACTAGAATAACACCTTAAGACACAAATCAACCAAAACTATAATGTCACCTATATACTCCAATGTCGCCTCAAGTATCCGTGGGTATGATTATACGATATGCATCACACAATCTCATATTCATCTATTCAACCAACACAAAGAACTCCAAAGAGTGCCCCAAAGTTTCTACCAAAGAGTCAAGACGAAAACGTGTGCCAACCCCTATGCATAAGTTCACGAGGTCACGGAACTCGAAGTTGATCACCAAAACATACATCAAGTGGATCACGTGATATCCCATTGTCACCACAGATAAGCATATGCAAGACATACATCAAGTGTTCTCAAAACCTAAAAGACTCAATCCGATAAGATAACTTCAAAGGGAGAAATCAATCCATTACAAGAGAGTAGAGGGGGAGAAACATCATAAGATCCAACTATAATAGCAAAGCTCATGATACATCAAGATCGTTCCGAATCAAGAACATGAGAGAGAGATCAAACACATAGCTACTGGTACATACCCTCAGCCCCGAGGGTGGACTACTCCCTCCTCGTCATGGAGAGCGTCGGGATGATGAAGATGGCCACCGGAGAGGGATCCCCCCTCTGGCAGGGTCCCGGAACGGGTCTAGATTGGTTTTTGGTGGCTACGGAGGCTTGCGGCGGCGGAACTCCCGATCTAGGTTTCTTTCTAGAAGTTTCAGTATATATAAGAGGTTTTGGCGTCGAGAACAAGTTAGGGGGGGTCTCCGGGTTGTCCACGAGGTAGGGAGGCGCGCCCAGGGGGTGGGCGCGCCCCCCACCCTCGTGGGTGATACGTCTCCAACGTATCTATAATTTTTGATTGCTCCATGCTATATTATCTACTGTTTTGGACATTATTGAACTTTATTATCCACTTTTATATTATTTTTGGGACTAACCTATTAACCGGAGGCCCAGCCCAGAATTGCTGTTTTTTTGCATGTTTTAGGGTTTCGAAGAAAAGGAATATCAAACGGAGTCCAAACGGAATGAAACCTTCGGGAACGTGATTTTCTCACTGAATACAACTCGGGAGACTTGGACCCTACGTCAAGCCAATTAACAGGAGGCCATGAGGTAGGGGGGTGCCTGCCCCCCAGGCACGCCCTCCACCCTTGTGGGCCCCCTGTTACTCCACCCACGTACTTCTTCCTCCTATATATATCCACATACCCCCAAACGATCAGATATGGAGCCAAAAACCTAATTCCACCGCCGCACCTTTCTGTATCCACGAGATCCCATCTTGGGGCCTGTTCTGGAGCTCCGCCGGAGGGGGCATCGATCACGGAGGGCTTCTACATCATCATCCAAGCCCCTCCGATGAAGTGTGAGTAGTTTACTTCAGACCTACGGGTCCATAGTTAGTAGCTAGATGGCTTCTTCTCTCTTTTTGGATCTTAATACAGTGTTCTCCCCCTCTTTCGTGGAGATCTATTCGATGTAATCTTCTTTTTGCGGTGTGCTTGTTGAGACCGATGAATTGTGGGTTTATTATCAAGTCTATCTATGAATAATATTTGAATCTTCTCTGAATTCTTTTACGTATAATTGGTTATCTTTGCAAGTCTCTTCGAATTATTAGTTTGGTTTGGCCTACTAGATTGGTTGTTCTTGCCATGGGAGAAGTGCTTAGCTTTGGGTTCGATCTTGCGGTGTCCTTTCCAAGTGATAGAAGGGGCAGCAAGGCACGTATTGTATCGTTGCCATCGAGGATAACAAGATGGTTTTTTTTATCATATTGCATGAAACTATCCCTCTACATCATGTCATCTTGCTTAAGGCGTTACTCTGTTTTTAACTTAATACTCTAGATACATGCTGGATAGTGGTCAATGAGTGGAGTAATAGTAGTAGATGTAGGCAGGAGTCGGTCTACTTGTCTCGGACGTGATGCCTATATACATGATCGTACCTAGATATTCTCATAACTATGCTCAATTCTGTCAATTGCTCAACAGTAATTTGTTCACCCACCATAGAATACTTATGCTCTTGAGAGAAGCCACTAGTGAAACCTATGGCCCCACGGGTCTCTTTCTCATCATATCAATCTCCATCACTTTATTATTGCTTTGCTTTTTTACTTTGCCTTTTACTTTTCACTTTGCATCTCTATACCAAAAATACCAAAAAATATTATTTATCATCTCTATCAGATCTCACTTTCGTAAGTGACCGTGAAGGGATTGACAACCCCTAAGCGTGTTGGTTGCGTTGAGCTATTATTTTTGTGTAGGTACGAGGGACTCGCGCGTAGCCTCCTACTGGATTGATACCTTGGTTCTCAAAAACTGAGGGAAATACTCACGCTACTTTGCTGCATCATCCTCTCCTCTTCAGGGAAATCCAACGCAGTGCTCAAGAGGTAGCAAGAATTATTTCTAGTGCCGTTGCCGGGGAGTCTGCGCAAAAGTCAACATACCAAGTACCCATCACAATCCCTATCTCCCGCATTACATTATTTGCCATTTGCCTCTCGTTTTCCTCTCGCCCCAATTCACCCTTACCGTTTTATTCGCTCTCTCTCTATCCTCCCTCTCTTTCTCTATTTGCCTCTTTTTGCTCGCTTGCCTTTTTGTTTGCTTATGTGTTAGTTTTCTTGTTTGTCGCGATGGCTCAAGATAATACTAAATTGTGTGACTTCACCAATACCAACAACAATGATTTCCTTAGCACTCCGATTGCTCCTCTTACCGATGCTAAATCTTGTGAAATTAATACTGCTTTGCTGAATCTTGTCATGAAAGATCCGTTCTTCGGCCTTCCTAGTGAAGATGCCGCTACCCATCTTAATAGCTTCATTGATTTGTGTGACATGCAAAAGAAGAAAGATGTCGATAATGATATTGTTAAATTGAAGCTATTTCCTTTTTCGCTTAGAGATCGTGCTAAAGCTTGGTTTTCGTCTTTGCCTAAAAATAGTATTGATTCATGGAACAAGTGCAAAGATGCTTTTATCTCTAAGTATTTTCCTCCCGCTAATATCATCTCTCTTAGAAACGATATTATGAATTTGTAACACCCCGGATATGATTTACCCAATATGTAATCCAACTCTTGCCGTTTCCGGCCTTAAGTTATTTTATTTTCTCGGGTTTGGGTTTTTGTCTCCGTGTGTTGTTATCGTTGTCATGCATCTCATATCATGTCATCATCTGCATTGCATTTGCATACGTGTTCATCTCATGCATTCGAGCATTTTCCCCGTTGTCCGTTTTGCATTCCGGCGCTTCGTTCTCCTCCGGTGGTCATTTCTACCTTTCTTTCATGTGTGGGGATTAAACATTTCCGGATTAGAACTAGACTTGCCAAGCGGCCTTGGTTTACTACCGGTAGACCGCCTGTCAAGTTTCGTACCATTTGGACTTCGTTTGATACTCCAACGGTTAACCGAGGGACCGAGAAGGCCTCGTGTGTGTTGCAGCCCAACACCCCTACAAGTTCGCCCAAAACCCACCAAAAACCTCTCCATCATCTAGAGCATTCGATCACGATCACGTGGCCGAAAACCGCACCTCATTTGGACACTCCTAGCTCCCTCTACCTCTATATATAGACCCCCTCCTTCAAATCCCGGATCCCCTCCTTCAAACCCTAAAAAAATTCGTCCCCGCCGCCACCGGACACGTCCGGGCGGAGCCGGACGCGTCCGCCCGCCGCCGCCAACCAATCAGCCGCTGCCACATGTCCCTACGGAGACCACTTCGCCGCCGCCACCGACGCGGGCCCGCAGGCCCAGCGCCGGCCCTCACCGCCGCCCGACCGGGTCTCGCCCGATCCACTCCGCCCGCCGCCCGGCTCCCTCGCCCGCCGCCATCCACCGCCTCCCCGCCGGCGTTCGCCCGCCGCCGCGCCAGGGCGCCGCCCTCGCCTCCTCCGGCGGATCCGGGCCGCCGCGTCCTCTCCCGCCGCCCCCAAGGCCAGCTCCGGCCATCTCCGCCTCCGCCGCCCCTGCCGTCCTCCGCGTCGTCGCCGGCAAGTACGACTCCGGCGGTAGACTCCACTGTTCCGGCGAGATCTCGGCGAACCTCGGGAAACGTGCCCCGGATCTGGATCTGAGATCCCGTCTCGGTTGACTTTTCTGCCCGAAACCCTAATTATTTGCTCATGTTCATCGTGCTATAACTTTGCATCCGTAGCTCCGTTTTGGGCATATAGCATATCAAAATGTTCGTCTCAAAGAGCACATCATTTCATCTCATTGCATCATTTTCATTTGAGTTCATCTTGATGCCCGAAATGCTGTTGGAAGAATGCTATTTGAGATATTTGTCAGATCTGCTGCTCCAATTAGATATTTGTCATTTTTGCCATGATTATTGTGTGCATGATATGCCCCTGAGCTCTTCATGAGTTTTGTTATATGTTTTGCCATCTATCCAGAGGTGCAACCCATGTATTTTTGTGATGTATGTGGTGACTAGCACAAGCTTGCAAAGTGAGGCACTTGGTAATGCTAATTTCAGGGATTTAGCATTTCCACTAAGTCCTTGATCTGTTTATCTCATATGGCCTTATGTTCATGTTGTTTCCTAGTGATTCGTGCCTCTTTTGAGGATGGTCAGTAAGGATGTTTTGTTAATCTTGTAGTGCTCTATCCATCCATGTCTTTGTTTGCAATTATGGAGCACCCTAGCTTGAGTCAATCGAGCTCTACTTTTGTCATTTCATGAATCTGGGCAGATTGTCTACTTGTTAGCGATGTTGCCGAGGATGTTGTAGTTGATCCGTGCATGCTATGTTATTGTTCTTGCCATGTCTAACTTGTATTTTGTGTATTCTTGATGGGTGTATGCTTAGATTATCATGACATGCTCCGTAGTGAGTGCATCGAGCTCGTAAACATGCCTACTTGAGATATGTTTTAGCATGCTCCAGTTTTCACTAAGTATGAGAACTGTTTATGCTTTTGCTATGTTCACATGCTTGCAAATGTGTTTTCTGATCCCTTGTGGCTCAAGGTCACTAAGGGACTTTTGTTAAGCTTTTTGAGTAGCTCCATGCCATGTTTTACTTTGCCATATTCAGGTCCTGTAGCATGTAGTTTTGTTGCTCCAAAGAGTGCTATCTGATCTGGGATTCCAGACAAGTGTTGATATCACTAAGTCTGAAATCTGTTTACCATATGCATTTTTGCCATGCTTGTTTGAACCTGTTAATGGATGAATTGGCTGTAGCTCAGTGCTAGTCTTTTGGTAGGCATCATGAATGGATCCCTGCCATGTATTTTGATGCCATGTTTGGGTGCTGTAGCATGTTCATCTTGTTGCATTTAGTTGGCTACTTGCTGCAAATCGCAGAACGTGGCCATATTTAAATTGCTTGCCATTTCCAAACTGCAACTCCGATTCCGGCGTTCTTTATATCGTTTTCAAGAGATTTCATCTCACCTTTACAGTGGCACACTTGGATTTCCAAGTTGAGGCCAGGTTCATTTATTCCTTGTCAAATCTTGCATATGCATCACATTTTGCATCCCGCATAGCATACCATCTTTGCATTATGTTGTTTGAGTTTGCACGTGGTTGATTGTGTCCTTTTTGCTTGTTTGTCTTGTTTGGGTAGAGCCGGGAGACGAGTTCTCTAACGAGGAGCCCGTTGAGTTTGCTTTCGAGGATCCAGTCAACTCTGACAACTTTGCAGGCAAGATGATCATACCCTCGAAATCACTACTATCTTTGCTATGCTAGATGCTCGCTCTTTTGCTATGCCTATGCTACGATGCCTACCACTTGCTTATTATGCCTCCCAAATTGCCATGTCAAACCCCTAACCCACCATGTCCTAGCAAAACGTTGATTGGCTATGTTACCACTTTGCTCAGCCCCTCTTATAGCGTTGCTAGTTGCAGGTGAAGATTGGAGACCGTTCCTTGTTGGAACATTATTTACTTGTTGGGATATCATTATATTATCCTGTTATCTTAATGCATCTATACACTTGGTAAAGGGTGGAAGGCTCGGCCTCTCGCCTAGTGTTTTGTTCCACTCTTGCCGCCCTAGTTTCCGTCATATCGGTGTTATGTTCCTGGATTTTGCGTTCCTTACGCGGTTGGGTTATAATGGGAACCCCTTGATAGTTCGTCTTGATTCAAGCTTTTCCAGCAATGCCCAACCTTGGTTTTACCATTTGCCACCTAGCCTCTTTTTCCCTTGGGTTTCCGGAGCCCGAGGGTCATCTTATTTTAGCCCCCCCGGGCCAGTGCTCTTCTGAGTGTTGGTACAACTGAGCGATGTACGGGGCTACCGGGGGCAACTCTGGGCTGGCCTACCCGACGTCTTGCTCATCCGGTGTGCCCTGAGAACGAGATATGTGCAGCTCCTATCGGGATTTGTCGGCACATCTGGGTGGTGTTGCTGGATTTGTTTTAACCTGTCGAAGTGTCTTGAAGAACCGAGATACCGAGTCTGATTGGAAGGTCTCGGGAGGAGGTCTATTCCTTCGTTGACCGTGAGAGCTTGTCATGGGCTAAGTTGGGACTCCCCTGCAGGGATTTGAACTTTCGAAAGTCGTGCCCGCGGTTATGGGCAGATGGGAATTTGTTAATGTCCAGTTGTAGATAATTTGAACCTTAATTTAATTAAAATGAATCAACAGCGTGAGTTACCGTGATGGTCTCTTCTCGGCGGAGTCCGGGAAGTGAACACGGTGTTGGAGTAATGCTTGCGCAGGTTGTTTTCTAGTTTCTCGCTCGCGCTTTGCCCTCTCTTCTCGCTCTCTTTTGCGAACAAGATAGCCACCATATATGCTAGTCGCTTGCCGCAGCTCCACATAATTGCCTTGCCTTACCTATTAAGCTTAAATAGTCTTGATCGCGAGGGTGCGAGATTGCTGAGTCCCTGTGGCTCACAGATTACTTCCAAACCAGATGCAGGTCCTGATGATTCCGTTCCAGATGACGCGCTTGAGCACAAGTGGGAGTTCGACGAGGACTCACGCTGATACTACGTGTCTTTCCCTGATGATCAGTAGTGGTGCCCAGTTGGGGTGATCGGGACCGTGTCGCATGTTGGGTTTATCTTTTATTTTGGCGCCGTAGTCGGGCCATGAGTGTTTGAATGTTGTAATGCTATTTATGTACTTGATTGACATGGCGAGTGTAAGCCAACTATGTATCTCCCCTCTATTATTTGTATTACATGGGATGTTGTGAAGATTGCCTAACTTGCGACATTGCTTTCAATGCGGTTATGTCTCTAAGTCGTGCCTCGACACGTGGGAGCTATAGCCGCATCGAGGGTGTTACAGAATTTTAAGCAACTTGATCATGAACATGTTGCATAAGCTTGGGAGATAATGAAATTAATGATACGTAATTGCCCTACTCATGGTTTAAATTTGTGGATGATTATACAAAAAATTTATGCCAGATTGAATTTTGCTTCTAGAAATCTTTTAGATTCGGCCGCGGGAGGCACTTTTATGGAAATCACTTTAGGAGAAGCTACTAAACTCCTAGATAATATTATGGTTAATTATTCTCAATCGCATACTGAAAGATCTACTAAAAAGGTGCATGCGATAGAAGAAATTAATGTTTTGAGTGGAAAGATGGATGAACTTATGAAATTATTTGCTAATAAGAGTGTTTCTTCTGATCCTAATGATGTGCCCTTGTCTACTTTGATTGAGAATAATAATGAATCTATGGATGTGAATTTTGTTGGTAGGAACAATTTTGGTAACAACGCGTATAGAGGAAATTTCAACCCTAGGCCTTATCCTAGTAATCCCTCTAATAATTATGGTAATTCCTACAACAATTCTTATGAAAATTATAATAATATGCCCTCTGATTTTGAATCTAATATTAAATAATTTACTACTTCGCAAAAGAATTTTAATGCTTTGATTGATGAAAAATTGCTTAAGATTCATGATTTGGCTAGGAACGTTGATAGAATTGCTCTTGATATTGATTCTTTGAAACTTAGATCTATTCCACCTAAGCAGGATATCAATGAGTCTCTCAAAGCCATGAGAATTTCCATTGACGAGTGCAAAGAAAGAACCGCTAGGATGCATGCTAAGAAAGATGCCTTTATAAAAGCGTGGTCTTCTAGTTCCTATGAAAATAATGATGAAGATCTAAAAGTTATTGATGTGTCCCCTATTAAATATTTGTTTTGCAATATGAATCTTGATAATGATGGGACTGAATATGATCCACCTTTACCTAGAAGGCGTTCCAAGAATTCTGAATCTTTTGATCTTGATGCTAAATTTGATAAAAGTGGGATTGAAGAAATTAAAACCCTAGATGTTGCTAAACCCACTATTATGGACTTCAAGGAATTTAACTATGAAAATTGCTCTTTTATTGATTGTATTTCCTTGTTGCAATCCGTGTCAAATTATCCTCACGCTTATAGTCAAAATAAAGCGTTTACTAAACATATCGTTGATGCCTTGATGCAATCTTATGAAGAAAAACTTGAATTAGAAGTTTCTATCCCTAGAAAACTTTATGATGAGTGGGAAACAACTATTAAAATTAAAATTAAAGATCATGTGTTTTATGCTTTGTGTGATTTGGGTGCTAGTGTCTCTACTATTCCCAAAACTTTGTGTGATTTGCTAGATTTCCGTAATTTTGATGATTGCTCTTTAAACTTGCATCTTTTAGATTCCACTATTAAGAAACCTATGGGAAGAATTAATGATGTTCTTATTGTTGCAAATAGGAATTACATGCCCATAGATTTTATCGTTCTTGATATAGATTGCAATCCTTCTTGCCCTATTATCCCTGGTAGACCTTTCCTTAGAACGGTTGGTGCAATTATTGATATGAAGGAAGGGAATATTAGATTCCAATTTCCATTAAAAAAGGGCATGGAACACTTCCCTAGAAAGAAAATAAAATTACCATATGAATCTATCATGAGAGCCACTTATGGATTGCCTACCAAAGATGGCAATACCTAGATCTATTCTTGCTTGTTATGCCTAGCTAGGGGCGTTAAACGATAGCGCTTGTTGGGAGGCAACCCAATTTTATTTTTATTTCTTGCTTTTTGCTCCTGTTTAGTAATAAATAAATTATTTAGCCTCTGTTTTGGTTGTGTTTTTGTGTTTAATTAGTGTTTGTGCCAAGTAGAACCGTTGGGAAGACTTGGGGAAAGTCTTGTTGAACTTGCTGTAAAAAACAGAAACTTTAGCGCTCACGAGAACTGCTGTCATTTTTATTTGGAGAGTGCTATTTAGTTAACTCTTTCTGAAGATGATTAATAGATAAATTCCTCACGTCCAGCAATTTATTTTAGAATCTTTGGGGTTCCGGATCTTGCGCTAGCTACAGATTACTACAGACTGTTCTGTTTTTGACAGATTCTGTTTTTCGTGTGTTGTTTGCTTATTTTGATGAATCTATGGCTAGTAAAATAGTTTATAAACCACATAGAAGTTAGAATACAGTAGGTTTAACACCAATATAAATAAATAATGAGTTCATTACAGTACCTTGAAGTGGTCTTTTGTTTTCTTTCGCTAACGGAGCTCACGAGATTTTCTACTTTAAGTTTTGTGTTGTGAAGTTTTCAAGTTTTGGGTAAAGATTTGATGGATTATGGAACAAGGAGTGGCAAGAGCCTAAGCTTGGGGATGCCCATGGAACTCCCAAGATAATCTAAAGACACCTCAAAGCCAAAGCTTGGGGATGCCCCGGAAGACATCCCCTCTTTCGTCTACTTCTATCGGTAACTTTACTTGGAGTTATATTTTTATTCACCACATGATATGTGTTTTGCTTGGAGCGTCTTTTATGATTTGAGTCTTTGCTTAATAGTTTGCCACAATCATCCTTGCTGTACACACCTTTTGAGAGAGCCATACACAATTTGGAATTTGATAGAATACTCTATGTGCTTCACTTATATCTTTTGAGTTATATAATTTTGCTCTAGTGCTTCACTTATATATTTTAGAGCACGGTGGTTGATTTGTTTTATAGAAACTATTGATCTCTCATGCTTCACTTAGATTATTATGAGAGTCTTAATAGCATGGTAATTTTCTTAATAATAATATGCTTGGTATTCAAGATTTGTAAAACCTTCTTTTGAAGTGCGTTGAATACTAAGAAAAAATTGATGCTTGATAATTGTTTTGAGATATGAGGATGGTGATATTAGAGTCATGCTAGTTGAGTAGTTGTGAATTTGAGAAATGCTTGTGTTAAAGTTTGTGATTCCCATAGCATGCACGTATGGTGAACCGTTATGTGATGAAGTCGGAGCATGATTTAATTATTGATTGTCTTCCTTATGAGTGGCGGTCGGGGACGAGCGATTGTCTTTTCCTACCAATCTATCCCCCTAGGAGCATGCACGTAATACTTTGCTTTGATAACTTCTAGATTTTTGCAATAAGTATATGTGTTCTTTATGACTAATGTTGAGTCTGTGGATTATACGCACTTTCCTTCCTTCCACCATTGCTAGCCTCTTTAATACCGCGCACTTTTCACCGGTATCATATACCCACCAAACACCTTCCTCAAAACAGCCACCATACCTACCTATCATGGCATTTCCATAGCCATTCCGAGATATATTGCCATGCAACTTTCCACCATTCCTTTCATTATGACACGCTCCATCATTGTCATATTGCTAGCATGATCATGTAGTTGACATCGTATTTGTGGCAAAGCCACCGTTCATAATTCTTTCATACATGTCACTCTTGATTCATTGCATATCCTGGTACACCGCCAGAGGCATTCATATAGAGTCATATTTTGTTCTAAGTATTGAGTTGTAATTGCTGAGTTGTAAGAAAAATAAAAAGTGTGACGATCATCATTTTTAGAGCATTGTCCCAAGTGAGGAAAGGATGATGGAGACTATGATTCCCCCACAAGTTGGGATGAGACTCCGGACGAAAAATAAAAAAAGAGAAAAAGAGGCCATAAAAAAAGAGAAGGCCCAAAAAAATGAGAGAAAAAGAGAGAAGGGACAATGTTACTATCCTTTTACCACACTTGTGCTTCAAAGTAGCACCATGATCTTCATGATAGAGGGTCTCTCATTCTGTCACTTACATATACTAGTGGGAATTTTTCATTATAGAACTTGGCTTGTATATTCCAATGATGGGCTTCCTCAAAATGCCCTAGGTCTTGGTGAGCAAGCGAGTTGGATGCACACCCACTTAGTCTCTTTTGTTGAGCTTTCATATACTTATAGCTCTAGTGCATCCGTTGCATGGCAATCCCTACTCACTCACATTGATGGGCATCTCCATAGCTCGTTGATACGCCTAGTTGATGTGAGACTATCTTCCCCTCTTTTTTTCTTCTCCACAACCACCATTCTATTCCACATAAAGTGCTATATCCATGGCTCACGCTCATGTATTGCGTGAAGATCGAAAAAGTTTTGAAAATGTCAAAAGTATGAAACAATTGCTTGGCTTGTCATCGGGGCCGTGCATGATTTAAATACTTTGTGTGGTGAAGATAGAGCATAGCCATACTATATGATTTTGTAGGGATAACTTTCTTTGGCCATGTTATTTTGAGAAGACATAATTGCTTTGTTAGTATGCTTGAAGTATTATTATTTTTATGTCAATATGAACTTTTGTCTTAAATCTTTTGAATCTGAATATTCATACCACAATGAAGAAGATTTACATTGAAATTATGTCAAGTAGCACTCCGCATCAAAAATTCTGTTTTTATCATTTACCTACTCGAGGAGGAGCAGGAATTAAGCTTGGGGATGCTTGATACGTCTCCAACGAATCTATAATTTTTGATTGCTCTATGCTATATTATCTACTGTTTTGGAGAGACATTACTGGGCTTTATTATCCACTTTTATATTATTTTTGGGACTAACCTATTAACCGGAGGCCCAGCCTAGAATTGCTGTTTTTGCCTGTTTTAGGGTTTCGAAGAAAATGAATATCAAACGGAGTCCAAACGGAATGAAACCTTCAGGAACGTGATTTTCTCACCGAATACAACTCAGGAGACTTGGACCCAACGTCAATCCAATTAACAGGAGGCCACGAGGTAGGGGGCGCGCCTACCCCCCAGGCACGCCCTCCACCCTCGTGGGCCCCCTGTTGCTCCACCGACGTACTTCTTCCTCCTATATATATCCACGTACCCCCAAACGATCAGATACGGAGCCAAAAACCTAATTCCACCGCCGCAACTTTCTGTATCCATGAGATCCCATCTTGGGGCATGTTCCGGAGCTCCGCCGGAGGGGGCATCGATCATGGAGGGCTTCTACATCATCATCCAAGCCCCTCCGATGAAGTGTGAGTAATTTACTTCAGACCTACGGGTCCATAGTTAGTAGCTAGATGGCTTCTTCTCTCTTTTTGGATCTCAATACAATGTTCTCCCCCTCTCTCATGGAGATCTATTCGATGTAATCTTCTTTTTGCGGTGTGTTTGTTGAGACCGATGAATTGTGGGTTTATGATCAAGTCTATCTATGAATAATATTTGAATCTTCTCTGAATTCTTTTATGTATGATTGGTTATCTTTGCAAGTCTCTTCGAATTATCAGTTTGGTTTGGCCTACTAGATTGATTGTTCTTGCCATGGGAGAAGTGCTTAGCTTTGGGTTCGATCTTGCGGTGTCCTTTCCAAGTGACAGAAGGGGCAGCAAGGCACGTATTGTATCGTTGCCATTGAGGATAACAAGATGGGGTTTTTATCATATTGCATGAAACTATCCCTCTACATCATGTCATCTTGCTTAAGGCATTACTCTGTTTTTAACTTAATACTCTAGATGCATGCTGGATAGCGGTCGATGAGTGGAGTAATAGTAATAGATGTAGGCAGGAGTCGGTCTACTTGTCTCGGACGTGATGCCTATATACATGATCATACCTACATATTCTCATAACTATGCTCAATTCTGTCAATTGCTTAACAGTAATTTGTTCACCCACCGTAGAATACTTATGCTCTTGAGAGAAGCCACTAGTGAAACCTATGGCCCCCGGGTCTCTTTCTCATCATATCAATCTCCATCACTTTATTATTGCTTTGCTTTTTTACTTTGCCTTTTACTTTTCACTTTGCATCTCTATACCAAAAATACCAAAAAATATTATTTATCATCTCTATCAGATCTCACTTTCATAAGTGACCGTGAAGGGATTGACAACCCCTAAGCGCATTGGTTGCGTTGAGCTATTATTTTTGTGTAGGTACGAGGGACTCGCGCGTAGCCTCCTACTGGATTGATACCTTGGTTCTCAAAAATTGAGGGAAATACTTACGCTACTTTGCTGCATCATCCTCTCCTCTTCGGGGAAATCCAACACAGTGGTCAAGAGGTAACAGTGGGCAGCCCGTGACTCTTCTGGCCCAACTCTTTTACTCCATGGCCTTCTTCTGGTCCAAAAAGAAGTTCCTTGAAGTTTCAGGTCAATTGGACTCCGTTTGATTTTCCTTTTCTGTAAAACTCAAAAACAAGGAAAAAACAGAAGCTGGCACTGGGCTCTAGGTTAATAGGTTAGTCCCAAAAATCATATAAAATAGCATATAAATGCATATAAAACATCCAAGGTTGATAATATAATGGCATGGAACAATCAAAAATTATAGATACGTTAGAGATGTATCACGTTCCGGCCGGAAAGCTGCTCGGATTCATTGTTTCCAATAGAGGAATCGAAGCAAATCCGGCCAAAATCCGAGCCCTGTCACAGTTGGCAACACCAACAGACCTAAAATAGGTCCAAAAACTAGTTGGGTGTGTGGCAACCTTGAGCCGCTTCATTTCCAGATTGGGAGAGAAGGCGCTGCCGCTATATCGCCTGCTCCGACATACCAACCACTTCGAGTGGACGGATGCGGCAACAACCGGGTTGGAACAAATAAAAACTTTGTTAGCAAAGAACCCAATTCTTGCCGCACCTAACGTCGGCGAACCTATGCCGCTGTATATATCTGCAACTCACCAGGTGGTGAGCGCTCTGCTCGTCGTTGAACGAGAGGAAGAGGTACATAAGTTCCCACTCCAAAAACCAGTATACTATGTGTCGGAGGTCCTCGCACCATGCAAATCCCGATACCTACACTATCAAAAGATAGCATATGCGGTTTTCATGGCGTCTCGGAAGCTGCGGCACTACTTTCAAGAGTGCTCGATCACGGTGGCCTCCGAGGTACCACTCAATGACATCATAAACAATCGAGACGCCACCGGCCGCATTGCAAAATGGGCTATCGAGCTCTTACCATTTGAAATAACATACAAGTCACGCCGAGCTATTAAATCTCAGGTGTTGGCCGACTTTGTCGTCGAATGAACAGAAGCCAAACTCCCTAAAGAATACAACACATACTCCAACTGCGTGATGTACTTCGACGGCTCTAAAATGTTGGTTGGACTGGGGGCTGGTGTCATCCTAACATCCCCCACAGGGGACACAGTCTGTTACGTATTACAAATCATGTATACGGACTCCAATAACGCAGCCGAATATGAGGCACTACTGCATGGTCTCTGGATGGCTGTTTCTATGGGCATACAACGCCTGGAGGTGCGTGTAGACTCGAACCTCGCAATATCCCAAATAAATGGAGAATTTGATGCAAAATATGCAAACACGGCGGCCTACCACAACGTCGTACTCAAAATATAGCTCAGTTTGAGGGGCTCGAGTTTCATCATGTGGCCCGAGACAGTAATCAAGCAGCGGACATCCTTGCTCGAATGGGCGCTAAACGCGACCCCATCTCGCCTAACACCTTCGTGGAAAGGCTTTTCAAGCCATCCGTGGTATGGCAGGATGAGAGCGGAAATTCCAGTCCGGCGCCGACCACACCCTCGGATGCCGAACACAATTCGGATATCATCGGGGGCTCGGGAATTGAACGAACGCCTTCCTCCCACGTAATCATGGCGGTGATCACCCCATGGACCGAACCCTTCTTAGCCTACCTCAATAGGCAGGAGCTCCCTGATGACCAAAACGAGTCCTGTTGCATAGTTCAACGCTCCAAAGCCTAAAAAGTCCATGAAGGTGAACTCTACAAGAAAAGTACTACCGGAGTCCTTCAAAGATGTATCTCCGAAGAGGAGGGACGACAACTCTTGGCCGAAATACATGCTAGTCTTGGCGGCCATCACACCGTAGCTCGAGCCCTTGTAAGTAAGGCCTTCCGTACAGGTTTCTTTTGGCCCATGGCCCGAGCAGATGCACAGGACCTCGTACAACACTGTGTCGGATGCCAGCTTTTTGCCGCCCACTGCCCTACGAACAATCCCCATTACTTGGCCTTTTGCGGTCTGGGGGCTGTACATGGTCGGACCCCTTAAAGGGGGAAGCAATAAGAAAAAATACTTGCTGGTTATGGCAGATAAATTCACTAAGTGGATAGAGGCCAAACTAGTTAAAACGGTCGAAGCTGGACCGGTGATAAACTTTATATCCGATGTCGTACACCGTTATGGTGTCCCACACAGCATTATTACTAACAACGGCTCTAACTTTACAGCCGACGAGGTGAAAACTTGGTGTGCTAATCTGGGCATTAAGCTCGATTACGCCTTCGTATATCACCCCCAGACAAACGGTAAAGTTGAACGGGCCAATGGCCTGATAATGAGCAGCATCAAACCCAGACTAGTGCGATCCCTAAAGGAGTCGGACAAACACTGGGTCGAGGAGCTTGACTCTGTACTCCGGGGGCTATGGACCATGACCAATCACATGACCGGATACACACTGTTCTTCATGGTGTATGGCGCAGAGGCTGTCTTGCCCTGCGATATTATTCATGACTCACCTTGAGTGCACATGTATGAGGAGAGAGAGGCCGAGCTTGATCGGCAAGACAACTTAGATGGCCTAGAGGAGGAGTGTGATGTTGCAAAAGCCCGTTCTGCCTTCTACCAACAACAAGCTCGAAGATACCAAAGCAGAGAAGTGCGTGCAAAGACTTATAATGTTGGTGAACTCGTTCTGTGCCTACCAGAGAAGAAAAAGGACAAGCTCAAGCCCAAATGGGAGGGTCCCTTCATTATAGATGAAGTTCTCACTGGAGGAACCTATCGCCTTCGCAATGCATCAGATAATCGCTTAGAGCCGAACCCATGGAACATTGCTCGACTCCGAAGATTCTACGCCTGAGTCCGGACACATACTTTATTCGTTCCCTTTTTCTCCTTTTTCATTTTTCCTCTTTTTCGTTGTTTCTTTTTTGATTTCTAGCGTTTGTTCGGGTAAGCCGCACACTTGAGGGGTATACATCCTTAAATGTACACACCCCATCATAACTGGGGGCTTCTCTCAATAGAAGCTTATTATTTTGAGCATAAAGCTCACCATATATATGTTGTTTTTTCACATACGTCCTATCTTCGTCATTATATGCACCACTATACTTAAGTTTTTGCCAAGCTGGGTTGCCTGGCTCCTGTGCTTATGCCCTACGTTCCTACTTGTTCGGCCAGGGCATAAAGGGAGCACATCTGCGATTGTTACAACCAGGTCATCCGGGCATGTACCTCAGACGGGTGAAGCCGAAATCTCGCGTTCTTAAGGGAATAATTGGTCGGCGGACAAACGATGAACTGCCATCATGGAAATATAAACTATCAAAACACAAAGACTCTGTGATCCTTTCGCACCACGACTTAGGCATGTATACATAAGGCATGCTGACCTAGGGAGAGGAACCCTTAATGGAACTATTCTCTCTGGAAGATGTTTCTTACGTTAAAAAGTAATATAACATAGCTCCTCGAATACAGTTTGTCTGTTCACGCACTATGACCGGATTGCCTGGTTTTCGAACATAATGGGTGTTTCCCACAGATATAGTATTCGAAAACACTCCTACCCTTGGGTTTCGGAGGTCGAAGCGGAAGGTCTGCCATGACAATCTTTTACAATTTGGTCGGAGATAAGCTTGATGATAAAGTGTATTGTTACATGAAATCACATGCCTACTCTTTATCTATGCCATCTATCGGGCTGTCTAGTTTATAGTCCAGTTGTGAGAATTTGGCGGCTATCTTTACTTGATCGTACGCCAAGCTAACCGGAATTTCCTGTCCTTCTGGTCCCCAAGGTCTGGCCCAGGCCATATGATTCGGATCAAGTCTGGTATACCGCATTTTCACCATGGCCCAGGCCTCTCGTGCACCTTCTCGACATGCTGATGCCTTCCATAGCTCAAAACGAAGACGAGCTCCCTTGAATAACTCCGCGAGCTCCCCCATCATTCCTAGAGGAGAATCGGATGGCCATAAAGCCTTAGCCATGTTCCTCATTGCTTTCCGAGCTCGCTCGTGCACTTTTGATAGCTCTTGCAGCAAGTCGCCTTGAAATCCGGACACTTCTCCTTCGGGCCGCCCAGTTAACAAACCTACATGAACAAATCTCGTAAAAAGTTTTCCATCAGGAGATCTCATGAAACTTAGGTTCAGGGACATACTGAATATGCCGCCTTTCAGCTTTTGGTTCTCCTTCAAGGCATCCGGCAGTTGGGCTCTTACACCCTTTAGCTCCTCGGCTTGCTTGATGTTGGCATATTGTAGCTTGTTCTTCTCATTAATGGCACGTGTTAATACACGTTGACTAGCGTCTTCTTGCCCTTCGGCATGTTGTTTGTCCGCCTGAGCAGCCTTTAGCCTCTCCTCCAACTGATCTGCCGATCATGCTGCCGTAAACAAAACAATGAATATTCAAAAATCATTGTTAGCACATAATCGTATTTTCCAGACACTGTTGTGCTTACCATCCGGAGCCTTCTTGAATTCCTTCAAATTTTCCAGTTCGGCGGTGGCAACAATTAGCTTGGTCCAACATTCTTCAAGCTCCCTGGATAGCGTGTTATTTTTAGCCGTGAGCACCTGATAATATTAACGACCCTTAAATCAGTTGGGCTAACTGCTTCAAGTCTCGGGGGATATTGGCATAAGATTATTGAATCTACACAAAAGTTCTTACCCACATATCCTTTGAAAGCTGGTGAGTGGCTCCGGCAAGTCCATCCCGAGCAGCTCGGATATATGCATCCGTAGAGCTAAGGGTGTTGTATGCCTCTTCGGTAAAACTTGGGTCGCACATGGCCTATTTCCACCGCCGATGATTCATCGCGCTCTCCACTTCGGAATTGGTGACGGACACATTATCCAAATCCTCTTAGAGATGACCATCCGGCATTTTGCCCGTATCAACCCTAGTCCTTATGGCGGGGTCCAGGGCCGGATTGGTCGATGCATGGCCGGCGAGGTCCCCAGATATAGTCGGGCGTATGTGAAGGAAATATGCCCTAGAGGCAATAATAAAGTTATTATTTATTTCCTTATATCATGATAAATGTTTATTATTCATGCTAGAATTGTATTAACCGGAAACATAATACTTGTGTGAATACATAAACAAACAGAGTGTCACTAGTATGCCTCTACTTGACTAGCTCGTTGATCAAAGATGGTTATGTTTCTTAGCCATTGACATGAGTTGTCATTTGATTAACGGGATCACATCATTAGGAAAATGATGTGATTGACTTGACCCATTCCGTTAGCTTAGCACACAATCATTTAGTATTCTGCTATTGCTTTCTTCATGACTTATACATGTTCCTATGACTATGAGATTATGCAACCCCCGTTTACCGGAGGAACACTTTGTGTGCTACCAAATGTCACAACCTAACTGGATGATTATAAAGGTGCTCTATAGGTGTCTCCGAAGGTACTTGTTGGGTTGGCGTATTTCGATATTAGGATTTGTCACTCCGATTGTCGGAGAGGTATCTCTGGGCCCACTCGGTAATACACATCACTATAAGCCTTGCAAGCATTGTAACTAATGAGTTAGTTGCGGGATGATGTATTACAGAACGAGTAAAGAGACTTGCCGGTAACAAGAATGAACTAGGTATTAAGATACCGACGATCGAATCTCGGGCAAGTAACATACCGATGACAAAGGGAACAACGTATGTTGTTATGCGGTTTGACCGATAAAGTCTTCGTAGAATATGTAGGAGCCAATATGAGCATCCAGGTTCCGCTATTGGTTATTGACCGGAGACATGTCTCGGTCATGTCTACATAGTTCTCGAACCCGTAGGGTCCACACGCTTAAAGTTCGATGACGGTTATATTATGAGTTTATGTGTTTTGATGTACCGAAGGAAGTTCGGAGTCCCGGATGTGATCACGGACATGACGAGGAGTCTCAAAATGGTCGAGACATAAAGATTGATATATTGGAAGCCTATATTTGGATATCGGAAGTGTTTCGGGTGAAATCGGGATTTTACCAGAGTACCGGGGGTTACCGGACCCCCGGGGGGGGGGGGGTTTAATGGGCCAAGTTGGGCCTTAGTGCAGAAGAGGAGGGGCGGCCAGGGCAGGTCGCGCGCCCCCTCTCCCTCTAGTCCGAATTGGACAAGGAGGGGGGCAGCGCCCCCTTTCCTTCCTCTCTCCCTCCTCCTTCCCCCTTCTCCTACTCCAACTAGGAAAGGGGGGCAGGGGGCACCTCTAGACACAACAATTGATCTCTTGGATCTCTTAGCCGTGTGCAGTGCCCCCCTCCACCATAGTCCACCTTGATAATATCGTAGCGGTGCTTAGGCGAAGCCCTGCGTTGGTAGAACATCATCATCGTCACCACGCCGTCGTGCTGACGGAACTCTCCCTCAAAGCTCGGCTGGATCGGAGTTCGAGGGATGTCATCGAGCTGAATGTGTGATGAACTCGGAGGTGCCGTACGTTCGGTACTTGATCGGTCGGATCGTGAAGACGTACGACTACATCAACCGCGTTATGCAAACGCTTCCGCTTTCGGTCTACGAGGGTACGTGGACAACACTCTCCCCTCTCCTTGCTATGCATCACCATGATCCTGTGTGTGCGTAGGATTTTTTTTGAAATTACTACATTCCCCAACAGTGGTATCGGAGCCAGGTTTTATGCGTAGATGTTATATGCACGAGTAGAACACAAGTGAGTTGTGGGCGATACAAGTCATACTGCTTACCAGCATGTCATACTTTGGTTTAGCGGTATTGTTGGATGAAGCGGCACGGACTGACATTACGCGTACGCTTACGCGAGACTGGTTCTACCGACGTGCTTTGCACATAGGTGGCCGGTGGGTGTCAGTTTCTCCAACTTTAGTTGAACCAAGTGTGGCTACGCTTGGTCCTTGAGAAGGTTAAAACAGCACTAACTTGACAAACTATCGTTGTGGTTTTGATGCGTAGGTAAGAACGGTTCTTGCTCAGCCCATAGCAGCCACGTAAAACTTGCAACAACAAAGTAGAGGACGTCTAACTTGTCTTTGCAGGGCATGTTGTGATGTGATATGGTCAAGGCATGATGCTATTTTTTATTATATGAGATGATCATGTTTTGTAACCGAGTTATCGGCAACTGGCAGGAGCCATATGGTTGTCGCTTTATTGTATGTAATGCAATCGCCATGTAATGCTTTACTTTATCACTAAGCGGTAGCGATAGTCGTAGAAGCATAAGTTGGTGAGACGACAACGATGCTACGATGGAGATCAAAGTGTCGCGCCGGTGACAATGGTGATCATGACGGTGCTTCGGAGATGAAGATCACAAGCTCAAGATGATGATGGCCATATCATATCACTTATATTGATTGCATGTGATGCTTATCTTTTATGCATCTTATCTTGCTTTGATTGACGGTAGCATTATAATATGATCTCTCACTAAATTATCAAGGTATAAGTGTTCTCCCTGAGTATGCACCGTTGCAAAAGTTCTTCATGCTGAGACACCACGTGATGGTCGGGTGAGATAGGCTCTACATTCAAATACAACGAGTGCAAAACAGTTGCACACGCGGAATACTCAGGTTAAACTTGATGAGCCTAGCATATGCAGATATGGCCACGGAACACTGAGATCGAAAGGTCGAGCGTGAATCATATAGTAGATATGATCAACATAGTGATGTTCACCATTGAAACTACCCCATCTCACGTGCTGATCGGACATGGTTTGGTTGATTTGGATCACGTGATCACTTAGAGGATTAGAGAGATGTCTATCTAAGTGGGAGTTCTTAAGTAATATGATTAATTGAACTTAAATTTATCATGAACTTAGTACCTGATAGTATTTTTCTTGTCTATGTTGATTGTAGATAGATGGCCCGTGCTGTTGTTCCGTTAAATTTTAATGTGTTCCTTGAGAAAGCAAAGTTGAAAGATGATGGTAGCAATCGGACTGGGTCCGTAACTTGAGGATTATCCTCATTGCTGCATAGAAGAATTACGTCCTAGAAGCACCGCTGGGTGCCAGGCCTGCTGCAGATGCTGCTGATGACGTTAAGAACGTCTGGCAGAGTAAAGTTGATGACTACTCGATAATTCAGTGTGCCATGCTTTACGGCTTAGAACTGGGACTTCAACTACATTTTGAACTTCATGGAGCATATGAGATGTTCCAGGAGTTGAAGTTAATATTTCAAGCAAATGCCCGGATTGAGAGATATGAAGTCTCCAATAAGTTCTATAGCTGCAAGATGGAGGAGAATAGTTCTGTCAGTGAACATATACTCAAAATGTCTGGGTATCATAATCACTTGACTCAACTGGGAGTTAATCTTCCTGTTGATAGTGTCATTGACAGAGTTCTTCATTCACTGCCACCAAGCTACAAAAGCTTCGTGATGAACTATAATATGCAAGGGATGAATAAGACAATTCCCGAGCTCTTCGTGATGCTAAAGGTTGCGGAGGTAGAAATCAAAAAGGAGCATCAAGTGTTGATGGTCAACAAGACCACTAGTTTCATGAGAAAAGGGTGAAGGGAAGAAGAAGGGGAACTTCAAGAAGAACAGCAAACAAGTTGTTGCTCAAGAGAAGAAACCCAAGTCTGGACCTAAGCCTGAAACTAAGTGCTTCTACTGCAAACAGACTGGTCACTGGAAGCGAAACTGCCCCAAGTATTTGGCGGATAAGAAGGATGGCAAGGTGAACAAAGGTATATGTGATATACATGTTATTGATGTGTACCTTACTAATGCTCGCAGTAGCACCTAAGTATTTGATACTGGTTCTGTTGCTAATATTTGCAACTCGAAACATGGACTACGGATTAAGCGTAGATTGGCTAAGGACGAGGTGACGATGCATGTGGGAAATGGTTCCAAAGTCGATATGATCGCGGTTGGCACGCTACCTCTACATCTACCTTCAGGATTAGTTTTAGACCTGAATTACTGTTATTAGGTGCCAGCGTTGAGCATGAACATTATATCTGGATCTTGTTTGATGCGAGATGGCTATTCATTTAAATTAGAGAATAATGGTTGTTCTATTTATATGAGTAATATCTTTTATGGTCATGCACCCTTGAAGAGTGGTCTATTCTTATTGAACCTCGATAGTAGTGATACACATATTCATAATATTGAAGCCAAAATATGCAGAGTTGATAATCATAGTGCAACTTATTTGTGGCACTGCCGTTTAGGTCATATTGGTGTAAAGCGCATGAAGAAACTCCATACTGATGGACTTTTGGAACCACTTGATTATGAATCACTTGGTACTTGCGAACCGTGCCTCACGGGCAAGATGACTAAAACGCCATTCTCCGGAACTATGGAGCGAGCAACAGATTTGTTGGAAATCATACATACAGATGTATATGGTCCGATGAATGTTGAGGCTCGCGGCGGGTATCGTTATTTTCTCACCTTCACAGATGATTTAAGCAGATATGGGTATATCTACTTAATGAAACATAAGTCTGAAACATTTGAAAAGTTCAACAAATTTCAGAGTGAAGTTGAAAATCATCGTAACAAGAAAATAAAGTTTCTACGATCTGATCGTGGAGGGGTTTATTTGAGTTACGAGTTTGGTCTTCATTTGAAACAATGCGGAATAGTTTCGCAACTCACGCCACCCGGAACACCACAGCGTAATGGTGTGTCCGAACGTCGTAATTGTACTTTACTAGATATGGTGCAATCTATGATGTCTCTTACTGATTTACCGCTATCATTTTGGGGTTATGATTTAGAGACGGCTGCATTCACGTTAAATAGGGCACCATCGAAGTCCATTGAGACGACACCTTATGAACTGTGGTTTGGCAAGAAACCAAAGTTGTCGTTTCTTAAAGTTTTGGGCTGCGATGCTTATGTGAAAAAGCTTCAACCTGATAAGCTCGAACGCAAATCGGAGAAATGTGTCTTCATAGGATACCCAAAGGAAACTGTTGGGTACACCTTCTATCACAGATCTGAAGGCAAAACTTTTGTTGCTAAATTTGGATCCTTTCTAGAGAAGGAGTTTCTCTCAAAATAAGTGAGTGGAAGGAAAGTAGAACTTGATGAGGTAACTGTACCTGCTCCCTTATTGGAAAGTAGTTCATCACAGAAACCGGTTCCTGTGACACCTACACCAACTAGGGAGGAAGTTAATGATGATGATCATGAAACTTCAGATCAAGTTGATACTGAACCTCGTAGATCAACCAGAGTGAGATCCGCACCAGAGTGGTACAGTAATCCTGTTCTGGAGGTTATGTTGCTAGACCATGACGAACCTACGAACTATGAAGAAGCGATGGTGAGCCCAGATTCCGTAAAATGGCTTGAGGCCATGAAATCTGAGATGGGATCCATGTATGAGAACAAAGTGTGGACTTTGGTTGACTTGCCCGATGATCAGCAAGCCATTGAAAATAAATGGATCTTCAAGAAGAAGACTGACGCTGACGGTAATGTTACTGTCTATAAAGCTTGACTTGTTGCAAAAGGTTTTTGACAAGTTCAAGGGATTGACTACGATGAGACTTTCTCACCCGTTGAGATGCTTAAGTTTGTCCGAATCATGTTAGCAATTGCTGCATTTTATGATTATGAAATTTGGCAAATGGATGTCAAAACTGCATTCCTGAATGGATTTCTGGAAGAAGAGTTGTATATGATGCAACCGGAAGGTTTTGTCGATCCAAAGGGAGCTAACAAAGTGTGCAAGCTCCAGCGATCCATTTATGGACTGGTGCAAGCCTCTCGGAGTTGGAATAAACGTTTTGATAGTGTGATCAAATCATATGGCTTTATACAGACTTTTGGAGAAGCCTGTATTTATAAGAAAGTGAGTGGGAGCTCTGTAGCATTTCTGATATTATATGTGGATGACATATTGCTGATTGGAAATGATATAGAATTTTTGGATAGCATAAAGGGATACTTGAATAAGAGTTTTTTCAATGAAGGACCTCGGTGAAGCTGCTTATATATTGGGCATCAAGATCTATAGAGATAGATCAAGACGCTTAATTGGACTTTCACAAAGCACATACCTTGACAAAGTTTTGAAGAAGTTCAAAATGGATCAAGCAAAAAAAGGGTTCTTGCCTGTGTTACAAGGTGTGAAGTTGAGTAAGACTCAATGCCCGACCACTGCAGAAGATAGAGAGAAGATGAAAGATGTTCCCTATGCTTCAATCATAGGCTATATCATGTATGCAATGCTGTGTACCAGACCTGATGTGTGCCTTGCTATAAGTTTAGCAGGGAGGTACCAAAGTAATCCAGGAGTGGATCACTGGACAACGGTCAAGAACATCCTGAAATACCAGAAAAGGACTAAGGATATGTTTCTCGTTTATGGAGGTGACAAAGAGCTAGTCGTAAATGTTTACGTCGATGCAAGATTTGGCACTGATCCGGACGATTTTAAATCGCAAACCGGATACGTGTTTACATTGAATGATGGAGCTGTTAGTTGGTGCAATTCTAAACAAAGCGTTGTGGCTGGATCTACGTGTGAAGCGGAGTACATATCTGCTTCAAAAGCAGCAAATGAAGGAGTCTGGATGAAGGAGTTCATATCCGATCTAGGTGTCATACCTAGTGCATCGGGTCCAATGAAAATCTTGTGTGACAATACTGGTGTAATTGCCTTGGCAAAGGAATCCAAATTTCACAAGAGAACCAAGCACATCAAGAGACGCTTCAACTCCATCCGGGATCAAGTCCAGGTGGGAGACATAGAAATTTGCAAGATACGTACGAATCTGAATGTTCCAGACCCGTTGACTAAGCCTCTTCCACGAGCAAAACATGATCAGCACCAAGACTCCATGGGTGTAAGAATCATTACTGTGTAATCTAGATTATTGACTCTAGTGCAAGTGGGAGACTGAAGGAAATATGCCCTAGAGGCAATAATAAAGTTATTATTTATTTACTTATATCATGATAAATGTTTATTATTCATGCTAGAATTGTATTAACCAGAAACATAATACTTGTGTGAATACATCAACAAATAGAGTGTCACTAGTATGCCTCTACTTGACTAGCTCGTTGATCAAAGATGTTTATGTTTCCTAGCCATTGACATGAGTTGTCATTTGATTAACGGGATCACATCATTAGGAGAATGATGTGATTGACTTGACCCATTCCGTTAGCTTAGCACATGATCGTTTAGTATTCTGCTATTGCTTTCTTCATGACTTATACATGTTCCTATGACTATGAGATTATGCAACTCCCGTTTACCGGAGGAACACTTTGTGTGCTACCAAATGTCACAACGTAACTGGGTGATTATAAAGGTGCTCTACAGGTGTCTCTGAAGGTACTTGTTGGGTTGGCGTCTTTCGAGATTAGGATTTGTCACTCTGATTGTCGGAGAGGTATCTCTGGGCCCACTCGGTAATACACATCACTATAAGCATTGCAACTAATGAGTTAGTTGCGGCATGATGTATTACAAAATGAGTAAAGAGACTTGCCGGTAATGAGAATGAACTAGGTATTAAGATACCGACGATCGAATCTCGGGCAAGTAACATACCGATGACAAAGGGAATGATGTCTACTACACAATCTTATTCTTGTAGACGTTGTTGGGCCTCCAAGTGCAGAGGTTTGTAGGACAGTTGTTGGGGATATTACTACTGGGCGTAAACCGGCCTATCTGGGCCGGGTTAACTTCGTCAGTAGTTAAGTATGTTAAAGCCCAAGAAGACAGAGGAGGGCTCAAGGCCCATGGTCGGTTCAAGGCCCGTAGCCGTAAACCGGCGTTAGTAGTTAACCTGTATTGTAAGTTAGGAATAAGTAGAGACCAAACCGGACACATCTATGAGCCGGTATTGGGACTCCGTAAGCCGACGGGAGTCACCCGTGTATATAAGGGGATGACCCGGCGGCGGTTCAAGGAGGACAGACAACAACTCGAGACATAGGCGAAGCTTGTTTGCTCCCTAGTCATCGAAACCCCATCAATTCCATAACAACTAGACGTAGGCTTTTACCTTCATCGAAGGGGCCGAACTAGTATAAACTCTCTTGCGTCCTTGTGTCCGCTTTAACCCCTTCAAGCTAACCCGTCGCGATGGCTCCACGACTAAGTCCTTTCTCTAGGACATTTGCCGTGACAAAACCACGACAATTGGCGCCCACCATGGGGCCGTCGCACGATGGTTTCCGGTTCTTGGAGGGCCGCTTTGAAGGACTCGAGGGCTACGCTGTAGGCCGGATGACTAAGAGTCGTCGCGGTAAGCTCTACATCGACGATGCAGGCTGGGGCCCTGAGGCCGGCTCAATTGAGTACGGGTACCGGGTCCCCTTTGGTAGCATTCACGTTTTCATTGGCAAGATCGGTGAACCGGGCCCTGAGCCGGACATCTGCACCGACCTCGTCGAGACGGCTCAGCGTGCGCGATCCGCCCGGGTTAAACCGGCCATGAAGCGTGCTTTCGTGGGAGTCATCCATGGAGGAAGTTATGAGGACGGATCGGAATTTCACGGCACGACCGTCGTTTGTTCCGGTGACGAATCTTCGACCGGAGAAACCGAATCTCTTTATCAGCTACAAGATGGCCGGATTGGGAGTTGTTCCGATGGCGATAGTATTCCGGACCCCTCTGATCTGCCCAACCGGGTTGGAATATTCATGGCCGGAACACAAGCAGCGCTTCATTCTTCGACAGCTGCGGCAACGATCTCCGGTTTAGCAGCGGCGACGGCTGCCGGGGCAGGAGGCCCTGTGCGCCCGCTGGCTCAGGTTCTATCAGAACTATTTGATGTGTTGGCTGTGCTTATGGCAGAAGTTAATCCGCCGGATCAGGATGTTCACAACATGGAGATTGCAAAGGTAAAGGAACAGATCACCCAAGCCAAGGCAGATCTGGCGGCTGAGGACACCAGGATGGCCGTAGAGCGGGCCGCTTTAGACGCATAGGCCTACAAGCTTATGTTGGACCAAAGCGTGTCGCATGAAGTCATGAGGAGGAAGCACCGATCCTGCTTACCTCCGGTTTTCGAGGCCAGAGACCTTTTCAACACTCCAGGACCAAGAGTCGGCAATCCGCTGGAGGGAAACCGGGCAGAAGCCCCTGGGATCGGTGCACTGGTTCAGCCTCGTCAGATGGACCCGCCTCGTCAAAACACCGTTGTACCTCAGGCTGCTTTAACACCTCCGAGTCACTACTCCAACCCAATGGACAATCTTGTTGCCGCTACTGCATGGCTGGAGGCCATTCCAATTGAAGGTGACTCACCGCAGGCAGTAGAGACGCGAGGGGTCAAGGAACTTCTGAGGACAGCTTTGGCCCAACAGGAAGCATACTCGTACAGCCGCGACCGGATCCACTCGACCCCCCGTCCAAGCCGGAGCTATAGCAGACACATGGATGAACCGGCAGTGTCGAGTAATGAATGACGTGGGGCACCCCGTGACAACAACCCGGCGGGTGGTGCTGATGACGCTCAGGGAGTGGTGGACCGGGCCCGTGCACGCAGGGAGGCCGAGTTAGCCACACAGCATCAGGCTCGGCAGCTCACGCCGGTTCGTCTAACCACCTTGACTGAACCTGGTGTTGCTTCTAGTTCTTTGGGGGTGCCTTGCCTTATCCCCACTTTACGCAACGTGCGCCTGCCCAAGGATTTCAAAGGCCCACGCAAGGTACCAAATTACATGGCGAATCAACCTCCAGAGACATGGGTGGAGAGCTATGAGATGGCCATGGAGATGCTTGATGTGGATGACGCGGCGTGTGCGAAATACTTCACCATGATGCTCGAAGGAACGGCCCGTACTTGGTTAAAAAGCTTGCCGGCTAATTCTATCAGTTCATGGGCCCAATTACGAGCCCGGTTTATCAGCAATTTCAAAGATACCTGTAAACAGCCTATGTCGATAGTGGACTTAGCTGCATGCGTCCAGGAGGAAGGAGAATCAACGACTCATTGGGTGCGCCGGGTTTCACAAGTGTTGTACTCCTCAGACCGCATCAACGCTGACACCGCAGTATTAACCCTAGAAGGCAACCGCCGGTTTGGACCCCTGAAGCTGAAGTTGGGACGGATGAAGCGTCATTGCACCGACATGGGGACCCTCATGGCCGCTTTGGTGAAATATGTTGATTCTGATAGTACCAAGGATCCCGAATCTGATGATGACAAGACAGGGAAAGGGAAGAAGAACAACAGCTCCAAAGGTCAGCAGCATCACTGGGCAGGCAATGGTGGAGGAGGCAAGCGTAAAGCGAATGGTAACATGGACTTTGTGGCTAATACCAACGCACAGGACAATGGCCAGCGACGCAAGGGTAGGCCGAAAAATCGTAATGGAGCGCCCAACCCTAACCCAAACCGCCTAAACTATCTGCTAAGCCAGCCCTGTCCAAGACATGGGACGAAGGAGGCGACGGCAAACCACCTTTGGAAAGATTGCTTTATTATGCAGGAGTTCAAGAATTCTAATAATTTCCGGTATGATCACGAACCTGGTGGTGGCTCGGGATTCGGGCCGGGTTACAGAGGAGGAAGTTCCGGTTCAGGATTCAATGGTAATCCGGGCTGACATAATGGTCAAAATAGTCAGAACAACCAGGGTGGTTACAACCAATAGCAGCAACAGTCAGGTTACCAGAGCAACCCAAAGCAGTTGAGTAATGGGCAGTACCATGTCTTCACCACTAGCTTGGACAAGCGAGACCGGAAAGTTCAGAGGCGGGCGGTCAACTCTGTTGAACCGGCCATACCCCGTTATCTACGTTGGTCTGAACAGCCAATCATATGGAGCAGAGAAGATCACCCTCCCCAGGTCGATAATCCGGGTTAGTTGGCTCTGGTGGTGGCGCCTCAGGTGGGAGGTTACAAGTTCACCAAGGTGCTCATGGATGGAGGGGGCAGCATAACATCCTGTACTATGAGACCTTCCGTCGTATGGGACTAACAGATAAGAATCTCAAACCGTCTAATACAGTATTCCACGGTGTAGTGCCTGGCAGATCAGCATATCCCGTTGGTAAGATAGCTCTGGAAGTGGCCTTTGGGAATGATCATGATTCCAGGTCGGAGATATTGACGTTTGAAGTGGTGAAAATCCAAAGTCCATATCATGCCCTGTTTGGGCGACCGGCCTACGCCAAGTTTATGGCTCGGTCCTGTTATGTGTATTTGCAGCTCAAGATGCCGGGTCACAAGGGGACAATAACGGTTCACGGAAGCCGCAAAATCACTTTGGAATGTGAGGAAGGAGATGCGGCTTATGCAGAGTCGGTTTGTGCCACCGAGGAGTTGAAGTACTATAAAGACAATGTTGATCCGGCGGACATGACTCCGTTGAAGAAGCCAACTACGGAGCATGATCCGGCCCTGAAATTCAAATCGGCAGCAGAAACTAAGCTTGTTGACTTCGTACCTGGTGATTCGTCCAAGCAGTTCAGCATCAGTGCCAACTTGGATCCGAAATAGGAAAGCGCGCTCATCGAGTTCATCCGTGAGAATCGGGACATTTTTGCATGGAAGCCCTCTGACATGCCAGGTGTACCGAGGCAACTTGCTGAGCACACACTTAATGTGGATCCTAAATATAAACCGGTGAAACAGTTCCTCCGCCGGTTTAACGAAGAAAGACGCAAGGCAATTGGAGAAGAGGTAGCCAGGCTCTTAGCAGCTGGCTTTATTGTTAAAGTTTTTCACCCTGAGTGGCGTGCCAATCTGGTGCTGGTCCTCAAGAAAAACGGCACCTGGCGCATGTGTGTGGATTACACAGATCTTAATAAGGCTTGTCCAGCAGATCCTTTTGCTCTCCCTCGTATTGATCAAATTATTGATGCTACGGCGGGCTGTGAGCGTTTAAGTTTTTTGGATGCGTATTCTGGCTATCATTAGATCAAAATGGCAGTTAAGGACCAGGAGAAGACGGCATTTATAACTCCCTTTGGATCCTTCTGCTATGTGTCTATGCCCTTCGGGCTCAAGAGTGCCCAAGCGACTTACCAACGGTGTGTACAAAATTGTCTTCACAAGCAGATTGGTCGTAATGTACATGCTTACGTGGATGATATCGTGGTTAAGTCCAGGGAGAAGGAGACTCTGATTGATGATTTGAAGGAAACCTTTGATAACCTGAGGACATACAAGATGATGCTTAATCCGAATAAGTGTGTCTTTGGTGTACCGGCGGGCAAGTTATTAGGCTTCTTGGTGTCCAATAGGGGAATTGAGGCTAATCCGAAGAAGATCACAGCCATCACCTCCCTCGCTAAACCGAAGTGTATCAATGATGTTCAGCGCCTGGCAGGCCGGATTGCTGCGTTAAGCCGGTTTATCAGTCGCCTCGGTGAGAAGGCAATCCCTTTGTATCAGATGTTGAAAAAGACGGATCAGTTTGTCTGGAGTTCTGCTGCTGATGAAGCATTTGAGGACTTAAAACGGCAATTGGCCAATCCGCCTGTGCTCGCTGCTCCCATTGACAAGGAGCCGTTGCTGCTATATGTTGCTGCTAATGCTCGGGCGGTCAGCGTGGCTATTGTGGTAGAGCGAAAGGAGGCAGGTAAGGAGCATCCGGTTCAATGTCCGGTCTATTATATCAGCGAGGTGCTCATTGAGTCCAAGCAAAGGTATCCGCATTGGCAGAAGCTGGTGTATGGAGTTTTTATGGCAAGCCGAAAGCTTAAACAATACTTCCAAGGGCATCCAATTACAGTGGTCAGTTCTGCTCCTTTGGGAGATGTCATCCAGAACCGGGAAGCAACTGGCCGGATTGCAAAGTGGGCTATAGAGCTGGGGCCGTACGGTTTGAAGTATGTGCCTCGGACAGCGGTTAAGTCTCAAACACTTGTTGATTTCATCAATGATTGGACGGAAATGCAAGCACCTGAAGAAAAGCCGGATCATACGTATTGGACCATCCATTTTGACGGATCCAGGAAATTGGAAGGCTCGGGGGCTGGAGTCGTATTAACCTCCCCACGAGGTGATAAGTTTTGTTATGTTCTCCGCTTAATGTTCCCTTGTACTAATAATGCAGCTGAGTATGAAGCCTTGCTCCATGGTCTACGGATTGCTAAGGAGATGAATCTAAGTCGAGTTAAGTGCTTCGGTGACTCGGACCTTGTGGCTCAGCAGGTGTCTGGCACTTGGGACTCCAAGGACCCACTCATGGCAGCATATCGTCGTGAGGTGGATATTGTTGCAGATTATTTCAGCGGCTATCAGGTGGACCACGTGGATCGGCGGAAAAATGAAGCGGCGGACGCTTTAAGCCGGCTGGGCTCTCAGTGCAAACCGGTCCCGCCCAATGTTTTTCTGGATGTGCTGCACAACCCTTCAGTGAAGATCCCTGGTGAAGAGGATTTGGCTATTCCTGATCCGGAGGCTCAATTGGTGGCAGCTCTTCATGTTATTCCGGATTGGACGCTTCCTTACCTGGCGTACAAGAACTGGGGCGAGTTGCCAGAGGATGAGATTCTGGCCCGGTAGATAATCCGGCGATCCAAGTCCATGGCTATCATCAACGGCGAGTTGCATCATTGCAGTGTATCAGGAGATTTTCAACGTTGCGTGTCTCCTGAAGAAGGCCGTGAAATTTTGCGTGAGATCCACGAAGGAGATTGTGGTCACCATGCTGGTTCAAAGTCTCTGGTGGATAAAGCGTTTCGCCATGGCTTCTATTGGTTAACTGCTCATGCTGATGCGGAGGATCTGGTCAGACGATGTGATGGTTGCCAAAGGTTTTCAAGACGTGCTCATGTACCGGCTCAAGAATTGAGAATGATTCCAATTACTTGGTCGTTTGCGACTTGGGGGCTGGATATGGTTGGGCCTTTCAAAAGGTCCAAAGATAAGAAGACCCACCTCCTGGTGGCGGTTGACAAGTTTACAAAGTGGGTGGAGGAAGAACCTGTTAGCAAGTGTGATGCGGCCACGGCGGTTCAGTTCATCAAAAAGGTGATTTTCCGGTTTGGCTTTCCGCACAGTATTATCATAGATAATGGTACCAATTTGTCCAAAGGTGCTATGAAGGAGTTCTGCGAATGGGAGCACATCCGGCTCGACGTTTCATCAGTGACACATCCACAGTCCAATGGTCAAGCAGAAAGAGCTAATCAAGAGATCCTGAGAGGCATCAAGCCCCGGCTCATGGTTCCTTTGCAGAGAACGTCGGGTTGTTGGGTAGAAGAATTACCATCTGTGCTATGGAGCATTAATACAACACCCAACAGATCAATAGGATACACACCGTTCTTCATGGTTTATGGAGCGGAGGCGGTTCTCCCCAGTGATATCCGTCATGATTCACCTCGTGTAACGGCTTATATTGAAGTGGACAACGAGACAGCATGGCAAGATGCTTTGGACCGGTTGGATGAAGAGCGTGACATCGCAGCCGTCCGATCGGCGATTTACCAGCAGGATGTTCGTTGTTATCACAGTCGCCGGGTCAGAACCAGAACCTTTCAGGAGGGAGATTTGGTGCTTCGGCTCATCCAAGATCAGACTGGTATGCATAAGTTATCCCCACCTTGGGAGGGGCCTTTCGTGGTCAGCAAGAATCTGCACAACGGGTCATATTATCTGATCGATATTCGAGAACATAAGGACTCACGTACATCAGAGGAGGAGACCAACAGGCCGTGGAACATAGCTCATCTTCGGCCTTATTATACCTGAGCCATTGGTTCTACTTATGTACATATTACAGCGATGTATATATTAACTATAATAAACCGGAACCTCAGCTAAAGCGGGGTATCTGTTCTTTTACATCATGTGTGGTTACACGGAGTTGTTTTAAAGCGGCTTCCGGTTTACCCATTGAGTTCGCTTTGCTAAAAGCATCGTGTTATATCACTTGGAGGATTGGTCGTGTTCGAACCAATACCATGCCTCTTGATAGGCGAGAGCCACCAGATCACTTGGGGACTTGGTCATGTCTGAACCAGTCATGCCTCTTGATCGGCCTAAAGCCACAGAATCACTTGGGGGCTTGGTCGAACCCGAACCATGACCATGCCATTTGGTCGGCATAAATGCCACGGTTTCATTTGGGGACCTGGCTGACTAGAACCATAGTTACACCTAACGGGAGCTTGGTCGTGTTTGGCCATGGTAACGCCATTTGATCAGCTTAAATAAACCTTTTTTGGCAAACGGTTTTGTCATTGCTTTTGCTTCACACTTTTCTTTGAAGGGAGGTTTTTTGCTTTTTATTGCGTTTTTTAAACCGACAAAGTTTTTTAACCAATCAATTGACGGAACACAGTTCACGTCAATCCGGAGACTATTTGCCCGGTTTGATCCTTGTTGTTAACATCCTCTTATGGAGTAACACGGTGTTTATTATAACCCAGCACGGTTTACATGGTAAACCAGCGTCATATATATACAGGAGCTGTTATCTCCTCCAACAGTGTGGGTTTGCAAAACTCCGCTTCAAGATTGGCCAAGCCAACTTCACACTCAAAGATGGCAGGTATTATGTATCTCAAAAATTTGATCATATACTTAAAATTTTGTTTTGGATGTTTTGATTTCATATATACAGACATCATATTCCGCCTGACGGTACAACCGCGGTGGCACTTGACGAATTTCTCATTTCATAAAGTGTTTTGGAAAGTTCATTACCACAGGAAGAACAAATTATGCACGAAGGCATATCAACATCAAAGGTATCAGCTAGCCTATTACAAGGCAACATGGTGCCCATAATAATATAATTGTTTTTCACAAAGGAGAGGCAGTTTTAAAACCGGCTTCCGGTTCAAGCTTGGTCACCAGCCTGGCCTGATGGTTGTGGGTCATCCTGCGCCGCTTCAGCCTCCGTTTCTCTACCCAGTGGCTGGAAATCCACAGTTGTCCAGTCGATTCCCATTAATGCTTGAAAAATAGCTTCATCATGGATCAGCAATGACGGGTCAATATCGGGAGTGTAAGTATGCTTACGGATTGGAGGGATCAGATTTTCCGATTCATGGATTGGTGCAGCTATTCGCTTGTTCTGACTGTCATATTGCGCTTGATAATGAGACAAGTCTGCTTCCTCAGCCAACTGACAAGCTAGCGGACGTACCTCCCGGTTTATTGCTCACAGATCCGCTTCACCAAATTCTGACCCGTCTTCCTTCAAGCTGGGATAGCCCTGAGCCGCTTCAATACGATCAAAATCCGGCACCCAGGCTTTTGCCCGAATTAAGGCATTGATTGCACCAGTTCGAGCAGCAGATTTCTTCAGCTCTTCAACCCGGGCAGGAAGCACTGACAGTTTCATCAGAGTGTATTGAATCAAAGTGCGCGCCGTTTGTTATGAGACGTGGTACAGATGATCCGCTGGGCACCAGTATACAATTGTTCAACCAATGTATAGGCGGCTTTCAATTTCTTTCGCACATCTGACCCCAAGTGACCAATGCGTGTCCCTGAAATACCATAAAGGGTTAATAAACCGGCGACTCTGTAAGAAGGCAGAGCCAATTCAGAAGGCAAGCTGGCTTACCAAAGATAGCAGTGGTCATGGCATGCATGTGCCGCTTTATGCTGGTCAGTTCGTCCGTCACTGGTTTTAGTGCAGCCTCGGCATCCTCTGCTCGTTTGATCAAAGCGGGCTTTTCAGTGGCCCAATCCACCCGTTTCTTCTTGAAGTTCTCCTTAAGTTGTTCCATGGCGCTTAAAGCGCTGGTCAATTCCTCTTTTGCTTTGGAGGTTTCAGCCTGTTGGGTTTTCAGGTTTTCTTGAAGATCGATGACTTGGTTTTCTTTCGTCTTCAGCTCCGCCTGCATGCATACAGATATATGCTTCAACAAATCGGTATAAGGATTCAAGTACCAACCACATAACAAGTTATGCGCTTAGCACTTGGGGGCTAATGCATATTCGATCTTCATCTTTCAATTGTTTACAAAGTCCCAAGATCAATACAAGTATTCAACTTGGCACTTGGGGGCTAATGGCTATTTGATCATATATATTCGGATGCGGCGGTTTCAATTACTTAAAGTACCGGTTTAACTACGCTAAGTTGAGCCGGCCCTTGGGGGCTACATCAGCAAACTTCAAAGCATCAATATTTATATTATTAAGTCCCGATTTGAAAGAATATTTCAAACTGGCCCTTGGGGGCTAGGAGAGTCAGCAAGAATGGAAGCATACAAGCAGGAAGGAGCATATGGCAGTTACCTCATATTTATCTTTCATCATATTAACCAGACCGGCTTCATAGTCACGACTGGTATACAACCGGTTCAGATAGCCGGAATGGATATCTTGGGCGTTCAAAGCAGCGTAAGTCGTCAGATCAGTGTTCCACTTGCCTTTGCCAAAGGCAGCAAATTCTTCCTTGGCAGAATGTTTGGATAAAGTGACAGGATTGCTTGGCTCAGTATGGCCAGTGCCAGTAATGACAACCTCATCATCCTTGGTACCGCCGGTTTGCACTGGAGCTGTTGGCTTGTCAGTAGGTTTTGCTGGACCGGTGGAGCTTTCAATCCGGATGGAACCTGTGGGCTGATGGATAGGACCTAAGGTATCAGTAGGTCTCTCTTCAGCAATAAGATCATCATCTTGCTGCGGTGGATCGTTGGGAATATCCTCAGGAATAGCCGCTTCAGCATTGGGTGTCTTGCCTGCTTCAAGAACGACATCTTCTTCGGCCGCTTTGTCCAGGCCTAGGTTTGGCCCTGAGAAGAATAATAAAATCAAATACAACATATGTTCTAAGGCGATGTACTGCAAACATCACAATAAGTATAGCTTACCCAAGCACAGTTTTAAGCGGTGGGAGCTGAGTAGCCGATGACTCGCCAGAAGATGAGTGGGAAGTAACCTGGTAATCGGAGTCAGACGGATTAAGAGGTTGACGAAAGTAGCCCGCTTTAGGACAAGCACTGACAAGCAAATTAGAGACCTCTGAATGGCGTTTCCAAACCGGACTATTCGGTAAACCGGCGGAGGTAACTACCTGGCCGCTGTGCCGGGTTGTGCGACGAGCTTCATGTTGTTGGGTCTTCATAAGAAATTTAGGATCCAAATAAGCAAGAGGATGAGAAAATTTAACTTTCCAGTTTGCCTGGCGGATTTTTTGTGAAGGCAAAGTTTCTGAATCGGAAGAGAGAATAATTACCTCTGCAACATCCGCGTGGCTGGCTTCGGCATCATCCTGACAAATAGCATCATCAATAAGACGCATGAAAAATAAACCAAGTGAGTCAAGCTCTACCTCAAAGTCTGGATTATCCACATCATCATCAGGGGCCGGATTAGAAGATGCAGTGGTTCTTTTCCTGTGGGCAGTCTTCTTCACAGCTTTAGTCTTTTGCCGGGTTGCTCTTTCCGGTTTGTCTGGTTTTTCTGGTTTCTCCTGCGGCAGTTTTTTGCTCCAAAACGGATCATTGCCCTGATTATGCAGACACTGATATTAAACAATGACCAGACATATCAATAACAGATTTAGCAAAGAGAAAAATCAAAGTCTTACAGCTGGCGGTTTGTTGGTGGCACAGAAGGGAAGCAGGCCGGTTCTAGCACAGACGTGTTCCGGTTCATTCAGCATCTTATTCACAGCCTCTGTGATTTCTTCATCGGAGAGCTGGATTTTTGAATGTCATAGTGGGTCATCAACACTGTCAGTATACTCGCACATCAAACCGGAGCGCTGACTAAGGGGCAGTATGCTCCATGATATCCAACAGCAAGCGAGATCAACCCCTGTTAAACCGTTGGCCATAAAGGCTCTGAGCTTTGACAGTTGGGGAGCATATTTGCTTCTCTCCTGGGCAGCCAATCTTTGAGGAAAAGGGTGTGAATTGCTGAGCCGCTCCGGACGGAATCCAGGCAAGGGATTCTCACCAGCAGGGGAGGTGTCTTTGCAGTAGAACCATGTCTGATTCCACTCCTTGGGGTGACTGTGCAGCTTGGCGTGAGGGTATGTGACCTCTTTCCTTTTCTAAATCGCCACGCCACCCAACTCTGCATTAGAGCCACCAGTAAACTCAGTACGGCGGTTTAGATGGAAAAGGTCTCTGAACAATTCCACTGTGGGCTCCTCTTGAAAGAACACCTCACATAGCACTTGGAAGTGACACATATTTGTAACAGAGTTGGGGCCAGTGTCTTGCGGATGGAGTTGGAAATCGGCTAAAACATCCCGGTAAAATTTAGAACTAGGCGGCTTAAAGCCCCGGGCTAAGTGATCTACGAAAACAACAACCTCTCCTTCTCGAGGTGTGGGAGGGCATTCTTTGCCAGGAGCCCTCCAATGGATGGTATCTTTGCTGCCTAAAGCGCCAATCAGGACTAAATCGTCCAGTTGATCCTTTGTGACGCGAGAAGGAACCCAATTGCACTCGTATACTTGCCTGGCCATGATGGAATTTGCAAGGTAGAAGATCCCGGTTCAAAAATGCATTTGATCAAGGTACGTTGGTATGTGCACTGTTAAACCGGAGACAGAACTATCTGAACCGGAGTTTCATGAAGCAACCAACATCTGGCGGTTCAACAAGGGGACTAATGGCATATACCGGTTTGGAATATTTTCTATAAGGTTAAACCACCTGATCTAAGCATTGAAAAGCTGAGATTGCGGATGGACAAGTACACAGAAACAGGTTTCACAAGATTTCTTTAAAGCATTGGATCTGAAGCAAGTTCAGAAAAGAGATAAATGCTTAGAGGTTCAAAGGAGCAGTACCGAACCAATGAGCAAAACGTTCATATAGATCTATGGTTTGAGATGCATAAGTGAAGGCGAAGGTCAAACAACTATCGTTGCACAGAGTAAAGATTTGCGGATTCATCTAAAGATCTATCGTATGAGCAAGATGCAGACGATGAACACTGAAGAACTACGAAACCCTAGGCCAGATCTGCGGGGGAAAGGATAGAAGATTTACCGGAGCTGAGGAAGATGCGGAAGGTTGTCGCGATGTTCTGGTGCGCTCAGGTTGATGCAGCGACCAAGGATGAGGCAGAGGTCGACGGCGGCGGCGGAGCTCCGAGGCTGGCGACGCGAGGAAGACGAAGAAGGCACGGAAGGAGAAAAGAAATGACCCTTCGGTCCTATTTATAAGGCGAAAGAACATGAGTCAGGCGCGACAATCAAGGGGCCACAAAATGGAGCTGTCGCCTCGATTTCCGCCGATCTATTAAACAAAGAAGCATAATGGATAGCTTCGTTATGACAGGTGACGTCACTCCGGTTTACAGCAATCAGAGAAGATGACATCATGGCGGTTTACCAATTTATAAAAAGATGTTGAAGATGAAGCTTTTATTAAAGGATTGACATGAACCCGTTCAAATCAATCTAGGGCCTAATGTTGGGGATATTACTACTGGGCATAAACCGGCCTATCTGGGTCGGGTTAACTTCGTCAGTAGTTAAGTATGTTAAAGCCCAAGAAGACAGAGGAGGGCTCAAGGCCCATGGTCAGTTCAAGGCCTATAGCCGTAAACCGGCGTTAGTAGTTAACCTGTATGGTAAGTTAGGAATAAGTAGAGACCAAACCGGACACATCTATGAGCCGGTATTGGGACTCCGTAAGCCGACGGGAGTCACCCGTGTATATAAGGGGACGACCCGGCGGCGGTTCAAGGAGGAAAGACAACAACTCGAGACATAGGCGAAGCTTGTTTGCTCCCTAGTCACCGAAACCCCATCAATTCCATAACAACTAGACGTAAGCTTTTACCTTCATCGAAGGGGCCGAACTAGTATAAACTCTCTTGCGTCCTTGTGTCCGCTTTAACCCCTTCAAGCTAACCCGTCGCGATGGCTCCACGACTAAGTCCTTTCTCTAGGACATCTGCCGTGACAAAACCACGACAACAGTAGCAAATTTCCCTCAAGTGGATGACCTAAGGTTTATCAATCCGTAGGAGGCATAGGATGAATATGGTCTCTCTCAAGCAACCCTACAACCAAATAACAAAGATTCTCTTGTGTCCCCAACACACCCATATAATGGTAAATTGTATAGGTGCACTAGTTCGGCAAAGAGATGGTGATACAAGTGGTATATGGATGGTAGATAATGGTTTTTGTAATCTGAAAATATAAAAACAGCAAGGTAATGATAAAAGAGAGCGTAAACGGCATTGCAATGCTGGTAAACAAGGCCTAGGGTTCATACTTTCACTAGTGCAAGTCCTCTCAACAATAATAACATAATTGGATCACATAACTATCCCTCAACATGCAACAAAGAGTCACTCCAAAGTAACTAATAGCGAAGAACAAATGAAGAGATTATGGTAGGGTATGAAACCACCTCAAAGTTATTCGTTCCAATCAATCCGTTGGGCTATTCCTATAGGTGTCACAAACAGCCCTAGAGTTCGTACTAGAATAACACCTTAAGACACAAATCAACCAAAACCCTAATGTCACCTAGATACTCCAATGTCACCTCAAGTATCCGTGGGTATGATTATACGATGTGCATCACACAATCTTAGATTCATCTATTCAACCAACACATAGAACCTCAAAGAGTGCCCAAAGTTTCTATCGGAGAATCACGACGAAAACGTGTGCCAACCCCTATGCATAGGTTCATGGGCGGAACCCACAAGTTGATCACCAAAACATACATCAAGTGAATCATGTGGTATTCCATTGTCACCATAGATATGCACGACAAGACATACATCAAGTGTTCTCAAATCTTTAAAGACTCAATCCGATAAGATAACTTCAAAGGGGAAACTCAATTCATTACAAGAGAGTAGAGGGGGATAAAACATCATAGGATCCAACTATAATAGCAAAGCTCACGATACATCAAGATCGTATCACCTCAAGAACACGAGAGAGAGAGAGAGAGAGAGATCAAACACATAGCTACTGGTACATACCCTCAGCCCCGAGGGAGAACTACTCCCTCCTCGTCATGGAGAGCACCGGGATGATGAAGATGGCCATCGGAGAGGGATTGCCCCCTCCGGCAGGGTGCCGGAACGGGTCTAGATTAGCTTTTGGTGGCTACAGAGGCTCCTGGCGGCGGAACTCCTGATCTATTGTGCTCCCCGGTCGTTTTAGGGTATATGGAGATATATAGGCGGAAGAAATACGTCAGGGGGGCCACGAGGGGCCCATGAGGGTGGAGGGCGCGCCCAGGGGGGTGGGCGCGCCCCCCCTACCTCGTGGCCTCCTCAAAGCTTCCCTTACATGCACTTCAAGTCTTCTGGGCTTCTTTCCTTCCAAAAATAAGTTCCGTGAAGTTTCAGGTCAATTGGACCCCGTTTGATTTTCCTTTTCTTCGAAACCCTAAAACAGGCAAAAAACAGAAACTGGCACTGGCTCTAGGTTAATAGGTTAGTCCCAAAAATCATATAAAATATCATATAAATGCATATAAAACATCCAAGGTTGATAATATAATAGCATGGATCAATCAAAAATTATAGATACGTTGGAGATGTATCAGCATCCCCAAGCTTAATTCCTGCTCGTCCTCGAGTAGGTAAATGATAAAAACAGAATTTTCAATGTGGAATGCTACCTAACATATTTCTCTAAGTAATTCTTCTTTATTGTGGCAAGAATATTCAGATCCATAAGATTCAAGACAAAAGTTTAATATTGACATAAAAATAATAATACTTCAAGCATACTAACTAAGCAATCATGTCTTCTCAAAATAACATGGCCAAAGAAAGCTATCCCTACAAAATCATATTGTCTGGCTGTGCTCCATCTTCACCACACAAAATATTTAAATCATGCACAACCCCGATGACAAGCCAAGCAATTGTTTCATACTTTTGATGTTCTCAAAAATTTTCAATCTTCACGCAATACATGAGCGTGAGCCATGGATATAGCATTATAGGTGGAATAGAATGGTGGTTGTGGAGAAGACAAAAAGGAGAAGATAGTCTCACATCAACCAGGCGTATCAACGGGCTATGGAGATGCCCATCAATAGATATCAATGTGAGTGAGTAGGGATTTCCATGCAACGGATGCACTAGAGCTATAAGTGTATGAAAGCTCAACAAAAGAAACTAGTGGGTGTGCATCCAACTCGCTTGCTCACGAAGACCTAGGGCATTTTGAGGAAGCCCATCATTGGAATATACAAGCCAAGTTCTATAATGAAAGATTCCCACTAGTATATGAAAGTGACAACATAGGAGACTCTCTGTCATGAAGATCATGGTGCTACTTTGAAGCACAAGTGTGGTAAAAGGATAGTAGCATTGCCCCTTCTCTCTTTTTCTCTCATTTTTTTATTATTATTTTTATTTGGGCCTTTTCTCTTTTTTATGGCCTCTTTTTTTATCTTTTTTTTCATCCGGAGTCTCATCCCGACTTATGGGGGAATCATAGTCTCCATCATCCTTTCCTCACTGGGGCAATGCTCTAATAATGATGATCATCACACTTTTATTTAGTTACAACTCAAGAATTACAACTCGATTCTTAGAACAAAATATGAATCTATATGAATGCCTCTGGCAGTGTACCGGGATGTGCAATGACTCAAGAGTGACATGTATGGAAGAATTATGAACGGAGGCTTTGCCACAAATACAATGTCAACTACATGATCATGCATAGCAATATGACAATGATGAAGCGTGTCATAATAAATAGAACGGTGGAAAGTTGCATGGCAATATATCTCGGAATGGCTATGGAAATGCCATAATAGGTAGGTATGGTGGCTGTTTTGAGTAAGATATATGGTGGGTTTGAGGTATCGGCGAAAGTTGCGCGGTACTAGAGAGGCTAGCAATGGTGGAAGGGTGAGAGTGCGTATAATCCATGGACTCAACATTAGTCATAAAGAGCTCACATACTTATTGCAAAAATTTATTAGTTATCAAAACAAAGTACTATGCGCATTCTCTAGGGGGATAGATTGGTAGGAAAAGACCATCGCTCGTCCCCGACCGCCACTCATAATGAAGGCAATCAATAAATAAATCATGCTCCGACTTCATCACATAACGGTTCACCATACGTGCATGCTACGGGAATCACAAACTTTAACACAAGTATCTCTCAAATTCACAACTACTAACTAGAATGACTCTAATATTACCATCTCCATATCTCAAAACAATCAAGTATCAAACTTCTCATAGTATTCAATGCACTTTATATGAAAGTTTTTATTATATCCCTCTTGGATGCCCATCATATTAGGACTAGTTTCATAACCAAAGTGAACTACCATGCTGTTCTAAAGACTCAAAATAATATAAGTGAAGCATAAGAGTTCATATATTTCTATAAAATAAAACCACCACCTTGCTCTAAAAGGATATAAGTGAAGCACTAGAGCAACAACAAACTACTCCGAAAGATATAAGTGAAGCTCAATGAGTAGTCGAATAATTATGCAACTATGTGAAGACTCTCTAATATTTAATAATTTCATATCTTGGTATTTTATTCAAACAGCAAGCAAAAAAAAGGAAATAAAATGACGCTCCATGCAAAACACATATCATGTGGCGAATAAAAATATAGCTCCAAGTAAAGTTACCGATGAACGAAGACGAAAGAGGGGATGCCTTCCGGGGCATCCCCAAGCTTAGGCTCTTGGTTGTCCTTGAATATTACCTTGGGGTGCCTTGGGCATCCCCAAGCTTAGGCTCTTTCCACTCCTTATTCCATAGTCCATCGAATCTTTACCCAAAACTTGAAAACTTCACAACACAAAACTTAAAGTAGAAAACTCGTGAGCTCCGTTAGCGAAATAAAAAAAACACCACTTCAAGGTACTGTAATAAACTCATTCTTTATTTATATTGGTGTTAAACCTACTGTATTCCAACTTATCTATGGTTTATAAACTCTTTTACTAGCCATAGATTCATCAAAATAAGCAAACAACACACGAAAAACAGAATCTGTCAAAAACAGAACAGTCTGGAGTAATCTGTAACTAACGCAGACTTATGGAACCCCAAAAATTCTAAAATAAATTTCTGGACCTGAGGAATTTATTTATTAATCATCTTCAAAAATAATTAACTAAATATCACTCCCCAATAAAAAATGGCAGCAATTCTCGTGAGCGCTAAAGTTTCTGTTTTTTACAGCATGATCATAAAGACTTCATCCAAGTCTTCCCAAAGGTTCTACTTGGCACAAACACTAATTAATAAACTAAAACCACATCTAAACATAGGCTAGATGAATTATTTATTACTAAACAGGAGCAAAAATCAAGGAACTAAAATAAAATTGGGTTGCCTCCCAACAAGCGCTATCGTTTAACGCCCCTAGCTAGGCATGATGATTTCAATTATGCTCACATAAAAGATAAGAATTGAAACATAACGAGAGCATCTTGAAGAATATGACTAGCACATTTAAGCCTAACCCACTTCCTATGCATAGGGATTTTGTGAGCAAACAACTTGTGGGAACAAGAATCAACTTGCATAGGAAGGTAAAACAAGCATAACTTCAAAATTTTAAGCACATAGAGAGGAAACTTGATATTATTACAACTCCTACAAGCATATATTCCTCCCTCATAATAATTTTCAGTAGCATCATGAATGAATTCAACAATATAACTAGCACCTAAAGCATTCTTTTCATGATCTACAAGCATAGAAAATTTACTACTCTCCACATAAGCAAGATTTTTCTCATGAATAATAGTGGGAGCAAACTCAACAAGATAATTATCATGTGAGGCATAATCCAATTGAAAACTAAAATAATGATGACAAGTTTCATGGATATCATTATTCTTTATAGCATACAAGTCATCACAATAATCATCATAGATAGCAACTTTGTTCTCATAATCAATTGGAACCTCTTCCGTAATAGTGGATTCATCACAAAATAAAGTCATGACCTCTACAAATCCACTTTCCTCAATATAATCATCATAAATAGGAGGCATGATTTCATCATAATAAATTTTCTCATAAAAACTTGGGGGACAAAAAATATCATCTTCATCAAACATAGCTTCCCCAAGCTTGTGGCTTTGCATATAATTAGCATCATGGATATTCAAGGAATTCATACTAACAACATTGCAATCATGCTCATCATTCAAAGATTTAGTGCCAAACATTCTAATGCATTCTTCCTCTAGCACTTGAGCACAATTATCGGAATCCTTATTTTCATGATAGATATTAAAAAGACGAAGCATATGAGGTAACCTTAATTCCATTTTTTTGTAATTTTCTTTTATAAACTAAACTAGTGATAAAACAAGAAACTAAAAGACTCGATTGCAAGATCTAAAGATATATCTTCAAGCACTCACCTCCTCGGCAACAGCGCCAGAAAAGAGCTTGATGTCTACTACACAACCTTCTTCTTGTAGACGTTGTTGGTCCTCCAATTGCAGAGGTTTGTAGGACAGTAGCAAATTTCCCTCAAGTGGATGACCTAAGGTTTATCAATCCGTAGGAGGCGTAGGATGAAGATGGTCTCTCTCAAGCAACCCTGCAACCAAATAACAAAGAGTCTCTTGTGTCCCCAACACACCCAATACAATGGTAAATTGTATAGGTGCACTAGTTTGGCAAAGAGATGGTGATACAAGTGGTATATGGATGGCAGATAATGGTTTTTGTAATCTGAAAATATAAAAACAGCAAGGTAACTAATGATAAAAGAGAGCGTAAACGGTATTGCAATGCTGGTAAACAAGGCCTAGGGTTCATACTTTCACTAGTGCAAGTCCTCTCAACAATAATAACATAATTGGATCACATAACTATCCCTCAACATGCAACAAAGAGTCACTCCAAAGTAACTAATAGCGGAGAACAAACGAAGAGATTATGGTAGGGTAGGAAACCACCTCAAAGTTATTCGTTCCAATCAATCCGTTGGGCTATTCCTATAGGTGTCACAAATAGCCCTAGAGTTCGTACTAGAATAACACCTTAAGACACAAATTAACCAAAACCCTAATGTCACCTAGATACTCCAATGTCACCTCAAGTATCCGTGGGTATGATTATACGATATGCATCACACAATCTCAGATTCATCTATTCAACCAACACATAGAACCTTAAAGAGTGCCCCAAAGTTTCTACCGGAGAATCACGACGAAAATGTGTGCCAACCCCTATGCATAGGTTCATGGGCGGAACCCGCAAGTTGATCACCAAAACATACATCAAGTGAATCACATGGTATCCCATTGTCACCACAGATACGCACGGCAAGACATACATGAAGTGTTCTCAAATCTTTAAAGACTCAATCCGGTAAGATAACTTCAAAGGGGAAACTCAATTCATTACAAGAGAGTAGAGGGGGGAGAGAACATCATAGGATCCAACTATAATAGCAAAGCTCGCGATACATCAAGATCGTAACACCTCAAGAACACGAGAGAGAGAGAGAGAGAGAGAGATCAAACACATAGCTACTGGTACATACCCTCAGCCCCGAGGGAGAACTACTCCCTCCTCGTCATGGAGAGCACCGGGATGATGAAGATGGCCACCGGAGAGGGATTGCCCCCTCCGGCAGGGTGCCGGAACGGGTCTAGATTAGCTTTCGGTGGCTACGGAGGCTTCTGGCGGCGGAACTCCCGATCTATTGTGCTCCCCGATCGTTTTAGGGTATATGGAGATATATAGGCGGAAGAAATACGTCAGGGGGGCCACGAGGGTGGAGGGCGCGCCCAGGGGGTGGGCGCCCCCTACCTCATGGCCTCCTCGAAGCTTCCCTTACGTGCACTTCAAGTCTTCTGGGCTTCTTTCCTTCCAAAAATGAGTTCCGTGAAGTTTCAAGTCAATTGGACTCCGTTTGATTTTCCTTTTCTTTGAAACCCTAAAACAGGCAAAAAACAGAAACTGGCACTGGGATCTGGGTTAATAGGTTAGTCCCAAAAATCATATAAAATAGCATATAAATGCATATAAAACATCCAAGGTTGATAATATAATAGCATGGAACAATCAAAAATTATAGATACGTTGGAGACGTATCAGGGAACAACGTATGTTGTTATGCGGTTTGACCGATAAAGATCTTTGAGGGAGTCCTGGATTAGGGGGTCTCCGGACAGCCGGACTGTGTGACTATGAAGATACAAGATTGAAGACTTCGTCCCGTGTCCAGATGGGACTCTCCTTGGCGTGGAAGGCACGCTAGGCAATACGGATATGTAGATCTCCTCCCTTGTAACCGACTCTGTGTAACCCTAGCCCCCTCTAGTGTCTATATAAACCGGAGGGTTTAGTCCGTAGGACAACATACAATCATACCATAGGCTAGCTTCTAGGGTTTAGCCTCTACGATCTCGTGGTAGATCAACTCTTGTAATACTCATATCATCAGGAACAATCAAGCAGGACGTAGGGTATTACCTCCATCAAGAGGGCCCGAACCTGGGTAAACATCGTGTCCCTTGCCTCCTGTTACCATCCGCCTTAGACTCACAGTTCGGGACCCCCTACCCAAGATCCACCGGTTTTGACACCGACATTGGTGCTTTCACTGAGAGTTCCACGGTGTCGTCACTGTAAGGCTTGATGGCTCTTTCAATCACTGGTAGCGATGCGATCCAGGGTGAGGTTTTCCTCCCTGGACAGATCTTTCTATTCGGCGGCTTCGCACTGCGGGCCAATTCGCTTGGCCATCTGGAGCAGATCGAGAGCTATGCCCCTGGCCATCAGGTCAGATTCGGAAACTTGAACTACACTGCCGACATCCGCGGAGACTTGATCTTCGACGGATTCGAGCCCGTGTCAGGTGCGCCGCACAGTCACGACGAGCATGACGTAACTCTGCCATCGAACAGTATTCAGGAGATCGCATCTGCAACTACTCCGGCCGTTAATCCGGAGCAAATCACGCCATCTGAGAGCGAAGCGATAGACCCCGCCATGGAGGCTGCACTCTCAGTGGCGTTAGAGCCGGATACTGACTTCACCCCTTACGAGAGCTGTGTCACCGAACCACTGTATTCGTCTCCGGCCACGGACTCCGAGCCGCCTGCATCCGCACCCATCGAATCTGACTGGGCACCGATCATGGAGTTCACCTCCACGGATATCTTTCAGCACTCACCTTTCGGTGATGTGCTAAATTCTTTAAGGTCTCTCTCCTTGTCAGGAGAACCTTGGCCGAACTACGTCCGGCTAGAATGGGATGCGGACGACGAAGAAATTCGCTTCCCACCCACCAGCCACTGTCGACGATTTAACCGGCATGCTCGACTTCGACTCCGAAGACATCGACGGCATGGACGATGATGCAGGAGACGAACAGGAACCACCGCACACAGGGCGCTGTACCGCCACCTCATCATATGATATATACATGGTGGACACCCCCAAAGAAGGCAATGGCGACGAGACAGCGGAGGATGACCCCTCCAAGAAGCAACCCAAGCGCCGACGTCAGCGGCGCCGCTCTAAGTCCCGCCACAGCAATTCAAGTACCATCAAGTACCTCCCACTAAAACTCAAAGGACCAGCTCGGCATTGGCTGAATAGCTTGCCAGCAGACTCCGTTGGCAGTTGGGAGGATTTGGAAGATGCATTCCTTGACAACTTCCAAGGCACTTATGTGTGACCACCGGATGCTGACGACTTGAGCCATATAACTCTGCAGCCAGGGGAATCGGCCAGACAATTCTGGACACGGTTCTTGACCAAGAAAAACCAAATTGTCGACTGTCCGGATGCAGAGGCCCTAGCGGCATTCAAGCATAACATCCACGACGAGTGGCTTGCCCGCCACCTTGGCCAGGAGAAGCCGAAGTCTATGGCAGCCCTCACGACACTCATGACCCACTTTTGCGCAGGCGAGGATAGATGGCTGGCTCGCAGCAACAACACATCAAGGAATCCGGGCACTTCGGATACCAAAGATGCCAACGGCAGACCACGTCGTAACAGACCAAAGCGTTGCAACAATGATGATACGGCAGTCAATGCCGGATTCAGAGGCTCTAGATCCGGTCAGCGGAAAAGCCATTTAAAAGAAGTACTCCAGCTCTGTCCATTTTGGATCGCATACTAGATCGCTCGTGTCAAATTCACGGCACCCCCGACAAGCCAGCCAATCACACCAACAGAGAATGCTGGGTGTTCAAGCAGGCCGACAAGTTAAATGTCGAAAACAAGGACAAGGGGCTGCATAGTGATGACGGGGAGTAGCCCCGGCCGCCGAACACGGGAGGACAGAAGGGGTTCCCCCCACAAGTGAAGACGGTGAACATGATATACGCAACCCACATTCCCAAGAGGGAGCGGAAGTGTGCACTAAGGGACGTCTATGCGATGGAGCCCGTCGCCCCAAAGTTCAACCCATGGTCCGCTTGTCGAATCACCTTTGATCGCAGGAACCACCCCACTAGTATCCGTCATGGCGGATCTGCCGCACTGGTCCTAGACCCCATCATCGACGGATTTCACCTCACTCCAGTCCTTATGGACGGCGGCAGCAGCCTGAACCTGCTCTATCAGGATACAGTGCGAAAAATGGGTATCGATCCCTCGAGGATCAAACCCATCAAAACCACCTTTAAGGGTGTCATCCCAGGTGTAGAGGCCCATTGCACGGGCTCAATCACACTGGAAGTGGTCTTCGGATCACCGGATAACTTCCGAAGCGAGGAGTTAATCTTCGACATCGTCCCGTTTCGCAGTGGCTATCACGCACTGCTCGGACGAACAACATTTGCAAAATTTAATGCAGTACCGCATTATGCATACCTCAAGCTCAAGATGCCAGGACCTAGGGGGGTCATAACAGTAAATGGAAACACAGAACGCTCGCTCCGCACAGAAGAGCACACTGCGGCCCTCGCAGCAGAATCACAAAGCATCCTTTTAAGGCAAACTACTAATTCGGCGTTACAGCCCCCGAACACCTTCAAGTGAGTTCAGAGTAAACTGCAACAGGACCGCCTGACACGTTCAGAGCTCGCCAAGCAATTCGGCCCCCGTCCCAGTCCCAGTCAAGCGACGAAATCCATGCCGCGTGTACATAATTACGCACTGAAAATACCATGGACATAGGCGGGGGCACGATCAGGGCACGTCCCGCAATGCGGCTTAACCGCCCTAGGGGTTGTATACCTTTATCATTTCTTTTCTCTTTCAGGGCATAACTCTCTGGAAGCCCTTTCTGGCAGTACGGTTGTCGGACACATTACAGGAAGGAACAACCAAGGCGGCACGAAACTAAGATGTACATGGGAACCCCCAGGTGGTCTCTAACAATAATTGATATACCCGCTTTCTACTATCCATGTGCAACTTGCCCTTGGATAGGACATTTCGAATAGTCCTACTTTCTGCTTATTGCACTACTTGTACCAGTACGCTTTGACGTATTATTTAAATAACAATGCATAGCATTATTCTATTATTGCATTACTTATCTTTTTTTATATGTCCATTTGCGACAATCCGCACCCGTACATTCGGGTACGGTCAGTACGCCAGGGGCTTTCGTTTACCCCATAATATGGCATGAGAAGTCCGAACACTTTCGACAGTGCGGCACCCCGAACTTATAACACTATATGCATCAGCTCCGAATCATGTCTTGGGTCAATAGTTGGGTTTGCCTGCCTCCCATGCTTTGGTATCTTACGTTCCACTATATCGGCTAAGGTAGCGGTGGGAGAACTACTGCGATTGTGTCCCGGTTCTTCCGGGCGAGCACCTCGGTAGAGAAAGCCAAAAACCGACTGTCATGATAAGGCGAGAGACTGGTCGCTGTTCAAGAGGTCTCAAGTCCTTAAAGACTTTTTCCGCTTCAGGCGAGGAGTCGGCCTTGTCCAGCTTAGGCGTGTATAGCGCCCCAAATTCGGCCTTCTGAATACTAGGGGCTTCGCCAAAATTTAAAATTGTAGACTTCTATGGCTAAGTGAGAGTGATAAAGCCTTATAGTCCGATTGCCTGGTTCGTTGCGCTGAACACCTCCCTTGAAGGACCCAAAATTGGGGTAAAGAGTGCTCAGGTTTATCCCGAACACCCCAGTACTAGTTACATGGGGGCAGAAGCCGACGACTGGCCAACTCTCAGATTTTATAAACGACCGCACAAAAGGTAATATTTTAAATTAAAAAAGCGTTGCATAGCGCAGTTGAACTCGTTTCACACTACAGGATCACATGAACATGTTCACTCAAAAATTACATCCTTGGCGCATTCATCCGCTACAAGGCGGGAACCCTTCAGGACACTCTCATAATACATCTCGGGGCAGCGATGCTCCTTGCCCTCCGGCGGCCCCTCCTTCACCAGCTTCACGGCGCCCAGCTTCGCACAGTGCACCTTCGCCCGGGCAAAAGCCCTGCGCGCACCCTCGATGCAGAGGGACCGCTTTATGACTTCAAGCCATGGGCAGGCCTCCACAAGCCACCTCACCAGACCGAAGTAGCTGCCGGACAGGGGCTCGCCAAGCCACATCCGGACTATAAGGCCCCTCATGGCCTGTTTGGCCACCTTCTGAAGCTCGACCAATTGCTTCAGCTGGTCGCTCAAGGGCATTGGGTGTTCAGTCCCAGTATAGTGAGACCAGAACAACTTTTCCGTTGAGCTCCCCTCCTCAGCTCGGTAAAACTCCACGGCATCCAGTACACTGTGAGAAAGATTTGCGAACGCTCCTGGAGAGCTCCGAACTCGGGTAAGAAAAAGGAAAGTTTCCTTCACATGCTTGCTTTGCATAATGAATGCCTTACCCGCTGCTATCTTCTTCACCGCATCAATCTCCTGGAGGGTCTTGTGGGCTTCAGCCTTGGCGCTCCAGGCGCTTTCAAGCACCTGCGCGAGCTCGGACTCTCGTGTCTTAGAGTCAAGCTCCAAGGACTCGTGTTTTTTGGCGAGAGCCTCGAGCTCTCGCTGCACCTTGCCTACTCGGGCTTCTTGGTTTTCCCGCTCAAGGCGCTCCTTGGCCGCTTTGTTCTCAGCCTCGGACAGTGCCTTCTTCAGGGTCGCCACTTCGGTCGTGGCCCCTGGCAAATTCATGATGATCCTATTATTTTACAACCGAACTTCTTTTCAAAGCATAGACAAGGTATTGCTTACCTTTGCTCTCCTCGAGCTGCCTCTTGATAAGGCCGAGCTCGTTCTCAGACCGCTCCAGGTCCTGCTTCAGTGCAGAGACCTCCGCAGTACATGTGGCAACGGGCAGCAGTGAAGCCTACACATACACATAAACATATTCTGATTAGACTCCTGAGTCATCATTTGATCATGTATTCGGCCTTTCTTCTCGAACGCCGAACAGAGCATCAGGGGCTACTATCTATGCGGTAATATTTTCTTATATTTTGATTGCTTATCTCAAAGCCTGTTAGGAGGCTGGCGCAAGCTTCGGTCAGTCCGTTTTTGACGGACTGAACTTTCTCGATCACCGCACTCATGATAGTGTGGTGCTCTTCGTCGATGGAGGCATTGTGAAGCGCTTCCAGCAAGTTGTCCGGTGCCTATGGTTGGACAGAGGACACCGGCACGGGCGGCTGGCCCCCCTTAACGGGGGATTGCCTGCCGGAGTCCGGAACCATCGAAGGTTCAGGCGCAGTGTTCGACTGAGGGCCGAACTCTGAGCCCGAGGGAGTTTTGCTCCCTTTGCGCCTAGGGTCTGGGAGGTCGCCTTGAGGCACCCCCAGGACCACCTCCCCTCGGCTCGGTGCCTTTCGAGACAACACCTCAACGTTGTCCATAGGGCGAGGGGTGGAGGCGGCTGGAAGAGAACCGATGTTCATATCCGACGAGTCCAATGAACCGCTCGACGAAGATACGTCGAGATGAGCTCGGGACGGACTGCACAATCATGTTCGGCATGAGGAGAAGCAGTGCAATAAAACATACCATGAATTACTATGATGTTCGGATACTTACGACTTCGCCAGGGGCTTGACCCTAGGTAGCCACTCGTCGTCACTGTAGGCGGCCGTCGTGGAGCAGTCCGGAGGGAGGGTCCTTCCCTTCTTGGACCCTTCGGCCTCCCCGGTTGGGTCGGCCTTCCTTTTCTTGTCTCCCCCGGCTGGGGGGAGAGAACTTTCCTCCTCCTCCTCGTTTTCGTGGGAGGAGTGCACGTCGGAGTCATCGGAAGATGAGTCCGATACAACCTTGCGCCGGAGACCCTTCCGGGTCCCCGTGGCCTTCTTCTTGGTCTTCTTCGCCGGCACCTCATAAGGTGCCGGAGCCAGCATCTCCGTTAGGAGAGCATCTGCGAGATCTTCAGGCAGGGGGGATGGGCAATTGAGCTGCTCCACTGTCTTTATCCAGTCCTGTTAATGGCATGGGAGCTTAGATCCCGCACATCATTTAACTGGGGTAAATAAATACCCTGTGAGATACAAGAACTTACCGGATTGTCATGGCGCTTTGCGCTGAGTCCGCGGTCCTCGGTGAGGGAAGGAGGTACCTCGGCGCCCTTGACAGCACCCTCCAGACGTCCTTGTGCATCGTGTCATAGAGCTCTCATAGCGTCTGGTGCTGGGCCGGGTCGAACTCCCACAAATTAAATGCCCGTCGTTGACACGAGAGAATCCGGCGGAAGAGCATGACCTGGACCACGTTGACGAGTTTGATTTTCTTGCTCATCATGTTCCTGATGCAGGTCTGGAGTCCGGTCAGCTCTACTGAAGAACCCTAGGACATGCCCTTCTCTTTCCAGGAAGCGAGCCGCGTGGGGATTCCAGATCGAAATTTGGGGGCCGCCACCCAGTTGGTGTCGCGCGGCTCGGTGATGTAGAACCACCCCGATTGCCACCCCTTTATGGTCTCCACATAGGAGCCTTCGAGCCAGGTGACGTTAGGCATTTTGCCCACCATGGCGCCTCCGCACTCTGCTTGTTGGCCGACCACCACCTTCGATTTAACATTGAAGGTTTTCAACCACGGGCCGAAGTGGGGCCTGATTCGGAGGAAGGCCTCGCACACGACGATAAACGCCGAGATGTTGAGGATGAAATTGGGGGCCAGATCATGAAAATCCAGCCCGTAGTAGAACATGAGCCCGCGGAAAAATGGGTGGAGGGGAAATCCCAGTCCGCGAACGAAGTGGGTAAGAAAAAGTACCCTCTCATGGGGTTCGGGCGTAGGGATGAGCTGCCCTACATCTGGCAGCCGGTGCGCGATATCCGCGGGCAGATATTCGGCTTCCCCGTAACTTTGTGATGTTCTCCTCCGTGACGGAGGAGACCATCCACTTGCCTCCCGCTCCGGACATGCTTAGAGTGGTTTGAGAAGAAAGACATGAACTTGGGCACTGGAGCTCGAGTGTGCAAGAATGGGTAAGTAAGGAGGAAGAAGGTGTGGGTAAAAAAGGGTGAATCCTTGTCCCTTTATAGGGGCGGAAGAGGCGATGCACCTCCCCACTTGCCTGGTAAAATCGCTTATTCCCCAAACACCGTAATTGATGGCACGGTTGGGTTACCCATGTCCGTATTGATGAGAATACCGTAATAAGGGGGACACGATCTCTGCTTTGACAAGATGTGTCAAGAAAATTGCCTCGCGATATGTGCGGTGCTGGTTGAGAAAAATGGTTCGAATAATGTTTGGGCCATGACATGATGTCGTGCTGTCAAAACGTGTCAGCAGATTTGATTTGTGGAAATATTATTCTCTCCATGGTGGTGTGTGGAACTTGTTTTGCAGAGTCGGACACTATCCTTGGGTTCAAAATCTTTTATGGAGCATTCGGAGGAGGAACCCGCCTTGCAATGTCGAAGACAAATCTGTGCGCCGGACTCATCGTCATTGAAGCCTGGTTTAGGGGCTACTGAGGGAGTCCTGGATTAGGGGGTCTCCGGACAGCCGGACTATATCCTTTGGCCGGAGTGTTGGACTATGAAGATACAAGATTGAAGACTTCGTCCCGTGTCCGGATGGGACTCTCCTTGGCGTGGAAGGCAAGCCAGGCAATATGGATATGTAGATATCCTCCCTTGTAACCGACTCTGTGTAACCCTAGCCCCCTCCGGTGTCTATATAAACCAGAGGGTTTAGTCCGTATGACAACATACAATCATACCATAGGCTAGCTTCTAGGGTTTAGCCTCTATGATCTCATGGTAGATCAACTCTTGTAATACTCATATCATCAAGAACAATCAAGCAGGACGTAGGGTATTACCTCCATCAAGAGGGCCCTAACCTGGGTAAACATCGTGTCCCCTGCCTCCTGTTACCATCCGCCTTAGACGCATAGTTCGGGACCCCCTACCCGAGATCCGCCGGTTTTGACACCGACAATCTTTGTCGAATATGTAGGAGCCAATATGAGCATCCAGGTTCCGCTATTGGTTATTGACCGGAGACATGTATCAGTCATGTCTACATAGTTCTCGAACCCGTAGGGTCCGCATGCTTAAAGTTCGATCACGGTTATATTATGAGTTTATGTGTTTTGATGTACCGAAGGAAGTTCGAAGTCTCGGATGTGACCACGGACATGACGAGGAGTCTCGAAAAGGTCGAGATATAAAGATTGATATATTGGAAACCTGTATTTGGATGTCGGAAGTGTTCCGGGTGAAATCGGGATTTTACCGGAGTACTGGGGGTTACCGGAACCCCCCCGGGGGGTTTAATGGGCCAAGATGGGCCTTAGTGGAGAAGAGGAGGGGCGGCCAGGGCAGGCCGCGTGCCCCCTCTCCCTCTAGTCCAAATTGGACAAGGAGGGGGCGCCCCCCCTTTCCTTCCTCTCTCCCTCCTCCTTCCCCTTCTCCTACTCCAACTAGGAAAGGAGGGAGTCCCACTCCTGGTGGGAGTAGGACTCCTCCCTGGCGCGCCTCCTCCTGGCCGGCCGCCTCTCCCCCTTGCTCCTTTATATACGGGGGCAGGGGGCACCTCTAGACACAACAATTGATCTCTTGGATCTCTTAGCCGTGTGCGGTGCTGTAACACCCACGATGCGGCTATATCTCCCACGTGTCGGAGCACGACTTAGAGGCATAACCGCATAGTAGGCATGTCGCAAGAGGGGTAATCTTTACACATCCCATGTACTGAATAAGAGAGGGATAAAGAGTTGGCTTACAATCGCCACTTCACACAATACATAAATATAACATTACATCATCCAGAATACAATCAAGGTCCGACTACGGAACCAAATAAAGAAAGACAACCCCTAATGCTAGATCCCCGATCGCCCCAACTGGGCTCCACTACTTATCAATAGGAAACAAAACAACACAACGAACAAGATCTTCATCGAGCTCCCACTTGAGCTGGATTGCATCACCTGCACTGGTCTCATCGGCACCTGCAACTGTTTGGAAGTATCTGTGAGTCACGGGGACTCAACAATCTCACACCCTTGCGATCAACACTATTTAAGCTTATGGGTAGGAAAAGGTAGTGAGGTGGAGCTGCAGCAACCACTAGCATATATGGTGGCTAACTTACACAAATGAGAGCGAGAAGAGAAGCAAAGCACGGTCGAGAAGCTATAATGATCAAGAAGTGATCCTGAAACTACTTACGTTCAAGCATAACACGAGACCGTGTTCTCTTCCCGGACTCCGCCGAAAAGAGACCATCACGGCTACACACGCGGTTGATGCATTTTAATTAAGTTAAGTGTCAAGTTTTCTACAACCGGATATTAACAAATTCCCATCTGCCCATAACCGCGGGCACGGCTTTCGAAAGTTCAAAACCCTGCAGGGGTGTCCCAACTTAGCCCATCACAAGCTCTCACGGTCAACGAAGGGTATTCCTTCTCCCAGGAAGACCCGATCAGGCTCGGAATCCCGGTTACAAGGCATTTCCACAATGGTAAAACAAGACCAGCAAAGCCGCCCGATGTGCTGACAAATCCTGATAGGAGTCGCACGTATCTCGTTCTCAGGGCACACCAGATGGGCAAGACGTCGGGTTGGCATAAACCCTGGTTGCCCAGGGGGCGCCGGACATCGCCTAGTTTGGACCAACACTCAGAGGAGCACTGGCCCGGGGGTTTAAAATAAAGATGACCCTTGAGTCTGCAGAACCCAAGGGAAAAAGGGCTTAGGTGGCAAATGGTAAAACCAAGGTTGGGCCTTGCTGGAGGAGTTTTATTCAAGGCGAACTGTCAAGGGGTTCCCATTATAACCCAACCGCGTAAGGAACGCAAAATCAAGGAACATAACACTGGTATGACGGAAACTAGGGCGGCAAGAGTGGAACAAAACACCAGGCATAAGGCCGAACCTTCCACCCTTTACCAAGTATATAGGTGCATTAAAGTAAACAAGATATAATAATGATATCCCAACAATAAACATGTTCCAACAAGGAACAAACTCCATCTTCACCTGCAACTAGCAATGCTATAAGAGGGGCTGAGCAAAGCGGTAACATAGCCAAACAACGGTTTGCTAGGACAAGGTGGGTTAGAGGCTTGACATGGCAATATGGGAGGCATGATATAGCAAGTGGTAGGTATCGCAGCATAGCAAAAGAGCGAGCAACTAGCAAGCAAAGATAGAAGTGATTTCGAGGGTATGGTCATCTTGCCTGAGATCCCGCAAGGAAGAAGAACGAGTCCATGAAGAAGACAAACGGACGGAGTCGAACGAATCCTCACAACTCCGGAACGGAACTGAAGCTAACGAGAGAAGCAACCCGGAACGAAGCAAGCAACATAGTAAACAACCATCACATAAACATGGCATGATGCACAACCAAGTATGATGCATGTCCGGTTTAATTATGCATGGCATGGCAAGGTGCACAAGCAAAACTACAAGTTAAGTGGAGCTCAATATGCAACAAGTTGCATATTGACGAAACACCACATTTAATTATTTAGTTCTCTCTCGTTTAAACTATTCAACAAAATTAAATGTTGTTTAAACATGGCAAGAGGTGGAGCATAAGTAAACTAAACATTTAGGCAAGTTTAAATGAGGCCGGAAATAACAAACAACAATTCCGGTAAATCCCCATATGCATTTAGTAATTTGGTGCAACAACAATTTTAAACATTTAAATGTTATTATCATGATGCGGATGACATGTTCAAGTGTTATGCAATATTTATGAAAATGTTGATAAGAGCATATTAAGAAGCATTTTTCATCGTGGTGGAAATGAAAGGGGTGCCATGGCGACGATAACGAAACGGTGCCACAGCAACGTTCTGGTTCCGACAACTCATTGAGACGTTGGTGCAAAAGAAAGTGACGGGAGCGTGTCATGCAAGGATGGTGGGGTGCTCCCGGTAACCGGGATCCCACGGGTCGACAGCGGTGTCAAACGAGGGATCAACTAACATTCATGGGGGGATAACATCTAAACATGCATCTCATACAACACCTGCATTCGTCCACGGGAGGTCATCTCGGCGGTTATACCTTTGTAGTGTGCATTATCGGAGCGGTTCGAGTTCGATGCGGTGTAGGGGAAGTAGACGTTCTCGGGACGTTCGTAGTGGAAGTAGTCATTCTCGCATGCTCTAGGGTCGATGGTAGAGGTTCTCGCGATCTCAGCGACGGTAGTGGTACATGTTTATCATTGCATGAGTTTCCGTATATGTTCGGGGTCTCGGCGAGGAACTTGATGGATCGTTGAACTTGGCGTCCCAGGAATCCCGCGTAGTTGTACACGGGTCATAGTCGAACATGACGGTTCCATTACACGGTTCTTCAGAGATGGTAGTTGTTCTCGTATCGTCGTGGAAGTAGTTGTACATGGTTGCGGCGGTAACCGAGCTTGGCGATCCGATGGGGTACTCTTAAGTCATCGTGGGGACTCGATGAATCCGTGGTCTTCGGGGCTACCGTACTTTGTGGGTCATCATGTAGATGTACTTTCGAGAGGAACTTGGCGCGTCCAAAAATATTCGGGGATTGTCCTTGGACTTGGCGGTGCTAGTATCCTCGGCAACTTGGGCGGCTCCTTAAGGCCATGGAGATGACAGGCAGCACGAGGCTGCTGGTGGAGGCAGAGCCACGACGAGGAGGTCCTGCTGGTCAGCTGCAAGTGGTGGGCGAAACGCAGGCAGCAGCAAGGCTTCGGTGTGAGGGAGAAGGAGTCGGCGAGTGGGAAGGAGAAACAGGGGAAGCGGGCGAGCAGAGTACGGGGTCGCCGGAGAAGGGGCTCGCCGACGGGCGAGGCAAGGTGGCTCCGGCGAGGGCACCGGTGGCCGGGGACGGACGAAGCAGTGACGAGGAGGCCGGGCTACGGAAGACAACATGGAGGCGCAGAAGATGAAGGAGACAGGAGGCGAGCCGCGCATGAGGTAAAAGGTCGAGGCTGGCGCTGGTCGGCGCTACGGCGGCGTCCTGCTAGTCACCGGAGCAAGCGGCGGCGAGGTGTGGCGCTGGGGCGCTCAAGGTGGCTCTGGGAGCGTGGCTCCGGTGACGTCGCTCGCTGGTGATGACCGGAGATGGAGGCAGGGCCCTCTGGCTCGAGCAGTGGCGTTGTCTCGGCGAGGTTGGCAAGGCCGAGGCGGTGGGGCGCGGAGGAGGAGAGGCGACGACGAGGGACTGGAGCGGGGGCGATGGAAGAGAGGGGCGCGCGCGTGCTGGGGGGCTCCTCTCCCTGGCGATGCGGTGTAGGCTGTGTGAGGCAGCGGGAGGAGGAACGAGGAGGAGGGAATCGAGCAGAGGCCTCTCCTGCGGCTAGGGTTAGAAATGGTTCAGGTGGGCCGGCCCAGAGTTAGGACAAGAGGGGGCCAGCTGGCCTCGGTGGGACAATGGGGAAGTGATACGTCTCCAACGTATCTATAATTTTTGATTGCTCCATGCTATATTATCTACAGTTTTGTACTATATTGGGCTTTATTTTCCACTTTTATATTATTTTTGGGACTAACCTATTAACCGGAGGCCCAGCCCAGAATTGCTGTTTTTTTGCCTATTTCAGTGTTTCGGATAAACGGAATATCAAACGGAGTCCAGACGGAATAAAATCTTCGGAAACGTGATTTTCTCACCGAACGTGATCCAGGAGACTTGGACCATACTGCAAGGGATCAAAGAGGTGGTCACGAGGGTGGGGGCGCCCCCCCCTAGGGCGCGCCCCCTGCCTCGTGGGCCCCTCGGTGCTCCACCGACGTACTCCTTCCTCCTATATTTACACACATACCCCCAAATGATCAGAACAGGAGCCAAAAACCTAATTCCACCGCCGCAACTTTCTGTATCCATGAGATCCCATCTTGGGTCCTGTTCCGGAGCTCCGTCGGAAGAGGGCCGTCATCACGGAGGGCTTCTACATCATCCTAGCCCCTCCGATGAAGTGTGAGTAGTTTACCTCAGACCTTCGGGTCCATAGTTAGTAGCTAGATGGCTTCTTCTCTCTCTTTGAATCTCAATACAAAGTTCTCCCCCTCTCTCATGGAGATCTATTTGATGTAATCTTCTTTTTGCGGTGTATTTGTTGAGACCGATGAATTGTGGGTTTATGATCAAGTCTATCTATGAATAATATTTGAATCTTCTCTGAATTCTTTTATGTATGATTGGTTATCTTTGCAAGTCTCTTCGAATTATCCGTTTGGTTTGGCCAACTAGATTGGTAGTTCTTGCCATGAGAGAAGTGCTTAGCTTTGGGTTCGATCTTGCGATGTCCTTACCCAGTGACAGAAGGGGCAGCAAGGCACGTATTGTATCATTGCCATCGAGGATAATAAGATGGGGTTTATTTCATATTGCATGAATTTATCTCTCTACATCATGTCATCTTGCTTAAGGTGTTACTCTGTTTTTAACTTAATACTCTAGATGCATGCTGGATAGCGGTCGATGAGTGGAGTAATAGTAGTAGATGCAGAATCGTTTCGATCTACTTGTCACGGACGTGATGCCTATATACATGATCATGCCTAGATATTCTCATAATTGTGCTCAATTCTATCAATTGCTCAACAGTAATTTGTTCACCCACCGTAGAATACTTATGCTCTTGAGAGAAGCCACTAGTGAAACCTATGGCCCCCGGGTCTATTCTCATCTTATCAATCTCCATCACTTTTGTATTGTTTTGCTATTTACTTTGCTTTTACTTTTTACTTTGCATCTTTATATCAAAAATACCAAAAGTATTCTATCTATCAGATCTCACTCTCGTAAGTGACCGTGAAGGGCTTGACAACCCCTAATTGCGTTATTTGCGAGTAGCTATCGCTTTGTGCAGGTACGAGGGACTTGAGCGTGGGATCCTACTGGATTGATACCTTGGTTCTCAAAAACTGAGGGAAATACTTATGCTACTCTGCTGCATCATCCCTTCCTCTTCGGGGAAAACCAACGCAAGCTCAAGACGTAGCAAGAAGGATTTCTGCCGCCGTTGCCGGGGAGTCTATGCAAAAAGTCATATACCAAGTGCCCATCACAATCCCTATCTCTCGCATTACATTATTTGCCATTTGCCTCTCGTTTTCCTCTCCCCCCAATTCACCCTTTCCATTTTATTCGCCCTCTCTCTCTATCCTCCCTCTCTATTTGCCTCTTTTGTCCGCTTGCTTTTTGTTTGCTCGTGTGTTAGATTGCTTGTTTGTCGTGACGGCTCAACCAAGATTTGGTGATCTTCACCTTAAAAGGTTAGAGGAGATCAAAAACAACGTTAGGAAGTTTATGGTTTTGCAACTTGAGCATAATAATTTCTTTAGAAACGAACTTAAAGAACAAAAAAGTTTTACGAATTATATGAATAAAGAGCTTGATGATATGTCTAAAGAATTTGAGGGTATAAGATCCCAGATTTCTCATCTAGAGAAGATCACTGCTGAAATTTCGGATATGCAAGCCACCTTAGTCAATAAGATGGCCGCTAAACCGAATATCTATGAAAATCAAGATGAAGATCTAAAAGTTATTGATGTGTCTCCAATTAAATCTTTATTTTGCAATATGAATCTTGATGAAACTGAATATGATCTTCCCTTACCTACAAGGCGTTCTAAAAATTCGGAGTATTTAGATTTTAATGATGAAATTGATGAAAGTGGGATTGAAAGAAATAAAAATCTAGATGTTGCTAAACCCACTATATTGGATTTCAAGGAATTTAATTATGAAAGTTGCTCTTTGATTGATTGTATTTCCTTATTGCAATCCGTGCTAAATTCTCCACATGCTTATAATCGAAATAAAGCCTTCACTGAACATATTGTTGATGCCTTGATGCAATCTTATGAAGAAAAACTTGAGTTGAAAGTTTCTATCCCTAGAAAACTCTATGATGAGTGGGAACCAACTATTAAAATTAAAATTAAAGATCATGAGTTTTATGCTTTGTGTGATTTGGGTGCTAGTGTCTCTACTATTCCCAAGACTTTGTGTGATTTACTAGATTTTCGTAACTTTGATGATTGCTCTCTAAACTTGCATCTTGCGGATTCCACTATTAAGAAACCTATGGGAAGGATTAATGATGTTCTTATTGTTGAAAATAGGAATTATGTGCCCATATATTTCATTGTTCTTGATATAGATTGCAATCCTTCTTGCCCTATTATTCTTGGTAGACCTTTCCTTAGAACGGTTGGTGCGATTATTGATATGAAGGAAGGGAATATTAGATTTCAATTTCCATTAAAAAAGGGCATGGAACACTTTCCAAGAAAGAAAATAAAATTACCATATGAAACTATCATGAGAGCCACTTATGGATTGCCTATCAAAGATGGCAATACCTAGATCTATTCTTGCTCGTTATGCCTAGCTAGGCGCGTTAAACGATAGCGCTTGTTGGGAGGCAACACAATTTTATTTTTATTCCTTGCTTTTTGCTCCTGTTTAGTAATAAATAAATTATTTAGCCTCTATTTTGGTAGTGTTTTTTGTGTTTAATTAGTGTTTGTGCCAAGTAGAACCGTTGGGAAGACTTGGGGAAAGTCTTGTTGAACTTGCTGTAAAAAACAGAAACTTTGGCGCTCACGAGAACTGCTGTCATTTTTATTTGAAGAGTGCTATTTAGTTAATTCTTTTTTAATATGATTAATAGATAAATTCCTCACCTCCAGCAATTTATTTTAGAATTTTTGGGGTTCCAGATCTTGCGCTAGCTACAGGTTACTACAGACTGTTCTGTTTTTGACAGAATCTGTTTTTCGTGTGTTGTTTGCTTATTTTGATGAATCTATGGCTAGTAAAATAGTTTATAATCCATAGAGAAGTTGGAATAAAGTAGGTTTAACACCAATATAAATAAAGAATGGGTTAATTACAGTAACTTGAAGTGGTCTTTTGTTTTCTTTCGCTAACGGAGCTCACGAGTTTTCTATTTTGAGTTTTGTGTTGTGAAGTTTTCAAGTTTTGGGTGAATTCTTTTGATGGATCATGGAACAAGGAGTGGCAAGAGACTAAGCTTGGGGATGCACATGGAACCCCCAAGATAATCCAAGGACACCAAAAAGTCAAAGCTTGGGGATGCCCCCGGAAGGCATCCCCTCTTTCGTCCACTTCCATCGGTAATTTACTTGGAGCTATATTTTTATTCACCAAGATGATATGTGTTTTTCTTGGAGCGTCTTGTATTATTGTGTATTTGTTTGTTAGTATGCCACAATCATCCTTGCTATACACACCTTTTGAGAGAGCCATACATGAATTAAAATTTGATAGAATACTCTATGTGCTTCACTTATATCTTTTGAGCTAAGTAGTTTTGCTCTATGTGCTTCACTTATATCTTTTGAGCTAGATAATTTTGCTCTATGTGCTTCACTTATATCCTTTGAGCTAGATAATTTTGCTCTATGTGCTTCACTTATATATTTTGAGCGTTATAATTTTGCTCTATGTGCTTCACTTAGATCATTTAGAGCACGGTGGTGGATATGTTTTAAAGAAACTATTGATCTCTCATGCTTCACTTAAATTAATTTGAGAGTCTCTTAATAGCATGGTAATTTGCCTAATAATAATATGCTTGGTATTCAAGATTTGTGAAACTCTCTTTTGAGTGTGTCGAATACTAAGAAAATATTGAAGCATGATAATTGTTTTGAGTTATGGAGGTGATAATATTAAAGTCATGCTAGTTGAGTAGTTGTGAATTTAAAGAATACTTGTGTTGAAGTTTGTGATTCCCGTAGCATGCACGTATGGTGAACCATTATGTGATGAAGTCAGAGCATGATTTATTTATTGATTGTCTTCCTTATGAGTGGCGGTCAGGGACGAGCGATAGTCTTTTCCTACCAATCTATCCCCCTAGGAGCATGCGCGTAATACTTTGCTTTGATAACTTCTAGATTTTTGCAATAAGTATATGAGTTCTTTATGACTAATGTTGAGTCCATGGATTATACGCACTCTCACCCTTCCACCATTGCTAGCCTCTCTAATACCGTGCAACTTTTGCCGGTATCATACACCTACCATATACCTTCCTCAAAACAGCCACCATACCTACCTATTATGGCATTTCCATAGCCATTCCGAGATATATTGCCATGCAACTTTCCACCATCTAGTTCATCAGGACACACTTCATCATTGTCATATTGCATATCCTGGCACACCGCCGGATGCATTCACATAGAGTCATATTTTGTTCTAAGTATCGAGTTATAATTGTTGAGTTATAAGAAAAAAAAGTGTGATGATCATCATTATTAGAGCATTGTCCCAGTGAGGAAAGAATGATGGAGACTATGATTCCCCCATAAGTCGGGATGAGACTCCGGACGAAAAAAAGAGGCCATAAAAAATATAAAAGGCCCAAAAAAATGATGAGAGAAAAAGAGAGAAGGGACAATGTTACTATCCTTTTGCCACACTTGTGCTTCAAAGTAGCACCATGATCTTCATAGTAGAGAGTCTCTCATGTTATCACTTTCATATACTAGTGGGAATTTTTCATTATAGAACTTGGCTTGTATATTCCAATGATGGGCTTCCTCAAATTGCCCTAGGTATTCATGATAAAGCAAGTTGGATGCACACCCACTTAGTTTCTTTTTGAGCTTTCATATACTTATAGCTCTAGTGCATCCGTTGCATGGCAATCCCTACTCACTCACATTGATATCTATTGATGGGCATCTCCATAGCCCGTTGATACGCCTAGTTGATGTGAGACTATCTTCTCCTTTTTGTCTTCTCCACAATCACCATTCTATTCCACCTATAGTGCTATATCCATGGCTCACGCTCATGTATTGCGTGAAGATTGAAAAAGTTTTGAAAAAGTTAGAGTATGAAACAATTGCTTGGCTTGTCATCGGGGTTGTGCATGATTTAAATACTTTGTGTGGGGAAGATGGAGCATAGCCAGACTATATGATTTTGTAGGGATAACTCTCTTTGGCCATGTTATTTTGAGAAGACATAATTGCTTTGTTAGTATGCTTGAAGTATTATTATTTTCTATGTCAATATAAACTTTTATCTTGAATCTTTCTAATCTGAATATTCATACCACAATTAAGAAGATTTGCATTGAAATTATGCCAAGTAGCACTCTGCATCAAAAATTCTCTTTTTTATCATTTACCTACTCGAGGACGAGCAGGAATTAAGCTTGGGGATGCCTGATACGTCTCCAACGTATCTATAATTTTTGATTGCTCCATGCTATATTATCTACTGTTTTGGACTATATTGGGCTTTATTTTCCACTTTTATATTATTTTTGGGACTAACCTATTAACCGGAGGCCCAGCCCAGAATTGTTGTTTTTTGCCTATTTCAGTGTTTCGGATAAACGGAATATCAAACGGAGTCCAAATGGAATAAGATCTTCGGAAACGTGATTTTCTCACCGAACGTGATCCAGGAGACTTGGACCCTACTGCAAGGGATCAAAGAGGTGGTCACAAGAGTGGGGGGCGCCCCCCTAGGGCGCGCCCCCCTGCCTCGTGGGCCCCTCGGTGCTCCACTAACGCACTCCTTCCTCTTATATATACACACGTACCCCCAAACGATCAGAACAAGAGCCAAAAACCTAATTCCACCGCCACAACTTTCTGTATTCACGAGATCCCATCTTGGGGCCTGTTCCGAAGCTCCGCCGGAAGAGGGCCGTCATCACGGAGGGCTTCTACATAATCCTAGCCCCTCCGATGAAGTGTGAGTAGTTTACCTCAGACCTTTGGGTCCATAGTTAGTAGCTAGATGGCTTCTTCTCTCTCTTTGAATCTCAATACAAAGTTCTCCCCCTCTCTCGTGGAGATCTATTTGATGTAATCTTCTTTTTGCGGTGTGTTTGTTGAGACCGATGAATTGTGGGTTTATGATCAAGTATATCTATGAATAATATTTGAATCTTCTCTGAATTCTTTTATGTATGATTGGTTATCTTTGCAAGTCTCTTCGAATTATCCGTTTGGTTTGGCCAACTAGATTGGTAGTTCTTGGCATGGGAGAAGTGCTTAGCTTTGGGTTTGATCTTGCGGTGTCCTTACCCAGTGACAGAAGGGGAAACCAGGCACATATTGTATCGTTGCCATCGAGGATAACAAGATGGGGTTTATTTCATATTGCATGAATTTATCTCTCTACATCATGTCATCTTGCTTAAGGCGTTACTCTGTTTTTAACTTAATACTCTAGATGCATGCTGGATAGCGGTCGATGAGTGGAGTAATAGTAGTAGATGCAGAATCGTTTCGATCTACTTGTCACGGACGTGATGCCTATATACATGATCATGCCTAGATATTCTCATAATTTGTTCACCCACCGTAATTTGTTCAACAGTAATTTGTTCACCCACCGTAGAATACTTATGCTCTTGAGAGAAGCCACTAGTGAAACCTATGGCCCCCGGGTCTATTCTCATCATATCAATCTCCATCACTTTTATATTGTTTTGCTATTTACTTTGCTTTTACTTTTTACTTTGCATCTTTATATCAAAAATACCAAAAATATTCTATCTATCAGATCCCACTCTCGTAAGTGATCGTGAAGGGCTTGACAACCCTAATCGCGTTGGTTGCGAGTAGCTATCGCTTTGTGCAGGTACGAGGGACTTGAGCGTGGGCTCCTACTGGATTGATACCTTGGTTCTAAAAAACTGAGGGAAATACTTACGCTACTATGCTGCATCATCCCTTCCTCTTCGGGGAAAACCAACGCAAGCTCAAGACGTAGCAGGAAGCGGGTTGGCCTGGCTCTAAGGCCCAAGTGGCCAGCTGGGCTTCTCTCTCTCCCTTACTCTAAAGAACAAAAAAACAAAAGAGAGATATCAAAGAAAAAGAAAGAGAGGTTAGGGGGAAAAGTTGGACATGTGGATAAATTCCCTGGACTCATAAAAATATGAGGAATTTAAATAAAATGGCGAAAGGAATTTTAGAGAGAATAAAGTTCACACAAAGGAACATGTTTGAATTTTTGAAGCCCATTTGAAAAGACTCTAAACGGGCTGAGATTTGAGGAGATGATCCCACACATTAGATGTGATTTATGGGGAAATTTGGGACATTTATGGATGAAGTAAAATTGCAACTCAATTCTACTAAAAGGCCCCAAAGGAAGAAATGAAGTTGAGTTGGATAAAAGAAATTTCAAGAATGGTGCAAATGTGTTATGGGTGATTCCAAGACAGTGGAATGGTTTTATATAGCTCCCTAAATATTGGGAGGATATGTTATAAAGAGAAACACCAAGTGAATTCCCTCGATTTAAATAGATCGAAAGATCTATGCAATTTATTTAGTTGAGTTGAGGTGCAAAGATTAATGACATGATGGCATGATGACATGATGCAATGCACATGATGGCATGGCAAACTGCGACACGCAAGCAAAAACAAAACACAGAACGAATCTCGGAAACCTTGGAAGGCATCTGAAGCTCCGGTCTTGGGGCGTCACAACACTCCACCACTACGAGAGGATCTCGTGCTGAGATCTAGGATGGCACCGGATAGAAAATGGAAGAGGAAGAGGTAAAACAAAGTTAACCTTGAGAGGTTAAACAATTGGAAAGCAGAATACAACGGAGATGAACGAAGTTCAAAACACTCCGTTAGAAAAGAGGAACAAGGAACATCACGAGAAACCTGTAGGTTGAAAGACCTTAGAAAAATGGGTTGCAATGGACAAGAAGTACATGCAAGCACTCCGGTTGAAACGAGATGTACAAGGAACAATAAAGATCAATTACGACAACACTCCGGTTGAAACAAGATAGAGAATGAATAAGAATGATATAATTTGGACAGCACTCCGACTGTAAATGGAAGGAATTGAACATGAACTTGAAAAGATGAGAGGATACTTGATGAAATCAACAACACACTGCCTCCGAAACTATTGAAAGAATGGAAGAAGGGGTAAGAAAGATTTCGGATAGCACTCCGGTTGAGAAGGGAGGCAAAACTAGATAAGATGAGAGAACTTGAATGAAGGACATGACACTCCGGTTGAATGGATAGACCAAGGAAAGAGCATGATCTTGGCAAAACGAGATGATAGGACGAAGAGAGCAATATCACCATGCCTCTGGAACAAATGAACGGAAAACTAGATGGTTGGAAAGAAAGAAAAAAATGGAGAAGACGAATGACAAGTCTCGCAAATAAAATTGAAAGAGAAAAAAGGTTGAACGGAGTTGTTGGAAAACCAACAACGAAAAGAGTAAGCTTGTTGTGGGCTTATGGAAAACATCTCGAAATCTTGAGGTGAAATTCTGCCACTAACGAACAACAATAGCTTGGATTGATATGAACAAGGAGACGAGAAACTTATTTCACCGGGAGGATAAATGAAGAACTTGGGTCATTTATGAGCACCATAGATAGCAACTATCCCTGGGAAAACTTTAGGTGAAATATGACCCAATATAACTCCAATGAAGAGATTGAAGGATTGAAAAGATGTCTTGAGCGAAGATAAAATGATGGATTTAACTATGTCACTCTTTGAAAACTTGTGAATCATGAAACACGAAGGGAAAATTATCAAAAATGACATAACACCGCCTCAAAAGATAAGATAGAACGAATTGGACTTTAGGATGCAAGATGAATAATGCTTGAACTCCTATGAAAAGAATCTCAATGAACACTTTGAGAAGGAATTACATCCTTGATGAACCATCATGTAGAGCCTCCCTGAAAAACTCCGGTAATAAAAGAATGATCAAACGAAATGAAGGATGAAAAGAATAAGGTTGAAGCCTTGCAATGATTAGATGGATCTTTGTGATGATGAGAGCTTGGAACTTCGGGAAAAGAAAAGATGAAACAATTGAAAACGAGAATTTATTCATCATGAACAAACTTCGAAGGAAGGAATTGATCACTTGGAAGAAAACAAGACTAAGAATTACATTATGCTTATCCTTCACCAATTTAAATTGATGACAAGCAACGGATTTGGCATACTAGGCATACTACTTATTCTCATAGAAATGATTAAGAGAGATATGGCGTAAACTTGGGAAGGTCTTCAACGATCCACCGGTAGGATTGAAACAACGAATAAATTGATATGATAACAACGGAAGAGAATCCTGGAAGAACCACCATAAGAATTGAAAAACGAATGAAGTAAAGGGATGAATCACCAGTAAGAATTAGCAAATGAACGAAGATACATGAGAGAGTTTAGATACATGAGAACGAAGTGATCACGAGCTGATAAGAGGATATTTGAATGAAGCACCGGTAGGTTTGAAGAACGAGAGCTGAAAGCTGGAATGAATAATCCTGAGATGATGGACTCCGGAGAAAAACAAACTGAAAAGACTCCTGAATTGCTCCGGAAGGGTGAAAAGGATTCTCGCAATTGAAAACAATTATGAGAGGATGGCATGAAGCTAGAACCACGAGTCTTCGAGAGAACGGACCAAGATTTAGAGGAAACACTTCTTCGGTCTTCAAGTGTTGAGAATGACGACGAGAAACACCACCATGAATTATTTAGACACTCCAGAAGAATCAAAACGAAGAGGTTGAGCCAACGATGAAAAGAATTTGACCGATCTTGGAGAAATACATAAGACTGATGATAATTCATTCTTACATCAAACTTAGAAATGATTTTGAGAATAACTCCGGGAAAATTAGAAGAGTCGGGTAAGATCCTGGGAAAAGACCTGTGGGTTAGGGCCCACTGAAAAGAAACACCATTGAAGGATTTAAAAGAGAGATTGCACCAGTTGAATAAAATGGCTTGAATGAGATAACAACCTCGAAATAGCTTGAACAGTTTAGGAATGAGAACACGAATCTTCAGAGATATCTTCAGCACTCCGGAACAATTGAATAACGAGAAGTGAAAGATTAAGAGGTGCAACGACATGGGAAAACATTTGAAACAAAGAAAGGAATATGATCAACACCAAAAACTTGAGTTGAATCCACCGGAGAAGAAAAGAATGACGATGATGAACTTGAAGAGCAATCTTCACGAGAACCACCGGGTAAGAACATTGACGGAAAAGAATGGAGAGACGTCGCATCAATAAGATGGATACTCAATTAAGAGATCTGAGTCCTTGAATAAAAAAGGATGGGAGGGCGGGAAAACAAAGGCAGCTTGGGATGAATGAAAAGAACACCGTTGAGAGAACTTAGAACAGATCTTGCGGATGTTGAAAATGATCGGATCCACTTGAAGAGAAGCACACCGGTTAAAAAGAATTAACATGACAATCTCGATTATCATGAAGGATTAGCATCCACATAGAAATATGAGAACACCGCTTAGGGAAGGTATGGAATCAACACTTGACATTGAAGCAACTCGAATACCACAATCAAAACAAAAAACAAAGGATTGGCTTGCAAAATAAGCCGGAATCAAACATATGATAGATCCCATATCGTATCATGTGTCTGTTGGAAAGATATCCTATGATATACCTGAATTCCCACTTATAAACTCCTGAAACTTTCCGGTTATGCAATCATGTGTTGGGGATACAGGGGAAGCATAATATCTCACCCAAAACTAGCAAATCCTACATCCAGCTGTATCCATCCTTCAACACAAAACCAAGAAACCTTTGGAAATCGTTTACCTCAACCTTCGAAAAGCATCTGTTATACGAGTTATGGCAATACTCCTGAACTCCCGCCCCAGTACTGGGTGGCGTCGAGGTTATCTCACCAACAACTGCATAAAGAGATTTTCGATGTCGGCGAACTCATGTATTCCAGAACTGCAACGATAAATTTGTGACGACAACACCTTGGAGCTCAACTCCCCAGGACACTGCCACAACCCCTAAATGTCAGGAGGCACCAAGAACAATGTTCTCATCACAAAACCATCGGAACGATTCCAAGATACCCGCGTGATCCTAAAAAAATTAGTGAAATTTGAGGAGAGAAAGAGTCAAAACTCTACGTCAGGAGGCCTCACCAGAGCGACGAAGGGACTGAGGAGTAAAAAGAATCCTACTCTCCGATATATATAATCCTAAAAGACTCAAAACATTTTTCTAGACTCGACAACATCAGCGATTTGATCAAGCAGGGGGCTCCTAAGTTGGGGAAGGCTCTGATTACCAACTTGTAACACCCACGATGCGGCTATATCTCCCACGTGTCAGAGCACGACTTAGAGGCATAACCGCATAGTAGGCATGTCGCAAGAGGGGTAATCTTTACACATCCCATGTACTGAATAAGAGAGGGATAAAGAGTTGTCTTACAATCGCCACTTCACACAATACATAAATATAACATTACATCATCCAGAATACAATCAAGGTCCGACTATAGAACCAAATAAAGAAAGACAACCCCTAATGCTAGATCCCCGATCGCCCCAACTGGGCTCCAATACTGATCAATAGGAAACGAAACAACACAACGAACAAGATCTTCATCGAGCTCCCACTTGAGCTGGATTGCGTCACCTGGACTGGTCGCATCGGCATCTGCAACTATTTGGAAGTATTTGTGAGTCACAGGGACTCAGCAATCTCACACCCTCGCGATCAAGACTATTTAAGCTTATGGGTAGGAAAAGGTAGTGAGGTGGAGCTGCAGCAACCACTAGCATATATGGTGGCTAACTTACGCAAATGAGAGCGAGAAGAGAGGCAAAGCATGGTCGAGAAGCTATAATGATCAAGAAGTGATCCTGAAACTACTTACGTTCAAGCATAACACGAGACCGTGTTCTCTTCCCGGACTCCACCGAAAAGAGACCATCACGGCTACACACGCGGTTGATGCATTTTAATTAAGTTAAGTGTCAAGTTTTCTACAACCGGATATTAACAAATTCCCATCTGCCCATAACCGCGGGCACGGCTTTCGAAAGTTCAAAACCCTGCAGGGGTGTCCCAACTTAGCCCATCACAAGCTCTCATGGTCAACGAAGGATATTCCTTCTCCCAGGAAGACCCGATCAGGCTCAGAATCCCGGTTACAAGGCATTTCGACAATGGTAAAACAAGACCAGCAAAGCCGCCCGATGTGCCGACAAATCCCGATAGGATTTTCATGTATCTCGTTTTCAGGGCACACCGGATGGGCAAGACGTCGGGTTGGCATAAACCCTGGTTGCCCAGGGGGCGCCGGACATCGCCCAGTTTGGACCAACACTCAGAGGAGCACTGGCCCAGGGGTTTAAAATAAAGATGACCCTTGAGTCTGCAGAACCCAAGGGAAAAAAGGCTTAGGTGTCAAATGGTAAAACCAAGGTTGGGCCTTGCTGGAGGAGTTTTATTCAAGGCGAACTGTCAAGGGGTTCCCATTATAACCCAACCGCATAAGGAACGCAAAATCAAGGAACATAACACCGGTATGACGGAAACTAGGGCGGCAAGAGTGGAATAAAACACCAGGCATAAGGCCGAGCCTTCCACCCTTTACCAAGTATATAGGTGCATTAAAGTAAACAAGATATAATAATGATATCCCAACAATAAACATGTTCCAACAAGGAACAAACTCCATCTTCACCTGCAACTAGCAACACTATAAGAGGGCCTGAGCAACGCGGTAACATAGCCAAACAACGGTTTGCTAGGACAAGGTGGGTTATAGGCTTGACATGGCAATATGGGAGGCATGATATAGCAAGTGGTAGGTATCGCGGCATAGCAAAAGAGCGAGCAACTAGCAAGCAAAGATAGAAGTGATTTCGAGGGTATGGTCATCTTGCCTGAGATCCCGCAAGGAAGAAAAATGAGTCCATGAAGAAGACAAACGGACGGAGTCGAACGAATCCTCACAACTCCGGAACGGAACCGAAGCTAACGAGAGAAGCAACCCAGAAAGAAGCAAGCAACATAGTAAACAACCATCACATAAACATGGCATGATGCACAACCAAGTATGATGCATGTCCGGTTTAATTATGCATGGCATGGCAAGGTGCACAAGCAAAACTACAAGTTAAGTGGAGCTCAATATGCAACGAGTTGCATATTGACGAAACACCACATTTAATTATTTAGTTCTCTCTCGTTTAAACTACTCAACAAAATTAAATGTTGTTTGAACATGGCAAGAGGTGGAGCATAAGTAAACTAAACCTTTAGGCAAGTTTAAATGAGGCCAGAAATAACAAACAACAATTTCGGTAAATCCCCATATGCATTTAGCAATTTGGTGCAACAACAATTTTAAACATTTAAATGTTATTATCATGATGCGGATGACATGTTCAAGTGTTATGCAATATTTATGAAAATGTTGATAAGAGCATATTAAGAAGCATTTTTCATCGTGCCACGCCGACGATAACAAAACGGTGCCACGGCAACGTTCCGGTTCCGACAACTCATTGAGACGTCGGTGCAAAAGAAAGTGACGGGAGCGTGTCATGCAAGGATGGTGGGGTGCTCCCGGTAACCGGGTTCCCACGGGTCGACGGTGGTGTCAAACGAGGGACCAACTAACGTTCACGGGCGGATAACATCTAAACATGCATCTCATACAACACCTGCATTCGTCCACGGGAGGTCATCTCGGCGGTTATACCTTTGTAGTGTGCATTATCGGAGTGGTTCGAGTTCGATGCGGTGTAGGGGAAGTAGACGTTCTCGGGACGTTCGTAGTGGAAGTAGTCGTTCTCGCATGCTCTAGGGTCGACGGTAGAGGTTCTCGCGATCTTGGCGACGGTAGTGGTACATGTTTCTTGTTGCACGAGTTTCCGTAGATGTTCGGGGTCACGGCGAGGAACTTGATGCATCGTTGAACTTGGCGTCCGAGGAATCCCGCGTAGTCGTACACGAGTCATAGTCGAACTTGACGGTTCCATTACACGGTTCTTCGGAGACGGTAGTTGTTCTCGTATCGTTGTGGAAGTAGTTGTACTTGGTTGCGGCGGTAACCGAGCTTGGTGATCCAGTGGGGTACTCTTAAGTCGTCGTGGGAACTCAATGAATCCGTGGTCTTTGGGGCTACGGTACTTGGCGGGTCATCATGTAGATGTACTTTCGAGTGGAACTTGGCGCGTCCAAAAATCTTCGGGGATTGTCCTTGGACTTGGCGGTGCTAGTCTCCTCGGTTCAACAATGATATGCAAAGGCCAAAACAACCGGCAACTTGGGCGGCTCCTTAAGGCCATGGAGATGACAGGCAGCAGGAGGCTGCTGGTGGAGGCAGAGCCACGACGAGGAGGTCCTGCTGGTCAGCTGCATGTGGTGGGCGAAACGCAGGCAGCAGAAAGGCTTCGGCGCGAGGGAGAAGGAGTCGGCGAGTGGGAAGGAGAAACAGGGGAAGCGGGCGAGTAGAGTACGGGGTCGCCGGAGAAGTGGCTCGCCGGCGGGTGAGGCAAGGTGGCTCCGGCGAGGGCACCGGTGGCCGGGGACGGACGAAGCAATGACGAGGAGGCCAGAAGATGAAGGAGGCAGGAGGCGAGCCGCGCGTGAGGTTAGAGGTCGAGGCCGGCGCTGGTCGGCGCTACGGCGGTGTCCTGCTTGTCACCGGAGCAAGCGGCGGCGAGGTGTGGCGCTGGGGCGCTCAAGGTGGCTCTGGGAGCGTGGCTCCGGTGATGTCGCTCGCTGGTGACGACCGGAGACGGAGGCAGGGCCCTCAGGCTCGAGCAGTGGCGTTGTCTCAGTGAGGTTGGCAAGGCCGAGGCGGCGGGGCACGGAGGAGGAGAGGCGACGGCGAGGGACTGGAGTGGGGGCGATGGAAGAGAGGGGTGCGCGCGTGCTGGGGGGCTCCTCTCCCTGGTGATGCGGTGCAGGGTGTGTGAGGCGGCGGGAGGAGGAACGAGGAGGAGGGGATCGAGCAGAGGCCTCTCCTGCGGCTAGGGTTAGAAATGGTTCAGGTGGGCTGGCCGAGAGTTAGGACAGGAGGGGGTCAGCTGGCCTCGGTGGGACAGTGGGGAAGCGGGCAGGCCTAGCTCTAAGGCCCAAGTGGCCAGCTGGGCTTCTCTCTCTCCCTTACTCTAAAGAACAAAAAAACAGAGATATGAAAGAAAAAGAAAGAGAGGTTAGGGGAAAAAGTTGGTCATGTGGATAAATTCCCTGGACTCATAAAAATATGATGAATTTAAATAAAATGGCGAAAGGAATTTTAGAGAGAATAAAGTTCACACAAAGGAACATGTTTGAATTTTTGAAGCCCATTTGAAAAGACTCTAAACGGGCTAAGATTTGAGGAGATGATCCCACACATTAGATGTGATTTATGGGCAAATTTGGGACATTTATGGATGAAGTAAAATTGCAACTCAATTCTACTAAAAGACCCCAAAGGAAGAAATGAAGTTGAGTTGGATAAAAGAAATTTCAAGAACGGTGCAAATGTGTTATGGATGATTCCAAGACAATGGAATGGTTTTATATAGCTCCCTAAATATTGGGAGGGTATGTTATAAAGAGAAACACCATGTGAATTCCCTCGATTTAAATAGATCGAAAGATCTATGCAATTTATTTAGTTGAGGTGAGGTGCAAAGATTAATGACATGATGGCATGATGACATGATGCAATGCACATGATGACATGGCAAGATGCGACACACAAGCAAAAAACAAAACACACTATGAATCTCGGAAACCCTGGAAGGCATCTGAAGCTGCGGTCTTGGGGCATCACAGGTGCCCCCCTCCACCATAGTCCACCTCGATAATATCGTAGCAGTGCTTAGGCGAAGCCCTACGTCGGTAGAACATCATCATTGTCACCACGCCATCGTGCTGGCGGAACTCTCCCTCAAAGCTCGACTGGATCGGAGTTCGAGGGATGTCATCAAGCTGAATGTGTGCTGAAGTCGGAGGTGATCGGTCGGATCGTGAAGACGTACGACTACATCAACCGCGTTGTGCAAATGCTTCCGCTTTCGGTCCACAAGGGTACGTGGACAACACTCTCCCCTCTCGTTGCTATGCATCACCATGATCCTGTGTGTGCGTAGGAATTTTTTTCGAAATTACTACGTTCCCCAATAGTATGCTCTTCCTACAAAATGGCCCAGCAGATAACGTCACAATTTGGTCTGTTCGCCGAGTGCGTGTTGAAAACTATACCTCTTTGGTGAAGGCAGGGTGTCGGTGTCAAAACTGGCGGATCTCGGGTAGGGGGTCCCGAACTGTGCGTCTAGGCCGGATGGTAACAGGAGGCAAGGGACATGAAGTTTTACCTAGGTTCGGACCCTCTTGATGGAGGTAAAACCCTACGTCCTGCTTGATTAATATTGATGATATGGGTAGTACAAGAGTAGATCTACCACGAGATCGGAGAGGCTAAACCCTAGAAGCTAGCCTATGGTATGATTGTTGTTCTGTATTTTGTCCTACGGACTAAAACCCTCCGGTTTATATAGACACCGGAGAGGGTTAGGGTTACACAAAGTCGGTTACAATGGTAGGAGATCTACATATCTGTATCGCCAAGCTTGCCTTCCACGCCAAGGAAAGTCCCTTCCGGACACAGGACGAAGTCTTCAATCTTGTATCTTCATAGTCTAGGAGTCCGGCTGAAGGTATAGTCCGGCCATCCGGACACCTCCTAATCCAGGACTCCCTCAGTAGCCCCTGAACCAGGCTTCAATGACGACGAGTCCGGCGCGCAAATTGTCTCCGGCATTGCAAGGCGGGTTCCTCCTCCAAGTACTTCATAGAAGATTTTGAACACAAAGATAGTGTCCGGCTCTGCAAAATAAGTTTCTACATATTGCCATAGAGAGAATAATATTTACACAAATCTAATCTGCTGACGTATTCTATAGTGTGACATCGCACCACGGCCAAGCCTTTATTCAAGTCGTTTTATTGTCCCACCTCAGCGCGTCATGCGAGGCAGTTTCCTTGGCACGTCTTGTTAAAGTAGAGATCGTGTCCCCTTATTCCTGGATTCTCATTAATACGGGCATGGGTAACCCAACCGCTTCTAGGACTCCTAGACTATAGGCAAGTCCAAACGGCCACAGAGAGGACGCTTGATATTCACCTTCTTTATAAAGGGACAAGGCTTTTATTTTTCCTCCCGTGCTCAATCGAATCCTTCCCCCACCTCAAGCTCAAACACCCAAAGTTCAGGTCAGGTGCTCCGAACCTTCAATCATGTCCGGATCTAGCCTTCAAGGCCGATGGGTGCCTTCCTCCGTCACGGAAGAAGACATCAAAAAGTTGAGGGAGGCCAGATATCTGACCGCCGAGGTTTTGCATCGGCTGCCTGCCCGAGGGCAGGCCGTCCCCTCCCCCGAACCCAACGAGAACGTCGTGTTCGTCTCCCACTTCCTCCGAGGTCTAGGCCTTGCTCTGGATTCTTTCGTCAGGGGTTTGATGTTTTATTACGGGCTAGATTTTCATGATCTAGCTCCGGACTCCTTTCTTCATATCACGACATTTATTGTCGTGTGTGAGGCCTTCCTCCGAGTTACCCCCTCACTTTGGCCTGTGGCTCAAGACCTTTGAAGTAAAGCCGAATATGATCAAGGGGCAACATGCAACGTGTGGAGGTGCCTCAATATGCAAGATGACGGGAGCTCCATGGCCCAAAGGTTCCATTCGAGAGGTGTCTGAATTATGGCAACAGGAGTGGTTCTACATCACGGCTCCTAGAAGTGCCAAGTGGGCGGCCTTCCCTGTTTTCCGCTCGGGCCCTCCACCACAACTGATGTCATGGATCAGCAGAGGTCTGAGCTGGGGTCCAGCCAAGGACGTGCCTATACTGCAAAGCCGCATTCGAGATCTCTTCAATGGAGATTTTAGTTTGGTTGCGGTAATACAAGTTATGCTGGTTCGTCAAGTCCAGCCTTGCAAACGCCGCCCCTTTGCTTGTGGGAGTTCAATCCCGAGGGACCGCGTGTCATCCAAAATTTCCTCGGCCTGACACACGAGGAGATGTACAAGTCATTCTTCGGACCTCACGTAGGGTGTCCGGAAATCACCGAGGACGTGGGCCTGAGCAGTAACCGCGCCGCCGAACAAGTAAGGAATCTTCCGGCCGAACATACTATCTCTCATTTGTTACGAAGTTATTTCTGAGAGTTTGCTTTTTGACCAGGACTAGCTAACAAAGGCGAAGTTGATTCGGTGTTCGGCCCCCCTCCCTGAGGGCTTGGACAATCCGGTATTGGAAAAGATGCTCCAGGTCGCACCTTGCCCGGAGCCCTTGAAGGAAGATACTGGGGAGGATAATACGGGCGGACGTGGGCCCCCAACGCTGCCCATTCTAACCGAGGGAGTGAGCATCTCCATGAAGGAAGATGACCGGAGGAGGAAAAGGACTGCGCCCGGGGATTCAGACGCCGAAGCTTCCAAACGGGAGAAGAAGTCTCCCACAGAGGGTCCTACCTTGGGGGTGCTTTTGCCGCACAAAGTCCGCGGGGGGATCAATTCTCCAGCGAGTCGTAAGTGACCCGAAATACTTTAATAGTACAGGTATGCCATCTTCTTCTTCTGAGAAAATAACCACCGCATATATCTTTGCAGTTCGAGCCTTAGCCCCTCTCAAATGAGCTCGTCTTCGGGGGATCTTCTTCCAGAGATGATGGAGAGCGAAACGCCTCCTCCGGACTCCTCCGCTCCAGAAGCGGGTGACCCCGAAGTGTCGTCGCGGAGGGCCTCTCCGAGTCCGGTGAGGCCAGAAGATAATCCCATAGACCCCCGAAGCTCCCAGTGTCCGGCTCCCGAAGAGAGCGGAAAAAAGAGTCCGGCACCGTCTAGTGTGCGATCGGATGTTCTGAGGGAGTTGGTGGGGCGAGCGGCCATCTCAGATGGACACCGTGTGCTGATGAATACGGTGATGGAGAGAATCTCGTCCGCCGAAAGCGGATTGCATGAAGCTTTTATGAGTCTACTGACAGGCTTTGAGGTACGTAAAATAATGTATGATAGTCCTGCACATGCTAGGTGTGCCCTGTGTAGATAGTAGCCCCTGAGACTCTGGTTGTCATCGGAAACGACGACGAACAGAGGATCATATTCCCAGGTAATAGCCATACTGCCTCTATGTGCAGGTGATGGAAGCTCCGGTGGCTAGCCGGACTAGCGAGTTTGCCCATTTAAAATGGCAGTTGGATGCGGCAGACGCCGACATCGAGCTTGTTAACAAAAGGCTTGACGAGGCACAGGGTAAGTGTCATTATCTGGTAAACGCCACATAGTAAGAGCAGCAGGATGCCAGTATCTTTAATATGTTGTAACTGCAGATGGAGCTGCCACTGTTAAAGCCTTGCGGGCAGAACTTGCCCGAGCCAAGGAACAAGCGAGGTTTGGTAATGCGGCTGCTTTGAAGGCGGCCGAAGATTTGAAAACCGAGAAGGCCGCGCATGGCGAGAGCCGAGATAAGATGGCCAAGATGGCCATAGAATTGAAAGCCGCCGCCGACCGTTGCCGGGTTCTTGAAAAGGAAAACCTAGCGAAGGCATCGGACCTTGAGAAGGCTGCTGCGACGAGAAAAGACATCCGCTCTGCTATGAGGGCGAAGAAGGAGGAGCTGCGGGAAGCCAGGGATATTGTAGCTGGGAAATCCTTTATGTTGCGGAGGAAGTTCGGAGATCCACGGTATGCCTCTCTGGATCGGCTGTGGAGTTCGGAGGATGTGTATATGGATTTGGCGGCGAGCGCTGCCGATGCGGCCAAGTACTTCCAGGGTCAAACGGACCGTGAAGTGGACTAGCTGTTTTGGACACAATTCCATTCTCCCGAGCGTCCGCTTTCATTGACTGACCAATTAGCCGAATGGGCCGAACTGAATAGGTTGTCCGGACTTTCCATGAGGTCTGTTGTGGATCAGCTATGGCCGGAAAGGCCAAAACCGAACAGCTATTTCAGCTTGGTGCAGCAGCTCCTTGACGTGGTGCCGTGCATTAATGCGACAAAGAGGTCGGCGTGCATAGAGGGCTCACGGATGGCCTTTGCCCGTGTTAAAGCATACTGGGCGGAGATGGATGCTACCACTGTTGCAGCGCGGGATTCGGCCATAGGTCGAATGGCTGCTGAGCACTACTTTGAAGAAGTTCTTGAGGGTGCTCGTTTGATAGAGACCCAGTGCTCAAAAAATATTATGTTTGAGTGATATGTAATCTCATTGTAAGCGAAATGCTTTTATAAATTTTTATAAGGCTATTTTTATACTTTTGCCTGAAAGTAATATGATGCCTCCTGGGCGGCCGTTTATGTATACATGTGTATAACCTGAAAGATTGCAGCCGTCTGCTTCAACCCCCACGCATATAATGCGGAGGTGCTCGCAAAAAACATGCGTTCACACATAACCCAACGTCTTGGTCCTATTAAGGAGGTGATAGGGGAGCGAGCGAGGCAACTGGACTATAATGCTTTAGCACTTTCACTTAGCCATAGGAGTTTGACAGTGGGGCTACTAGATAGCCCCTGGTGGCTCCGCACTCTCCCGATCCCGGGGTGCGTACATGCCTGGCCGGAAAACGGCCCTTCATTAAGGCGGAGGAATTCTAACATTCCAACAGGTCATCGAGTGGTTGACCAGTCTCACGCTATATCATGACAGACAGTTTTCGGTTTTCTCTACTGAGGTGCTCGTCCGGATGAACCAGGGCACAATCGCAGTAGTTCTCCTGGTGCTACCTTAGCCGGTAAAGCGGAACGTAAGGCACAAAAACACAGGAGCCGGGCAAACCCAACATTTGACCAAAGACAATGATTCGGAGTTGATGCATATAGGGCCAAACTCGCGACGCCGAACACTCCCTAAGGTATTCGGTCTTTGTGGTATAAACCGGGCCTAAATAATGGCCTTTGTAAGAAGCCCCTTTTGTCTAGGTACGTGCATTGTTCTGGCGTGGCCACATGCCAAGACGTCAGCATCCTTCTCAATGGTGGATATGCATCAACAAGAGACAGTAAAAAAGGTTTACGCAGGGTCTTAATCTAAAAAGAATCCTTGGAGCGGGTCCCTGCTGCACGTCTGCGCCTGTGTCTCCGTTGTGCCGTATCCTGGACGGGTGTAGCACGATGACCGTCTGTAAAAGAGAGGAATTTAGGTGAAAAAGTTGTCATGCAAAAAGATAGTTTTTAAAGAAACCATGTATAATTCAAGATGAGAAGAAATTGCCACTTGTCTGCGCGCATTGAGCCCCTTGTATTGAAAAATAGGGGTGTGACCATTTATTCGGTATAAATAGCGGCGCCGGACTTGATTAGTTGTGTCTGACGTCTTGACGACCTATTGGATGCTTTCGCTGGTCCGGGCGTCTGTAGTGTGCGGCTGCCAAGGCAGCCGCACTCTCTTGGCACGCAGAGATTGCTTGATATTTCCGTTCACTGAAATGATGCCACGTGGACTGGGCATCTTGAGTGTGAGGGAGGCGTAGTGTGGTATTGCATTAAAGTGAGCGAAAGCTTCGCGTCCGAGCAGTGCTTGATAGCCACTTTGAAACAGAGCGATGTGGAAGGTTAAATGCTCGTGACGGAAGTTATCGGTGGAGCCGAATATAACTTGTAGTAGGAGGGAGCCCGTACAACGAGCCCCTGGGCCTGGCGTTACTCCTTTGAAGGTAGTATTGCTATGGCGAATTTTTGTTGGGTCTAACCCCATCCCGCGGATTGTATCATGATATATTAGGTTTAGATTGCTGCCACCGTCCATCAAGACTCGTGTGAAGTGATATCCGCCAATTACTGGGTCTAATACCAGGGCAGCCCATCCTGCGCGTCGGATACTTGCTGAGTAATCGCGATGGTCGAAAGTGATCGGTTGAGACGACCAGTGGCAGGACTTCGCAGTGACAGGCACTTGGGTATATTTTCCTGGGAGTGCCGCGTTGTTTTTTCCCTTGATCACGTGTAACATGTTTACTGTTTTGACTTCTGGTGGAAATTTCTTTTGTTCCCCAGTGTCTTGCTTGGGAGGCTCGTCCTCATCTTCACTTGGTGTATCCTCCCCCTTGTGTACGGCGTTGAGCTTGCCGGACTGCTTGAAGACCCAACATTCTCTGTGGGTATGATTAGCAGGTTTACCAGGGGTACTATGGATCTGACATACTTGGTCCAGAATTTTGTTGAGGCTGGACAGTTCATCCCTGGTTCCTTTAAAGGGCGGCTTTTGACCTGGCCGAGAGCTTTTGAATCCGGTGTTTACTGTCGTGCCCTTCGTGCTATCTTCTTTATTTCGGCGTTTGTTATTGCTGTTGCGCCGTGATTTCCCATTTCCATCTCTAACTTCAGATGTACTAGGGTCGCTGGTGCTGCATCTGGCTAGCCAGCTGTCCTCACCCGTGCAAAAGCGGGTCATGAGGCTTGTTAATGCGGCCATCGTTCTCGGCTTATTTTGGCCGAGGTGTCTGGCGAGCCATTCGTCACGGACGCTATGCTTAAAAGCTGCCAAGGCTTCGGCGTCCGGACAGTCGATAATCTGGTTCTTTTTAGTAAGGAACATGTTCCAAAGCTTTCGGGCTGACTCTCCGGGCTGTTGAGTTATATGACTCAAATCGTCCGCATCCGGAGGTCAGACATAAGTCCCTTGAAAATTTGCCCGAAAGGCGTCTTCGAGCTCTTCCCAACTTCTAATGGAGCTTTCGGGGAGGCCTTTAAGCCAGTGACGAGCTGGCCCTTTGAGCTTGAGGGGTAAGTACTTGATGGCGTGGAGATCATCTCCTCGAGCCATATGGATATGAAGGATGTAGTCCTCAATCCAGACCCCAGGGTCTGTTGTTCCGTCGTATGTCTCTATGTTTATGGGTTTGAATTCCTCTGGAAATTCGTGGTCCAGCACCTCATCGGTGAAACATAGGGGGTGTGCGGCACCCCTGTAGCTGGGTGTACCGCGTTGTTCGGATGTTTGTTGTGTTGCGTTGTATGCTGGGGCGCGCTTGCGTGGTCCATAGATGGATCTTGTTGCGCCATCCTTTGGGTGCGAGCCCTCGCATGGGTCGCGTGTTGTATTGTGAGTGGCGTTGTATGCCGCTCTGTGTTGGTAGAGGGGTCATCTATCCGGCCAGGTGGCTGCTTTGATATTTGGTTGTGGGAGGTCTGAGGCCTCCTCATCGAATTCACGTACCAGCTTCCGCTTTGGGTAGCTCTTGGAGGGGCGATTGTCGCCGTACATCGCTGTTGTGTTGAGTATTTTACTCCATCTGATTTGGAGTGTGTCTTGCGCAGCCTTGAGCCTTTGCTTCTGCTTTTTAAGACTCCTCGCGGTGGCAACAAGCCTTTTACGGTCATTCTGCTGCTCCGGGTGCCTGTCCGGCGTTATGTCGTCCGGACCATTATCCTTGATAGAATTTATTTGTTCGGTTTGATTATCCGGATTGCCGTTGTCCGGCAGCGGTTCACCCTGCTCCAGTGCTGGGTCTGTGTGATCGTTATTTCTGTCGAGGTGGGATTTGGGGCGGCGCTTGCGTCGCTGCTTTGACTGCTTCTCGAGGGAACAAGCCTTCGGTGCGTCCTTCCGCTCCTCGTCGTCATCTTTTGGTGCGTCCACCATGTATACGTCATATGACGAGGTGGCTTTCCAGGGCCCAATAGGCGCTGGTTCTTCATCGTCTCCTTCATCGGCGTCCATACCGTCGATGTCTTCGGAGTCGAAGTCGAGCATGTCGGTTAAATCGTCGACAGTGGCTACAAAGTGGGTGGTGGGTGGGCTTTGAATTTCTTCATCGTCCGTATCCCAACCTTGCTGACCGTAGTCCGGCCAGGGCTCTCCTGATAAAGAGAGAGACTTTAGTGTCTTCAGAATATCGCCGAAAGGCGAGTGCTAAAAGATGTCCGCGGCAGTAAACTCCATGATCGGCGCCCAATCGGATTCGATCGGCAGGGGCGCGGAGGGTTCGGAGTCCGGAGAGGAGTCCGGCTCCTTGGAGTCACGAGTCTCGCGGAGTGCGGGGCTGGTGTTCGGCTCGATCGCCGTTGGGATCGCAACCCCCGAGGTGGCGTCTAACCACCCATCCTCGATCGGCGCAGTTGGCTCCGAATTAAGGGTCGAAGCCGATGCGGGTGCGGCCTCCAGGACACTGTTCAGCGGCAGAGCTAGATCATGCTCGTCGTGACAGTGTGGCGCGCTCGGTAGTGGCTCAAATCCGTCGAAGCTCAAGTCCCCGCGGATGTCAGCCGTGTAGTTTAAACTTCCAAATCTGACCTGACGGCCAGGGGCATAGCTTTCGATCTGCTCCAGATGGCCAAGTGAATTGGCCCGTAATGTGAAGCCGCCGAAGACGAAGATCTGTCCGGGGAGGAAGGTCTCACCCTGGACTGCATCGCTATTGATGATCGTAGGAGCCATCAAGCCTGACGGCGACGACACAGAGGAACTCTCAATGAAAGCACCAATGTCGGTGTCAAAACCGGCGGATCTCGGGTAGGGGGTCCCGAACTGTGCGTCTAGGCCGGATGGTAACAAGAGGCAAGGGACACGAAGTTTTACCCATGTTCGGGCCCTCTTGATGGAGGTAAAACCCTACGTCCTGCTTGATTAATATTGATGATATGGGTAGTACAAGAGTATATCTACCACGAGATCGGAGAGGCTAAACCCTAGAAGCTAGCCTATGGTATGATTGTTGTTCTGTATGTTGTCCTACGGACTAAAACCCTCCGGTTTATATAGACACCGGAGAGGGTTAGGGTTACACAAAGTCGGTTACAATGGTAGGAGATCTACATATCCGTATCGCCAAGCTTGCCTTCCACGCCAAGGAAAGTCCCTTCCGGACACGGGACGAAGTCTTTAATCTTGTATCTTCATAGTCCAGGAGTCCGGCTGAAGGTATAGTCCGGCCATCCGGACACCCCCTAATCCAGGACTCCCTCACAGGGGCTCGGTAGTATCACCATTCACCCTTCTTTTCAAAGACTCGCCCTACGCGGGCGTCGCCTTCTTAGAGGACGCCTTTGATACAGCTCGGCGAGACGAGCGCCACCCCTTCAGAGCATGAGACAGTGCGGTGGGTGAGGTGCAATGAGGAAACTCTTTTGGAGGAGACGTCTCCTGGGTACTTACATGTGAGGAGGGGAGAAGGCTGGGGTAGTCGGCTATAATAGCCACTTCCGTGCCATCGTAGCTTGTTGATAAAAGACTCCCTCCTTAAGTTCTATGGATATATCCGGATCTTCTTCATATCCGGGATCCAGGTCTTGAACATGGTCCTCTGGCCACGGAGAGGGGTTGTAGATCCCCTCGATGACCTTTCTACATTCCTATTAAAAGTAGCCGAATTAAGTTCGACTAGCATAACTCTGGAAAAAGGTTGAGTAAGGCCAATAATCGAAAAACTCACCCAGTCGATGGGGTTATACATAGAAAAACCTTCCCGACATTTCAAGCGAGTGAAGTCTTCCTTCTCCCCTTTGAAAAGGTCAGCTAAGATGGTGGCTAGGGCGGCAAATTATCCGGACCCTTGCGTAGACAACGGGATGCATCGTCCTCCCCGTTGTAATGTGGGAAAACCCCTAGATTGAAGCGGCTGAACACATCACATTATTGAAAATTGCCATTACCTCGATTATAGACAGCCTGGAGTTGGCAAGTACTCTGATTTTGCTTGCTAGCCTCTCGACCTCCGCACTGTCTTTTTCCTCGAGGCTTCGAGGATGCCAGCTGGCGCGCTTCTTTAAGGAAGAACTGGAGAATTTGGGAAGACCGCGCCGGATTGGGTCCGGCAGAAGGACGTCTTCATATAAAACCATTCCGAGGGCCACTCTTCAAATGGCTTCTTCGGAGTGCCAGACAGGTATCATGTCCCGGCTATGCGCCATACCTCGGCGCCGCCCACCTTGAATATATATCCCTTTTGGGAGCAGGGGACGAGGCAGAAAAAATTCCGCCATAGCTCGAAATGAGCCTCACAGCCTAGGAACAGCTCGCAAAGAGCAACGAAGCCCGCGATATGCAGGATGGAGCCTGGCGTTAGATTGTGCAGTTAGAGGCCGTAATACTTCAGGAGACCTCTAAGGAAGGGGTGGATAGAAAATCCTACTATTGGAAATATGCCCTAGAGGCAATAATAAAATGGTTATTATTATATTTCCTTGTTCATGATAATTGTCTATTGTTCATGCTATAATTGTGTTATCCGGAAATCGTAATACATGTGTGAATACATAGACCACAACACGTCCCTAGTGAGCCTCTAGTTGACTAGCTCGTTGATCAAAAGATATTCATGGTTTCCTGACTATGGACATTAGATGTCATTGATAACGGGATCACATCATTAGGAGAATGATGTGATGGAAAAGACCCAATCCTAAGCATAGCACAAGATCGTGTAGTTCGTTTGCTAGAGCTTTTCCGAATGTCAAGTATCATTTCCTTAGACCATGAGATTGTGCAACTCCCGGATACCGTAGGAGTGCTTTGGGTGTGCCAAACGTCACAACGTAACTGGGTGACTATAAAGGTGCACTACGGGTATCTCCGAAAGTGTCTGTTGGGTTGGCACAAATCGAGACTGAGATTTGTCACTCCGTATGACGGAGAGGTATCTCTGGGCCCACTCGGTAATGCATCATCATAATGAGCTCAATGTGACCAAGTGGTTGATCATGGGATCATGCATTACGGTATGAGTAAAGTGACTTGCCGATAACGAGATTGAACGAGGTATTGGGATACCGACGATCGAGTCTCGGGCGAGTAACGTACCGATTGACAAAGGGAATTGTATACGGGATTGATTGAATCCTCGACATCGTGGTTCATCCGATGAGATCATCGAGGAGCATGTGGGAGCCAACATGGGTATCCAGATCCCGCTGTTGGTTATTGACCGGAGAGTCGTCTCGGTCATGTCTGCGTGTCTCCTGAACCCGTAGGGTCTACACACTTAAGGTTCGGTGACGCTAGGGTTGTTGAGATATTAGTATGCGGTAACCCGAAAGTTGTTCGGAGTCCCGGATGAGATCCCGGACGTCACGAGGAGTTCCGGAATGGTCCGGAGGTGAAGAATTGTATATAGGAAGTCCAGTTTCGGCCATCGGGAAAGTTTCGGGGGTCACCGGTATTATACCGGGACCACCGGAAGGGTCCCGGGGGTCCATCGGGTGGGGCCACCTATCCCGGAGGGCCCCATGGGCTGAAGTGGGAGGGGAACCAGCCCCTGATGGGCTGGTGCGCCCCCCTTGGGCCTCCCCCTGCGCCTAAGGTTGGAAATCCTAGGGGTGGGGGCGCCCCACTTGGCTTGGGGGGCAAGCCACCCCCCTTGGTCGCCCCCCCCCCCCCATCTAGATGGGATCTAGAGGGGCCGGCGCCCCCCTGGACCCCTATATAAAGAGGGGGAGGGAGGGCTGCGCAGCTAAGCCCCTGGCGCCTCCCTCTCCCTCCCGTGACACCTCTCCCTCTCGCTGAGCTTGGCGAAGCCCTGCCGAGATCACCGCTGCTTCCACCACCACGCCATCGTGCTGCTAGATCTCCATCAACCTCTCCTTCCCCCTTGCTGGATCAAGAAGGAGGAGACGTCTTCCCAACCGTACGTGTGTTGAAAGCGGAGGTGTCGTCCATTTGGCGCTCGGTCATCGGTGATTTGGATCACGACGAGTACGACTCCATCAACCCCGTTCTCTTGAACGCTTCCGCTCGCGATCTACAAGGGTATGTAGATGCACTCTCCTTTCCTCTCGTTGCTAGAAGATTCCATAGATTGATCTTGGTGATGCGTAGAAAATTTTAAATTCTGCTACGTTCCCCAACAGTGGTATCAGAGCTAGGTCTATGCATAGTTTCTATGCACGAGTAGAACACAAGTTGTTGTGGGCGTTGATTTTGTCAATTTACTTACCATTACTAGTCTTATCTTGATTCGCCGGCATCGTGGGATGAAGCAGCCCGGACCGACCTTACACATATGCTTACGTGAGACTGGTTCCACCGACTGACATGCACTAGTTGCATAAGGTGGCTAGCGGGTGTCTGTCTCTCCCACTTTAGTCGGATCGGATTCAATGAAAAGGGTCCTTATGAAGGGTAAATAGAATTTGGCATATCACGTTGTGGTTTTGGCGTAGGCAAGAAACGTTCTTGCTAAGAAACCTATAGCAGCCACGTAAAAATTTGCAACAACAAATAGAGGACGTCTAACTTGTTTTTGCAGCATGTGCCGTGTGATGTGATATGGCCAAAAGGATGTGATGAATGATATATGTGATGTATGAGATTGATCATGTTCTTATAATAGGAATCATGACTTGCATGTCGATGAGTATGACAACCGGCAGGAGCCATAGGAGTTGTCTTAATTTATTTATGACCTGCGTGTCAACATATAACGTCATGTAATTACTTTACTTTATTGCTAAACTGTTAGCCATAGTAGTAGAAGTAATAGATGATGAGACAACTTCATGAAGACACGATGATGGAGATCATGGTGTCATGCCGGTGACGACGATGATCATGGCGCCCCAAAGATGGAGATCATAAGGAGCAAAATGATATTGGTCATATCATGTCACTATTTGATTGCGTGTGATGTTTATCATGTTTTACATCTTATTTGCTTAGAACAATGGTAGCTTAAATAAGATGATCCCTCGTAATAATTTCAAGAAAGTGTTCCCCCTAATTGTGCATCGTTGCGAAGGTTCGTTGTTTCGAAGCACCACGTGATGATCAGGTGTGATAGATTCTAACGTTCGAATACAACGGGTGTAAGCCAGATTTACACACACAATACACTTATGTTGACTTGACGAGCCTAGCATGTACACACATGGCCTTGGAACACGGAAGACCAAAAGGTCAAGCATGAGTCGTATAGAAGATACGATCAACATGAAGATGTTCACCGATGTTGACTAGTCCATCTCACATGATGATCGGACACGGCCTAGTTGACTCGGATCATGTTTCACTTAGATGACTAGAGGGATGTCTATCTGAGTGGGAGTTCATTGAATAATTTTATTAGATGAACTTAATTATCATGAACTTAGTCTAAAATCTTTACAATATGTCTTGTAGATCAAATGGCCCACGCTAATGTTTCCCTCAACTTCAACGCGTTCCTAGAGAAAACCAAGCTGAAAGATGATGGCAGCAACTATACGGACTGGGTCCGGAACCTGAGGATCATCCTCATAGCTGCCAAGAAAGATTATGTCCTAGAAGCACCGCTAGGTGACGCACCCATCCCAGAGAACCAAGACGTTATGAACGCTTGGCGGCAGCGTGCTGATGATTACTCCCTCGTTCAGTGCGGCATGCTTTACAGCTTAGAACTGGGGCTCCAAAAGCGTTTTGAGCAACACGGAGCATATGAGATGTTTGAAGAGCTGAAAATGGTTTTCCAAGCTCATGCCCGGGTCGAGAGATATGAAGTCTCTGACAAGTTCTTCAGTTGTAAGATGGAGAAAAATAGTTCTATCAGTGAGCACATACTCAAAATGTCTGGGTTGCACAACCACTTGACTTAGCTGGGAGTTAATCTCTCGGATGACGCGGTCATTGACAGAATCCTTCAGTCGCTTCCATGGAGCTACAAGAGCTTTGTGATGAACTTCAATATGCAGGGGATGGAAAAGACCATTCCTGAGGTATATTCAATGCTGAAATCAGCGGAGGTGGAGATCAAAAAGGAACATCAAGTGTTGATGGTGAATAAAACCACTAAGTTTAAGAAAGGCAAGGGTAAGAAGAACTTCAAGAAGGACGGCAAGGGGGTTGCCGCGCCCGATAAGCAAGCTGCCGGGAAGAAGCCAAAGAATGGACCCAAGCCCGAGATTGAGTGTTTTTATTGTAAGGGAAGTGGTCACTGGAAGCGGAACTGCCCCAAATACTTAGCGGACAAGAAGGCCGGCAACACTAAAGGTATATATGATATACATGTAATTGATGTGTACCTTACCAGTACTCGTAGTAGCTCCTGGGTATTTGATACCGGTGCAGTTGCTCACATTTGTAACTCAAAGCAGGAGCTGCAGAATAAGCGGAGACTGGCGAGGGACGAGGTGACGATGCGCATCGGGAATGGTTCCAAGGTCGATGTGATCCCCGTTGGCACGCTACCTCTACATTTACCTACGGGATTAGTTTTAAACCTCAATAATTGTTATTTAGTGCCAGCTTTGAGCATGAACATTGTATCAGGATCTCGTTTAATTCGAGATGGCTACTCATTTAAATCCGAGAATAATGGTTGTTCTATTTATATGAGAGATATGTTTTATGGTCATGCCCCACTGGTGAATGGTTTATTCTTAATGAATCTTGAGCGTAATGTTACACATATTCATAGTGTGAATACCAAAAGATGTAAGGTTGATAATGATAGTCCCACATACTTGTGGCACTGCCGCCTTGGTCACATAGGTGTCAACGCATGAAGAAGCTCCATGCAGATGGACTTTTGGAGTCTCTTGATTACGAATCATTTGACACGTGCGAACCATGCCTCATGGGTAAAATGACCAAGACTCCGTTCTCAGGAACAATGGAGCGAGCAACCAACTTATTGGAAATCATACATACTGATGTGTGCGGTCCAATGAGTGTTGAGGCTCGCGGTGGCTATCGTTATGTTCTCACCCTCACTGATGACTTGAGTAGATATGGGTATGTCTACTTAATGAAACACAAGTCTGAGACCTTTGAAAAGTTCAAGGAATTTCAGAGTGGGGTTGAGAATCAACGTGACAGGAAAATCAAGTTCTTGCGATCAGATCATGGGGGAGAATACTTGAGTCACGAATTTGGCACGCACTTAAGGAAATGTGGAATAGTTTCACAACTCACACCGCCTGGAACACCTCAGCGTAATGGTGTGTCCGAACATCGTAATCGCACTCTATTGGATATTGTGCGATCTATGATGTCTCTTACCGATCTACCGCTGTCATTTTGGGGCTATGCTTTAGAGACTGCCGCATTCACTTTAAATGGGGCTGCGTCGAAATCCGTTGAAACGACACCGTATGAATTATGGTTTGGGAAGAAACCTAAGCTGTTGTTTCTAAAAGTTTGGGGATGCGATGCTTATGTCAAGAAACTTCAACCTGAAAAGCTCGAACCCAAGTCGGAAAAATGCGTCTTCATAGGATACCTTAAAGAAACTATTGGGTATACCTTCTACCTCAGATCCGAAGGCAAGATCTTTGTTGCCAAGAATGGATCCTTTCTAGAGAAAGAGTTCCTCTCGAAAGAAGTAAGTGGGAGGAAAGTAGAACTTGATGAAGTATTACCTCTTGAACCGGAAAGTGGCGCAACTCAGGAAAATGTTCCTGAGGTGCCTGCACCGACTAGAGAGGAAGTTAATGATGATGATCATGAAACTTCAGATCAAGTTGCTACTGAACTTTGTAGGTCCACAAGGACACGTTCCGCACCAAAGTGGTACGACAATCCTGTCTTGGAAATCATGTTGTTAGACAATGGTGAACCTTCGAACTATGAGGAAGCGATGGCGGGCCCAGATTCCGACAAATGGCTAGAAGCCATGAAATCTGAGATAGGATCCATGTATGAAAACGAAGTATGGACTTTGACTGACTTGCCCGATGATCGGCGAGCCATAGAAAATAAATGGATCTTTAAAAAGAAGACAGACGCAAATGGTAATGTGACCATCTACAAGGCTCGACTCGTCGCTAAGGGTTATCGACAAGTTCAAGGGGTTGACTACGATGAGACTTTCTCGCCCGTAGCGAAGCTAAAGTCTGTCCGAATCATGTTAGCAATTGCCGCATTCTATGATTATGAGATATGGCAAATGGACGTCAAAACAGCATTCCTTAACGGCTTTCTTAAGGAAGAATTGTATATGATGCAGACAGAAGGTTTTGTCGATCCTAAGAATGCTAACAAGGTGTGCAAGCTCCAACGCTCAATCTATGGGCTGGTGCAAGCATCTCGGAGTTGGAACATTCGATTTGATGAGATGATCAAAGCGTTTGGGTTTACACAGACTTATGGAGAAGCCTGTGTTTACAAGAAAGTGAGTGGGAGCTCCGTAGCATTTCTCATATTGTATGTGGATGACATACTGTTGATGGGAAATGATATAGAATTCTTGGAAAGCATAAAGGCCTACTTGAACAAGTGTTTTTCAATGAAGGACCTTGGAGAAGCTGATTATATATTAGGCATCAAAATCTATAGAGATAGATCGAGACGCCTCATTGGTCTTTCACAAAGTACGTACCTTGACAAGATATTGAAGAAGTTCAATATGGATCAGTCCAAGAAGGGTTTTTTGCCTGTATTGCAAGGTGTGCAATTGAGCACGGCTCAATGCCCGACCACGGCAGAAGATAGAGAAAAGATGAGTGTCGTCCCCTATGCCTTGGCCATAGGGTCTATTATGTATGCCATGCTGTGTACCAGACCTGATGTAAACCTTGCCGTAAGTTTGGTAGGAAGGTACCAAAGTAATCCCGACATGGAACACTGGACAGCGGTCAAGAATATCCTGAAGTACCTGAAGAGGACTAAGGATATGTTTCTCGTTTATGGAGGTGACGAAGAGCTCGTCGTAAAGGGTTACGTCGATGCTAGCTTCGACACAGATCTGGATAACTCTAAGTCACAAACCGAATACGTGTATACTTTGAATGGTGGGGCGGTAAGCTGGTGCAGTTGCAGGCAAAGCGTTGTGGCGGGATCTACATGTGAAGCGGAGTACACGGCAGCCTCGGAGACAGCACAAGAAGCAATCTGGGTGAAGGAGTTCATTACCGACCTAGGAGTCATTCCCAATGCGTCGGGCCCGATGACTCTCTTCTGTGACAACACTGGAGCTATTGCCCTTGCCAAGGAGCCCAGGTTTCACAGGAAGACCAGGCATATCAAGCGTCGCTTCAACTCCATTCGTGAAAGTGTTCAAAATGGAGACATAGATATTTGTAAAGTACATACGGACCTGAATGTAGCAGATCCGTTGACTAAACCTCTCCCTAGAGCAAAACATGATCAACACCAGAACTCGAAATGAGCCTCACAGCCTAGGAATAGCTCGCAAAGAGCAACGAAGCCCGCGATATGCAGGATGGAGCCTGGCGGTAGATTGTGCAGTTGGAGGCCGTAATACTTCAGGAGACCTCTAAGGAAGGGGTGGATAGAAAATCCTACTGTTGGAAATATGCCCTAGAGGCAATAATAAAATGGTTATTATTATATTTCCTTGTTCATGATAATTGTCTATTGTTCATGCTATAATTGTGTTATCCGGAAATCGTAATACATGTGTGAATACATAGACCACAACACGTCCCTAGTGAGCCTCTAGTTGACTAGCTCGTTGATCAAAAGATAGTCATGGTTTCCTGACTATGTACATTAGATGTCATTGATAACGGGATCACATCATTAGGAGAATGATGTGATGGAAAAGACCCAATCCTAAGCATAGCACAAGATCGTGTAGTTCGTTTGCTAGAGCTTTTCCGAATGTCAAGTATCATTTCCTTAGACCATGAGATTGTGCAACTCCCGGATACCGTAGGAGTGCTTTGGGTGTGCCAAACGTCACAACGTAACTGGGTGACTATAAAGGTGCACTACGGGTATCTCCGAAAGTGTCTGTTGGGTTGGCATGAATCGAGACTAGGATTTGTCACTCCGTATGACGGAGAGGTATCTCTGGGCCCACTCGGTAATGCATCATCATAATGAGCTCAATGTGACCAAGTGGTTGATCACGGGATCATGCATTACAGTACGAGTAAAGTGACTTGCCGGTAACGAGATTGAACGAGGTATTGGGATACCGATGATCGAGTCTCGGGCGAGTAACGTACCGATTGACAAAGGGAATTGTATACGGGATTGATTGAATCCTCGACATCATGGTTCATCCGATGAGATCATCGAGGAGCATGTGGGATCCAGCATGGGTATCCAGATCCCGCTGTTGGTTATTGATCGGAGAGTCGTCTCGGTCATGTCTGCGTGTCTCCCGAACCCGTAGGGTCTACACACTTAAGGTTCGGTGACGCTAGGGTTGTTGAGATATTAGTATGCAGTAACCCGAAAGTTGTTCGGAGTCCCGGATGAGGTCCCGGACGTCACGAGGAGTTCCGGAATGGTCCGGAGGTGAAGAATTGTATATAGGAAGTCCAGTTACGGCCACCGGGAAAGTTTTGGGGGTCACCGGTATTGTACCGGGACCACCGGAAGGGTCCCGGGGGTCCACCGGGTGGGGCCACCTATCCCGGAGGGCCCCATGGGCTGAAGTGGGAGGGGAACCAGCCCCTGATGGGCTGGTGCGCCCCCCTTGGGCCTCCCCCTGCGCCTAGGGTTGGAAACCCTAGGGGTGGGGGGCGCCCCACTTGGCTTGGGGGGCAAGCCACCCCCCTTGGCCCCCCCATCTAGATGGGATCTAGAGGGGCCGGCGCCCCCCTGGACCCCTATATAAAGAGGGGGGATGGAGGGCTGTGCAGCTAAGCCCCTGGCGCCTCCCTCTCCCTCCCGTGACACCTCTCCCTCTCGCTGAGCTTGGCGAAGCCCTGCCGAGATCACCGCTGCTTCCACCACCACGCCGTCGGGCTGCTGGATCATCATCAACCTCTCCTTCCCCCTTGCTGGATCAAGAAGGAGGAGACGTCTTCCCCAACCGTACGTGTGTTGAACGCGGAGGTGCCGTCCGTTCGGCGCTCGGTCATCGGTGATTTGGATCACGACGAGTACGACTCCATCAACCCCGTTCTCTTGAACGCTTTCGCTCGCGATCTACAAGGGTATGTAGATGCACTCTCCTTTCCTCTCGTTGCTAGAAGACTCCATAGATTGATCTTGGTGATGCGTAGAAAATTTTAAATTCTGCTACGTTCCCCAACACCTACGCCCCTCAAAAGGAAGGAAACGAAGCACACCCGCTCCTCTTTAGAAGGATTGGGGAAATTCTCCGCCAAGGCTTCGCCATTATGGGAGGTTAATCCAGCCCGAACGGAGACTAGATCCTCGGGAGGAAGATATCCCTGCGTGTGAAGTTTATTGAGATGGGCGCGGGATATTGAGCATCTTTCCCACTCGCCTTTTTGGAGGCCGTGGGGGCGTGAAGAAGAGCCAGGAGCGCCGACCATGTTTGGGCAGTTTCCTATGGCGAGTTCTAAGGATTTCCGCGTGGTGTGGAATGGCATCTGAGATCCAATCTCCGTAAATAGACGCCTTCCCTGCGCGGTCAAGGGGTTATTTGTAAAAAACCCACCTAGGCCATTCGCATTCATCCGACACGTGGAAGCCGGGGCGACGGCAGCAAAGAACCAATAGAATATGATATTTAATGTGGAGCCGGATTATCGTCAAACCGAAGTGTAATGGAGAACCCGCCTTGCAAAGTCGAAGACATAAAGCCGGATAATGCGTCGTCATTGAAGGTGAGTTCGGGGGCTACTGAGGGAGTCCTGGATAAGGGGGTCCTCGGGCATCCGGGCTATGTGACATGGGCCGGGCTGATGGGTCGTGAAGATACATGATAGAAGGTTTTCCCTCGTGTCCGGATGGGACTCTCCGTTGCGTGGATAGCAAGCTTGGCGGCCACACGTGTAGTTTCCTTTTTGTGTAAACCGACTCTGTATAGCCCTAGTCCCCTCCGGTGTCTATATAAACCGGAGGGCTTAGTCCGTAGAGGCAATCATAATCATATAGGCTATACATCTAGGGTTTAGCCATTACGATCTCGAGGTAGATCTACTCTTGTAACCCCTATACTCATCAAAGTCAATCAAGCAAGAAGTAGGGTATTACCTCCATTAAGAGGGCCCGAACCTGGGTAAACGTCGTGTCCCTTGTCTCCTGTTACCTTCGATCCTCAGACGCACAGTTCGGGACCCCCTACCCGAGATCGGCCGGTTTTGACACTGACAGCGGCTGCTGTGGTGGCTCCTGCGACCGCTGCGACGGCACCTGGTCCTCCTCGTCATCGAAGAAGATGACGATCTCCTCCTTGGCGGAGGAGCCGGCCGCCATGGAAACTGACGGGTCCGAAGAGCGTCTGCGGCGGCGCCAAGAATCGCCAGAGGAGGAGCTTCCACCTACTCCGCCTGCTGGTGCGGAGCACCACGACTTCGGCATCGCCTGAGCTTGGGCCGAAGAGGAGGAGGGAGGGGCTCGGGCACGAAGACGGGAGAGCGGAGGGGGCCGGTGCTCGGGGAGGGGGGGTGCGGCTCTGTGCATCGCCGACGCACGGTTTAAATAGCCGAGGCCCAGGCGAAGGGCGGTCTGCTTCAATGCGGCGCAACGGCCGGAGTTGGTTCCTCGGAACCTGCGTTCGCATTGTAGTGGCTGCCGTCGAGAGTTCGCATCGGTCAGCGTCGCCCTCCTTCCCTCCGGTCACATCATGACATCAATGTCGGTCGTTTCGTGCTCTGGGGTGGCATAAATGTGGTGCGGTAATCGGCGCGTGCATCGGCAGGAAAACGCGGGAGGGGCGGGTTGGGGTTTTGGATGGGCCGAAGCGGTCAGAAACGGACTTAGGAGCGACCATGACTCCCATAAAGACCCCACGTTTGTCCCCAGTTTACAAGAAAAATCGCATCCGGACTGCCCTGGGACCGATACAAGATCACGTTGGATGGCTTTTACGGTCCGGACAGCGCGATTCAGATGGTTGCGGAAGGTTTCCGGATCCGTCTCGAAGATGCCCTAATGATGCAATGCAATTGTAAAACAAAACAACCGTAGTGGTGGTGGTGGTGACGTGTGTGTGCCAAATTGCTTCACAAATGACACGGTCTGCATGGTCTGGGAACGATATACTATGCACGCATCAGCTAACAAAAAAACCAATTGCCTCATGCATGTACGCATGCTGTTGGCGTTGCCACATGGGATCGTGTATAGCCTCGTGTCTGTCGGGCTTGTGCATTGTAAATTTGCCACATGGGATCATGTATAGCAGCGCTCGTGTCTGTCGAGCTTGTGCATTGTAAATTTTGATCGACAGACGATGCCTACCAAATGGAAAAAGTTTGAAATAAACCTTAAATCTATAGACAAAAGTTAAATCTAAACATTAAAATAAAGACGAAAGCTAAATTGAATCCTCAACTTACAATCCCTGAAATCAGCACATCAAATTTTTAATCTGGGTCTATTTCAAACCTTGAGAGTTTTTAGCTGGTGTTCGCTGATGTGGCAAGTCAAATCAGGCGGGCCCATTAGCCCAGTCTATCGCGCTCCCGCTGCTCTGCTTTTTCTTTGTAAGTTTTTTCTTTTTTCTTTTTTTCTTTTATTTTTTTCCTTTTCTTTTTCTTTCTTTTTTCATTGGTTTTGTTTCGCTTTTTTCTTCTTTGTAATAGATTTTTTCTTTGTTTTTTCTGTTTTTCTTTCTTTTGTTTTGGTTTACTTTTTTGTTTCTATGCCGGTTTTAACCGGCTTTCTTTACTACACATGTCTAACTTTTCAAAGTACGCAATGTACATTTTGACGCACACATGGAATACTTTCGGATACACTTTTGAAAAATTTCAAATACATTTTGTGCATTTTTTTAAATTACCTGTTTTCAACACTTTTCTGAATACGCAATAACATTTTGCCAAATACACAATTTACATTTTCTAAATTACAATAAACATTTTATAAAAATAAATGAACATTTTTCTCATTGTTTAAACATTTTTAAAATTGCACACACTTTTTCAAATAAGTGTCACATATTTTTTTAATGGCATCACATATTTTTATGGATTGTGCAAACATTGTTTTAATAGTGTATACCTTTTTATAGTGTCACAAACACATTTTTTGAAACTCATGAACATTTTTGAAATGTTACTTTTTTTAATCACACGAATATGTTTTGACATTGTATAAATACATTTTTAAAATGTCACGTACAGTTTTTTGAACTCGTGACATTTTTAGATGCCAGAAACATTTTTCTTACACATTTTTTCAGGTTAAATTTGTGCCCATTTTTTTTGAAAAAAATGCAAAAGGTGTTCACACTTTAATATTTTATTTAGGTTTCAAAATGTGTCCCATTTTTTTATATTATGTTCACTTTTCAAATGTCTTTTAAAAAATTATTCATTTTTTCTGAAAAGTATTCGGAAATTCAAAAACTGTTCATACTTTATTTTTTCTGAGATTTCAAATATTGTTTACGTTTTCAATATTTGTTTGCCCTTGAATAAATGTTTCGGATCTCCACGCTGCTTAATGTGGTTAACTTGGTCGGGTCTCTCATTGTAGCACTAACACCCATTAGATCTAGTGGCTAGCTTGGGTAGGTCAGCATCGCCAAGTTCGAAGTTCGATTCATAGAGATATGTTTTTTGGGTATATCTTTACATTGCACGTTAGGGAAAAACAAACAAAAAACTCACTTAGTGCCTGGTGGGCCAATCCAGTTGCATCTGCAGTCAACAATCCCAGGATTTTACGTGCCACATCGATAATCCCTATTTGGAAATGTTCTCAAGGTTCAAAATAGAAAGGAATCAGAGAGTTTGGTATGCTGATTCGAGGGATTGGAAGTTCAGGGCTTGATTTAGCTTTCGTTTACGAGTTTATGGTTTATTTTGGACTTTTTCCCTTGTGAAATTATACACATTCACTTTTGCGTACCGTGGTTACTAGATGACTGAATCCGCATAGACAGAAGAGAAGTTTTATGGGAGTACCAATGGAGAAAAGAGATCAATGAAACCCTTGTCCTCACACCGTCATGGTTTTACAGAGATTGGCATGCAAGGCTCAAGCTTAATTGCACAATAAAAATCCCGTGACATTGATCCTAACACATGCTTCCCACAACAGTGCTTCCAAAAAGTAAAATGCACAACGGTACTTTTTCAGAAAGTGAAAGTGAAAAAGTACCGGCGTGCTTCCCAAAAAAGTGAAAAGCACAAATTTGCCTTTGGTTTCTATTTTTTGGGCTTGTTTTTCCTTTTTATCAATTTCTGTTTTTTTGTTTTCATTATTTTTATTTTTTATTTTCATTGTATCATCTTTTTTGATTTTTTTGTCCAAATCTATTAACATGTGATATAGTTTCAAAGATCTCGATGAAAGAAACATGATGAAGAAAACGATTTATGATTTGGATGCAATGTTCAAGAGGTAAAACATTAAAAAAAACAAATGAATGAAAAAACACAAAACTCCCATATTTGTGACAAGTGTCACACATGCAGTGCGTTACTTATCATCACCAAATGAGAGTGATCTTTGCAAAGGGTACCCTTAACTAGTTTTTTTTTTTTGGAGAATGGTACACTTAACTAGTGATTTCGATGGAAAAGAGAAGCGATAAGATTGCCGGCAGGTCGACCTAACCGTTAAGAAGGAAAGAAAATGGGCTTACTGGGCAGACCCATGTGGGCTCGCATAGGCGACGCGAACTCTATATGCTGCTGAGAGCGGTATATTGCATTTGCGCATGCTATACACGTGCACAGAGCATGTCACAATTTTGTTTTCGAATCATCATCATCAGTCATCGTCCTAGCCGGCGGCCCACCAAAAGCCCCGGACGCAACCCACGAAAACTAGGGCTTTGCACAGGGTTTAGCGGCGATCTCTCCCCCTCTTCCTCTCGTCGACGCGCATCCATGGCGGCCGCCACTTCCTCCTCCCTCCTCGGCCGCCGCTTCCTCCTCCTCTCCCGCCGCTTCGTCGCTTCTCCTCTCCGCTCCTTGTCCACCACCGCGCCCCCGTCCTCACACTCGGCCGCGGGATCCGATGCCGAGCCCGACCCTGAGCCACCCGCCGATCAGGGTAATCAGTACCGGAGCCAGCCGAGGCCTCCCATCACCACCCGCCCTCTCGAGAATGGCCTCGACCACGGCATCTACAAGGTTTTATGGAACCCTTGGTTCTCTTCTCCGTTTGGGCTTGTTTGGCGAGAGCCGAAATGTGATGTGCGCTTTTTGTTTTGGTGGATTCGCGAAGGCTATAATGGTGGGAAAGGTGGGTCAAGAGCCTGTGCAGAAACGGCTGCGGAGTGGGAAGACCGTCGTGCTGTTCTCGCTGGGCACCGGCGGCATCCGCAACAACCGCCGCCCGTTGGACAACGAGGAGCCGCACCAGTACGCGGAACGCAGCTCCGTGCAGTGGCACCGCGTATGCATCTACCCAGACAGGCTGGGTAGCCTCGCGCTGAAGCATGTCAAGACCGGGTCAGCGCCTTTGCCTTGCCTCGAACTTGCGTTGTTTAGATATTCCTTTTGTTGGATGCAATTTTGACCTGCATCAGTTTAGAGGTAGCGAGATGTTTGAGCGCGTCAGTCTCAGCTTTGCTAACTCGGATCATACCGCCCAAACCCCTTGCTAATTCAGCTTTGCGAAATACTCGCTCCATTCATAAATATAGGATGTTTTAACTTTTTTGTGAATGAATTGGATGTATATAGACACATTTTAGTGTGTTTGTTCACTCATTGCATTCCGTAGTATGTAGTCCATATTGAAATATCAAAAACATCTTCTATTTGTGAATGGAGGAGTATTATGTAAACAGGCATCCTTAAGTCCTCTAATGTCGTTTTCAAGCCTATTCATTTGTTCATCCTTCCAGCCACTCATTCACCTAGATTGCAAAATCTGAGTACTTGATTCTCTTGGTGAATAATTGAGTATGGACCATTTACCTTTTACTAAGTTCCAATTAGTGGAAGTTAGAGAGCACTGTTATTCAGTTCCGGTGGATTGGTTATCTTAATTGTAGTTGGAAACTGAATATGCGTCCTGTTGGTTGTAGATTTGAATTTGCATATTGGCCAAGTGGCAACATGGTCAGTGTAGCTTGAGCTTTATGCTGCCCCCTTTGTGTTTCTTCTTCCTTTTATTAATTGACTTCAATTATACCTCTAAAGTTGATCAGTTGCAACATTTCAGATCTGTTCTCTATTTGGAAGGAAATATTGAGACAAAGGTGTTCTCCGATCCTATAACTGGGCTCGTTAGACGTATAAGAGAAATAGCTGTTCGAGGAAATGGTATGTTTCTTTATTAGATATCACATAATCACCTTTTTTTTTTGGTCCACACCTCCATTATTTGTTTTCAGCCTTGTCTTAGAACCTTAAGTTTTTATGTTACAGGAAAAATCTTCAGTTTTAAATTTTACTCGGGGAAACTTGTTAAATATTATAGGCTAAATGCCACCATTAGTAATTTTGTTATTTTTCTAAATGTTTCTTGTTACAAACTTTGCTTTAAGGGTAGCATATTGAATAATCATTGTTCAGTTATTCAGGATAACGGCTAGCTGCTGACTTCATTCCTTCCCCCACTTTTGTTCTGAACAAAAAGATTGCCATCTCATCATATGTTAGTGTAACCACATACAGTGCTGTAGTGAAGAAAAAACTTAGAAAATACATTTTTGAAGCCCCATGAATGAAATCACTTGTAATCAAAATATTTTCTGCATTCCCACTATCTGGGTTTGGTATACTTCAGGCTGATTCACAACTGCACAAGCAGAGTACTACTAGCTGCTCTGCCACAAACCTATATAACAGCCATCTTCAGTTCATGGGGCATCTCCTCCTTGATCCATACTTCCCAATGTTTCAAACGGACTTATGAGGCTGTTGCGAACTGTGCTCTACATGTAATGTGTTGTTGTCTAAACACTTAATGTGTTCAGGAGTCTAGATTGTGCACTGAAATACCAACTGCATAAGCACTTGCATATTATGTAGTAGTTTGAATCTTCATCTTCTACATTTTCACTTTAGATCACATTTTCTTCTGCATTTTAACATAAAAAAGTAGCTGATTGTAATTTGTTTTGTGTCAATTAAAACATCAAATCATTGCTAAATAGAGCTGTATTGATTTCGTCTCTTGAACTACTAATTGTAGCATGATAAAACTCTGTTGTTTGTGATTTTCCACGCCAAAGCTTAGACTCCGCTTGTGTTTTTTCCATACATTATTGGGTTAGGCTCTAACCTACTCTCTCCGTCCCGAATTACTTGTCGCAGTTCAGGATGGAGGGAGTATGTTACTACTGCAGGGTTCTAACTATTTACCCATGTGACAACACAATTATTTTATTCAGAACAACTCTTGATCTAGTCCACTCTAAAATCATCAAAACACCATCTAATACTTTCAGATAAAGAACAACTAACCATATAAATGTTCCATAGCCGGCTTCAGCGTTGTCCCTTAATTTACTCATTTTGGTTCGTGACAAAGTTTATGTAGTATACCAATTGTCTCATTAATGATGTCCACATGCCCCTTGTAGTCACATTGATAAGCTGATTTTCTGTGCTGGTTTTTTTATGCTCAGTTTTCAACATATGAATTAAAAGTTGCATGGCATTTGGAATTATGTTAAGCATTGCGATTTATGCTCAGTTTCAACGTACGAATTAAAGTTACATGGCATTTGGAATTATGTTCAGCTTTGTGACCGTGTTTAGGTTTTGGTAGAATATGATAAAGTTGTTTCTTACGAACAGGTCGGTTTCTGTTTCTTGGTAACGATGGGAATGGCCCCAAGATAGGTGAAGTGAAGGGCGTTGGGTACTTCTGAAAGTTGGGTCCAACAGAATCCATTTGAGAACTGAGACTGAGGTACTGGACGTGTGCTACACTTTGGAATATTGTCAACATCTTAGCATTGGACAAATAATGGTATGTTGTTGCCGCAGTTTATTAGTTTCCCCTTGCCTAGTCACATTCCTGTCTTCATTAAGCTTTCAACGCCATTGTAGATGCCATGTAATTGACAAGTGTCTGACTTGCACGGTTTAACTCTGGTTGGAGTACAATGCATGCTCTTATGGAGATAATTTAATCTCCCACTATGTACTCCCTCTGTAAAGAAATAGCGATCTAAACGCTCTTATATTTCTCTATGGAGGGAGTACTTTTTACAGTTACTTTCTCGCTGTGTTTCTCCCTTTTTTGGCCACAGATGTTGCTGGGTGCTTCAGGATTAAGCTAGTGCGATAGCAATAAGATTGAAAATATACATTAGGACGAATAATTCACGCTGCTAATCCCTCCATACATAAATATACTTCCTCCGTCCTCAGATAAGTATAGAAATTTTAAGACGAATTATGGAATGGAGTAGAAAATGCATTGGAAAGGTGCAAGCTACCATCTCTCTCCTCTTTAATTTCCTCCCACCTTCAATGAGCTAAGCGTATGTAGAAAATGAGATCATGTGTTAAATGTTATTGGGCTTGATTCCTGTGTGATGAGAGAGAATTATTGTTTTTCTACTTTAAAATGCATTGAGAAGATAGAAGCATTCTTTTGTGGACAAATTTCAAATGCTAAATGTTCACTTATTTGAGGACGGAGGAGTACATTAGCACCAATAATTACATTTATATACCCTTAATTTTAAGTACTCCCTCTATCCATAAATAGTATTTATGGTATATTTGAGATTTATGTTGACCATGATAAAATCGATAATACATGAGATGTATGCCAGAAAAATCATACTATTGGAAACTCCTTTCGAATATGAATTCGATTGCCAATAGGGCATATCGGAGACCAAGATCCATGGAGGCCTTTATTTGAAAAATTCAAAACCAAACTTTCAGTTTCAAAAAATTCTGAAAACAAATACACATGTATACAAGGATGTAATCTGTCTGTAAAATTTGAGGATGAAATACCTTGAATTGCGAGTTGCATGCAAAAACCAAAATCATGGACTTTGAGGATGACCAATATATATGCTAGAAAGCCACAAATTTGGCTTTTTTTTTGGTATAGCCCTCATTTTAACGCAGTTTGACCCGAAAAATTACACACGGGTACACCATATCTCTTGGTATATGTGTATTTTTTAAAGTTTTTAGAACTGAAAAGGTTGAATTTTGAAGTTTTCAAATTCGGCCTCCATGGAGCTGGCCTCCATTTGGCATTTTCCTTCGATGGCACTTTAGTACTTCCTCTGTTTCTTTTTAGTTTGCATATAAAATTTGACTAACTTTATAGGAAAAAATATCAATATTCACAATATAAAATCAATATCATTAGATGCATCATGAAATTAACTTTCATACCATATAAATTTAGTACTGTAGGTGTTGATATTTTTTATATAAATTTGATCAAACTTTGTTTAGTTTGACTTTGGCCAAATTTTATATGCAAAGCAAAAAAGAAATGGAGGGAGTACACCACATGCTATATATAATTGGTCTAAATGATGGTCCAGATAAATCTTGAAACGCTTCACCCGATGAAGGATACAGGACAGTGCGTAGGGAATGCTACAGTATTGACATGTTTGGTTGCATTCTTTTCGCGTTTATCGGGAGCCTACCGAGTAGAGCTTGTTTAAGGGTATGGGTACGCGGGCTCCGGGGCACATTTTGCATGTCGTTTAGTCCTTTGCATTTACCCCATATTGCATCCTCCTTCATAGTGCAAATTGCACTAGCCTGAGCCTGCATCTGAAAAAACCGCCGAACAGAGCTTTCTTGTCGGGTCTGGCTGAGGGGTGATTTAAGTTTCGTGTGAGCCTGTTCTTTCTGCAAGCCAGGCAACCAAACAACTCAGACTTATCCCACTAGAGTTATTGAGCTTCATACAACCTACCAGACACGCCCTATCTAACCTTTTTTTTAACACAATACAGACGCACACCCTATCCTTATGAGCACCTTCGAGAGACTGAGCCGGCATATCATCTTGAGATTTTACGAAGCCACTGTAGGCACCTCGTAGTCGACGGGAACGTCTCCTCCCATTGGACATGCATCGCCGGAAATCCTGAAATAAATCCAGGATAAATGCGAGCACCTGGTGGGCTGGGATATCACTGTCCACCTAACCATCCAACCACAGGCTGGTTTGCTATGCCCTATCTAACTTGGATCTCGGTTCCATACTATGATATAACACTGTAGCAGTTGCTGTTCATTGTCGTGTACTTCCTCTGTCCCATAATATAAGAGCATTTTTGACACTATAGTAATGTCAAAAACACTATTATGTTATGGGACGGAGGGAGTAGCATCGTATTGTAGATACTAGTGGATGGGCACGACCGTGGCATGCCTCTTGAGGCGTATGTGCATACTTGTATTGCTGAGGATTTTCTTTTCTCTACGAGATGGAAGTTTGCCTTAATAAACAAAGGCGGTAGGTTTCTGAAGATGTTCATCAATGAGCCTGCTATATGTAAGAACTTACTTCCTCCGTCCCAAAATATAAGAACATTTTTAACACTAGCATAGTGTCAAAAACGTTTTTATATTCTGGGACAGAGGGAGTAGAACCGAACTGTGAACCGAATCTAGCAACACTGCATTACATATACTTTTCCTGAGAATTAGAAGTGTGCCCTACATGTCAAATATCATAAAGTGAATGACTAATTAAGTTCAGCAAAGAGCCTGACTCGGTTGTATTATCAGTGCAAATTTAGATAGGCATCAAGTCTTCTCCATGATCAGGAACAAATGTCACTAATCAGATGCCTAAGGCCTTGTTCGGTTCCACAGGGTTTCAAGGGGTTTGCAGCAGATTGGCAGGGATTAAATCCCCAGCAAGTCAAAATCCACATCAAACCCCTCCAATCCTCTCCAATCCCCTTGTGGTGGGGATTAACCGAACAAGGCCTAACATGTTTAGAACAATTACTAATGCAAATCTGGTGAACAGTGTAAAGGCGCAACAGTTTATCTAATATACCAATGATATCCGTTGCACATTGCTTACATGTAACCAACTGGCCCTCTTTTCAAAAATCCCCGAGATGATGCCATTATTTCATCTTAGTCAATGTATTGTGATGCAACTGTTTTATTTATAAAACACTTTGACCATTTCACTTCTTACACCATACTCAATCCACGCTCTTTCAGTCTTTCTTGCCGCTCTTTAACGATTTTCTGACTCTCGCTACTACCTCCCAGTCTCCAGAGTTTGCTAGACTGTTCGACAGAGTTGAAAAAGAGCCTGGGTCATAATTATCTTCACGTATCTTATTTTCTGCAAATCATCCAAGTACAGCATCATCATGAGCTCTGCAAGCAGAAAGCAGTGTGCTCCATACCTCTATAAGCTCGCAGATCGACCAAGTAAATCAACCATGCAACAATAGTGATGTAACGCAGGCTCAAGACCATACACGTTTCTCATAGATTTAAAGTAGTTAAAGCTTTCTTCAACTAAACCATTACGGCTGCAAGCAGTTAAAAAACTCACTAGTACAACATTATCTGGTTTCACTCCACGCCTAATCATCAAATCAAACATCTCAAAGAATCCTGACCACTTCCATGCTGAGCATATCCATCAATTATAACTGTCCAAGTGTCCAAGTAACTAAATCTGGGGAATTTATTTCATCAAAAACTTTACGAGAATCATGCAGGTTGCCATTTTTGGAGTACAACTTCACATGTGAACTACTCCCTCTGTAAACAAATATAAGAGCGTTTAGATCACTACTTTAGTAATCTATAAACACTCTTATATTTCTTTACGGAGTTAGTACTTACCAATAGATCAGACAGTATTCCTGCCTTAGGTGCATACCCAACTATCTGAAAACCAGCTGCCATCATAAGCTGAAATAGTGAGATTGCCTCGTCAGTGCAACCATTTGTAGAGTATCCAGATACCATTGAAGACAACATGACCTGATCTTTGCATGGAGTTGCATCAAAATTCTTCTAGCTGTTTGTACCTCTCGACATTTGGAATACCAGACAAGTGCTAACAGACATAATTTCTCTGTAGACACGAAGAATATGTTCATGAACTTCCTTCCCTTTGAGCAAGTATTCTGGTCCATTACAAGCTGAAAGAATGGCAGATAACAACACATGGTTAGGCTTAAGATTATTCAGAATCATATTCCTGAACAGTCAGATAAGAAACCCATACCTGCTCGCCAGACTTAAACTCTGGCTCGGTGATGCGGTACTCGTGCATGATCCAACCAGTACGCTCCTTTTTCGGGGCACGTCCTCGGTGGAACACAAGGGTCTTCTTCATGCCAATCATCTGCTGCTGCTTCTTCTCGCCGGTGACGCACGAACATGATGGAGTCGGCCATTTCTACAACCCACGCTTCTCCTGCTAAGGACGCCGGCAACAGCTCCATGGACCATCATTGTGGCTCAAGCTCCTCGGGTCGCCGTTGCGCGCATGGGGACGGAGGGCAGGGAGATGGTAGACATGCGCCGGTGCGCCGGGAGTCCAAGTAGGACTCCCCCCATGGCGCGCCCCCCTTGGGCCGGCCACCTCTCCTCCTCCTTTTATATACGTGGGAGGAGGGCACCCCAAAGACATACCAAGTCTTTTCTTAGTCGTATGTGGTGTCCCCTTCCACAGTTACACACCTCGGTCATATCATCGTAGTGCTTAGGCGAAGCCCTGCGCCGGTAATTTCATCATTACCGTCGCCACGCCGTCGTGCTGAAGGAACTCTTCCTCGGCCTCAACTGGATCAAGAGTTCGAGGGACGTCATCGAGCTGAACATGTGCTGAACGTGGAGGTGTCGTACGTTCGGTGCTTGGATTGGTTGGATCGCGAAAATGTTCGACTACATCAGCCGCGTTAACACTTTCGCTTTCGGTCTACGAGGGTACGTGGACACACTCTCCACTCTCGTTGCTATGCATCCCTTAGATAGATCTTGCGTGATCGTAGGAACTTTTTTGAAATACTGCGTTCCCCAACAGTGGCATCCGAGCCAGGTCTATGCGTAGATGCTATATGCACGAGTAGAACACAAAGATTTGTGGGCGATAATAGTCATACTGCTTACCAATAACGTCTTTGATTCGGCAGTATTGTTGGATGAATCGGCTCAGACCGACATTATATAACCGCGTTCATGAGACTGATTCTACCGACGTGCTTCGCACACAGATGGCTGGTGGGTGTCTGTTTTTCCAATTTTAGTTGAATCGAGTTTGACTACATCCGGTCCTTGCTGAAGGTTAAAACAACACACTTGACAAAAAATCGTTGTGGTTTTGATACGTAGGTAAAAATCGTTGTGTGATCGTAGGAATTTTTTTGAAATACTACGTTCCTCAACAGTGGCATCTGAGCCAAGTTTATGCATAGATGTTATATGCACGAGTAGAACACAAAGAGTTGTGGGCGATAATAGTCATACTGCTTACCAGCAACGTCTTACTTTGATTCGGCGGTATTATTGGATGAAGCAGCTCGGACTGACATTACATGACCGTGTTCATGAGACTGGTTCTACCAACGTGCTTCGCACACAGGTGGCTAGCGCGTGTTTGTTTCTTCAGCTTTAGTTGAGTCGAGTTTGACTATGCCCGGTCCTTGTTGAGGGTTAAAACAGCACACTTGGTGAAAATTGTTGTGGTTTTGATGCGTAGGTAAGAATGGTTCTTGCTAGAAGCCCGTAGCAGCCACGTAAAATTTGCAACAACAAAGTAGAGGAAGTCTAACTTGTTTTTGCAGGGCATGTTGTGATGTGATATGGTCAAGACGTAATGATATATAAATTGTTGTATGAGATGATCATGTTTTGTAACAGTTACCAGCAACTGGCAGGAGCCATATGGTTGTCGCTTTATTGTATGAAATGCAATCGTCATGTAATTGCTTTACTTTATCACTAAGCGGTAGCGATAGTCGTAGAAGTAATAGTTGGCGAGACGACAACGATGCTACGATGTAGATCAAGGTGTCAAGCCGGTGATGATGGTGATCATGACGGTGCTTTGGAGATGGAGATCAAAGGCACAAGATGATGATGGCCATATCATATCACTTATTTTGATTGCATGTGATGTTTATCTTTTATGCATCTTATTTTGCTTTGTACAACGGTAGCATTATAAGATGATTTCTTACTAAATTTCAAGGTATAAGTATTCTCCCTGAGTATGCATCGTTGCTACAGTTCGTCGTGCCGAGACACCACGTGATGATTGGGTGTGATAACCTCTACATTCACATACAGCGGGTGCAAGCCAATTTTGTACATGCAGAATACTCGAGTTAAACTTGACGAGCCTAGCATATGCAGATATGGTCTCGGAACATTGAGACCAAAAGGTCGAACGTGAATCATCTAGTAGATATGATCAACATAGTGATGTTCACCATTGAAAACTACTCCATCTCACGTGATGACCGGACATCGTTTAGTTGATATGGATCACATGATCATTTAGATGACTAGAGGGATGTCTATCTAAGTGGGAGTTCTTAAGTAATACTCCCTCCATTCCAAAATATAGTGCGCCCGCGCTTTTCGAGGTTCAACTTTGACCATAAATTTAACTAACGAGACCGACTACGGCGGGAGAAAAAATTATATAATTGAAAACTTCTTTTGAATATGAATTCACTAATATAACTTTTGATCCCGCCGCAATCGGTCTTGATAGTTAAATTTACGGTCAAAGTTGAAGCACGGGGATAGAGGAAGCACTACATTGTGGAATGGAGGGAGTATGATTAATTAAAATTTAATTTATCATGAACTTAGTACCTGATAGTATTTTGCATGTCTATGTTGTTGTAGATCAATGGCCCGTGCTATCGTTCCTTTGTACTTTGAATTTTAATGCATTCCTAGAGAAAGCTAAGTTGAAAGATAAGAAGTTCAAAAAAAATAAGTTGAAAGATGATGGTAGCAATTACACGCACTGGGTCCGTAAGGATTATCCTCATTGCTGCACAGAAGAATTACATCCTGGAAGCATCGGTAGGTGCAAAACCCGCTGCAGGAGCTACTCCAGATGTTATGAACGTCTGGCAGAGCAAAGTTGATGACTACTCGATAGTTCAGTGTGCCATGCTTTACGGTTTAGAACCGGGACTTCAATGACGTTTTGAACGTCATGGAGCATATGAGATGTTTCAGGAGTTGAAGTTAATATTTCAAGCAAATGCCCGAATTCAGAGATATGAAGTCTCCAATAAGTTCTACAGCTGCAAGATGGAGGAGAATAGTTCTGTCAGTGGACATATACTTAGAATGTCTGGGTACCACAACCACTTGACTCAACTGGGAGTTAATCTTCCTGATGATAGTGTCATTGACAGAGTTTTTCAATCACTGCCACCAAGCTACAAAAGCTTCATGATGAACTATAATATGCAAGGGATGGATAAGACAATTCTTGAGCTCTTCGCAATGCTAAAGGTTGTAGAGGTAGAAATAAAGAAGGAGCATCAAGTGTTGATGGTTAACAAACCACTAGTTTCAAGAAGAAGGGCAAAGGGAAGAAGGGGAACTTCAAGAAAAACGGCAAGCAAGTTGCTGCTCAAGTGAAGAAGTCCAAGTCTAGACCTAAGCCTGAGACTGAGTGTTTCTACTGCAAAGGGACTGGTCACTGGAAGCGGAACTGCCCCAAGTATTTGGCGGATAAGAAGGATGGCAAAGTGAAAGGTATATTTGATATACATGTTATTGATGTGTACGGTGTACCTTACTAATGCTCGTAGTAGCGCCTGGGTATTTGATACTGGTTCTGTTGCTCATATTTGCAACTCGAAACAGGGGCTACGGATTAAACGAAGATTGGCTAAGGACGAGGTGACAATGCGCGTGGGAAATGGTTCCAAAGTCGATGTGATCGTCATTGGCACGCTACCTCTACATCTACCTTCGGGATTAGTTTCAGACCTAAATAATTATTATTTGGTGCCAGCGTTAAGCATGAACATTATATCTGGATCTTTTTTGATGTGAGACGGTTATTCATTTAAATAAGAGAAAAATGGTTGTTCTATTTATATGAGTAATATCTTTTATGGTCATGCACCGTTGATGAGTGGTCTATTTTTGTTGAATCTCGATAGTAGTGATACACATATTCATAGTATTGAAGCCAAAAGATACATGTTTAATAATGATAGTGCAACTTATTCGTGGCACTGCCGTTTAGGTCATATTGGTGTAAAGCGCATGAAGAAACTCCATGCTGATGGACTTTTGGAATCACTTGATTATGAATCACTTAATGCTTGCGAACCATGTCTCATGGGCAAGATGACTAAGACTCCGTTCTCCGGAACAATGGAGCGAGCAATAGACTTATTGGAAATAATACATACCGATGTATGCGGTCTGATGAGTGTTGAGGCTCGCGGCGGGTATCGTTATTTTCTGACCTTCACAGATAATTTGAGTAGATATGGCTATATCTACTTGATGAAACATAATTCTGAAACATTTGAAAAGTTCAAAGAATTTCAGAGTGAAGTGGAAAATCATCGTAACAAGAAAATTAAGTTTCTACGATCTGATCGTGGAGGTGAATATTTGAGTTATGAGTTTGGTCTTCATTAGAAACAATGCGGAATAGTTTCGCAACTCACGCCACCTGGAACACCACATCATAATGGTGTGTTCGAACGTCGTAACCGCACTTTATTAGATATGGTGCGATCTATGATGTCTCTTACTGATTTACCGCTATCGTTTTGGGGTTATGCTTTAGAGACGGTTGCATTCACGTTAAATAGGGCACCATCTAAATCCGTTGAGACGACACCATATGAGTTGTGGTTTGGCAAGAAACCCAAATTGTCGTTTCTTAAAATTTGAGGCTGCGATGTTTATGTGAAAAAGCTTCAACCTGATAAGCTCGAATCCAAATCGAAGAAATGTGTCTTCATAGGATACCCAAAGGAGACTGTTGGGTACACCTTCTATCATAGATCCGAAGGCAAGATATGTGTTGCTAAGAATTGATCCTTTCTAGAGAAGGAGTTTCTCTCGAAAGAAGTGAGCGGGAGGAAAGTAGAACTTGATGAGATAATTGTAGCTTCTCCCGAATTGGAAAGTAGGTCATCACAGAAATCAGTTCCAGTGATTCCTACACCAATCAGTGAGGAAGCTAATGATGATGATCATGAAACTTTTGATCAAGTTACTACCGAACCTCGTAGGTCAACCAGAGTAAGATCTACACCGTGGTACGGTAATCCTGTTCTGGAGGTCATCTTATTTGACCATGACGAACCTACGAACTATGAGAAAGCAATGATGAGCCCAGATTCTGCAAAATGGCTTGAGGTCATGAAATCTGAGATGGGATCCATGTATGAGAACAAAGTATGGACTTTGGTTGACTTGCCTGATGATCGATAAGAAATAGAGAATAAATGGATCTTCAAGAAGACTGACGCTGACGGTAATGTTACTGTACATTACCGTCTACAAAGCTCGACTTGTTGCAAAAGGTTTTCGACAAGTTCAAGGAGTTGACTATGATGAGATCTTCTCACCCGTAGCGATGCTTAAGTCTATTCGAATCATGTTAGCAATTGCCGCATTTTATGATTATGAAATTTGGCAAATGAATGTTAAAATTGCATTCCTTAATGGATATCTTAAAGAAGAGTTGTATATGATGCAACGAGAAGGTTTTGTCGATCCAAAAGGTGCTAACAAAGTGTGCAAACTCTAGTGATAACCCACAAGTATAGGGGGTCGCAACAGTTTTCGAGGGTAGAGTATTTAACCCAAATTTATTGATTCGACACAAGGGGAGCCAAAGAATATTCTCAAGTATTAGCAGCTGAGTTGTCAATTCAACCACACCTGGAAACTTAGTATCTGCAGCAAAGTGTTTAGTAGCACAGTAATATGATAGTGGTGGTAACGGCAACAAAAGTAAAGACAGCAAAAGTAATGTTTTTGGTATTTTGTAGTGATTGTAACAGTAGCAGCGGGAAAGTAAATAAGCGTAAACTAGTATATGGAAAATTCGTAGGCACCGAATCAGTGATGGATAATTATGCCAGATGCGGTTCATCATGTAACAGCCATAACATAGGGTGACACAGAACTAGCTCCAATTCATCAATATAATGTAGGCATGTATTCCGTATATAGTCATACGTGCTTATGGAAAAGAACTTGCATGTCATCTTTTGTCCTACCCTCCCGTGGCAGCGGGGTCCTATTGGAAACTAAGGGATATTAAGGCCTCCTTTTAATAGAGAACCGGAACAAAGCATTAGCACATAGTGAATACATGAACTCCTCAAACTATGGTCATCACCGGGAGTGGTCCCGATTATTGTCACTTCGGGGTTGCCGGATCATAACACATAGTAGGTGACTATAGACTTGCAAGATAGGATCAAGAACTCACATATATTCATGAAAACACAATAGGTTCAGATCTGAAATCATGGCACTCGGGCCCTAGTGACAAGCATTAAGCATAGCAAAGTCATAGCAACATCAATCTTAGAACATAGTGGATACTAGGGATCAAACCCTAACAAAACTAACTCGATTACATGATAAATCTCATCCAGCCCATCACCGTCCAGCAAGCCTATGATGGAATTACTCACGCACGGCGGTGAGCATCATGAAATTGATGATGGAGGATGGTTGATGATGACGACGGCGACGAATCCCCCTCTCCGGAGCCCCGAACGAACTCTAGATCAGCCCTCCCGAGAGGTTTTAGGGCTTGGCGGCGGCTCCGTATCGTAAAACGCGATGATTTCTTCTCTCTAATTTTTTTTCTCTCCGGAAGCGAATATATAGAGTTGGAATTGGCGTCGGAGGGTTTCGAGGGGGCCCACGAGGTAGGGGGCGCGCCGAGGAAGGGGGGGGGGGCGCCCCCCCCACCCTCGTGGACAGGGTGTGGGCCCCCTGTTCTTCATCTTTGGCGAGGATTTTTTATTATTTTTTCTAAAGTATTCCGTGGAGTTTCAGGACTTCCCGAGAATATTTGCTTTCTACACATAAAACAACACCAAGGTAATTCTGCTGAAAACAGTGTCAGTCCAGGTTAGTTCCATTCAAATCATACAAGTTAGAGTCCAAAACAAGGGCAAAAGTGTTTGGAAAAGTAGATACGACGAAGACGTATCAACTCCCCCAAGCTTAAACCCTTGCTTGTCCTCAAGCAATTCAGTTGACAAACTGAAAGAAAGAAAGAAAGAAAAACTTTTACAAACTCTGTTTGCTCTTGTTGTTGTAATTATGTCAAGCCAGCATTCAAGTTTTCAGCATATATCATAACTAACCACATTTGCAATAATTCTCAGGTCTCATAATTACTCATATCAGTAGCATAATCAACTAGCAAGCCATAATAATAAATCTCGGATGACAACACTTTCTCAAAACAACCATAATATGGTATAACAAGATGGTATCTCGCTAGCCCTTTCTGAGACTGCAAAACATAAATGCAGAGCACCTTCAAAGATCAAGGACTGACTAGACATTGTAATTCATGGTAAAAGAGATCCAATCATAGTCATACCCAACATAGATTAATAGTGATGAATGCAAATGACAGCTATGCTCTCCAGCTAGTGCTCTTTAATAAGAGGGTGATGACTCAACATAAAAGTAAATGGATAGGCCCTTCACAGAGGGAAGCAGGGATTTGTAGAGGTGCCAGAGCTCGGTTTTGAAATAGAGGTAAATTGCATTTTGAGCGGTATACTTTCATTGTCAACGTAACAACTAAGAGATGGCGATATCTTCCATGCTAAACAAATTATAGGCGGTTCCCAAACAGAATGGTAAAGTTTATACTCCCCCTCCACCAACAAGCATCAATCCATGACTTGCTCGAAACAACGAGTGTCTCCAACATACATCAGGTCCCAGGGGGAGTTTTGTTTGCAATTAATTTTGATTTAGTTTGCATAAAGCATGAGACTGGGCAATCCCGGTGACCAGCCATTTTCTCGTGAGTGAGGAGCGGAGTCCACTCCTCTTGAGAATAACCCGCCTAACACGGAAGATAAGGACAACCTTGGTTGATACATGAGCTATTCAAGCATACAAAACAGAATATTTATTTGAAGGTTTAGAGTTTGGCACATACAAATTTACTTGGAACGGCAGGTAGATACCGCATATAGGAAGGTATAGTGGACTCATCTGGAATAACTTGGGGTTTAAGGGATTGGATGCACAAGCAGTATTCCTGCTTAGCACAGGTGAAGGCTAGCAAAAGACTGGGAAGCGACCAACTAGAGAGCGACAACAGCCATGTACATGCATTAAAATTAATAAACATTGGATGCAAGCATGAGTAGGATATAATCCACCATGAACATAAATATCATGAAGGCTATGTTGATTTTGTTTCAACTACATGCGTGAACATGTGCCAAGTCAAGTCACTTAAATCATTCAAAGGAGGATACTACCCCATCATACCACATCATAATCATCTCAATAGCATGTTGGCACACAAGGTAAACCATTATAACTCATAGCTAATCAAGCATGACACAAGCAACTATGATCTCTAATTGTCATTGCAAACATGTATATTCATAATAAGCTGAATCAAGAACGACGGGCTCATCATATTTACAAAAACAAAAGAGGTCGAGTTCATACCAGCTTTTCTCATCTCAGTCAGTCCATCATATATCATCATAATTGCCTTTCACTTGCACGACCGAACGGTGTGAATAATAATAAGAGTGCACGTGCATTGGACTAAGCTGGAATCTGCGAGCATTCAAGAAACAGGAGAAGACAAGGCAAAATGGGCTCTAGGTTAAATCAACATTAAAGCATATAAGAGCCACTACAACAATTTAATTATGGTCTTCTCCTACTGACCCCCAAAGAAAAGAAAATAAAATAAAACTATTTACACAGGAAAGCTCCCAACAAGCAAAAGAAGAACGGGAAATATATATTTTTGGGTTTTTTTTAATTACTACTATAGCAGGAAAGTAAATTACTACTATTTTTTTTGGTTTTCTTAAGGTTTAACAAACACACAAGAAGAAAGCAGGAAAAAGAAAATGAACTAGCATGGATATTACAATGAAAGAGTATAAGCACCGACATCTAGCAATGAGTGCGTGTGAACATAAATGTAATGTCGGTGAGAAATACGTACTCCCCCAAGCTTAGGCTTTTGGCCTAAGTTGGTCTATTGCCAAGGATAGCCTGGCGGATACCCGTAGGTGTAGCTGGGGTCGTACTGCGATACAGCAGTTATCGCCTCTTGAGCTACAGCATGGAGTCGGGCTGCCTCCGCTCTCCTCTCGTACTCATCTTCCTCCTCTCTAGTAATAGTATATCTTCCTTTTATCTGTGAATCAAAAAGAGTAGGAGCAGGGGGAGTAATACAGGCAACATGCCGTTTGTTAAAAATTAAACGATATAAAAGAGGTGATTCGGGTCGCTCAACAAACTGATGTGAAGCCATGGAGTCATAATCTAAATATGCAGTAGGCAACTCCGTATCACCCTCACGGATGTCTATCTCAAGAAAATGAGCTAAGCGGGTTGCATAAATTCCTCCAAAGAAATCTCCATTATGTCTATTATGATGCAACCTACGAGCTACAATGGCTCCCAGATGATAAGATTGGTCTCCTAACACATCACTCCTAAGAATGCTAAGGTCAGGGACACATATGTGACATGCTTCATCCTTAGCGTTTATGCATCTACCGACGAAGAGAGCAAAATAATGTATAGCAGGAAAGTGAATGCTCCCTATGGTAGCTTGCGTTATATCTCTAGATTCCCCCACAGTTATATCAGCAAGAAAGTTTCTAAATTCAGATTTAGGGGGATTCCTAATACTACCCCATGATGGAAGTTTGCACGCAAGAGTGAGATCCTCTTAAGTCCATTCTATAAGATTTATCATAAAGATCAAACATGACTGAAGGAGAATTACGCGAAGATGAATACTCAAACCTCCTCACAAATGAACTTGTGAGATCATGATACTGGGGGCATTTGTTGGCCTCAAATTCCTCAAGACCGGCATTGCGCAAATATGCTTTGAATTCTTCTTTAATTCCCGCACGGTCCATAAAATTTTCCAACGGCCACTCGCAAGGCCATACCGGAGCGTCTCTTGGTGGATCCTCGTCAGCATCGCGCATAGCAATCCTGGGTCCTTGCTTCTTAGAGGAACCACCTTGGAACATCTTCCTAAGCATATTGTTTTTCTCTGAAAAATTCTGAAATTTTTAGTAACTTCAAACAAAAGTGAACCAACTTCAATAAAACTGATAGCGACTACTCCTACAAGTGCCTAGAGCCTATATCAAGCATTAGAACTACTTGGAACCATATAAATTTGACATGCAAGCTCAAGAACATGGTCACCTATGCAGCACAAATTTGCAAAGAATAACGCACTAGAACAAAAACTAATTGGACCAATGGAGGAGTCACATACCAAGGAACAATCTCCCCAAGCAGTTTTGCGAGAGGTGCTTTGAGCAAGGAGATCGAAAATCACAGCAAAAGTGGCTGGAACTCGTGCTTGAGTTGATTTTTCAGGTTTGTGTGAGGCAGACGAAGAAGATGGGTGCTGGGATAAGTGGAGGAGGGTCACCGTGGGCCCACGAGGCAGGGGGCCGCGCCCTATGGGAGTGGGGGCGCCCACCACCCTCGTGGCCAGGTGGCAGCTCCTCCCGTGGTAATTTTTGCACAGTAAATCCTCAAATATTCCCGAAAAAATTATATTAAATTGGCATGGCATTCTGAGGACTTTTATTTTCGGGATATTTTTATATTGCACAGATAAGACAGGAAACAGACAGAGAAATACTATTTTTACTTTATTTCTACTAAATTGCAGAAAATATAAAGAGGGTATAGAAGTTTGTGCTTCTAGTTTCATCCATCTCATGCTTATCAAAAAGAATCCATTAACAAGGTTGATCAGGTCTTGTTAACAAACTCATTCCGATAATTATGAAACTGGAGAAATTTCGAATAACACTAAGTTACCTCAACGGGGATATGCACATCCCCTATAATAAGTATATCATATTTCTTTTTGACCGTAGGAAGAGGAAATTCAAAACCTCCAATTATAATCGATGGAATTTTTCCAATGGAGTTGATACTATGAACTTGAGGTTGTTTCCTCGGAAAGTGTACCGTATGCTCATTACCATTAACATGAAAAGTGGCATTGCCTTTGTTGCAATCAATAACAACCCCTGCAGTATTAAGAAAAGGTCTTCCTAGAATAATAGACATCCTATCATCCTCGGGAATATCAAGAATAACAAATTCCGTTAAAATAGTAGCGTTTGCAACCACAACAGGCACGTCCTCACAAATACCGACAGGTATAGCAGTTGATTTATCATCCATTCGCAAAGATATTTCAGTAGGTGTCAGCTTATTCAAGTCAAGTCTATGATATAAAGAGAGAGGCATAACACTAACACCGACTCCAAGATCACATAAAGCAATTTTAATATAATTTCTTTTAATGGAGCAAGGTATAGTGGGTACTCCGGGATCTCCAAGTTTCTTTGGTATTCCACCCTTAAAAGTATAATTAGCAAGCATGGTGGAAATTTCAGCTTTCGGTATCTTTCTTTTATTAGTAATGATATCTTTCATATATTTAGCATAAGGATTTGTTTTGAGCACATCAGTCAATCGCATACGTAAAAAGATAGGCCTAATCATTTCAGCAAAGCGCTCAAAATCCTCATCATCCTTCTTCTTGGATGGTTTCGGAGGAAAAGGCATGGGTTTCTGCCCAGGGTTCCCTTTCTTTACCATGTTTCCTAGCAAAAAAGTCTCTTTTATCATAACGTTGATTCTTTGATTGTGGGTTATAAAGATCAACAGCAGGTTCAATTTCTACATCATTATCATTACTAGGTTGAGCATCATCATGAACATCATCATTAATATTTTCACTAGGTTCATGTTCATTACCGGATTGTGTTTCAGCATCAGACATAGAGATATCATTTGGATTATCAGGTGGTTCAGCAATAGGTTCACTAGAAGTTTGCGCAGTTCTATCATTTTTCTTTTTCTTCTTCTTAGAAGAACTAGGAACATCAATATTATTTCTCTGAGAATCTTGCTCGATTCTCTTAGGGTGGCCTTCAGGATACAAAGGTTCCTGAGTCATTCGACCAGTTCTAGTAGCCACTCTAACAGCATAATCATTTTTCTTATTATTCATTTCATGGAGCAATTCTTTTTGGGCTTTAAGTACTTGTTCTACTTGAGTGGTAACCATAGAAGCATGTTTGCTAACAAGTTTAAGTTCACCTCTAATATTAGCCATATAATCACCCAAGTATTTAATTATATCGGAATCATATTTCAATTGTCTACCAAAATAAGCATTGAAATTTTCTTGTTTGACAATAAAATTATCAAACTCATCAAAGCATTGCCTAGCAGACTTATAGTGAGGGATATCACCTTCATCAAATCTATAGAGAGAATTTACCTTTACTACCTGTGTCGGGATATCGGGATCAGGAGGTTCTTCAGTAAATAAGTGATCAAGTTCATATGTTTCTTCGACAGGCGGTAGATTAAGACCATGTATTTCTTCAATAGGAGGTAAATTCTTAACATATTCGGCTTTAATACCTTTTTCTTTCATAGATTTCTTTGCCTCTTGCATATCTTCGGGACTGAGAAATAGATCACCTCTCTTCTTCGGAGTTGGTTTAGGAATAGGATCATTAATTGGAGCAGGAGCTGGCTCAGGAGGTGCCCAATTATTTTCATTTGTCAACATATTATTCAATAGAATTTCAGCTTCATCCGGTGTTCTTTCCCTAAAAAGAGAACCAGCACAACTATCCAGGTAATCTCTGGAAGCATCGGTTAGTCCATTATAAAAGATATCAAGTATTTCAGGTTTCTTAAGAGGATGATCAGGCAAAGCATTAAGTAACTTGAGAAGCCTCCCCCAAGCTTGTGGGAGACTCTCTTCTTTAATTTGCACGAAATTGTATATTTCCCTCAAAGCAGCTTGTTTCTTATGAGCAGGGAAATATTTAGCAGAGAAGTAATAAATCATATCTTGGGGACTACGCACACAACCAGGATCAAGAGAATTAAACCATATCTTAGCATCACCCTTTAATGAGAACGGAAATATTTTGAGTATATAGAAGTAACGCGATCTCTCATCATTAGTGAACAGGGCAGCTATATCACTTAACTTAGTAAGATGTGCCACAACAGTTTCAGATTCATAGCCATAAAAAGGATCAGATTCAACCAAAGTAATTATATCTAGATCAACAGAGAATTCATAATCCTTATCAGGAACACATATAGGTGAAGTTGCAAAAGCAGGATCAGGTGTCATTTATCTCTAAGTGATTCTTTGTTCCATTTAATCAATAACCTTTTAAGCTCATATCTATCTTTGCAGGCTAAAATAGCTAAAGAAGAATCTTTATCAAAAAGATAACCTTCAGGAATAACAGGCATATTTTCATCATCACTATCATCATCGTATTCAGTTTCATCAATTTCTCTTTCTCTAGCCCTAGCAATTTGTTCTTCAAGAAATTCACTAAGGGGCACAGTAGTATCAGGCATAGAAGCAGTTTCATCATAAGTATCATGCATAGTAGAAGTGGCATCATCAATAACATGTGACATATCGGAACGAATAGCATAAGCAGGTTTAGGTGTCGCTAGCTTACTCATAACAGAAGGTGAATCAAGTGCAGAGCTAGATGGCAGTTCCTTACCTCCCCTCGTAGTTGAGGGATAAATTGTTGTCTTAGCGTCTTTCAAGTTCTTCATAGTGTCTAGCAGATATAAATCCAAGTGACTCAAAGAATAGAGCTATGCTCCCCAGCAACGGCGCCAGAAAAAGGTCTTGATAACCCACAAGTATAGGGGATCGCAATAGTTTTCGAGGGTAGAGTATTTAACCCAAATTTATTGATTCGACACAAGGGGAGCCAAAGAATATTCTCAAGAATTAGCAGCTGAGTTGTCAATTCAACCACACCTGGAAACTTAGTATCTGCAGCAAAGTGTTTAGTAGCACAGTAATATGATAGTGGTGGTAACGGCAACAAAAGTAAAGACAGAAAAAGTAATATTTTTGGTATTTTGTAGTGATTGTAACAGTAGCAGTGGGAAAGTAAATAAGCGTAAACCAGTATATGGAAAACTCGTAGGCACCGGATCAGTGATGGATAATTATGCCAGATGCAGTTCATCATGTAACAGTCATAACATAGGGTGACACAGAACTAGCTCCAATTCATCAATATAATGTAGGCATGTATTCCGTATATATTCTTACGTGCTTATGGAAAAGAACTTGCATGACATATTTTGTCCTACCCTCCCGTGGCAGCGGGGTCCTATTGGAAACTAAGGGATATTAAGGCCTCCTTTTAATAGAGAACCGGAACAAAGCATTAGCACATAGTGAATACATGAACTCCTCAAACTATGGTCATCACCGAGAGTGGTCCCAATTATTGTCACTTCGGGGTTGCCGGATCATAACACATAGTAGGTGACTATAGACTTGCAAGATAGGATCAAGAACTCACATATATTCATGAAAACATAATAGGTTCAGATCTGAAATCATGGCACTCGGGCCCTAGTGACAAGCATTAAGCATAGCAAAGTCATAGCAACATCAATCTTAGAACATAGTGGATACTAGGGATCAAACCCTAACAAAACTAACTCGATTACATGATAAATCTCATCCAACCCATCACCGTCCAGCAAGCCTACGATGGAATTACTCACGCATGGCGATGAGCATCATGAAATTGGTGATGGAGGATGGTTGATGATGACGACGGCGACGAATCCCCCTCTCCGGAGCCCCGAACGGACTCCAGATCAGCCCTCCCGAGAGGTTTTAGGGCTTGGCGGCGGCTCCGTATCGTAAAACACGATGATTTCTTCTCTCTGATTTTTTTCTCTCCGGAAGCGAATATGTAGAGTTGGAATTGGCGTCGGAGGGTTTCCAGGGGGCCCACGAGGTAGGGGGGCGCGCCCAGGGGGGGGGGCGTGCCCCCCACCCTCGTGGACAGGGTGTGGGCCCCCTGGTCTTCATCTTTAGCGAGGATTTTTTATTATTTTTTCTAAGGTATTCCGTGGAGTTTCAGGACTTTCCAAGAATATTTGCTTTCTGCAAATAAAACAACACCAAGGTAATTCTGCTGAAAACAGCGTCAGTCCAGGTTAGTTCCATTCAAATCATACAAGTTAGAGTCCAAAACAAGGGCAAAAGTGTTTGGAAAAGTAGATACGATGGAGACGTATCATCCAACAATCCATTTATGGACTGGTCCAAGCCTCTCGGAGTTGAAATATACGCTTTGATAGTGTGATCAAAGCATATGGTTTTATACAGACTTTTGGAGAAGCATGTATTTACAAGAATGTGAGTGGGAGCTCTGTAGCATTTCTGATATTATATGTGGATGATATATTGTTGATCGGAAATGATACTGAATTTCTGAATAGCATAAACGGATACTTGAATAAGAATTTTTCAATGAAAGACCTCGGTGAAGTTGCTTATATATTAGGCATCAAGATCTATAGAGATAGATCAAGACGCTTAATAGGACTTTCACAAAGCACATACCTTGATAAAGTTTTGAAGAAGTTCAAAATGGATCAGTCAAAGAAAGGGTTCTTGTGTGCGTTACAAGGTGTGAAGTTGAGTCAGACTCAATGCCCGACCACTGCAGAAGATAGAGAGAAAATGGAAGTCATTCCCTATGCCTTAGCCATAGGTTCTATCATGTATGCAATGCTGTGTATCAGACCTGATGTGTGCCTTGCTATTAGTTTAGCAGGGAGGTACCAAAGTAATCCAAGAGTGGATCACTGGACAGCGGTCAAGAACATCCCGAAATACCTGAAAAGGACTAAGGATATGTTTCTCGTTTATGGAGGTGACAAAGAGCTCGTCGTAAATGGTTACGTCGATGCAAGCTTTGACACTGATCCGGATGACTCTAATTCACAAACCGGATACGTATTTTTATTGAATGGTGGAGCTGTCAGTTGGTGCAGTTCTAAGCAGAGCGTCGTGGCGAGATCTACGTGTGAAGCGGAGTACATAGCTGCTTCGGAAGCAGCAAATGAAGGAGTCTGGATGAAGGAGTTCATATCCGATCTAGGTGTCATATCTAGTGCATCGGGTCCAATGAAAATCTTTTGTGACAATACTAGTGCAATTGCCTTGGCAAAGGAATCCAAATTTCACAAGAGAACCAAGCACATCAAGAGACGCTTCAATTCCATCCGCTATCAAGTCAAGGAGGGAGACATTGAGATTTGCAAGATACACACGGATCTGAATATTGCAGACCCGTTGACTAAGCCTCTCTCACGAGCAAAACATGATCAACACCAAGACTCCATGGGTGTTAGAATCATTACTATGTAATCTAGATTATTGAATCTAGTGCAAGTGGGAGACTGAAGGAAATATGCCCTAGAGGCAATAATAAAGTTGTTATTTATATTTCCTTATATCATGATAAATGTTTATTATTCATGCTAGAATTGTATTAGCCGAAAACTTAGTACATGTGTGAATACATAGACAAACAGAGTGTCCCTAGTATGCCTCTACTCGACTAGCTCGTTAATCAAAGATGGTTATGTTTCCTAGCCATAGACATGTGTTGTCATTTTATGAACGGGATCACATCATTAGAGAATGATGTGATGGACAAGACCCATCCGTTAGCTTAGTATAATGATCGTTAAGTTTTATTGCTATTGCTTTCTTCATGACTTATACATGTTCCTCTGACTATGAGATTATGCAACTCCTGAATACCGAAGGAACACCTTGTGTGCTATCTAACGTCACAACGTAACTGGGTGATTATAAAGATGCTCTACAGGTGTCTCCGATGGTGTTTGTTGAGTTGGCATAGATCGAGATTAGGATTTGTCACTCCATGTATTGGAGAGGTATCTTTGGGCCCTCTCGGTAATGCACATACTATGAGCCTTGCAAGCAATGTGACTAATGAGTTAGCCACGGGTGATGCATTATGGAACGAGTAAAGAGACTTGCCGGTAACGCGATTGAACTACGTATGATGATACCAACGATCGAATCTCGGGCAAGTAACATACCGATGACAAAGGGAACAACGTATGTTGTTATGCGGTTTGACCGATAAAGATCTTCGTGTAATATGTAGGAGCCAATATGAGCATCCAGGTTCCGCTATTGGTTATTGACCGGAGATGTGTCTCGATCATGCCTACATAGTTCTTGAACCCGTAGGGTCCGCATGCTTAACGTTCGATGACGATTTGTATTATGAGTTATGTGATTTGATGAATCGAAGTTTGTTCGGAGACCCGGATGAGATCACGGACATGACGAGGAGTCTCGAAATGGTCGAGACATAAAGATTGATATATTGGAAGGCTATGTTTGGACACTGGAATGGTTTCAGATAGGTTCGGGCATTTTCTGGAGTACCGAGGGTTATCGGACCCCCCCCCCAGGAGTTAATGGGCCTTCATGGACCCTAGTGGAGAGAGGAGGCGGCGGCCAGGTGGTGGCGCCCCCCTAAGCCCAATCCGAATTGGACTAGGGTTGGGGGGGCCTTTCCTTCTCTTCTCCTCCTCCTTCCCTCCATCTCCTAGTGGGAATAGGAACGCGGGCGGGGGGGGGGGGGGAATCCTACTTGGACCGGGAGTCCAAGTAGGACTCCCCCATGGCGCCCCCTTGGGCCAGCCACCTCTCCTTATATACGTGGGAGGGGGTACCCCAAAGACACACCAAGTCTTCTCTTAGCCATGTGCGGTGCCCCCTCCACAGTTACACACCTCGATCAGATCATCGTAGTGCTTAGGCGAAGCGTTGCGCCGGTAACTTCATCATCACTGTCGCCACGCCGTCGTGCTGACGGAACTCTCTCTCGGCCTCAACTGGATCAAGAGTTCGAGGGATGTCATCGAGCTGAACATGTTCTAAACGCAGAGGTGCCGTACGTTCGGTGCTTGGATCGGTTGGATCGCAAAGACGTTTGACTAAATCAACCACGTTACTAAACGCTTCCGCTTTCGGTCTACGAGGGTACGTGGACACACTCTCCCCTCTCGTTGCTATGCATCTCCTAGATAGATCTTGCGTGATCGTAGGATTTTTTTTTGAAATACCGCGTTCCCCAACAATTTCTCTCACGCTCCTAATACCTCATAGTACTCAACAATTCGATAATCAACAAGCGTGTGACCCACGAGTTGGTAATACGCAGACATGACCTAGAACACCTTCCGATCAATAACCAGTTGCCGGATCTGGACACCCATATTGATTCCTACATATACACAAATATATTTATCGAGTGAAGCTTTCGTGTGCGTACACAATTCCCTACGCTTCGTGATACATAACAAACTCGAGGTGAGACTTTTTTTGAGCAAACTTTTCATTTGCTAACCACCAGGGAGCCGCACCATTGCCAGCCCCTATCCATCCAGCACCCAACATTAGGGTAGTTTTTCATGGCAAGGTGAGAATGATGGAGGGGAAGATGCTGGCTCAACGAGCATGCACAGAGAGAATGTCAATTCACCACTGGAAGGGTTTAACAGGCTCACAGAGAGGCCTCGGAAGAAAAAAAATCTCAACCAAGGCCGGTCATAGACCATGAAAAAAGTGTAAATGGAGGGCACACACAACTACAAGTTGGTGAGAACAAAGGATCCTAACAGAGGCCGGACTGAGTGTTGTCGGAGGCCCACATGGCGGGAAGAGGAGATTACCGTGTTGCCGAGAAAGAACATCAACACAGTGGGTAGCAGGAGGCACAACGATGGGAGGAGATGAAGAGAGTGCCACCAACATGAGAAATGGCGTGAATGCACCACTATTGTCGTCGGGCAAGCCGTCATAAGATTTTCCCCATCACCACACCAATCGAGGAGGAGGAGATGTGACACACCACCAGAGCGGGATGCGACGCCCGTGAGAGTCGTCGTGTCAATCGACAGCCATCGATGAAGATTTTTCTGGTCTGCTCGCACCCTCCAAGCACCTCCACCTCCAATTTGGATCACCCTCGTGATTGCGCATGCGAGATCCAGTGAAAGCAAGGTTCCATTCTGGAGCATCATACAATGAAGAAAAGCCAATGTGGCGCAAGTTGGCCTTGTAACAGTCACACAAGTACTCCTTTCCAGGCCTCAGCTTGATTGGACTTCGTCAGCTCTTGTCGTTCAGCTTCCTCTCTCCTCTCTCATCTTGTCTCTTTGTAGACAGCATTAAAAAGTAAACATACTTAAAGCAAAGTAGGTTCGACCATTGTGTTCTATTATATGAAGTAGAAGAAGAAAGAGCCGGTGGGATGGTCTTGGCACACATGGGTTAATGGTGAAAGCTCTCAAGGAAATAGATGTGTCACAGACATTGATGCAGATGGATGTTGAAGGAAATATGCCCTAGAGGCAATAATAAAGTTATTATTTATTTCCTTACTTCATGATAAATGTTTATTATTCATGCCAGAATTGTATTAACCGGAAACATAATACTTGTGTGAATACATAAACAAACAGAGTGTCACTAGTATGCCTCTACTTGACTAGCTCGTTGATCAAAGATGGTTATGTTTCCTAACCATTGACATGAGTTGTCATTTGATTAAGGGGATCACATCATTAGGAGAATGATGTGATTGACTTGACCCATTCCGTTAGCTTAGCACACGATCGTTTAGTATTCTGCTATTGCTTTCTTCATGACTTATACATGTTCCTATGACTATGAGATTATGCAACTCCCATTTATCGGTGGGAGTAGGACTCCTCCCTGGCGCGCCTCCTCCAGGCCGGCCGCCTCTCCCCCCTTGATCCTTTATATACGGGGGCAGGGGGCACCTCTAGACACAACAATTGATCTCTTGGATCTCTTAGCCGTGTGTGGTGCCCCCCTCCACCATAGTCCACCTCGATAATATCGTAGCGGCGCTTAGGCGAAGCCCTGCGTCGGTAGAACATCATCATCGTCACCACGCCGTCGTGCTGACGGAACTCTCCATCAAAGCTCGGCTAGATCGGAGTTCGAGGGACGTCATCGAGTTGAACGTGTGCTGAACTCGGAGGTGTCGTATGTTCGGTACTTGATCGGTCGGATCATGAAGACGTACGACTACATCAACTACGTTGTGCAAACGCTTCCGCTTTCGGTCTACGAGGGTACGTGACAACACTCTCCCCTCTCGTTGCTATGCATCACCATGATCCTGTGTGTGTGTAGGAATTTTTTTGAAATTACTACGTTCCCCAACAGTGGCATGCGAGCCTGGTTTTATGCATAGATGTTATATGCACGAGTAGAACACAAGTGAGTTGTGGGCGATATAAGTCATACTGCTTACCAGCATGTCATACTTTGGTTCAGCGGTATTGTTGGATGAAGCGGCATGGACCGACATTACGCGTACGCTTACGCGAGATTGGTTCTACCGACGTGCTTTGCACATAGGTGGCTGGCGGGTATCAGTTTCTCCAACTTTAGTTGAACCAAGTGTGGCTATGCCTGGTCCTTGAGAAGGTTAAAACAACACTAACTTGACAAACTATCATTGTGGTTTTGATGCGTAGGTAAGAACGGTTCTTGCTCAGCCCATAGCAGGCACGTAAAACTTGCAACAACAAAGTAGAGGACATCTAACTTGTTTTTGCAGGGCATGTTGTGATGTGATATGGTCAAGGCATGATGATATATTTTATTGTATGAGATGATCATGTTTTGTAACCGAGTTATCGGCAACTGGCAGGAGCCATATGGTTGTCTCTTTATTGTATGCAATGCAATCGCCCTATAATGCTTTACTTTATCACTAAGCGGTAGCGATAGTCGTAGAAGCAAAAGTTGGTGAGACGACAACGATGCTACGATGGAGATCAAAGTGTCGCGCCGGTGACAATGGTGATCATGACGGTGCTTTGGAGATGAAGATCACAAGCACAAGATGATGATGGCCATATCATATCACTTATATTGATTGCATGTGATGTTTATCTTTTATGCACCTTATCTTTCTTTGATTGACGGTAGCATTATAAGATGATCTCTCACTAAATTATCAAGGTATAAGTGTTCTCCCTGAGTATGCACCATTGCGAAAGTTCTTCATGTTGAGACACCACGTGATGATCGGGTGTGATAGGCTCTACGTTCAAATACAACGGGTGCAAAACAGTTGCACACGCGAAATACTCAGGTTAAACTTGACGAGCCTGGCATATGCAGATATGGCCTCGGAACACTGAGACCGAAAGGTCGAGCGTGAATCATATAGTAGATATGATCAACATAGTGATGTTCACCATTGAAACTACTCCATCTCACGTGATGATCGGACATGGTTTTGTTGATTTGGATCGCATGATCACTTAGAGGATTAGAGAGATGTCTATCTAAGTGGGAGCTCTTAAGTAATATGATTAATTGAACTTAAATTTATCATGAACTTAGTACCTGATAGTATTTTGCTTGTCTATGTTGATTGTAGATAGATGGCCCGTGCTGTTGTTTTGTTAAAATTTTAATGCGTTCCTTGAGAAAGCAAAGTTGAAAGATGATGGTAGCAATTACACGGACTGGGTCCGTAACTTGAGGATTATCCTCATTGCTGCATAGAAGAATTACATCCTGGAAGCACCGCTGGGTGCCAGGCCTGCTGCAGATGCTGCTGATGACGTTAAGAACGTCTGGCAGAGTAAAGTTGATGACTACTCGATAGTTCAGTGTGCCATGCTTTACGGCTTAGAACCGGGACTTCAACGACGTTTTGAACATCATGGAGCATATGAGATGTTCTAGGAGTTGAAGTTAATATTTCAAGAAAATGCCCGGATTGAGAGATATGAAGTCTCCAATAAGTTCTATAGCTGCAAGATGGAGGAGAATAGTTCTGTCAGTGAACATATACTCAAAATGTCTGGGTACCATAATCACTTGACTCAACTGGGAGTTAATCTTCCTATTGATAGTGTCCTTGACAGAGTTCTTCAATCACTGCTACCATGCTACAAATGCTTCGTGATGAACAATAATATGCAAGGGATGAATAAGACAATTCCCGAGCTCTTTGCGATGCTAAAGGTTGCGGAGGTAGAAATCAAAAAGGAGCATCAAGTGTTGATGGTCAACAAGACCACTAGTTTCAAGAAAAAGGATAAAGGGAAGAAGAAGGGGAACTTCAAGAAGAACGGCAAACAAGTTGTTGCTCAAGAGAAGAAACCCAAGTCTGGACCTAAGCCTGAAACTGAGTGCTTCTACTACAAACAGACTGGTCACTTGAAGCGGAACTGCCCCAAGTATTTGGCAGATAAGAAGGATGGCAAGGTGAACAAATGTATATGTGATATACATGTTATTGATGTGTACCTTACTAATGCTCGCAGTAGCACCTGGGTATTTGATACTGGTTCTGTTGCTATTATTTGCAACTCGAAACAGGGACTACGAATTAAGCGAAGATTGGCTAAGGACGAGGTGACGATTGATACGTCTCCAACGTATCTATAATTTTTGATTGCTCCATGCTATATTATCTAATGTTTGGGGCTATATTGGGCTTTATTTTCCACTTTTATATTATTTTTTGGGACTAACCTATTAACCGGAGGCCCAACCCAGATTTGCTGTTTTATGCCTATTTCAGTGTTTCGAAGAAAAGGAATATCAAACGGAGTCGAAACGGAACGAAATCAACTGGAGAAGTTATTTTTGGAAGGAAACCTACCGGATAGACTTGGACCCTATGTCAGAAGATGAAGGAGGAGCTCATGAGGGTAGGGGGCGTGCCCACCCCCCTGGGGGGGCACCCCCCTGCCTCGTGCCCCCCCTTCGGTCCACCGACGTACTCCTTTCACCCATATATACCCACGTATCCTAAAAGTTCCAAAACATAGATTAGATCGGGAGTTCCGCCGCCAGAAGCCTCCGTAGCCACCGAAAGCCAATCTAGACCCGTTTCGGCACCCTACCGGAGGGGGGAATCCCTCTCCGGTGGCCATCTTCATCATCCCGGTGCTCTCCATGACGAGGAGGGAGTAGTTATCCCTCGGGGCTGAGGGTATGTACCAGTAGCTGTGTGTTTGATCTCTCTCTCTCTCTCGTGTTCTTGAGGTGATATGATCTTGATGTATCGTGAGCTTTGCTATTATATTTGGATCCTATGATGTTTCTTCCCCCCTCTACTCTCTTGTAATGAATTGAGTTTCCCCTTTGAAGTAATCTTATCGGATTGAGTCTTTAAAGATTTGAGAACACTTGATGTATGTCTTGCCGTGGATATCTGTGGTGACAATGGGATATCACGTGATTCACTTGATGTATGTTTTGGTGATCAACTTGCGGGTTTCACCGATGAACCTATGCATAGGGGTTGGCACACGTTTTCGTCGTGATTCTCCGGTAGAACTTTGGGGCACTCTTTGAGGTCCTTTGTGTTGGTTGAATAGATGAATCTGAGATTGTGTGATGCATATCGTATAATCATACCCACGAATACTTGAGGTGACATTGGAGTATCTAGGTGACATTAGGGTTTTGGTTGATTTGTGTCTTAAGGTGTTATTCTAGTACGAGCTCTAGGGCTGTTTGTGACACTTATAGGAATGGCCCAACGGATTGATTGGAAAGAATAACTTTGAAGTGGTTTCGTACCCTACCATAATCTCTTCGTTCGTTCTCCGCTATTAGTGACTTTGGAGTGATTCTTTGTTGCATGTTGAGGGATAGTTATGTGATCCAATTATGTTATTATTGTTGAGAGGACTTGCACTAGCGAAAGTATGAACCCTAGGCCTTGTTTCCTAGCATTGCAATACCGTTTACGCTCACTTTTATCATTAGTTACCTTGCTGTTTTTATAATTTCAGATTACAAAAACTATTATCTACTATCCATATACCACTTGTATCACCATTTCTTCACCGAACTAGTGCACCTATACAATTTACCATTGTATTGGGTGTGTTGGGGACACAAGAGACTCTTTGTTATTTGGTTGCAGGGTTGCTTGAGAGAGACCATCTTCATCCTACGCCTCCTACAGATTGATAAACCTTAGGTCATCCACTTGAGGGAAATTTGCTACTGTCCTACAAACCTCTGCACTTGGAGGCCCAACAACGTCTACAAGAAGAAGGTTGTGTAGTAGACATCAAGCTCTTTTCTGGCGCCGTTGTCGGGGAGGTGAGTGCTTGAAGGTATATCTTTAGATCTTGCAATCGAGTATTTTAGTTTCTTGTTTTATCACTAGTTTAGTATATAAAAGAAAATTACAAAAAAATGGAATTGAGTTTGTCTCATACGCTTCACCTTTTTAATATCTTTCGTGAGTATGATGGAAAGGATAATTGTGCTCAAGTGCTAGAAGAAGAAATCTATAAAATGTTTGGCACTAAATATTTAAATGATGAGCATGATTGCAATGCTGTTAATATGAATTTCTTGAATATCCATGATGCTAATGATATGCAAAGCCACAAGCTTGGGGAAGCTATGTTTGATGAAGATGATATTTTTTGTCCCCCAATTTTTGATGAGAAAATTTATTATGATGAAATCATGCCTCCTATTTATGATGATTATATTGATGAAAGTAGATTTGGAGAGGTCATGACTTTATTTTGTGATGAATCCACTATTCCGGAAGAGGTTCCAATTGATTAGGAGAACAAAGTTGCTATCTATGATGATTATTGTGATGACTTGTATGCTATAAAGAATAATGATATCCATGAAACTTTTCATCATGATTTTAGTTTTCAATTGGATTATGCCTCACATGATAATTATTTTGTTGAGCTTGCTCCCACTACTATTCATGAGAAGAAATTTGCTTATGTGGAGAGTAATAAAATTTCTATGCTTGTAGACCATGAAAAGAATGCTTTATGTGATAGTTATATTGTTGAATTCATTCATGATGCTACTGAAAATTATTAGGAGGGAGAAATATATGCTTGTAGGAGTTGCAATAATATCAAGTTTCCTCTCTATGTGCTTAAAATTTTGAAGTTATCCTTGTTTTGCCTTCCTATGCAAGTTGATTCTTGTTCCCACAAGTTGTTTGCTCACAAAATCCCTATGCATAGGAAGTATGTTAGACTTAAATGTGCTAGTCATATTCTTCATGATGCTCTCTTTATGTTACAATTCTTATCCTTCATGTGAGCATCATTGAAATCATCATGCCTAGCTAGGGGCGTTAAACGATAGCGCTTGTTGGGAGGCAACCCAATTTTATTTTTGTTCCTTACTTTTTGTTCCTGTTTAGTAATAAATAAATCATCTAGCCTCTATTTAGATGTGGTTTTTATGCTTTTAATTAGTGTTTGTGCCAAGTAGAACCTTTGGGAAGACTTGGGGGAAGTCTTTGTAATCATGCTGTAAAAAACAGAAAGTTTAGCACTCACGAGAATTGCTGCCATTTTTATTTGGAGAGTGCTATTGAGTTGATTCGTTTTGAAGATGATTAATAGATAAATTACTCAGGTCCAGCAATTTATTTTAGAATTTTATGAGTTCCAGAAGTATACATTTTATCCAGATTACTACAGACTGTTCTGTTTTTGATAGATTCTGTTTTCGATGTGTTGTTTGCTTACTTTGATGAACCTATGAGTACTATCGGAGGGTATGAACCATAGATAAGTTGGAATACAGTAGATATTACACCAATATAAATAAATAATGAGTTCATTACAGTACCTTGAAGTGGTGATTTATTTTCTTATACTAACGGAGCTTACAAGTTTTCTGTTAAGTTTTGTGTTGTGAAGTTTTCAAGTTTTGGGTAAGGAATCGATGGACTATGGAATAAGGAGTGGAAAGAGCCTAAGCTTGGGGATGCCCGAGGCACCCCAAGGTAATATTCAAGGACAACCAAGAGCCTAAGCTTGGGGATGCCTCGGAAGGCATCCCCTCTTTCGTCTTCTTTCATCGGTAACTTTACTTGGAGCTATATTTTTATTCGCCACATGATATGTGTTTTGCTTGGAGCGTCAATTTATTTTGTTAGGATTTGATTGCTGTTATTTAGAACAATGTTTTGCATCTTTTATTCCAATAAAAGTGGCATTGATGGCCTTTACTATGCCTATTTTAGAAGTCCACATGTTGCTGTTTGAAAACAGAAAGTTTACCGCTGTTGCAATAATTCCCTAGAAAAGTCAGAATGTGATAAAATGTTGAAACCTTTTGCATATTAAACTCTGAAAAATTTACTACAGTGGGAATTTTCTTTCATAATTTTTGGAGCTATGGAAGTATGGATGTTGCAGCATTCTTTACAGATTATCCTGTTTAGGCAGATTGCTGTTATGTTTGCATTGTTTGCATATGTTTGCTTCTTTAATGATTCTATTTGAGGATAGGACTATTAAATATGCATAGGAATTTAGTATGCAATGTTGAATAATAATTTTAGTGATTTGCTACAGTAGAGTATGATAAGGTTTTTGCAATGGTTTATACTAACTTATCTCACGAGTCCTTGTTGAGTTTTGTGTGGATGAAGCTTCTGAGATTTAGGGAGACCGTGATATGAGAGGAATTAAGGAGACACAAAAGCTCAAGCTTGGGTATGCCCCAGTTGGCATCCCACATTTCTTCTTCAACAACTATCGGTTAGTATAAGTTGATCCTAAGTTTTTGCTTCTTCACATGATGTTTGTCATTCTTAGAATGTCATTTTATTTTGCTTTGCTTGCTGTTTGAATAGAATACCAAGATCTGAAATTATTAAATGTTAGAGAGTCTTCACATAGTTGCATAATTATTCGACTACTCATTGATCTTCACTTATATCTTTCGGCGTAGTTTGTCATTTGCTCTAGTACTTCACTTATATCATTTTTGAGAGTTTTAAATAGCATGGTAATTTGCTTAAATAATCCTAATATGCTAGGCATCCAAGAATAGTAAAAACTTTCATATAGAGTATTGAATACTGAGAGAAGTTTGATGCTTGATGATTGTTTTGAGATATGGAGGTAATAATATCAAAGTCGTGCTAGTTGAGTAGTTGTGAATTTGAGAAATGCTTGTGTTGAAGTTTGCAAGTCCCGTAGCATGCACGTATGGTAAACGTTGTGTAACAAATTTGAAACATGAGGTGTTATTTGATTGTCCTCCTTATGAGTGGTGGTCGGGGACGAGCGATGGTCTTTTCCTATCAATCTATCCCCCTAGGAGCATGCGCGTAATACTTTGGTTTTTGATGGCTTGTAGATTTTTGCAATAAGTATATGAGTTCTTTATGACTAATGTTGAGTCCACGGATTATACGCATGATGACCCACAAGTATAGGGGATCTATCTAGTCCTTTCGATAAGTAAGAGTGTCGAATCCAACGAGGAGCAGAAGGAAATGATAAGCGGTTTTCAGCAAGGTATTCTCTGCAAGTACTGAAATAAGTGGTAACATATAGTTTTGTGATAGGATAAATTGTAACGAGCAACAAGTAACAAAAGTAAATAAAGTGCAGCAAGGTGGCCCAATCCTTTTGTAGCAAAGGACAAGCCGGAACAAACTCTTATAATAGGAAAAGCGCTCCCGAGGACACATGGGAATATCGTCAAGTTAGTTTTCATCACGTTCATATGATTCGCGTTCGATACTTTGATAATTTGATATGTGGGTGGACCAGTGCTTGGGTGTTGTTCTTACTTGAACAAGCATCCCACTTATGATTAACCTCTATTGCAAGCATCCGCAACTACAACAAAAGTATTAAGGTAAACCTAACCATAGCATGAAACATATGGATCCAAATCAGCCCCTTATGAAGCAACGCATAAACTAGGGTTTAAGCTTCTGTCACTCTAGCAACCCATCATCTACTTATTACTTCCCAATGCCTTCCTCTAGGCCCAAATAATGGTGAAGTGTTATGTAGTCGACGTTCACATAACACCACTAGAGGCTAGACAACATACATCTTATCAAAATATCAAACGAATACCAAATTCACATGACTACTCATAGCAAGACTTCTCCCTTGTCCTCAGGAATGAACGTAATTACTCACAAAGCATATTCATGTTCATAATCAGAGGGGTAATAATATGCATAGAGGATCTGAACATATGATCTTCCGCCAATTAAACCAACTAGCATCAACTACAAGGAGTAATCAACACTACTAGCAACCTACTAGCACCAATCCCGGACTTTGAGACAAGAATTGGATACAAGAGATGAACTAGGGTTTGGAGATGAGATGGTGCTGGTGAAGATGTTGATGGAGATTGCCCTCTCCCGATGAGAGGAGCGTTGGTGATGATGATGGTGATGATTTCCCCCTCCGGGAGGGAAGTATCACCGGCAGAACAGCTCTACCGGAGCTCTAGATTGGATCCGCCAAGGTTCCGCCTCGTGGCGGCGGAGTCTCGTCCCGAAAAGTTCCCTTCTATTTTTTTCTCATCGAAAGACCTCATATAGGAGAAGATGGGCATCGGAGAGCCACCAGGGGGCCCACGAGATAGGGGGGCACGCCCTAGGGGGGGCGCCCCCACCCTCGTGAGCAGGGTGTGGGCCCCCTGGCCTTCATCTTTGGCGTGGATTTTTCTTTATTTCTTTTAAGACCTTCCGTGGAGTTTCAGGACTTTTGGAGTTGCGCACAATAGGTCTCTAATATTTGCTCCATTTCCAGACCAGAATTTCAGCTACAGGCATTCTCCCTCCTTATGTAAACCTTGTAAAATAAGAGAGAATAGCCATAAGTATTGTGATATAAAGTGAAATAACAGTCCATACTGCAATAAATATTGATATAAAAGTATGATGCAAAATGGACGTATCAACTCCCCCAAGCTTAGACCTCGCTTGTCCTCAAGCGAAAAGCCGATAACAATAAATATGTCCTCATGTTTAGAGGTAGAGGCGTCGATAAAAAATAAAATACGGACATGAAGGCATCATGATTATTCTTATAACAGCAACATATATAATTTTGTAATATGATTACTTATGTTCAAGTGATGATCTATTCACAATGCAAAAGTATAGATCATAAACCTTATTGGGTTCCAACAAACTATAATCTCAGTCATTGAAGCAATTGCAATTTATCATAACATCGGAAAGAGTCTATGTCAGAGCTAAAAAGCAAGTCCACATACTCAACTATCATTTAGTCCTCCATAATTGTTAACACTCACGCGATACTTGTGGTTATGGAGTTTTAATCGGACACAGAAAAAGATAGGGAACTTATAGTTTTGCCCCACAACCTTTTACCTCAAGGGTAATGTCAACAATAATGGTTCATGCTCCCCCACATCCAATTAGATATATATATCATGTTCTTTCCAACATGATGAGCTTGCCAAAGGATAAAATGAAAAAGAAAAGGTGAAGATCACCCTGACTCTTTCATAAGGTAGAGGATAATAATAAAGGATAGGCCCTTCGCAGAGGGAAGCAGGGGTTGCCATGCACTTTTATGGTTGGATATATAAAATCTCAATGCGAAAGAACGTCACTTTATATTACCCCTTATGATATGAACCTTTATTATGCAGTCCATCGCTTTTATTACTTTCACATCACAAGATCGTATAAAGCTTATTTCTCCCACACCAATCAATCATACATATTTAGAGCAATTTTATTACTTTGCACCGATGACAACTTACTTGAAGGATCTTACTCAATCCATAGGTAGATATGGTGGACTCTCATGGCAAAACTGGTTTAGGGATATTTGGAAGCACAAGTAGTATTTCTACTTGGTGCTGAGAGTTTGGCTAGCATGAGGGGGAAGCCAAGCTCAACAAGTTAGAGGAACCATGACAACATATTTTATCTCAGATATAAGAAATACATAACTCATTACGTGTCTTCCTTGTCCAATATCAACTCTTTAGCATGTCATATTTTAATGAGTGCTCCCAATCATAAAAGATGTCAATGATAATATATCTATATGTGAAAACCTCTCTTTCCTTATTACTTCCTATTAATTGCAACAATGACCAAAGCTATGTCTGCCAACTCCCAACAACTTTTAATCATCATACTCTTTCTATGTGAAGTCATTACCCTCAATAAGATGAATATGAACTTTTTGTTTCTTTTTATTCTTTTTATCCTTTCTTTTATTCACCCAAGATCATGGCAAAATAATCAAGCCCTTGACTCAACACTAATATTTATTATATATAGCTCACGGACTCGATTACATAGAAAGATCATAAAGCAAAACTCAAAACTAGATCATGCCATAAACTTTATTCTACTAGATCAAGATACTACTAATAGGATCGAACTAAGAAAAATGGTAAATGTAGGAGTTGTGATGGTAATACGATACCGGGGCACCTCCCCCAAGCTTGGCAGTTGCCAAGGGGAGTGCCCATACCCATGTGATTATATCTCCTTTGTCGGTGAAGAAGGGGGAGGTGACGGATAATCGCACATCGAGCGTAAGAGGTCCTCCAGCTTGCGAATAATGCCCTTGAGTGCAATAATATGCTCCTTCAACAAAATATTTTCTTGTGTGAGATACTTGTTTTGTATACGAGCTAACTCAATCATCTTGAAAGCTTCGATCTCAGTTGGGGTAAGAAGGTTATGATCAAGTTGGAGGGTGTCTTCCACTGCTGGAGCTTGATCCTCCGTGGCCTTCTTGATCCTTTCATCCTTGTTGACCTTCGCGGGTTCTTCCCTCTTCAGATCTATCTTCATTAGCCAAGCATCGTTGTCACCATTGTTGGAGGAGGGAAATGACATGATGCCTAGCCTGGAAAACCCTGACGGAAAACAACTTGAAACAAGAACAGAGGAGGTTTGCATGATACGGGAGTCAAAACCTTCGGGAGAATATATAATGAATTTTTACCGACCAAAATACGTAACGTGCAAGAAAACGGAGTCCGGAGGGCACACGAGGCGCTCGCGAGGTAGGGGGGCGCGCCCAGGGGGGTAGGGCGCGCCCACCACCCTCGTGGGGTCCTCGTGTCCTTCCCGGACTGCTACTCATTTTTCTATTTTTCTAAATATTCCAAAACGGATAAATATTGCCTTAAAAATTGTTTTGGAGTCGGTTTACTTACCGTACCACATACCTATTCCTTTTCGGAGTCTGAAACATTCCGGAAAGTGTCCCTTATGTATTCCTCCAGGGTTATGGTTTCAATAATATTGGTTTCAACATTTATGGGATTACCTGAGATATAATGTTTGATTCTTTGACCGTTTACCACCTTCGGATTTGTGCCTTCAAAGTTGTTGATTTTTATGGCACCGGAATGATAGACCTCCTCGATGACATAGGGGCCTTCCCATTTAGAGAGAAGTTTTCCTGCAAAAAAATCTTAAACGAGAGTTGAAAAGCAATACATAATCACCTACATTAAACTCACGCTTTTGTATCCTTTTGTCATGCCATCTTTTAACTTTTTCTTTAAACAACTTGGCATTTTCATAAGCTTGGGTTCTCCATTCATCAAGTGAGCTAATATCAAATAACCTCTTCTCACCGGCAAGTTTAAAATCATAGTTAAGCTCTTTAATAGCCCAATAAGCCTTATGTTCTAGTTCGATAGGTAAGTGACGTGCTTTTCCATAAACCATTTTATACGGAGACATACCCATAGGATTTTTGTATGCAGTTCTATAAGCCCATAATGCATCATCAAGTTTCTTAGACCAATTCTTTCTATACCTATTAACAGTCTTTTGCAAAATTAATTTGAGCTCTCTATTGCTCAATTCTACTTGACCACTAGACTGTGGGTGATAAGGAGATGCAATTCTATGATTAACATCATATTTAGCAAGCATTTTACAGAAGGCACCATGAATAAAGTGTGAACCACCAACAGTCATTAAATATCTAGGGACTCCAAACCTCGGAAAAATAACTTCCTTATGCATTTTAATAGAAGTGTTATGATCAGCACTACTAGTTGGAATAGCTTCTACCCACTTAGTAACGTAATCAACAGCAACAAAAATATGTGTGTATCCATTAGAGGCAGGAAAAGGTCCCATATAATCAAAGCCCAAAACATCAAACGGTTCAATAACAAGTGAATAATTCATAGGCATTTCTTGACGTCTACTAATATTACCAATTCTTTGACAGTCATCACAAGACAAGACAAACTTACGGGCACCCTTGAAGAGAGTAGGCCAATAAAAACCAGATTGCAATACCTTATGTGCAGTTCTATCTCCAGCGTGGTGTCCTCCATAAGACTCGGAATGACACTTGTGTAGGATCTGTTCCTGTTCATGCTCAGGTACACAACGCCTAATAACACCATCTACTCCTTCCTTATAAAGATGTGGGTCATCCCAAAAGTAATGTCTTAAATCATAGAAAAACCTTTTCTTTTGCTGGTATGTGAAGCTAGGTGGTATAAACTTAGCAACAATATAATTAGCATAATCAGCATACCATGGAGTACTACGAGAAGTACTTATAACATTTAATTGTTCATCAGGAAAGTCATCATTAATATGTAGTGGGTCATCAAGAATATTTTCTAACCTAGACAAGTTGTCTGCAACGGGGTTCAGCTCCCTTTCTATCAACAATATGCAAATCAAATTCTTGTAGCAAGAGAACCCATCTAATAAGTCTAGGTTTAGCATCTTTCTTTTCCATAAGATATTTAATAGCAGCACGATCTGTTTGAATAGTTACTTTAGAATCAATAATATAAGATCTGAACTTATCACAAGCAAATACAACTGCTAAAAGCTCTTTTTTAGTAGTAGCATAATTTCTTTGAGCATTGTCTAGTCTTACTAGCATAATGAATAACATTTAATTTCTTATCAACTCTTTGCCCTAGAACAGCACCTACAGCATAATCACTAGCATCACACATAATTTCAAAGGGTAAATTCCAATCAGGTGGCTGAACAATAGGTGCAGAGACTAATGCTTTCTTAAGTATTTCAAATGCTTCTACACAATCATCATAAAAGACAAATGGTATATCTTTTTACAATAAATTAATCAGAGGCTGAGAAATTTTTGAGAAGTCCTTAATGAACCTCCTGTAAAATCCGGCGTGACCAAGGAAACTTCTTATACCTTTGATGTCCTTGGGACATGGCATCTTTTCAATAGCATCAACCTTGGCTTTATCAACTTCAATACCTCTTTCAGAAACTTTATGCCCCAAGACAATACCTTCATTAACCATAAAGTGGCACTTTTCCCAATTCAAGACAAGATTAGTTTCTTTACATCTCTGCAAAACTCGATCAAGATTGCTCAAGCAATCGTCAAAAGAGGAACCATAGACGGAAAAGTTGTCCATGAAAACCTCACAAATCTTTTCACAAATGTCAGAGAATATAGCCATCATGCATCTTTGAAAGGTAGTAGGTGCATTACATAAACCAAAAGGCATACGTCTATAAGAAAAAGTACCAAAAGGGCATGTAAAAGTAGTGTTTGATTGATCTTTAGCCGACACAGGTATTTGAGAGAAACCAGAATAACCATCTAGAAAGCAATAGTGTGAGTGTTTGCATAATCTTTCTAGCATTTGGTCAATAAAAGGTAAGGGGTAATGATCTTTCTTAGTAGCTTTATTTAATTTGCGGAAATCAATTACCATCCTATAACCTGTGATAATTCTTTGTGGAATCAATTCATCTTTATCATTAGGAACAACAGTAATACCTCCCTTCTTAGGGACACAATGGACAGGACTTACCCACTCACTATCAGCAACGGGATAAATTATACCTGCCTCCAGAAGCTTGAGTATTTCTTTTCTTACCACTTCTTTCATTTTAGGATTCAGACGTCGTTGAGGATCACGAACTAGTTTGGCATCTGCTTCTAAATTTATTTTATGTTGACATAAAGTGGGACTAATGCCCTTAAGATCATCAAGAGTATATCCAATAGCAGCACGATGCTTCTTCAAAGTTTTCAATAATCTTTCTTCCTCATGCTCTGAAAGGTTAGCACTAATAATAACAGGATATATCTTCTTTTCATCCAGATAAGCATATTTAAGATTATGAGGCAAAGGTTTAAGCTCAAACACGGGATCACCCTTGGGTGGAGGAGGATCCCCTAAAATTTCAACAGGCAAATTGTGTTTCAGAATAGGTTCCTGTTTAAAGAATACTTCATCTATTTCCCTTCTTTCATTCATGAACATATCATTTTCATGGTCTAGCAAATAGTGTTCTAAAGGATCACTAGGAGGTACGGCAATAGAAGCAAGACCAATAATTTCATCCTTACTAGGTAATTCTTCCTCACAATGTTGTTTACTAAATTTAGAGAAATTAAACTCATGAACCATATCATCCAAACCAACAGTAACAATATTCTTAGTGCAGTCTATGGTAGCATTGACAGTATTTAAGAAGGGTCTACCAAATATAATTGGACAAAAGCTATCTTGTGGGGAACCAAGAACAAGAAAATCAGCAGGATATTTAGTTTTCCCACACAAGACTTCAACATCTCTAACAATTCCCATTGCTGAAATAGTATCTCTATTGGCAAGTTTAATTGTGACATCAATATCTTCTAACTCAGCAGGTGCAATTTCATTCTTAATTTCTTCATATAAAGTATGCAGTATAACACTAGCACTAGCACCCATATCACATAAGCCATGATAACAATGATCTACTATTTTAACAGAAATAACAGGCACGCCTACCACAGGTTTATGTTTATCTTTAGCACAAGGTTTAGCAATTCTAGTAGTTTCACCTTCGAACTGAATAACATGCCCATCAATATTATCAGACAAGAGATCTTTAACAATAGCAATATTAGGTTCTACTTTAACTTGCTCAGGAGGTGTATAAGTTCTAATATTGCTTTTACGAACAACAGTTGAAGCTTTAGCATGATCCTTTATTCTAACAAGGAAAGGTGGTTTCTCAACATAAGAAGTAGGAACAATAGGATCATTATGAGTGACAGTATTTTCTTAAACTTTAATAGGTGCAGCTACTTTTACTTCTATGGGAGGATGATATTTAAACCACTTCTCCTTAGGGAGATCAACATAAGTAGCAAAAGATTCACAGAAAGAAGCTACTATCTCGGAGTCAAGTCCATATTTAGTGCTAAACTTACGGAAAATGTCAGTATCCATAAAAGATTTAACACAATCAAACTTAGGTGTCATACCTGACTCCTTACCTTCGTCGAGGTCCCAATCTTCAGAGTTGCATTTAATTCTATCCAATAAATTCCATCTGAATTCAATAGTCTTCATCATAAAAGAGCCAGCACAAGAAGTATCGAGCATGTTGCGATTGTTTTCATAAAGCCTAGTATAGAAACTTTGCATAATTATTTCTCTCTCGAGCTCATGATTGGGGCATGAATATAAGATTGATTTAAGCCTCCCCCAAGCTTGACGATGATTTCTCCTTCGCGAGGCCAGAAATTATATATATAATTGCGATCACGATGAACAAGATGCATAGGGTAATACTTTTGGTGAAATTCCAACTTCAATCTTTTATAGTCCCATGATCTCATATCATCACATTGCCTATACCATACCAATGCGTCTCCCTTCAAAGATAAAGGGAAGACCTTCTTCTTAGCAACATCATTGGGTATACCTGCAAGCTTAAATAATCTACAAACTTCATCCACATATATTAAGTGCTCATCAGGATGCTTTGTTCCATCTCCTGTAAAAGGATTAGCTAGCAGTTTTTCCATCATAACCACAGGAAATTCAAAAGGAGTTTCATTTTCAATAGGTTCAGTAGGTTGAGGAGCAACTCTTTGCTCTACTGGACAGGGTGAAGATACCCCGAACAAGCCCCTGAGAGAATTACTTTCCATAGTAACAAGTGACAGTAAATTTCAGCACACTATATAAATTTTTCCTTAGCAAATTCCACCTACCAAAGGCGCTACACTCCCCGGCAATGGCGCCAGAAAAGAGTCTTGATGACCCACAAGTATAGGGGATCTATCATAGTCCTTTCGATAAGTAAGAGTGTCGAACCCAACGAGGAGCAGAAGGAAATGATAAGCGGTTTTCAGCAAGGTATTCTCTGCAAGTACTGAAATAAGTGGTAACAGATAGTTTTGTGATAGGATAAATTGTAACGAGCAACAAGTAACAAAAGTAAATAAAGTGCAGCAAGGTGGCCCAATCCTTTTGTAGCAAAGGACAAGCCGGAACAAACTCTTATAATAGGAAAAGCGCTCCCGAGGACACATGGGAATATCGTCAAGCTAGTTTTCATCACGTTCATATGATTCGCGTTCAATACTTTGATAATTTGATATGTGGGTGGACCAGTGCTTGGGTGCTGTTCTTACTTGAACAAGCATCCCACTTATGATTAACCTCTATTGCAAGCATCCGCAACTACAACAAAAGTATTAAGGTAAACCTAACCATAGCATGAAACCTATGGATCCAAATCAGCCCCTTACGAAGCAACACATAAACTAGGGTTTAAGCTTCTGTCACTCTAGCAACCCATCATCTACTTATTACTTCCCAATGCCTTCCTCTAGGCCCAAATAATGGTGAAGTGTTATGTAGTCGACGTTCACATAACACCACTAGAGGCTAGACAACATACATCTTATCAAAATATCAAACGAATACCAAATTCACATGCCTACTCATAGCAAGACTTCTCCCTTGTCCTCAGGAACGAACGTAATTACTCACAAAGCATATTCATGTTCATAATCAGAGGGGTAATAATATGCATATAGGATCTGAACATATGATCTTCCGCCAATTAAACCAACTAGCATCAACTACAAGGAGTAATCAACACTACTAGCAACCTACTAGCACTAATCTCGGACTTTGAGACAAGAATTGGATACAAGAGATGAACTAGGGTTTGGAGATGAGATGGTGCTGGTGAAGATGTTGATGGAGATTGCCCTCTCCCGATGAGAGGAGCGTTGGTGATGGCAATGGTGATGATTTCCCCCTCCGGGAGGGAAGTATCCCCGGCAGAACAGCTCTGCCGGAGCTCTAGATTGGATCCGCCAAGGTTCCGCCTCGTGGCGGCAGAGTCTCGTCCCGAAAAGTTCCCTTCTATTTTTTTCTCATCGAAAGACCTCATATAGGAGAAGATGGGCATCGGAGAGCCACCAGGGGGCCCACGAGATAGTGGGGCGCGCCCTAGGGGGGGTGCCCCCCACCCTCGTGAGCATGGTGTGGGCCCCCTGGCCTTCATCTTTGGCGTGGATTTTTCTTTATTTCTTTTAAGACGTTCCATGGAGTTTCAGGACTTTTGGAGTTGCGCAGAATAGTTCTCTAATATTTGCTCCTTTTGCAGACCAGAATTCCAGCTGCCGGCATTCTCCCTCCTTATGTAAACCTTGTAAAATAAGAGAGAATAGCCATAAGTATTGTGATATAAAGTGAAATAACAGTCCATAATGCAATAAATATTGATATAAAAGCATGATGCAAAATGGACATATCAATGCACTCTCACCCTTCCAACTCTCACCCTTCCATCATTGCTAGCCTCTTCGGTACCGTGCATTGCCCTTTCTCACATTGAGAGTTGGTGCAAACTTCGCCGGTGCATCCAAACCCCGTGATATGATACGCTCCTTCACACATAAACCTCCTTATATCTTCCTCAAAACAGCCACCATACCTACCTATTATGGCATTTCCATAGCCATTCTGAGATATATTGCCATGCAACTTTCCACCATACCATTCATCATTGTCATATTGCTTTAGCATGATCATGTAGTTGACATAGTATTTGTGGAAAAGCCACCATTCATAATTTTTCATACATGTCGGTCTTGATTCATCGCAATCCCGGTACACCGCCAGAGGCATTCATATAGAGTCATACTTTGTTCTAGTATCGAGTTGTAATTATTGAGTTGTAAATAAATAGAAGTGTGATGATCATCATTCAATAGAGCATTGTCCCAAAAAAAAGAGAAAGGCCAAAGAAAAAAAAGAAGGCCCCAAAAAAATAAAAAAAATAAAATAAAAAGGGGCAATGCTACTATCCTTTTACCACACTTGTGCTTCAAAGTAGCACCGTAATCTTCATGATAGAGAGTCTCTTGTTTTGTCACTTTCATATACTAGTGGGAACTTTTCATTATAGAACTTGGCTTGTATATTCCAACAATGGGCCTCCTCAAGTGCCCTAGGTCTTCGTGAGCAAGCAAGTTGGATGCACACCCACTTAGTTTCTTTTGTTGAGCTTTCATAAATTCATAGCTCTATTGCATCCGTTGCATGGCAATCCCTACTCCTTGCATCAACATCAATCGATGGGCATCTCCATAGCTCATTGATTAGCCTCGTTGGTGTGAGACTTTCTCCTTTTTTGTCTTCTCCACATAACCCCCATCATCATATTCTATTCCACCCATAGTGCTATATCCATGGCTCACGCTCATGTATTGCGTGAAGGTTTATAAAGTTTGAGATTACTGGAGTATGAAACAATTGCTTGGCTTGTCACCGGGGTTGTGCATGATGAGAGCATTCTTGTGTGACGAAAATGGAGCATGACTAAACTATATAATTTTGTAGGGATGAACTTTCTTTTGCCATGTTATTTTGAGAAACATAATTGCTTAGTTAGTATGCTTGAAGTATTATTATTTTTATGACAATATGAAATTTTGTCTTGAATCTTTCGGATCTGAATATTCACATCACAAGTAAGAAGAATTACATTGAAATTATGCCAACTAGCATTCCACATCAAAAATTATCTTTTTATCATTTACCTACTCGAGGACGAGCAGGAATTAAGCTTGGGGATGCTTGATACGTCTCCAATGTATCTATAATTTTTGATTGCTCCATGCTATATTATCTACTGTTTTGGGCAATATTGGGCTTTATTTTCCACTTTTATATTATTTTTTGGGACTAACCTATTAACCGGAGGCCCAGCCCAGATTTGCTGTTTTATGCCTATTTCAGTGTTTCGAAGAAAAGGAATATCAAACAGAGTCGAAACGGAATGAAATCAACTGGAGAAGTTATTTTTGGAAGGAAACCTACCGGATAGACTTGGACCCTACATCAGAAGATGAAGGAGGAGCTCATGAGGGTAGGGGCGCACCCACCCCCTGGGGCGCGCCCCCTGCCTCGTGCCCCCCCCTTCGGTCCACCGACGTACTCCTTTCACCCATATATACCCACGTATCCTAAAACTTCCAGAACAGAGATTAGATCGGGAGTTTCGCCGCCAGAAGCCTCCATAGCCACCGAAAGCCAATCTAGACCCGTTCTGGCACCCTGCCGGATGGGGGAATCCCTCTCCGGTGGCCATCTTCATCATCCCGGTACTCTCCATGACGAGGAGGGAGTAGTTATCCCTCGGGGCTGAGGGTATGTACCAGTAGCTATGTGTTTGATCTCTCTCTCTCTCTCGTGTTCTTGAGGTGATACGATCTTGATGTATCGCGAGCTTTGCTATTATATTTGGATCCTATGATGTTTCTTCCCCCCTCTACTCTCTTGTAATGAATTGAGTTTCCCCTTTGAAGTAATCTTATCGGATTGAGTCTTTAAAGATTTGAGAACACTTGATGTATGTCTTGTCGTGGATATCTGTGGTGACAATGGGATATCACGTGATTCACTTGATGTATGTTTTGGTGATCAACTTGCGGGTTCCGCCCAGAACCTATGCATAGGGGTTGGCACACGTTTTCGTTGTGATTCTCCGGTAGAACTTTGGGGCACTCTTTGAGGTCCTTTGTGTTGCTTGAATAGATGAATCTGAGATTGTGTGATGCATATCGTATAATCATACCCACGGATACTTGAGGTGACATTGGAGTATCTAGGTGACATTAGGGTTTTGGTTGATTTGTGTCTTAAGGTGTTATTCTAGTATGAACTCTAGGGCTGTTTGTGACACTTATAGGAATAGCCCAACGGATTGATTGGAAAGAATAACTTTGAGGTGGTTTCGTACCCTACCATAATCTCTTCGTTCTTTCTCCGCTATTAGTGACTTTGGAGTGATTCTTTGTTGCATGTTGAGGGATAGTTATGTGATCCAATTATGTTATTATTGTTGAGAGGACTTGCACTAGCGAAAGTATGAACCCTAGGCCTTGTTTCCTAGCATTGCAATACCGTTTACGCTCACTTTTATCATTAGTTACCTTGCTGTTTTTATAATTTCAGATTACAAAAACTATTATCTACTATCCATATACCACTTGTATCACCATCTCTTCGCTGAACCAGTGCACCTATACAATTTACCATTGTATTGGGTGTGTTGGGGACACAAGAGACTCTTTGTTATTTGGTTGCAGGGTTGCTTGAGAGAGACCCTCTTCATCCTACGCCTCCTATGGATTGATAAACCTTAGGTCATCCACTTGAGGGAAATTTGCTACTGTCCTACAAACCTCTGCACTTGGAGGCCCAACAACGTCTACAAGAAGAAGGTTTTGTAGTAGACATCAACGATGCGCGTGGGAAATGGTTCCAAAGTCGATGTGATCGTGGTCGGCACGCTACCTCTACATCTACCTTCGGGATTAGTTTTAGACCTGAATAATTGTTATTTGGTGCCAGCGTTGAGCATGAACATTATATCTGGATCTTGTTTGATGTGAGATGGTTATTCATTTAAATCAGAGAATAATGGTTGTTCTATTTATATGAATAATATCTTTTATGGTCATGCACCCTTGAAGAGTGGTCTATTCTTATTGAATCTCGATAGTAGTGATACACATATTCATAATATTGAAGCCAAAAGATGCAGAGTTGATAATGATAGTGCAACTTATTTGTGGCACTGCCGTTTAGGTCATATTGGTGTAAAGCGCATGAAGAAACTCCATACTGATGGACTTTTGGAACCACTTGATTATGAATCACTTGGTACTTGCGAACCATGCCTCATGGGCAAGATGACTAAAACGCCATTCTCCGGAACTATGGAGAGAGCAACAGATTTGTTGGAAATCATACATATAGATGTATGTGGTCCGATGAATGTTGAGGCTCGCGGAGGGTATCGTTATTTTCTCACCTTCACAGATGATTTAAGCAGATATGGGTATATCTACTTAATGAAACATAAGTCTGAAACATTTGAAAAACTCAAAGAATTTTAGAGTGAAGTTGAAAATCATCGTAACAAGAAAATAAAGTTTCTACGATCTGATCGTGGAGGAGAATATTTGAGTTACGAGTTTGGTCTTCATTTGAAACAATGCGGAATACTTTTGCAACTCACGCCACCCGGTGTGTCCGAACGTCGTAATCGTACTTTACTAGATATGGTGCGATCTATGATGTCTCTTACTGATTTACCGCTATCATTTTGGGGTTATGCTTTAGAGAAGGCTGCATTCACGTTAAATAGGGAACCATCGAAATCCGTTGAGACGACGCCTTATGAACTGTGGTTTGGCAAGAAACCAAAGTTGTCGTTTCTTAAAGTTTGGGACTGCGATGCTTATGTGAAAAAGCTACAACCTGATAAGCTCGAACCCAAATCGGAGAAATGTGTCTTCATAGGATACCCAAAGGAAACTATTGGGTCCACCTTCTATCGCAGATCTGAAGGTAAAACTTTTGTTGCTAAATTTGGATCCTTTTTAGAGAAGGAGTTTCTCTCGAAAGAAGTGAGTGGGAGGAAAGTAGAACTTGATGAGGTAACTGTACCTGCTCCCTTATTGGAAAGTAGTTCATCACAGAAACCGGTTCCTGTGACACCTACACCAATTAGTGAGGAAGCTAATGATGATGATCATGAAACTTCAGATCAAGTTGTTACTGAACCTCATAGATCAACCAGAGTGAGATCCGTACCAGAGTGGTACGGTAATCCTATTCTAGAGGTTATGTTGCTAGACCACGACGAACCTACGAACTATGAAGAAGCGATGGTGAGCCTAGATTCCGCAAAATGGCTTGAGGCCATGAAATCTGAGATGGGATCCATGTATGAGAACAAAGTGTGGACTTTGGTTGACTTGCCCGATGATCGGCAAGCCATTGAAAATAAATGGATCTTCAAGAAGAAGACTGACGCTGACGGTAATGTTACTGTCTATAAAGCTGGACTTGTTGCAAAAGGTTTTCGACAAGTTCAAGGGATTGACTATGATGAGACTTTCTCACCCGTAGAGGTGCTTAAGTCTGTCCGAATCATGTTAGCAATTGCTGCATTTTATGATTATGAAATTTGGCAAATGGATGTCAAAACTGCATTCCTGAATGGATTTCTGGAAGAAGAGTTGTATATGATGCAACCGGAAGGTTTTGTCGATCCAAAGGGAGCTAACAAAGTGTGCAAGCTCAAGCGATCCATTTATGGACTGGTGCAAGCCTCTCGGAGTTGGAATAAACGTTTTGATAGTGTGATCAAAGCATATGGTTTTATACAGACTTTTGGAGATGCCTGTATTTACAAGAAAGTGAGTGGGAGCTCTGTAGTATTTCTGATATTATATGTGGATGCCATATTGCTGATTGGAAATGATATAGAATTTCTGGATAACATAAAAGGATACTTGAATGAGAGTTTTTCAATGAAGGACCTCGGTGAAGCTGCTTATATATTGGGCATCAAGATCTATAGAGCTAGATCAAGACGCTTAATTGGAATTTCACAAAGCACATACCTTGACAAAGTTTTGAAGAAGTTCAAAATGGATCAAGCAAAGAAAGGGTTCTTGCCTGTGTTACAAGGTGTGAAGTTGAGTCAGACTCAATGCCCGACCACTGCAGAAGATAGAGAGAAAATGAAAGATGTTCCCTATGCTTCAGCCATAGGCTCTATCATGTATGCAATGCTGTGCACCAGACCTGATGTGTGCCTTGCTATAAGTTTAGCAGGGAGGTACCAAAGTAATCCAGGAGTGGATCACTGGACAACGGTCAAGAACATCCTGAAATACCTGAAAAGGACTAAGGATATGTTTCTCGTTTATGGAGGTGACAAAGAGCTAGTCGTAAATGGTTACGTCGATGCAAGCTTTGACACTGATCCGGACGATTCTAAATCGCAAACCGGATACGTGTTTACATTGAACGGTGGAGCTGTCAGTTGGTGCAGTTCTAAACAAAGCGTTGTGGCGGGATCTACATGTGAAGCGGAGTACATAGCTGCTTCGAAAGCAGCAAATGAAGGAGTTTGGATGAAAGAGTTCATATCCGATCTATGTGTCATACCTAGTGCATCGGGTCCAATGAAAATCTTTGTGACAATACTGGTGCAATTGCCTTGGCAAAGGAATCCAGATTTCACAAGAGAACCAAGCACATCAAGAGACGCTTCAACTCCATCCGGGATCAAGTCCAGGTGGGAGACATAGAAATTTGCAAGATACATACGGATCTGAATGTTGCAGACCCGTTGACTAAGCCTCTTCCACGAGCAAAACATGATCAGCACCAAGACTCCATGGGTGTAAGAATCATTACTATGTAATCTAGATTATTGACTCTAGTGCAAGTGGGAGACTGAAGGAAATATGCCCTAGAGGCAATAATAAAGTTATTATTTATTTCCTTATATCATGATGAATGTTTATTATTCATGCTAGAATTGTATTAACCGTAAACATAATACTTGTGTGAATACATAAACAAACAGAGTGTCACTAGTATGCCTCTACTTGACTAGCTCGTTGATCAAAGATGGTCATGTTTACTAACCATTGACATGAGTTGTCATTTGATTAACGGGATCACATCATTAGGAGAATGATGTGATTGACTTGACCCATTCCGTTAGCTTAGCACACGATCGTTTAGTATTCTGCCATTGCTTTCTTCATGACTTATACATGTTCCTATGACTATGAGATTATGCAACTCCCGTTTACCGGAGGAACACTTTGTGTGCTACCAAACGTCACAACGTAACTGGGTGATTATAAAGGTGATCTACAGGTGTCTTTGAAGGTACTTGTTGGGTTCGCGTATTTCGAGATTAGGATTTGTCACTCCGATTGTCGGAGAGGTATCTCTGGGCCCACTCGGTAATACAAATAACTATAAGCCTTGCAAGAATTGCAACTAATGAGTTAATTGTGGGATGATGTATTACAGAACGAGTAAAGAGACTTGCCGGTAACGAGAATGACTAGGTATTAAGATACCGACGATCGAATCTCGGGCAAGTAACATACCGATGACAAAGGGAACAACGTATGTTGTTATGCGGTTTGACCGATAAAGATCTTCGTAGAATATGTAGGAGCCAATATGAGCATCCAGGTTCCACTATTGCTTATTGACCGGAGACATGTCTCAGTCATGTCTACATAGTTCTTGAACCCATAGGGTCCGCACGCTTAAAGTTTGATGACGGTTATATTATGAGTTCATGTGTTTTGATGTACCGAAGGAAGTTCGGAGTCCCGGATGTGATCACGGACATGACGAGGAGTCTCGAAATGGTCGAGACATAAAGATTGATATATTGGAAGCCTATATTTGGATATCGGAAGTGTTCCGGGTGAAATCGGGATTTTACCGGAGTACCGGGGGTTATCGGAACCCCCCGGGGGTTTAATGGGCCAAGATGGGCCTTAGTGGAGAAGAGGAGGGGCGGCCAGGGCAGGCCGTGCGCCCCCTCTCCCTCTAGTCCGAATTGGACAAGGAGGGGGGAGGCGCCCCCTTTCCTTCCTCTCTCCCTCCTCCTTCCCCCTTCTCTTACTCCAACTAGGAAAGGAGGGAGTCCTACTCCCGGTGGGAGTAGGACTCCTCCCTGGCGCGCCTCCTCCTGGCCGGCTGCCTCTCCCCCCTTGCTCCTTTATATACGGGGGCAGGGGGCACCTCTAGACACAACAATTGATCTCTTGGATCTCTTAGCGTTGTGCGGTGCCCCCCTCCACCATAGTCCACCTCGATAATATCGTAGCGGCACTTAGGTGAAGCCCTGCGTTAGTAGAACATCATCATCTCACCATGCCGTCGTGCTGACGGAACTCTCCCTCAAAGCTCGGCTGGATCAGAGTTCGAGGGACGTCATCGAGCTGAACGTGTGCTGAACTCGGAGGTGTCGTACGTTCGGTACTTGATCGGTCGGATCATGAAGACATACGACTACATCAACCGCGTTGTGCAAACGCTTCCGCTTTCGGTCTACGAGGGTACGTGGACAACACTCTCCCCTCTCGTTGCTATGCATCACTATGATCCTGTGTGTGTGTAGGAATTTTTTTGAAATTACTACGTCCCCCAACAGATGTTGCTTGCTAGATGGGCACATGGGTTGAACCAACATCGTGAATGAGCTGGAGAGCCCATCCCAAGCTGACGTTATGCATACGCAAACCATCAGAAGCTAGGACCTCGCGAGGGATTTGAGGGAGCGGAGAGACATGTATGCGGATCCCGGCGGCCACCTCATGAGGAACTGATGAACAAGGGAGGAAGCATGCGAGCAGGGGCGCTACGGTTGTGTAGGAGGAGGCTAAGAAGCATGCTAGATGACACAAGGTGCACGTGCGTGCATTGCAGATCAAGGCGAGCGACAAATCGGAGGTGAAGGAGCATATCACAAGCCATCGGGAGGCCGCACACACAACTGGAGAGGATAGGAGTAGGGTCATCGAACACAGATGTTGGTTGAGCAGAGGATGCGAAGGAGCGGATGCACGTGTGGATGGCGGAGTAGGGCCAGTGGCAAGCAGAGGTGAAGGATGGAGTACATGCCTACGGGAGACCATGCGCACAACTGCGGAGATGAGGGACAGAGGCCGTCAAACGTAGGTGTCCGCGGAGTAGAGGAAAACGGTAAGCAGCATCTGCCATTCCAATTGGATCCGAGGGGGAAGGAGATTCCCGTCATGGGCCGTCAGTAGAGGCCAACCGGAGGGAGTGATGGTATCCTGGACTAGGGGGTACTCACCACGCCGTCTCCTGGTCAGTTAGATTGGGCCAAGGACCCCCATGGCCGTATGCTCATGGGCCAGTTCGGATAGCTGCCGCATACAAGGAAGATTCCACAAGACTTGGTGGTCAAGACAAGGACTCCTCTCCCGCCGGCGTATTTGGCTAGGACTCTTGTTATCCTAGGCCTCTGGTGCATTATATAAACCAGGGTCAGGCTAGTCGATAGAAAAAACAATCATAATCATAGGCTAGCTTCTAGGGTTTAGCCTCTATGATCTCGTGGTAGATCAACTCTTGTAATACTCATATCATCAAGATCAATCAATCAGGAAGTAGGGTATTACCTCCATCGAGAGGACCCGAACCTGGGTAAACATCGTGTCTCCTGTCTCCTGTTACCATCGACCTTAGACGCACAGTTCGGGACCCCCTACCCGAGATCCGCCGGTTTTGACACCGACAATGGTGCTTTCATTGAGAGTTTCGTTGTGTGATCGGCAAAAGGATCGATGGCTCATCTGCAGATTAACTGCGACGTCGACATCTTCGTCACCGGCTTGACTGGTCACCTTGGCTTGCCCGAGGACTGTGCCCTGCCTCCGATCGTCATGTTCGGACGAGTGCCTTCATCAATACCAACTCCGATCTCTATCAAGATTATGGAAGAATCGTCCATGGAGCCCGGGGGCTCAACGTCAACATTGCCCTCGGGCGACCGTGCTATTTTTCTGGACATCGAACGCGTATCCGTCGCCACTGCCTCCTTGAGTGCCGTTTTAACGATCACTTCGGTGGCATTGTGTGGAATCGAGTCTACAATAATCCTGGAAAATTTCATCGAGTTCCGATGGAGGAATCTCCGACAATCTATGATATACCGGAGCCCTGTCAAATCCATACGGGAATCTGGACGAGTTTAGGGCGTGGTCTCCAGAGCCCAGCTTGGAAGTCCTTTGTAATATCCAACCGTTCATCTGCTGCAGAACTCCCATATCTACCACCCCTCAAAATTTCTGCTCGATCCGACCATCCAAACTCCGGGACCCTTCCGACTAGTGCATCACTTTTCAGATCTGTTTCCTGCGCGAATACGGATCCGACCTGAATTTATGTTTCTTTATGAACGTGATATTTGACAACCTTTTTAAAAGGAATTTTCTTCTAAGGTATTGTGCGTTGTTTTTAACATGTGCCCATAAAATTTTAATCCTCATATGAGGTAATCTTCGCCATCACGCTGGTGTCAATTCAGTCCGGCAATATAGCTCCACGACTGCCGACCTGCGCTAGACATGTCGTCGCTTTTTAAGCCGAGCTCAACTTCTTCGGATCCTCACCTCGGCGAGCCGAATAAGAGTTCAGAATCACCAAGGATAAATCATCACCAACATCTCCGCCCCACGGATTACACGGAGCAGGCACACCGGCATCGCCGCATGGTCACTTCATCAAACCAGCATTGGCCGCGTCACAAGTTACGACCTGGGTCGGCATGGCCGCACTGTTGCTTCTTCGAGCCAATGTCCATCACGCCAAACTACTTCAACACCTCGGCTGACATGGCACCTACAACAACTTCTCACCGGCCTGCTCCGTCACCTCGGCTAGACCGGGGACTTGGCTATTTCTTCATCAACATATTCCGGTGACTTCGGCGTCACCAGCCGACCAGCTTCGTCATGTTAGCTGGACCGAGGGCTTCGCCTCGGCAAGCCAACCTTTGCCAGCATCACCAGGCCATCGCTTTATCGCCCATCAGGCAATGGGTGTGCGGATCGATTCCCGATTTTGGGAGTCGTTTTTCTTCGGAATGCTACAACAAATAAACCAGGTGCTATTAATCCTAACAATTTTTGCTTGTTGGGTTTATTTTTCTTAAGGAATTATTACTCTGGTTTGTTCCATCATCTGTACACAGGTCTATCAAACGGTGACCACATTAAAAACGGTCGCGTGGTGGTTCGGTCAGTTTTCGTACATAGTTCGGCGAATGCCGCATCCGGAGCCCGGACCGCCCTGCAAATTCAAGCTTTGTCACGCCTTCACTGCGTCACGCTGACGCCCTGCATCGACATTGGCTTCGGTGCCATGCCACATTTCTTTAAATAAATTATTTTTGCGTAAAGCAATTATGCAAGGATTATATATATATTATTATTATTTCCTGGACCGCATTGTTTTATGTGTGCAGGTAATCGATTTTGACTGCGTTAGGTGGTCACTACTCCGGAGTGCCGAACTCCTTGCTCGGACACCTCGGGCCTGGGGGCTGGGACCTCGGCCATGCCGAGGACTGCGAACCTTGTCAGATCTGTCACAGATCAATGGGCGTCTTCATCCCGCCACAAGCCCGAATCGCGTCATCAATATCGAGCACATTAACCAACTAAGTTGCTTTCATGCTCAAAAACTTTCAGTTTTAAATTTTGTCCGGTTCGGCCAAGCATTATAATTTTCGGCACAAAGTTGTTTATGACAAAGTTCCTTGTCAAAACTTTGTTTGTGACACGCATATTCAAATACCCCGTTTATTTGGGGGCTCCCTTGATGGAGCTTTTCCTCTTGCATATGATTATACTTGTACGGCTTCGTTCCTTGTTCGTGTATTACGCCACAATATGCACCATATTGACCTAAGCGATTTGCAAGCTGGGTTGCCTCGCTCCTGTGCTTATCCCTATGTTCCCCATTGTTCGGCTAGGGAGTAAAGGGAGCACCTCTGCGATTGTTACTACCGGGTCATCCGAGTTAGTACCTCAGAGTGGGTGAAGCCGAAAGCTAGCGCTCTTTTTGTTTTCAATTATGGTCGGCACACAACAGAACTCATGAGTACAAAAAATCTATTGCACAAGTCTCATAGTAACAGTGAGCAACCGAAGAAAGGTATCGGTGGAGGTACTATTTTCTTCGAAAATGCTTCTTACACTTCGTTAGAAATATAGCATAAGTTCCCTGAGCCCGCTTTGTCTGTTACAGCCTTATGGCCTGATTGCCTGGTCATCGGAAACACCGTCGATACTCTCGACAGGTGGTGTACATGAAACTTTTCGGCCCTTGGCCGAAGAGGGAGAACCCGACGGTCGGTTAAGACGCGTTTAAAGTTCGGGTGAACACATATATGATATACGTACTTCGGTACATACAATCATTATACATAAAATTCTTTTACCCAAGTCACTTGGAGGCTCTTAAAATCTATAGGAGGTGTTTTATAGTAAATGTGTTTTCTTCCTAGTCGTTGCAAAATCTTTTCCTATCACTCCTTTTTCGACGCGAGTGTGTGGTCATAGCCAGATAACCCATTTTCTCTCTAGTGACCGCTCGAGTTTAGTTCGCTAAACTGGTCTAACGAGCAGCACTCCGCCATCGGGATAGGAGGCTGCAGCCGTAGGCTGACCCGCTTGAAGTCTTGAGATCGGATGTGTCATATTAATGCACGACAGAAGCACAAAAGTAAGACCAATTTTCGAATTGGCACCGAACACTTGATCTTGTTCGGACGTCAAGTTTTTACTGACGTTTTTTTGGTTTTCCAAGCTTATGGCACTTTTAAACTATTTGTGTGTTTTCAGCACAAGTCTCGCAGTGCAAGGCCGGACACCTTTAGAGATTTGGCAAAAGCATTCTTGGATATTGCTAAATATGCATCGGTTTCGAATTGTGTCTTCGGTCAATAGTTGGGTTGCCTAGCTCCTGCACTTGCCTCCTACGTTCCGCTTTGTTTGGCTAGGTGTGCAAAGTGAGAACCACTGCGATTGTGCTTCCAGCTCACATGGTTAAGCACCTCAGTGGAGAAAGTCAAAAACTGACTGTCGCAATAAGCGTAAACTGGTCAGCGATCTGATGACTGTGTTAAATGACGGGCCATTCATAACATTGGCCGAAGTGTTTACGGCTTGACCTCGACTGTCGCCGAACACTACCGGGAGCTAGTAACTGGCCTCCCAAACAAAATCCTCAATATTTTGCTCTTACATTAGAGCTGAGGTTTCATGATCATGCTTAGCATGACAACTCAAAGAAAGGAACCGATAGCGGGACTATTTTCTTTGGAAGACATTTCTTATGTTAAACAGTAATATAACATATCTCTCTGCGTACCTTTGTTTATAAAACCATATGGCTAGATTGCCTTGTTTGTCGTAAATCTTTGCCCTCATAAACGCTTTATAAAGTAGGACAAACACTCCTCGGCTACTGACCGAGGAGGTGGAAGCCGATGGTCGGTCAACAAAGTTTTGTAAAATGCGGATCCGAGCATTAATGATGTAAAGTACTTGGATACATAGAATCATTACACATAATTTGTGATTTTACTCTGGATATCGATCCTTAATTCGGTCACCCGTGCCCGCATTAAGGCTCGGGGGCTACTGGGCTTCGGGCTTATCATTTACTAATATTAAAGGGGCGTATCGATCCCCTGATCTGGTGTTGCCACCCGACCAGTGTCTCGGGGGCTACTGCATTGGCAATCCAGTGCAGAAATTTTAAGTGCAATATAGTTTTCGAGGAGATTATGATCCTCAGGTTGGTCGGACGCACCCAACCTAAGTCTCGAGAACTCTGCACACCGCTTTTTGTGTCCCGAAGTATTCTGCCAAGCTAGGAGTTGATCCTCAGACCGATTTTGCAAATCAACCTGAGTCTCAGCGGCTACTGGGATCAGCGGTCTTATGTCATCCTTCAGGTGCATCTCGGGTTTTAGACCGATACACACCTTGAGGGCTACTGGCTATATATCTCGGCAGAGAATAAATTGTACCAATAAAAATATTGACAAAAAATCGGCCCACAGTCGGGGTGGTGCACCACCTCGGAAGCAGTCCAACATAAAGCTCGGGCGCTAGTGGCTGGCTCCATAGAGGGCATTTCCGACATTAAGCTCGGCTAAACTCCTTCAACCTTTTTGAACCAACGTGATTTATGACACCTCGGATATAGTCCGGCGTTGGAGCTCGGATACAGTCCGGCGTTGGAGCTTGGACATAGTCCGGCGTTGGAGCTCGGATACATTCCGGCGTTGGAGCTCGAAAGCGGTCCGACGTTGGTGCTCGTCTGCAAAAGATACCTCGAATGCAGTCCGGCATTGGAGCTCGGACGCAAGAGGGTGCTGCCACCCGGGAACAACTTCAAACCCGATGCGTGGCATAAAAATAACAAGGCATTGATAAAGGCCAAAAACTTAAAGGGGCTCCTCGGATACCTGACGTATAAACTCTTCGGATGCACGTTGGTGATCCTCAAGGTCGAAGAAGATTTGCTGAACCAGTTTTCAAGACTGACGACCGAAGATGAAGAACAGTTCAGAAGAATCGAGGAGCGTCCCCAACTTGAAGACCGGTTCAAGGGGCTACTAACAGTGTCCTGGACTAGGGGGTACTCACCACGCCGTCTCCCGGTCAGTTAGATTGGGCCGAGGACCCCCATGGCCGTATACTCATGGGCCAGTTCGGACAGCCGCCGCATACAAGGAAGATTCCACAAGACTTGGTGGTCAAGAGAAGGACTCCTCCCCCGCCGACGTATTAGGCTAGGACTCTTGTTATCCTAGGCCTTTGGTGCATTATATAAACTAGGGTCAGGCTAGTCGATAGAAAAAACAATCATAATCATAGGCTAGCATCTAGGGTTTAGCCTCTACAATCTTGTGGTAGATCAACTCTTGTAATACTCATATCATCAAGATCAACCAAGCAGGAAGTAGGGTATTACCTCCATTGAGAGGGCCCGAACTTGGGTAAACATTGTGTCCCCTGTCTCCTGTTACTATCGACCTTAGACGCACAGTTCGGGACCCCCTACCCGAGATCCGCCGGTTTTGACACCGACAGGGAGTCTCCGCATGCACTGGACAGGATGCCAGGTGTAGGAGGCCGCCACGGCGTGTCGTTGCGCTGGCCAAGATGCCAACACGTCAAACCACATGGCCACTCTCCATCGTGCCCGAGAGTCACCTTGCGCCGTCACCAGGTCCCCACCGCCGCTGTCAGTCGTGCAACTTCATGGTGCGGTGTCGTCCGGTGGAGGCGGAGCAGGGGTAGGCAGGAATTTTGGTGGCGCCGTCTAGGAATGGTGTTCCGCGCGAGTCGCCCGAACAGGAGCGACCCGGAGGCTCTCACTTCTAAAATGCAAGTGCCTCCTTGTGTACCTCCAAATGTAAATCTGAATTGTTAGGCATATTTTTCATTCGAGATTTTGATCCCACCCCAACATCATACCTTCCTGTGAGTTTAACTCTAACATTCGGGTCCATCCACTATACAAGCAGGGACCAATCCAAGTTTGAAGAGATGCTTCGATTGTCAGAATCTCTTGCAACACGGGATTTCTCAGCAAATGGTTCTTCGAGGGCACGAAATCGAGAAGCGACGCCTGACCCTTACTCTTTCAACATCATACCTTCCCCTTTTCCGATTGTCGTCAATAATGTCGGCATTGTTACCGAAAAATGCCGCCTTATCCAAATAATGAACATTAACAAGTCTCGTTATCTAAAAATAATGACACACGACTTAATGGATCAACGACAAGTCTAATGTATTATATGCATCATGACATTATTAATGCATTATATCCAAAGCACATCACAACTAATGTATTCGACGGATCGTGACATTAAATAGCACATATCCTAACCCTAAACATAACCTTAGTTCTGGTTACAAACCACAACCATAATGCCCACTACACATCATAAAACTCATACAACCCTACATTCCACCATTTTTGCAATGGATTTGAGAGAAATCACCAAAAGTAGGGTTTGCTCAAAAGTTAACAATGCCATTAAATAAGACGATTCTAACCAACAAAATCATGGAGGATGGGAGAGTCTACCTCAAGGGATAGAAATGCCTCCTATTCATCGAACAAATGGCTCCAATTTAAGTGGAATTTTAGAGGAGTTTGGATGGGAGAGGGAAGAAGGCACTAGCTCGGGTATGAGAAAAGAAAATTGAATGAGACTGAATGGGTGGGTGGGTGGCCCACCAGCCACTTACCCATTGAGGAGTCTATCGCCGATGGTCGTGGTGGTAGGGTTAGAAGGCTACCGTCGTGGTGGTAGGGTTCGAAGGCTACCGTCGTGGTCAATAACGTTGCTACTTTGCCATGTAGGCATGTTCAGGGGGCGTGGACCAGGGTCTACCGCCGTTGACTATGTCAGTAACCCATATACCTTAACGCCGCTAAACTTTCGAACAAGGGTCAAATCATGCTAATATTTTGTCAGAGGGTCAAATATGGTGATTTTGGGCCAATCGGGCGAGGCGGTGGACATGGTTTTGGCCTCTGGTGCTATTGTACTCTCTTCTGCTAGTATGTGCTTGCTAGAGTGCGGCATTGCAAAGACCGAGCTCCATGGAGCTTGTTCTAAAAAAATCAAAATATATTTAAAAGTTTGAAAAAAAATATTTTTTTCAAATATGTTTAAAATTTCATCAACTAATTTGTTTATTTGCATGCTACACAAAAAAGACAAATATCTAGCCCAAATACAACAAAGAAAAGGCCCATTTTAATGCCTGCATTTTCCTTTTTTGTGTACATCCCATATGAATATATGTTTATGAAATTTTATGCATGTATACTACAAATATATGTCTACATTACTTCTTTCAGAATTTTTTAAGGTGTAGAAAAAGTTCTTTTGCTGAAAAAGAAAAGATTTCTATGGAGCTCAGCCTCTACTTGCACTTTTCGGTGCTTGCTATGTCTTCCGTGACTATCCTTTAAGAAAAGAAAAAAGTTTGCTGCTTTGTTTACCGTGTTGCTCTGTCCTATCGACCGCACGGATCACAAGGGGTGGAAAACACAGCTGCCTTTGTCGTCTCCTTTTCCTCGTTTCATTCGCACAAGTTCAAGCTCTAGTCCTTTACAATGTGTGCAGCGACAAACAGTGCCTGGATGTGTTTCCGTTTCCCTTCAAGCAATCCACATCCACACCCGGGCCGCCGTCATGATTTGAGCGTCATTGCGGGGACAGATTAAGGGCCTCTTTGATTCATAGGATTGCAAAAACACAGAAATAAGAAAAATGTAGGATTGAAATGGCATGTCTATTGGATCCCTATAGCATTTGAGTTTGTTTGATTGTATCACGGGAAAAACAAAAGATTTCTTTCAAGAGATTGGAGTGGATGTTAAAATTCCTGTGAAATGTAGTACAAATGAATTCTAAGGAAAAAATCCTACGGGATTCAATCCTACGAATCAAACAACCAATGTAGGAAAAATTTCTAAGGATTCTAATTCTTTAAATATCCTATCAAAATCCTTTGAATCAAAGAGACCCTAAGCTCGGTCGCGCCACTGTGCTTTTCTCCATGTCCCTTTTTCTCAGGAGGCAGCTTGGAGGCATTTGGGCCTTGAGACAGGGGCGGGCGAAATTCAACGTGCTAAACTGCGTATGTCTCTGAACCAACTCTCAGATCACACTTGCATTATTTAGTGCACCTGAATAGGCATCGAGTTAACTTCGCTCTCGGTCACGCCCACGCAAGACACCTGGCACAAGTTTCTCAAGAGTATCCCGGTGTAAAGCACGTTACAGCGGGATGCAAGCAATGTGAGAGAAATAGTCAGCACCGTGCCACCTACTAATGCAAAACGTTGTCGCCCAAATCTTCATGCTCAACTGGAATTCACCTACATTGTTGGCTGGTTCATTATCTGGTTGCCATGTTTCGCGTATGGTGTCCAGAGATTTAGTTACCGGTCAAACTAGTGACACCGTTTGCAGCATTTGCACACAGTTGACATGGGGCATGGACGGACCAGCTTAGCTGGGCACAGTTTGTCAACTCTGAGAGTGAAGGGGCACAGCGCAATGCAGGCAAACCAACCTACTCGCTCGCACCACATCTCTGTAATCTACTCCACGTACACGTACTGATGTACGATTAGTTGGACAAATCCATACTTGTATCCCCGCAGTTCTGGCTGCCTGCGTTTTTTTACTTCAGACGCAGAGATGCAGTACAACTTTTTCTTAGTCAGTTTTTTTTCGATAAAGGGTGTCTGGAGGTGAGTATGAATTTCATTTATCAAATGCTACAGCACTTAATCGAAAACGCTACAGCACTCGTTTCTCCTGTGTGCCTGCGTGCCTGCTTGCCTGCCGGTGCCGGGCCTGACCGCAGAGGCACAGACTCACCGCAGCCTGTGTTCCATTTCCTCCTCGACCTCGAGACACAACAACACACAACAGAGCCAAGCCAGAAACAAGGGGGAAACAAGACAGAGCTCACACACACGCTTCTCTTCTCTTCTCTTCTCTCCTGTCTGCTCAGTTTGGTGGGTTCTGCTCACCAGTTTCCCCTCACAGTACAAAACCCCATTCCTTCCGTCTATCATCCTCCATACATAGGCACACACAGCCGGCGCGCAATAGACAGCAGCTTCTGCAAGAAACCATACCATGAGAAACATCATGGAGAGAAGCCCCCACGAGTCCTCCTTCTCCTTCTCCCGGAGGCACTTCAAGTGGCCGGTTCTCGGCAAGAGCAGCAGCCATGGCGCCACTAGCACCGCCGCCGCGGAGGAAGGTTTCGTCAAGATCAGCTCGGATAAGCATGCCGAGGACGACGAGGAGGCGTCCTTGGCTTTCTCCTCCGCCTGCCGGTCCTTCCACTCGGAGGACTTCGTGTCTCCCCCGCCCAAGCCGCTCAAGCAGCACCGCAAGAATACTAGGCCGGGCCGCACGGCCGTGTCGCGCCTGCGCACGGTGCTGGCAGCGGCAATCTCCGGCCGGCACCGGCAGGTCGGCCTCGGCTCGCGGCTTACCGGCACGCTGTACGGGCACCGTCGCGGCCACGTCCACCTCGCGTTCCAGGTCGACCCGCGCGCGTGCCCGGCGCTGCTGCTGGAGCTGACCGCGCCCACGGCGTCGCTAGTTCGCGAGATGGCCTCGGGCCTCGTGCGCATCGCACTCGAGTGCGAGCGCTCCAAGGGCGCCTCCGCATTCCCCGGCACCACTGCTGGCGCGGGCGCCGGCGCGGGCAGGAAGCTGCTGGAGGAGACGGTGTGGCGCGCCTACTGCAACGGCAAGGGATGCGGGTACGCGGTGCGGCGCGAGTGCGGGGCCGCAGACTGGCGGGTGCTGCGCGCGCTGGAGCCCGTGTCCATGGGGGCCGGGGTCATACCGGCGTCATGCGGTGGCGGCGAGGGCGACGTCATGTACATGCGCGCGCGGTTCGAGCGCGTGGTGGGCTCGCGCGACTCGGAGGCATTCTACATGATCAACCCGGACAGCGGCAGCAATGCCAACAGCGTCGGCCCCGAGCTTAGCGTCTACCTTCTTAGAGTTTGATCCCGCGTTTGCAGTTTGCTGGGAGTGTCGTGCGTGCTTTGAACTGTTTTTCTTGTTCCTTGTGTTTTATGTAGCCCCTCTTATGGCATCCTTAATAATGCAGGTGGTGTTTATTAGAGCTACTACTAGTACATACTACTTCCGTCCTGATTTATTAGTTCCCTAGTATTTAGGGTCATATTTTGATCATAATTTTAACTAATAAAATATAAGCTATGCACAGTAAAAATAACATTATCAAAAACTATGTTCAAATGTGATCCAAGGATATAATTTTTCGTAACATCCATTAACATTTTTTGATCAAAGCTATGGTCAAAATTCGATACAAAATAAGAAGGGAGCCAATAAACCAGGACGGGGTGGTATGAAAACCAGGAATGGAATGTAAACATTCCTCGAAGCGAACACAATATTTGTGTGCGTATGCAGATACGGTTATAAGAACCTCAAACGTGTGCTCCTATTTCTAAAGTCCAAAACACTTGAAATAATAGCATATCAAATCTCCGATTAGTTAATATTCAAATGCGACACTAGTTCAAATGTAAACATAATAATCCAACTAAGTTTTAAAATAAAATAATTTAAACTTGAATTCAACTCGCACATATGTTTTCGTTGTCCCCTTTAAGCGCCTATATATGCTCAATCATATTTTTCTTAAGTTGCTCATGAGTTGTTCGATGCTCATGCGGTTGCATTTTATTGTTTTCATTGTCCCCTTTAAGCGCCCATAGTTTTTTTTTACCATTTTCACTATGAGCATTGCATTTTTAGTGTTTTATTTGGTTTTTTATTACTTTTCTTAGTTTTCTTGTGTCTAGAGGTGTTTTGAATCAATCTAGGACCAAAACGATGAAAGGGACCAAACACGCGTAAAATAAAGAGGACTGATAGACTAGACTTATGCATTTGGGAGGTCAAAAAAGTGTTTCAAGTGCTCCAAATCTAATACCACCGGCACGTCAGCATCTTTCAAGCGATTCGAACGAGCCCAAGAACATCAAAATCTGAGTCTGTATGAAGAAATGACGATCAAAATATCAAAGGAGTCCAAAGCGTTCGACGACATTTGGTATGACTGCGCAGTTGTACCGGTGATCGTACCGTGTGAGACAGGTCCAAAAGTTGTCATTTTGGACGGGATTCTTCACCGATACCGTCCCTGTTTGTTCGCACACGATCCCCTTAGCCAATAGGAAGGGTTTGGGAGAGGATTAGTCTCACCTTCACCCCTGGATCAAAGCAGTCAACTATCAACAACGGAGGAGGCTTTGGGAGAGGCATTATAAATACCTCTGCATACCCTAGCCACCACCATCATCTTCCAGAAGTTGCCGTCATCCAAGATTAATGTCCTTTGCTGCTCCATCTCCACCACCATAGAACAAGGGACAAGTCCAACCGAAGATGAGGAGGCTCCACCACCGCGCGCATCGGCCTTTGGGCGGTGCCATCTCCACTAACGCCACCCTCATCATCACCACCACACAGGCGCTGATGCGGAGCATCCTACGATCATCCCCATGTACACTCGAGCATACGCCATTGGACACAAGGTGAACTCGCTCCTTTCCGAATCTTCCCTTTCCGCATGTAAGACATGGATGCTACTTCAAGCGCGGACCTTGTGCATACTCAGGTACATCCGAGGAGACCAAGGAGAGCCCAAGGACCAAGGCCAAGTGTGTGCGGGAGCGAAGGAAGGAGAAGGAAGAAAAGCCAGCTGCTACAGGCCCCGGACATCCGGCCCCAGCCCGGACATCCGGCCCTACCCCCGGAAATCCGGCCCCTTCCTATCCAGAGAGCTCCGGAAGCGACCCCGACAGCCCGGACATCCGGCCCCATGCCCCGGACATCCGGCTCCCCCCGAAGCCCCGGACATCTGGCCCCTTCGCCCGGAAATCCGGAGCACGCTAACTAGAGAGCAGAAGAATCGGGAAACTCCAGCCAGAGGCCCGGACATCCGGCTCTTCGTGAGCCGCCGGACATCCGGCCCCCAGCCCGGACATCCGGCACCTGCCTGTGCGCAGAGATCGGGCCAAGGGCCCATGTATCCCTCCTCTCACTTACCCCTTCGTGGGCTAGCACTATATATACTCCCCACCTTCTCCTAGTTAGGGTTAGGGTTAGCATTGGTTTAGCTCATTTTGGAGATAGAGTATTGCTCATCCACATCGGATCTACTCCACGAGAGAGACCGCGGCCTCTACGGAGAAGATCCCTTTGGATTCAAGACCTCCTTGCGGAGAAGATCATCAAGACCCCCTCTTGGGCGGCCCCATCAAGACCTCCTCACGGAGAAGACCGTTACCTCTTGTATCGTCCGTTGTTGACTTTGGATCTTGTATCTCTCTTTGTGTTCATGGATCTAGCGCATGTGTGATCATTCTTGTTGGTTTGAGTGTTCTCTTGTGTTCCCCTTGTGATTTTCCCCTCGTTTCCCTCCTCGTGTTCTTCGTGTTCATCGCGGGATCTGCTCCTTTCATGAAAGATCGGCCCATAGGGTTCCTACCCTACATCATCTTGGTATCATGAGCCACGTTGATCATGATTTCGGAGCCTCCCCTCCTTGTTTTCTAGCCTAATTTTGTTGATTTTGTCCTAAAATTCGAAAATCCCCACCAAAAATAGCCCCCAATTTTTTTTATTTGTTGGTTTGACGAAGTTTTGTTGGATTTGATCCATGGATTTGCTTGGTTTCAAGTGGATCTAGCATATCCCCACTTTTCCCCACTTTTCATCCACGAAATCTCTCCAATTTTGCCTTTGGAATCATCAATTTCCGCCCCCAATTCGAAAATTTCCGCCCCAAACGAGACCTGGATTCATCGGGCCAGACATCCGGGTCCCCGGCCGGACATCCGGCTCCTGGAGCACCAAATTTGCTCGGTTCTGGACATCAGGTCCCGGATTTCCGGCCCCGAGCCCGGATGTCCGGCCCGTGACATCTCAGCCATCCCCGTTTCACCGTTTTGTCCATAACTAATTCATCTGGAGTCCGTTTTGACGTTCTTTAGCTCGTTGAAAAGCTCTTGACACCCCCCTTCCCACGAAAATACTATCATCACCATTTGACTCCATCAAATTGTTGGAACTTTGGCATCTTTGCCTATGGATTCCACCACAACCTCTGCATAACCACCACCGACTTCCGCAACCTAACCAATTTTGTTCCCCATCGCATTAGTGGTTGCTTGAGGAGTGATTTGAGTCTCCTAAGGTGTCTAGGCTACTTAGGGATGGTTGCTTCTTCATCAACCACCACCACAACTACCGCATAGGCTTACCCACAATACACTTCCGCCACCGCAACTTAACCCAATTTTGTTTGTGTTGTGAGTTGTGTCTTCTAAGGTGTTTCGGCTACTTAGGGACCGTGCTTCCAACTCCGACACCGTGTATAGCCAACCTTACCCTCCACTTCCGCATTGCCTACTCGCAAAACCCATCATTGCATTTCCGCAATCCCATTGAGCTTCCGCAACACCGCCACCGCATTCCACTACCACCATTTGACATTTGACATTTGACATTTGAGATTTTGAGTTTGCGGTTTTTCCGTTTCCTAAGGTGTTTCGGCTACTTAGGGACGAGTCTCCATCATCTTGGTATCTCCATCAACATCACCGCCACTCATCATCGACATGGACGGTAACCTCCATATCATCTTGGTATCGTGGTATCCCTCCATTGTAAATTCCCTTGCCATTGCATTGATAACCCCTAGCCCATTTTGCGTTACTTGCCTATCGAGACTAGCCATTTGAGTATTGCCGGCAACGTTACTTGTGCACATTAGTGATCTATGCCATACATTGCATACATACCATATCATATTGGTATCATATCATCCCTTGTGTCACAAGATTGTTCCCGTATATACCCAATTGCTATCTTGGTTTGTGCATTTTGCAAAGTGGCCATATATAAAAAAACAAGCTTTTAAGCAAAGAAAAAGAGTGAACAAAGAGCTTGTAAGCAAGTGCCACAGCATCATACCACATTGCATAAGATTGTCATATCCGATCATCTTGGATCATACCACCGGAACATCATATACATAGCATACTTGGGATAGAAGTCGTTGCATTTTTGTCTCCTATAGGTTGTGCACAAGTGTCGTATCTACCTATTGAGCAATCGTGCTAGTGTCTCTCTTGAGTTGTGCAACACAAGCGTTTTCCGTGGATTCCACATTTTGTGCTCATCCTTGGTTGCACGACCCCATTTATCTATCCGTGTGTGTGTTTCTGTGTGCCACATATTGCTATTGGTCTACTTGTTACACTTGCGAATTTGTGAATATCTTTCAACATTATTGACTCTTGCTAACATTTTGCATCAATTTTTTGTGCCACTATCCTCACCGAGCTCCACCATAAGCCTTATTTGTGTAGGTGTGAGAAATCGACAAGAATTGGTACCAATTGTGCTATTTCCTTGTTACATCATTGAGTGATCATTGATCCATCTTCAACATCGGTCAAGGTACATTTGGTATAGTTCTTCTCCTTTCTCCACTCATATTTGCTCGAGTCTTGTGATGGATAGGAAAGGCATTTCATCTCCGGTCTTCCACAACAATGACGGCGTGAACAACTACATCACCAAAGCGTCAATCTTCGATCTACAACGACAAATGCAAGGCACACAATCAAGATTGCGAGAGCGCATCGAGAACCTCTCCATCGACATTCTTCACTCCGAAGCAAGGAAAAGGGACTACATCGACAACAAGCTTTCCGTGCAAAAGGAGGAGCAAGATGCAAGGATGGAGGAGATTCGGGCCTTGATCAAGTCTACTTCCCCTTCATCATACTCAAGGCGGCGATGAGCAACTCAATCATCTTCGAAGCGCCCAAATGATATAAGCGCAAGTCGTCCACGTCCACATCTCCATGGCGACCACCATCATGTTCATGATACACATCGTCATGAAGGGAAAGTAACCTCCAAGCAACATGTGCACGACGACGACGAAGGCCATCGAGCTCAAGCATGACAACGACACCATCAACATGAAGATGCTCGAGATGCGCCTACCTACAAGTCCCAACAAGCCCTACTTCACGCCAAGTCCAAACTTCATGACCATAAGAGAAGACCGCGAGACAAGCACCACCAAGATGGAGCTACGGCTACAACAACCACTTCGGCATCTTCGCCAAGTGCTATCAAGGCATCTTCGCCTTCGGATGTACGACATCTTAGCCTACTTCCCATGAGTTTGCCTACATCGACATCTTCACCAACGAGGCGACCACCTACGAGCGAGGGCGACACTTCCATCTTCGGAAGCCTCCCAAGGAATATGGCCGAGCATGGGACATTCTGTAACGCCCCGAGACCGATGTGCCAGGTGTCCTCCAGTTATTCGCTGTTGCTGCCTTGTCATTGGCTTGCATGTTGCATTTCATCATGTCATCATGTGCATTGCATCATCTTGTTTTAAAACTTGCATTCGTCCGGGTTCCCCGAGTTCTCTCCGTTGTCCGTTCTGAGCCCAACCACACTTGCACGTGCCCGCGGCATGTCCGAAATATTATTTTATAAGTGGCCGGAGAATGTTCACGGAATGGGATGAAAGTTGGCGTGCGATGTTGTTTTGTTGTCAGTAGTACGCCCGCCAAGTTTCATCGCATTCGGAGTCCGTTGGATGCCCCAACGAATAACTATAGCGGCAATATAGCCGGTCTAACGTCGGACGTTTTCGGTCTCCGGAAACAGTCGCCGGGCCTCCCTCTCTTCTCTTCTCTCAGCTCGAGACCGTCTGCACAGGCTACCTACCGCCAGGTCCAACCTAACCTCTCTCGTCGGCCCGCGGCCCACCCCTCGCGCGTCCGAAAATTGTCTCGGACCCGACCCGAGCAATCGTCACTGTCGTGTCCGGATCATTCCCAAACATCTACAAAACATCTCCTTTTTCCTATTTGGTCTTCCTATCTTTTATTTCTCGACCGTCCGATTAAAATCGGAGGAACCAAATACCCCTAACCAAAAATTCTCGTTGCTATATAAATAGATGGAACCCTAGTCCTGTCCCATCGATCCATCTAATCCTTCCGCCGCCGCCACCCATGTTCCTCGGGAGCTTGTCCCGTCACCAACCAAATCCCCCTCGGGATCCATTCCCCACCAACCATCGCTCGCCACCAACTCCTCCTTGCCTCGACCCAGCCCACAAGAGAGGAGCTCCTCCTCTGTTTTCTTCTCGAGGCCGCAGCAACAGAGCAGCTCCCGAGCGCACCTCACATCTCTTCTCCTCGTTGATGGCTCCGCCCGTGCCGGAGCACGCGAACTGCAGCAGCTCCTCGCGTGCCCCTGCTCCTCCCCAAGCATGCTCCATCGCCGCGCCAAGTCCCTCTGCAGGAGCCGCGCCTGTCCACTGCCGCTCCTCTTCGTCGCCCCGCCAAGTCCGGACGCCATGGCCGCCGGAGTTCCTCCACGCTGGCCTGCTACCTCGCCTCCTCGACACGAACTGGCCTGATCTGGCCATCTCCGAAGCTTCCTCGCCTCGGATCCAGCCACCCCTGTTTTCCCGTCGTGCCTCCCCACCTTGGATTCGGTTGTCCCTGCTTCGCCAAGTCCACTGCCGCCGCCTCGCACGTCCACGTCGCTGGCGAAAACAGCAGCAGCAGGTCATGCCGCCGGCCTCCTCCCTACCTCGCCTGGTGCTCAAGCACCACCGTGCCGCCCTACCTTCCCTTCCTTCCTCGCCCTTCTGCTCCTTCTCATCTCTCTCTCTCTCTGTCTGCTCGTGCAGGGAGCCCGACTTGGTGTCCATGGAGTTTTCAGGGAGCCGTAGCCGCCTCAAGCTCATCCTTCGGCCAGATCCGGGCCCTGCCGACCCCACCATCTCGCCTACGTCTGTCGTCCCAGTCCGTTCCGACCGGTCCCCGCCGAGGCCGCCTCGCCGGAGCTCCTGCCGCGTCGCGCTGCAGCCGTTGACCGCTGTCTGCATCGCCCCTCGCCTCCCCTGCTTGCACGACACCGTGCGTTGACCGCGCCCTGCCTCTCGGGTCGAAGCCCAGTCGCTGCCAGATGCAACCCGCGTCCAGCCTCCCCACCAAGCCGGCCCATGAGGCCTGGTGAGCACCAGATCCAGTGCCCTCTCCTGTACACTGTTGGGCCATTCAGTTTCGGCCCGTAGATGTTTTTTTCCAGTTATGCGAATTTGTCTAATATCCAGGAGTTTGGCAGTTTTACAGAAAAGACCCTCATGTTCATACATTTAATATCTCACAAACTATGCATCACATGTAAAAACTTTATATATGTAACTTGCTTAGAATTTTGTGTAGATTAATAATTTGCCATTTTCATCTATGTTTAAAATGCTTAAGATGTTGTTTGTTTAAACTTGCTCAAATAACTTGCTAAAATGATTTAATTCATAACTAATTAACCATAGCTCCAAATCTAATAAACTTTATATGTAAATGGGGTGGAAAAATGCCTAGTTTAACTTGGTGCACTTGCTTTGCATGTTTAATAACTCTAAAATATGGTTTAGGGCAGAACAGTACCAAATCTATAATATGCTCATGAGGATTTTTTCCGGACTTGTTGTGTTGTTGTTGTTCCGGCCTCATTTAAACTTGCCTAGATAGATAGTTTCATCATGATTCACCTCTTGCCAAGCTAACAACATTGAATATTGTTGGGTACATAAACGAGATCGAACTAAATAACTCGAATGTGGTGTTTCGTCAATATGCAACGGAGTTGCATGTTGAGCTCCACTTAATTTGTAGGATTGTTTGTGCATTTTGCCATGCCATGCTTCATTAAACCGGACATGCATCATACTTGGTTGTGCATCATGCCTTGGTCATATGTTGGTTGTTTACTATGTTGTGTGCTTCTTTCCGGTGTTGCTTCTTCGGGTTGGTTCCGATAACGTCATTCTGTGAGGATTCGTTCGACTACGTCGGTTTTTCTTCTTCATGGACTCGTTCTTCTTCCTTGCAGGATCTCAGGCAAGATGACCAACCCTCGAAATCACTTCTATCTTTGCTTGCTAGTTGCTCGCTCTTTTGCTATGCCTATGCTGCGGTACCTACCACTTGCTTATCATGCCTCCCATATTGTTGAACCAAGCCTCTAACCCACCTTGTCCTAGGAAATCGTTGTTTGGCTATGTTACCGCTTTGCTCAGCCCCTCTTATAGTGTTGTTAGTTGCAGGTGAAGATTGAAGTTTGTTCCTTGTTGGAACATGGAGATGTTGTTCCTTGTTGGAACATGTTTACTTGTTGGGATATCACAATATATCTTATTTAATTAATGCATCTATATACTTGGTAAAGGGTGGAAGGCTCGGCCTTATGCCTGGTGTTTTGTTCCACTCTTGCCGCCATAGTTTCCGTCATATCGGTGTTATGTTCCCGGATTTTGCGTTCCTTACGCGGTTGGGTTATAATGGGAACCCCTTGACAGTTCGCCTTGAATAAAACTCCTCCAGCAAGGCCCAACCTTGGTTTTACCATTCGCCACCTAGCCTCTTTTTCCCTTGGGTTAGGCCAGCCCAAGGGTCATCTTTATTTTAAACCCCCGGGCCAGTGCTTCTCTAAGTGTTGGTCCAACCCAGAGCACCGTGCGGGGCCGTCCCTTGGCAACTTGGGTTACGTTGGCTCCCATACGCTTAGCTTATTCGGTGTGCCCTGAGAACGAGATATGTGCAGCTCCTATCGGGATTTGTCGGCACAGCGGGTGGTCTTGCTGGACTTGTTTTACCATTGTCAAGGATGTCTTGTAACCGGGATTCCGAGTCTGATCGGGTCTTCCCGCTAGAAGGAATATCCTTCGTTGACCATGAGAGCTTGTGATGGGCTAAGTTGGGACACCCCTGTAGGGATTTGAACTTTCGAAAGCCGTGCCCGCGGTTATGGGCAGATGGGAATTTGTTAACGTCCGGTTGTAGAAAACCTGAAGTTGACCTTAATTAAAATACATCAACCGTGTGTGTAACCGTGATGGTCTCTTCTCGGCGGGGTCCGGGAAGTGAACATGGTGTTGGAGTTATGCTTGACGTAGGTTGTTCTAGGATCACTTCTTGATCATAGTTTCTCGATCGTGCTTTGCCTTCTCTTCTCGCTCTCTTTTGCGGATGTTAGCCACCATATATGCTAGTCACTTGCTGCAGCTCCACCTCATATCTTTACCTTACCCATAAGCTTAAGTAGTCTTGATCGCGAGGGTGCGAGATTGCTGAGTCCCCGTGACTCACAGATACTTCCAAAACCAGTTTGCAGGTGCCGATGTTACCGAGCAGGTGACGCAACCAAGCTCAAGGAGGAGCTCGATGAAGATCTTGTCCTTTGTGTTGTTCTGTTTCCAGTTGATCAGTCCTGGAGCCCAGTCGGGACGATCGGGGATCTGTGTAGCATTTGGGGTTCTTCTTTTATTGTGGCTCCGTAGTCGGGCCCTGATTGTACTTGGATGATGTATTGCTTTATTCTTGTAATTGTGTGAATTGGCGATTGTAAGCCAACTATGTATCTCTTTTCCTTATGTATTACATGGGTTGTGTGAAGATTACCTCACTTGCGACATTGCTTTCAATGCGGTTATGCCTCTAAGTCGTGCTTCGACACGTGGGAGATATAACCGCATCGAGGGCGTTACACATTCCCTTCGGTCATGGAGACGAGCTACGAGGTGCCACATCATATGGGCCTCCAACAACAAGACAGTGACAAGAAGGTCGAGCAAGGGCCATCCCCTTCGACCACGGTGACGAGCACGAACCTCTTCAACAACATGAAGACGACACCCATATTGGACTCATACTCTGAGTCAAGCTACGAGACCGCACATGAGACCTTATCTTTGGTCCTAGAGGAGAGTGATGATGTGCCATCTTCGGCCTTCATCCACGGCTACGACCGCAACATGATTGAGCATGGAGACATTTGCACCTACATCTCTCTGACACCCACATATGACGAGATGCCCCAATTGCCATGTGAGGAGAGCCACCACCCCATGAGTGAGATGAGTGACTCCACCATCTATGACATCGAGTGCATTTCCTATGAGAGGATGAGTGTGACCACCACTAGCCCCACACTTGAGAGCATGCCACACATCCTATGTGAGGTTGAGAGCCATTTGAGTGACTCCACCAACCATATGAGTGTGAGCATCCAAGAGGGAGTGAGTGAGCCACAACACCTAGTGAGTGAGGTAGTTGAGACGGCATGTGAGGCCACTATGATTTCTAACGACTTAACCTCTACTCCGAGTGTGTTTTCTTATTTGGTGCTAGGTCTCCTACATGACGACATGCCTATCCTCGACGAGTCCATACCTCCAATGGAGACGACGATGGCCATGGTGGACGATGATGCACCCCCCACATGGTTCCACCAAGATGAAGATGACAACGACTTTTTCTTCGACACCTCACCTACAACACATGAGCGATGCTCCAAAGGTAACATAGGTGATGGTGCTTCTCTTGTCCCACTAGTGGAATATTTTATGAATGATTGCTTGCATGATGTTGACACACCTATACCCATGCTTCATGCTAGTGCGACTTCTTCATGTCATGACTTGCCTATTTATGATGAATATGATGACGAGCATGTCGAGTTGCCTAGTTGTGATGTTATGCTACATAGGATATCATGTGAAAATTCTATTGGTCACATCATGTTTGACAATCCATTGAACTTGTCATATGCTATGAGTGAGATCTCCCATATTGCATCATTTAAATCTCAACATAGTAGCTATGCATGCCCCATTAACATAAATCCCATTTGCACTTATGGCATAGATGACGAGATGATGGTCATTGTTTTTTGTTTTTCATGTGATGATATTGATATGCTTCCTTCACAAAATTTGCACAATTCATCTCATATGCCATGCCATGAAAATTATTGTGTATCGCATGATTACATCCCTTGTGTGCACCGTATGCATACCTTTCCTCGGAATGCTCTAAATATTGCGAGTGATGCTTTACATCCTTTGAGTCTCCATTATGCTATACATAACAATAAACCTATCATGATGGATGACATGTTTCTATATCACGCATCTCATCTATTTGAGCATTGGATATTTTGTGCTAACCAACACAAACACGTATGCATCATCATGGATGATGTGTACATATACCATGCACACACAATTTTCCCTTTGTCTTTGTTTTGTGTAGGTACTCCCGTATACTCGTCAACCTCTCAATCCCAAGAGTTGATGAAACGAGCTCTTGAGAGCAAAGATGACTTAGGATCTCGTGAACTATCCTTCCCACCGCTCTCTTCGCGCAACGACTACGCGCATCTCTCTCACTTGGCTCTCACACGGCTATGGGCTATATACCGCTCCCTTGCTCATTTTACCGTGTTCACTTTGCATGTTATGCTTGCTTCTATGCCTTTGCCATGCAATTGTGACCCTTGCTTGCATCTACCCATGATTCACCATTATGCTACTCCTATGTGTATTTACATGCTTGGTGGAGATCCTTGTTGCTATTGTCATGTTTATCATGTGCCTCATGCTATTGATGCTATTTTGCTTATATCCTCCTTTCATGCTTGGGATATGTCTTGTGCATTATTCATGCCCACCATTTGCACACACGACATGATTGCCATGATTCCTTCTAGTATGTTGCATCTTCGCACTACTAGCTTGCCCCACTTGATTGCTATGATTGCTTGCTCTGTCGCATCACCCATTTTCCATTATTACTCACTTTCTTGGGTTGATGACATACATGTTCATGCCTCTCCCATGATACATCTTGTTCATTGTTGCTTGCCTCCAATTGATCTTGGAGACTTGGACACTTTATTTGTGATGCATGCTTGATTGATTGCGCCTATTGTATTTGGTTGTTCTTGCATCATATGCCTCCATACTATGAAATGCTCCCTTGTCCTTTCTTATGATGAGCATGATGCATACACTTGTTGGGTATCTTACCATGCGAATGATAGGTGTTGCATTTGCACTAACCTCATTTGTTTTTCCGAGTGTTTGTCATGTTCTTTCATTTTGAAGGATTCCCAAGGTGGCACCGTCATGAAACACATTGGTCATGTGAAGGTGTACATGATGCACAACACCAATATTTTCGACATCCTCCTAAAGGTGAACTCATTCCCTTTGAGCCATTCTCAAATACACATATTGGATGGGTCATTCTTTCATTGTTGCCCCTTTCTTTTTGTCTACATGATACATCTATTGGATGGAGGACCTACATTGGAGATGGACCCTATGCACCTTCAAGTTGAGGAGTGCCACAAGATCGAGCTATGGTACAACACCACCCATGACAAATTTGCATCTTATGCATGGATTGACTCATATTATGATTGCCTTGTTGCATCTTGTATTTCTATGTCATCCATGATATATGAGCTTGTGCATTTCCTTAGCAAATTTGTTGTGATATACCTTGATGGCATATTCATACATCATGATCTTATTGCCTACCATCAATTGCATGATCACATCACATTGAGCAGCCATTACCATATTCATGCTATTGATAAATCGTCTCACTATGACATCATTTTGCACCGTGGTTGCATTGATCATATTCACAACACATTTGTGTGCATAATGAATGTTTTTGCTCCCATGAATGCTTTGCATATCATTCTATATCATCTTCATAAGCTTCATGCACCTTGTCCTGATCAATCTTGTCACACGGACTCTTTCTTATTTGATGGACACTTTGTGTGCGCTAACCATTGTATTTCCGAGTGTCGTTTGTGTTTGCTCCTTTTGCATGTATACCACTCCGGCGACACCTTGGAGTACTTGGATTGCGCAATGTCTTCAACTCCGTCCAACTACAAGTCCGTCCACAACAACTGTTTCCATGGTGATGAGGATCACGATCCGAGGTCGGATCTTTCCCAAGGGAGGGCAGATGATGCGGAGCATCCTACGATCATCCCCATGTACACTCGAGCATACGCCATTGGACACAAGGTGAACTCGCTCCTTTCCGAATCTTTCCTTTCCGCATGTAAGACATGTATGCTACTTCAAGTGCGAACCTTGTGCATACTCAGGTACACCCGAGGAGACCAAGGAGAGCCCAAGGACAAAGGCCAAGTGTGTGCGGGAGCAAAGGAAGGAGAAGGAAGAAGAGCCAGCTGCTACAGGCCCCGGACATCCGGCCCCAGCCCGGACATCCGGCCCTACCCCCAGAAATCCGGCCCCTTCCTATTCAGAGAGCTCCGGAAGCGACCCTGACAGCCCGGACATCTGGCCCCATGCCCCGGACATCCGGCTCCTCCCGAAGCCCCGGACATCCGGACCCTTCACCCGGAAATCCGGGGCACGCTAACCAGAGAGCAGAAGAATCGGGCAACTCCGGCCTGGACATCCAACCAGAGGCCCGAACATCCGGCTCTTCGTGAGCCGCCGGACATCCGGCCCCCAGCCCGGACATCTGGCACCTGCCCGTGCGCAGAGATCGGGCCAAGGGCCCATGTATCCCCCCTCTCACTTACCCCTTCGTGGGCTAGCACTATATATACTCCCCCACCTCATCCTAGTTAGGGTTAGCATTGGTTTAGCTCATTTTAGGGATAGAGCATTGCTCATCCACATCGGATCTACTCCACGAGAGAGACCGCGGCCTCTACGGAGAAGATCCCTTTGGATTCAAGACCTCCTCGCGGAGAAGATCATCAAGACCCCCTCTTGGGCGGCCCCATCAAGACCTCCTCACGGAGAAGACCGTTACCTCTTGTATCGTCCGTTGTTGACTTTGGATCTTGTATCTCTCTTTGTGTTCATGGATCTAGCGCATGTGTGATCATTCTTGTTGGTTTGAGTGTTCTCTTGTGTTCCCCTTGTGATTTTCCCCTCGTTTCCCTCCTCGTGTTCTTCGTGTTCATCGCGGGATCCGCTCCTTTCGTGAAAGATCGGCCCATAGGGTTCCTACCCTACATCAGGCGCCACCACCATGGCACCATGATCTCCACAAACACTGCCATGCCTTCTCCCATGACCGGCTTGTAACTTGATCCCCACTTTGATGTTTCATGTCCCTATGTTTGAGTAGTTGTATTAGTTCTCGGGGATATGGATGAACTCTTTATGCGATCAATATTCTTGTTGTTCATGTTCGAGTTAGTACCCTTCACGAATGTTGAGAGGAGGTCTCGCTCACATTACAGTCGTGATTCGTCGTGGAGCCACGAGTGTCGTTGTAGAGGTTAGGAAGTTAGGGTAATTTGAGTGACACCATTATCTTCGATTTCGCGCATTTGCAATTAATAGGGGAGTAACAAGTAAAACCACATCTAGCTGCGTCCATGAGGAAACCCCCAATTAACCATATGTGATAACCGACATGGAGAAACTATAATTGGTGGCGTATGTGGCATGACGTCTATTTGAGAGTAGAACATGTTATGTACGGGAACGCCCACTTATGTGCATGAAGAGTGGTTAGGAGGAGATATAAAGTGCATATTAGTAGTGATGATTTCCGAACCCTCGAGAACGCTTTATAGCTCATGCGCCGTCTCTACTAACTTAGTTTCTTTTAATTCGTGTTTTTACCTTCTAGTTTGTAGTTTAGATAAACACCTTTTTACTCTATTTCCCTAGCAACTTATAGAGTAGACCATTTTCAAACTCTAGATTTGGTGTGTACGTAACTGCTAAGTGATATCATAGTTGTGGGGTTTTTATTGCCTTCCTCTTCGCTCCATGTGGTTTCAACACTTATCACAAAAGTGCTACAACAACCATGTGCACTTACCGGATATCAGATGCACATCCCCAGGGTGGGCGCCAACTGTCGTGGTGTGAAATATGACAATGACTCGAGGACGAGTAGGGATTAAGCTTGGGAATGTTGATATATCTCCAACGTATCTATAATTTTTGAAGTATTCATGCTATATTTATATCATTTATTTATGTTTTGACACAATATTTCTCTGAACCAACCTACTAATCTAGTACCAAAGGTGAGTTCCTATTTTCTATTGTTTATGGAAATATAGGTAAAAAATTCTCGTTGCCGACATGAGTCGATTTTTTTATAGAATATTTTGGATATTTGGGCAAAGTAATCAGCATGAAGCGATGAACGAGGGAAGCACACAGCCTTGGGGCGCGACCAGGTTCTAGGACATTTGGGGAGGCCGCGTGGAGTCTCTCCTTAAGGCGGTTGATACTATTGTTTCGCATCAAAAAAGCTAATTTATGGGGGGAATCGTGTTAAAAGTGCAGCCCAATCAGAGTTACGGATCTCTGAATATTTAAGAAATGTGCTCGGCCTAAAAAATTGTTCTGAAAAACAGATAAACAAAGAGAGAAAAGATCCAATCTCGGAGGGGCTCTTGCACCTCCGATAGCCATGGAGGCCAAGGTGAAGGAAATATGCTCTAGAGACAATAATAAAGTTGTTATATTCTATTTCCTTATTCGTGATAAAGGTTTATTATTCATGCTAGAATTGTGTTGATCGAAAACCTAAATACATGTGTGAATACATAAACAAACACGTGTCCCTACTGAGTCATTTGATAACGGGATCATATCATTAAGAGAATGATGTGATGGACAAGACCATCTATTAGCTTAGTATAATGATCATTCAGTTTTATTGCTATTGCTTTCTTCATGTCAAATACATATTCCTTCGAATATGAGATTATGCAACTCCCGGATACCAGAGGAATGCCATGTGTGCTATCAAACGTCACAACGTAACCGGGTGATTATATAGATGTTCTACAAGTATCTCTGAAGGTGTTTGTTGAGTTGGCATAGATCGAGATTAGGATTTGTCACTCCAAGTATTGGAGAGGTATCTCTGGGCCCTCTCGGTAATACACATCATAATCTTGCAAGCAAACGACTAAGGAGTTAGTCACGAGGTGATGTATTACGGAACGAGTAAAGAGACTTGCCGGTAACAAGATTGAACTAGGTATGAAGATACCGACGATCAAATCTCAGGCAAGTAACATACCGACAGACAAAGGGAATAACGTATGTTGTCATAACGGTTCGACCGATAAAGATCTTCGTAGAATCTGCATGAGCCAATATGGGCATCCAGGTTCTGCTATTAGTTATTGACCGGAGAGGTGTCTCGCTCATGTCTACATAGTTCTCGAACCCGTAGGGTCCGCACGCTTAACGTTTGATGGCGATATTGTATTATATGAGTTATGTGATTTGGTGATCGAATGTTGTTCGGAGTCCCGGATGAGAACATGGACATGACAAGGAGTCTCAAAATGGTCGAGAGAATATATATGACAATAGTATTCGGACACCGGAAGTGTTTCAGAGGGTACCGGGTGCATATCGGGTCACCGGAAGGGGTTCCGGGCATGCCCGACAAAAGATATGGGCCTTATGGGCCAAGAGGGGAAACGCACCAGCCACTAGGGGCTGGTGTGCCCCCCATATGGGCCAAACCAGAGGGAGAAGGAAAGGGGGAAGAGAAAGGAAGGGGGGCTTCGGCCTCCCCCTTCCCTTTCTCCCCCTCCTCTTTCCTTCCTCCTCCGGAAAATAAGGAAGGGGGGGGGGTTGGCCAAGGAGGAACCTAAGTAGGATTTGGTCCTACTTGGGGAGCCTCATGGCCTCTCCCCTCTCCCTCCCACCTATATATATGTGGGGGGCACCCCCTAACACATCCCAGACAATTGTTAGCCGTGTGCGGTGCCCCCTCCACCGTTTACTCCCATGGTCATATCTTCGTAGTACTTAGGCGAAGCCCTACGAGGATCACTTCACCATCACCGTCACAATGCCGTCATGCTGACGGAACTCATATACTACCTCGACAACTTGCTGGATCAAGAAGGTGAGGGACGTCACCAAGCTGAACGTGTGCAGAACGCGGAGGTGCCGTGTGTTCGATACTTGATCGATTAAAGCGCGAAGAAGTTCGACTACATCAACCGCATTGAAAAACGCTTCCGCTTATGGTCTATGAGGGTACATAGACACACTCTCCCCCTTGTTTCTATGCATCACCATGGATAGATCATTGTGTGTGCATAGAATTTTTTTTGTTTTCCATGCAACGTTTCCCAACAGTGGCATCATGAGCCAGGTCTATGCGTAGAGGATATGCACGAGTAGAACACAAGGAGTTGTGGGCGGTGATAGTCATATTTCTTACCACCAACGTCTTATTTTGATTCGGCGGTATTGTAAGATGAAGCAACCCAGACCAACCTTACATGTCCACGTACATGAGACCGGTTTCACCGACAGACATGCAACTAGTTTTGCATAAAGGTGGCTGGCGGGTGTCTGTTTCTCCTACTTTAGTTGAATCGAATTTGACTACGGCCGGTCCTTGAAGAAGGTTAAAATAGCAAACTTGACAAAACACCATTGTGTTTTGATGCGTAGGTAAGAACGGTTCTTACTAGAAGCCCGTAGCAGCCACGTAAAACTTGCAACAACAAAGTAGAGGACGTCTAACTTGTTTCTGCAGGGCATGTTGTGATGTGATATGGTCAAGACATGATAAGATATGGTCAAGACATGATGTGATATATGTTATTGTATGAGATGATCATGTTTTGTAAACGTTATCGGCAACCGGCAGGAGCCTTATGGTTGTCTCTTTATTGTATGAAATGAAAACGACATGTAATTGCTTTACTTTATCATTATGCGTTAGCGATAGTTGTAGAAGCAATAGTTGGCGAGACGACCACGACGAAACGATGGAGATCAAGGTGTCGAGCTGGTGAAGATGGAGATCATGACGATGGTTTGGAGATGGAGATCAAAAGCACAAGATGATGATGGCCATATCATGTCACATATTTTGATTGCATGTGATGTTTATCTTTTATACATCTTATCTTGCTTAGCACGACGGTAGCATTATAAGATGACCCCTTAACTAAATTTCAAGGTAAAAGTGTTCTCCGTGAGTATGCACCGTTGCTACAGTTCGTCGTGTTGAGACACCATGTGATGATTGGGTGTGATAGACTCTACGTTCACATACAACGAGTGCAAGACAATTTTGCACATGCGGAATACTTGGGTTAAAATTGACGAGCCTAGCACGTACAAATAAGAAGGATGGCGAAGTGAACAAAGGTATATTTGATATACAGATTATTGATGTGTACTTTACTAGTGTTCATAATAGCCCCTGGGTATATGATATTGGTTTAGTTGCTATGATTAGTAACTTGAAACAGGAGTTACAAAATGAACAGAAACTAGTTGAGGGCAAGGTGACGATGTGTGTTGGAGGTGATTCCAAGGTTGATAAGATCACCATCGCACACTCCCTTTACCTTCGGGATTAGTGTTGAACCTAAAATAAATTGTATTTGGTGTTTGCGTTGAGCATAAATATGATTGGATCATGTTTATTGCAATACGGTTATTCATTTAAGTCAAAGAATAATTGTTGTTCTATTTACATGAATAAAACCTTCTATGGTCATACAGTCAATATAAATGGTTTATTGAATCTCAATCGTAGTGATACACGTATTCATAATATTGAAGTCAAAAGATGCAAAGTTAATAATTATAATGCAATTTATATGTGGCACTGCCGTTTATGTCATATTGGTGTAAAACGCATGAAGAACTCCATGCTGATGGGCTTTTGGAATCACTTGATTATGAATCATTTGATGCTTGTGAACCATGCCTCATGGGCAAGATGACTAAGACTCCATTCTCCCGAACAATCGAGCAAGCAACTGACTTATTGAAAATAATACATACTGATGTATGAGATCCGATGAGTGTTGAGGCTCGTGGCGGGTATCATTATTTTCTGACCTTCACAGATGATTTGAGCAGATATGGGTATATCTACTTGATGAAACATAAGTCTGAAACATTTGAAGAGTTCAAAGAATTTCAGAGTGAAGTGGAAAATCATCGTAATAAGAAAATAAAGTTTCTATGATCTGATCGCAGAGACGAATATTTGAGTTACGGTTTTGGTCTTCATTTGAAATGATGTGGAATAGTTTCACAACTCACGCCACCTGGAACACCACAGCGTAATGGTGTGTCCAAACGTCATAACCGTACTTTATTAGATATGGTGCAATCTATGATGTCTCTTACCGATTTATCACTATTGTTTTGGGGTTATGCATTAGAGACATCTGCATTCACGTTAAATAGGGCACCATCTAAATCCGTTGAGATGACACCATATGAATTGTGGTTTAGCAAGAAACCTAAACTGTCGTTTCTTAAAGTTTGGGGCTATGATGCTTATGTGAAAAAATTCAACCTGATAAGCTCGAACCCAAATCAGAGAAATGCGTCTTCATAGGATACCCAAAGGAAACTGTTGGGTACACATTCTATCACAGATCTGAAGGCAAGATATTCGTTGCTAAGAATGGATCCTTTCTAGAGAAGAAGTTTCTCTAGAAATAAGTGAGTGGGAGGAATGTAGAACTTGATGAGGTAATTGTACCTTCTCCCGAATTGGAAAGTAGTTCATCACAGAAATCAGTTCTAGTGATTCCTACGACAATTAGTGAGGAAGCTAATGATGATGATCATGAAACTTCAGATCAAGTTACTACCGAACCTCGTAAGTCATGGAGAGTATGGTCCGCACCAGAGTGGTACGGTGATCCTTTCTGGAAGTCATGTTACTAGACCATGATGAACCTACGAACTATGAGGAAGCGATGATGAGTCCAGATTCCGCAAAGTGGCTTGAGGCCATGAAATCTGAGATGGGATCCATGTATGAGAACAAAGTGTGGACTTTGGTTGACTTGCCCAATGATCGGCAAGCCATTGAGAATAAATGGATCTTCAAGAGGAAGACAAACGCTGATACTAGTATTACTATATACAAAGCTCAAATTGTCGCAAAAGGTTTTTGACAAGTTCAAGATGTTGACTACGATGATATTTTTCTCACTCGTAGCGATGCTTAAGTCTGTCCGAATCATGTTAGCAATTGCCACATTTTATGAAATCTGGCAAATGGATGTCAAAACTGCATTCCTTAAAGGATTTCTTAAAGAAGAGTTGTATATGATGCAACAAGAAGGTTTTGTCAATCCTAAAGGTGCTAACAAAGTGTGCAAGCTCCAGCGATCCATCTATGGACTGGTGCAAGAATCTCGGAGTTGGAATATATGCTTTGATAAAGTGATCAAAGCATATGGTTTATACAGACTTGCGGTGAAGCCTGTATTTACAAGAAAGTGAGTGGGAGCACTACAGCCTTTCTGATAAGTACATGTGAATGACATATTGTTGATCGGAAATGATGTAGAATTTTCTGGAAAGCATAAAGGAGTTTTTCAAAGAAAGACCTCGGTGAAGCTACTTACATATTGAGCATCAAGATCTATAGATCAAGACGCTTGATGTATTTTTCAATGAGTACATACCTTGACAAGATTTTGAAGTAGTTCAAAATAGGAACAGTCAAAGAAGGAGTTCTTGCCTGTGTTGCAAGGTGTGAAATTGAGTAAAAACTCAAAAACCGACCACGGCAAAAAATAGGAAGAGAATGAAAAGACATTCCCTATGCCTCAGCCACAGGTTCTATAAAGTGTGCTATGCTGTGTACCAGACCTATGTGTACCTCACCAAGAGTTTGGCAAGAGGGTACAATAGTGATCCTGGAGTGGATCACTGGACATCGGTCAAAATTATCATTAGTGGAATAAGGATATGTTTCTCGATTATGGAGGTGACAAAAAGTTCGTCGTAAAGAGTTACGTCGATGCAAGTTTTGACACTGATCTGGATGACTCCGAGTCTCAATCTGGATACATATTGAAAGTGGGAGCAATTAGCTAGAGTAGCTCCGTGCAGAGCATTGTAGACATAGAAAAATTTGCAAAATATATACGGCTCTGTATGTGGCAGACCTGTTGACTAAATTTCTCTCACAAGCAAAACATGATCACTCTTTGGGTGTTAATCACATAGCGATGTGAACTAGATTATTGACTCTAGTAAACCCTTTGGGTATTAGTCACATGGAGATGTGAACTAATCACATAAAGATGTGAACTATTGGTGTTAAATCACATGACGATGTGAACTAGATTATTGACTCTAGTGCAAGTGGGAGACTGAAGGAAATATGCCCTAGAGGCAATAATAAAGTTGTTATTTATATTTCCTTATATCATGATAAATGTCTATTATTCATGCTATAATTGTATTAACCGGAAACTTGATACATGTGTGAATACATAGACAAACAGAGTGTCCCTAGTATGCCTCTACTTGACTAGCTCGTTAATCAAAGATGGTTAAGTTTCCTAGCCATAGACATGTGTTGTCATTTGATGAACGGGATCACATCATTAGAGGATGATGTGATGGACAAGACCCATCCATTAGCTTAGCACTATGATCGTATAGTTTGTTGCTATTGCTTTTTTCATGACTTACAAATGTTCCTCAGACTATGAGATTATGCAACTCTCGAATACCGTAGGAACACCTTGTGTGCTATCAAACGTCACAACGTAACTGGGTGATTATAAATATGCTCTAGAGGTGTCTCCGATGGTGTTTGTTGAGTTGTCATAGATCGATATTAGGATTTGTCACTCCGTGTATCGGAGAGGTATCTCTGGGCCCTCTCGGTAATGCACATCACTATGAGCCTTGCAAGCAATGTGTCTAATGAGTTAGCCATGGGAGGACGCATTACGGAATGAGTAAAGAGACTTGCCGTTGACGAGATTGAACTAAGTATGATGATACCGACGATCGAATCTCGGGCAAGTAACATATCGATGACAAAGGGAACAACGTATGTTGTTATGCGGTTTGGCCGATAAAGATCTTCGTAGAATATGTAGGAGCCAATATGAGCATCCAGGTTCCACCATTGGTTATTGACCGGAGATGTGTCTCGGTCATGTCTAAATAGTTCTCAAACCCGTAGGGTCCGCACGCTTAATGTTCGATGACGATTTGTATTATGAGTTATGTGATTTGATGTACCGAAGGTTTTTCTGAATCCCGAATGAGATCACGGACATGATGAGGAGTCTCGAAATGGTCGAGACGTAAAGATCAATATATTGGAAGGCTATATTCGGACATCAGAAAGGTTCCGAGTGATTCGGGTATTTTTCGGAGTACCGGAGAGTTACGGGAATTCTCTGGGGGAAGTAGTGGGCCTTAATGGGCAATATGGGAAAGGAGAGAAGGGCCTCAAAAGGTGGCTGCGCGCCGCCCCATGGCAAGTCCGAATTGGACTAGGGAGGGGGCGACGCCCCCTCTCTTTCCCTCTCCCTCTCCTACTCCTTCCCTCTCTCCCCTCATGGAAAAGGAAGGGGACTCCAACTAGGATTGGGAATCCTAGTTGGACTCCCCTTATAGGTGCACCCCTCCTAGGCCTATACGTGGGCAAGGGGCACCCCAAAGGCACCCCAAGATTTGTCTTAGCCGTGTGCGGTGGCCCCCTCCATAGTTACACACCTCGGTCATATCGTCGTAGTGCTTAGGCGAAGCCCTACGCCGGTAACTTCATCATCACCGTCGACACGCCATCATGCTTGCGGAACTCTCCTTCGGCCTCAACTGGATCAAGAGCCCGAGGGACGTCATCGAGCTGAATGTGTGCTGAACGCGGAGGTGCCGTACGTTCGGTACTTGGATCGGTTGGATCACGAAGACGGTCGACTACATCAACCGCGTTACTAAACGCTTCCGCTTTCGGTCTACGAGGGTACATAGACACACTATCCCCACTCATTGCTATGCATCTCCTAGAGAGATCTTGCATGATCGTAGGTAAATTTTTTGAAATACTGCGTTCCACAACAATTTCATAATCATAAAATGCGGCAATTGCTAACATGATTCGGACAGACTTAAGCATCGCTACGGGTGAGAAGGTCTCATCGTAGTCAACTCCTCGAACTTTTCAAAAACTTTTCGCAACAAGTCGATCTTTGTAGACAGTAACATTACCGTCAGCGTCAGTCTTCTTCTTGAAGATCCATTTATTCTCTATTGCTTGCCGATCATCGGGAAAGTCAACCAAAGTCCATACTTTGTTCTCATACATGGATCCCATGTCAGATTTCATGGCCTCAAGCCATTTCGCTGAATCTGGGATCATCATCGCTTCCTCATAGTTCGTAGTTCATCATGGTCAAGTAACATGACCTCCAGAATAGGATTACCGTACCACTCTGGTGTGGATCTTACTCTGGTTGGCCTACGAGGTTCAGTAGTAACTTGATCAGAAGTTTCATGATCATCATCATTAGCTTCCTCACTATTTGGTGTAGGAATCACTGGAACTAATTTCTGTGATGAACTACTTTCCAATAAGGAAGAAGGTAAAATTACATCATCAAGTTATACTTTCCTCCCACTCACTTCTTTCGAGAGAAACTCCTTTTCTAGAAAGGATCCATTCTTAGCAACGAATATCTTGCCTTCGGATCTGTGATAGAAAGTGTACCCAATAGTCTCCTTTGGGTATCCTATGAAGACACATTTCTCCGATTTGGGTTCGAGCTTACCAGGTTGAAGTTTTTTCACATAAGCATCGCAGCCCCAAACTTTAAGAAATGACAACTTGGGTTTCTTGCCAAACAACAGTTCATATGGTGTCTTCTCAATGGATTTTGATGGTGCCCTATTTAACGTGAATGCAGCTGTCTCTAAAGCATAACCCCAAAACGATAGCGATGAATCAGTAAGAGACATCATAGATCGCACCATATCTAATAAAGTGCGGTTACGACGTCCGGACACACCATTACGTTGTGGTGTTCCAGGTGGCATGAGTTGCGAAACTATTCCTCATTGTTTCAAATGAAGACCAAACTCATAACTCAAATATTCACCTCCACGATTAGATTGTAGAAATTTTATTTTCTTGTTACGATGATTTTCCACTTCACTCTAAAATTCTTTGAACTTTTCAAATGTTTCAGACTTATGTTTCATCAAGTAGATATACCCATATCTGCTCAAATCATCTGTGAAGGTCAGATAATAACGATACACGCCGCGAGCCTTAATACTCATCAGACCGCATACATAAGTATGTATTATTTCCAATAAGTCTGTTGCTCGCTCCATTGTTCCGGAGAACGGAGTCTTGGTCATCTTGCCCATGAGGCATGGTTTGCAAGCATCAAGTGATTCTAAAAGCCCATCAGGATGGAGTTTCTTCATGCGCATTACACCAATATGACCTAAACGGCAGTGCCACAAATAAGTTGCACTATCATTATTAAAATTGTATCTGTTGGCTTCAATACTATGAATATGTGTATCACTACTATCGAGATTCAACAAAAATAGACCACTCATCAAGGGTGCATGACCATAAAAGATATTACTCATATAAATAGAACAACCATTATTCTCTAATTTAAATGAATAACCATCTCGCATCAAACAAGATCCAGATATAATGTTCATGCTTAACGCTGGCACTAAATAACAATTATTTAGGTCTAATACTAATCCCGAAGGTAGATGTAGAGGTAGCATGCCGACCGCGATCACATCGACTTTGGAACCATTTCCCACGCGCATCGTCGCCTCGTCCTTAGCCAATCTTCGCTTAATCCGTAGTCCCTGTTTCGAGTTGCAAATGTTAGCAATAGAACCAGTATCAAATACCCAGGTGCTACTGCGAGCATTAGTAAGGTACACATCAATAACATGTATATCACATATATCTTTGTTCACCTTGCCATCCTTCTTATCCGCCAAATACTTGGGGCAGTTCCGCTTCCAGTGACCAGTCTGCTTGTAGTAGAAGCACTCAGTTTCAGGCTTAGGTCCAGGTTTGGGTTTCTTCTCTTGAGTAGCAACTTGCTTGTTATTCTTTTTGAAGTTTCCCTTCTTCTTTCCTTTGCCCTTTTTCTTTAAACTAGTGGTCTTGTTGACCATCAACACTTGATGCTCCTTCTTGATTTCTACCTCCGCAGCTTTCAGCATTGCGAAGAGCTCGGGAATAGTCTTATTCATCCCTTGCATATTATAGTTCATCACAAAGCTCTTGTAGCTTGGTGGCAGTGATTGGAGAATTCTGTCAATGACGCAATCATCTGGAAGATTAACTCCCAATTGAATCAAGTGATTATTATACCCAGACATTTTGAGTATATGCTCACTAACAGAACTATTCTCCTCCATCTTGCAGCTATAGAACTTATTGGAGACTTCATATCTCTCAATCTGGGCATTTGCTTGAAATATTAACTTCAACTCCTGGAACATCTCATATGCTCCATGACGTTCAAACGTCGTTGAAGTCCCGATTCTAAGCCGTAAAGCATGGCACACTGAACTATCGAGTAGTCATCAGCTTTGCTCTGCCAGACGTTCATAACATCTGGTGTTGCTCCAGCAGCAGGCCTGGCACCCAGCGGTGCTTCCAGGACGTAATTCTTCTGTGCAGCAATGAGGATAATCCTCAAGTTACGGACCTAGTCCGTGTAATTGCTACCATCATCTTTCAACTTTGCTTTCTCAAGGAACACATTAAAATTCAACGGAACAACAGCACGGGCCATCTATCTACAATCAAACATAAACAAGCAAGATACTATCAGGTACTAAGTTCATGATAAATTTAGGTTCAAGTAATCATATTACTAAGGAACTCCCACTTAGATAGACATCCCTCTAATCCTCTAAGTGATTACGTGATCCAAATCAACTAAACCATGTCCGATCATCACGTGAGATGGAGTAGTTTCATTGGTGAACATCACTATGTTGATCATATCTACTATATGATTCACGCTCGACCTTTCGGTCTCCATGTTCCGAGGCCATATCTGTATATGCTTGGCTCGTCAAGTATAACCTGAGTATTCCGTGTGTGCAACTATTTTGCACCCATTGTATTTGAACGTAGAGCCTATCACACCCGATCATCACGTGGTGTCTCAGCACGAAGAACTTTCGCAACGGTGCATACTCAGGGAGAACACTTCTTGATAATTAGTGAGAGATCATCTTAAAATGCTACCGTCAATCAAAGCAAGATAAGATGCATAAAAGATAAACATCACATGCAATCAATATAAGCGATATGATATGGCCATCATCATCTTGTGCTTGTGATCTCCATCTTCGAAGCACCGTCGTGATCACCATCGTCACCGGCGTGACACCTTGATCACCATTGTAGCATCGTTGTCGTCTCGCCAATCTTATGCTTCCACGACTATCGCTACCACTTAGTGATAAAGTAAAGCATTACAGCGTAATTGCATTGCATACAATAAAGCGATAACCATATGGCTCCTGCCAGTTGCCGATAACTTGGTTACAAAACATGATCATCTCATACAATAAAATTTAGCATCATGTCTTGACCATATCACATCACAACATGCCCTGCAAAAACAAGTTAGACGTCCTCTACTTTGTTGTTGCAAGTTTTCGTGGCTGCTACGGGCTTAAGCAAGAACCAACCTTACCTACGCATCAAAACCACAACGATAGTTTGTCAAGTTGGTGTTGTTTTAACCTTCGCAAGGACCGGGCGTAGCCACACTTGGTTCAACTAAAGTTGGAGAAACTGACACCCGCTAGCCACCTTTGTGCAAAGCACGTCGGGAGAACCGGTCTCGCGTAAGCGTACGCGTAATGTCGGTCCGGGCCGCTTCGTCCAACAATACCGCCGAACCAAAGTATGACATGCTGGTAAGCAGTATGACTTATATCGCCCACAACTCATTTGTGTTCTACTCGTGCATATAACATCAACACATAAAACCTAGGCTCGGATGCCACTGTTGGGGAACGTAGTAATTTCAAAAAAAATCCTACGCACACGCAAGATCATGGTGATGCATAGCAACGAGAGGGGAGAGTGTGATCTACGTACCCTTGTAGACCGACAGCGGAAGAGTTAGCACAACGTGGTTGATGTAGTCGTACGTCTTCACGGCCCGACTGATCAAGCACCGAAACTACGCCACCTCTGAGTTTTAGCACACGTTCAGCTCGATGATGATCCCCGGACTCCGATCCAGCAAAGTGTCGGGGAAGAGTTTCATCAGCACGACAGCGTGGTGACGATCTTGATGTTCTACCATCGCAGGGCTTCGCCTAAGCACCGCTATAATATTATCGAGGATTATGGTGGAAGGGGACACCGCACACGGCTAAGAAAACGATCACGTGGATCAACTTGTGTGTCTAGGGGTGCCCCCTGCCCCCGTATATAAAGGAGCAAGGGGAGGAGGCCGGCCGGCCCTATAGGCGCGCCAAGGAGGAGTCCTCCTCCTAGTAGGAGTAGGACTCCTACTAGGAGGGGGAAAGGAAGTGGGGAGGGAGAAGGAAAGGGGGCGCTGCCCCCCCTGGGGATGAGGCGCGCGAACCACCCTGGCTGCCCTTCTCTCTCTCCACTAAGGCCCATATGGCCCATTACTTCTCCCGGGGGGGTTTCGGTAACCCTCCGGTACTCCGGTTTTCTTCGAAATCACCCGGAACACTTCCAATGTCGGAATATAGCCGTCCAATATATCAATCTTAATGTCTCGACCATTTCGAGACTCCTTGTTATGTTTGTGATCACATCTGGGACTCCGAACTAACTTCGGTACATCAAAACTCATAAACTCATAATATAACTGTCATCGAAACCTTAAGCGTGCGGACCCTACGGGTTCGAGAACAATGTAGACATGACCGAGACATGTCTCCGGTCAATAACCAATAGCAGAACCTGGATGCTCATATTGGCTCCCACATATTCTACGAAGATCTTTATCGGTCAGACCGCATAACAACATACGTTGTTCCCTTTGTCATCGGTATGTTACTTGCCCAAGATTCGATCGTCGATATCTCAATACCTAGTTCAATCTCGTTACCGGCAAGTCTCTTTACTCGTTTCTTAATACATCATCTCGCAACTAACTCATTAGTTGCAATGGTTGCAAGGCTTATGTGATGTGCATTACCGAGAGGGCCCAGAGATACCTCTCCGACAATTGGAGTGACAAATCCTAATCTCGAAATACGCCAACCCAACATATACCTTTGGATACACCTGTAGAGCTCCTTTATAATCACCCAGTTACGTTGTGACATTTGGTAGCACACAAAGTGTTCCTCCGGCAAACGGGAGTTGCATAATCTCATATTCATAGGAACATGTATAAGTCATGAAGAAAGCAATAGCAACATACTAAATGATCGGGTGCTAAGCTAATGGAATGGGTCATGTCAATCACATCATTCTCCTAATAAGGTGATCCTGTTAATCAAATGACAACACATGTCTATGGTTAGGAAACATAACCATCTTTGATTAACGAGCTAGTCAAGTAGAGGCATACTAGTGACGTTTAGTTTGTCTATGTATTCACACAAGTATTATGTTTTCGGATAATACAATTCTAGCATGAATAATAAACATTTATCATGATATAAGGAAATAAAATAATAACATTATTATTGCCTCTAGGGCATATTTCCTTCAACCGATTGCCAGATTCACGCTCCTAGAGGATGTGAACGAAAGTGACATCCTGATGCAGGAGTAGCAGCGACGACGGCTGGTGAGCAGCAACCTGAGGTGCCGGTGTTAAGCGCGGATGGCCAGATCTGTGCGGCGGAGGGCGTGGCCAATGCTAGGATGGAGGTCTTGCTGCCGGCCTCCAAGTAGTCGGTAGGCGCAATGGATCCTAAAGCTCCAGGCTGGATCAAAAGGTATGTCGATTTGCTGTGTTACATGCTCATTGTGACTGAAAACTGGACTTATTAGTGTAGGCATAAACATTGTAGGCACTGATAAGAAAAGATATCTTAAACAAGTACTGCACCTTGAGATCTAGATGATTCTGCATTCAGTGTTATGATCTGTAGTTATAACTGATACTACTAAATGGCTCAGATGTACTTGCATCTTTAAAAATCAGTGATTTAGCGAACATTCTGCCAATTGACACATGAAGCAGAGTATAAGAAGTTATAGCATGTTACAGATAAACTAGAGGAATTGGCATGTATATGCGTATGTTCCTGATTTTGCAGGGTACCTTAGAGATTCAGTTGGGATATGTGGTCAAAGATTAGGACACTATTATCAGTGTAGGTTACATTTATAGTTGCTTAATTCATGATGCGCTCGTCTCGTCATTTTCATTTTGTGCGTGCAGGGTGAGGATTGGGGTGGAAGCACCTGTGAGGACACCTTGTCCCAGTCAAGCACGAGTTGGCGGAGGTGACGCCGCATATGTTATCCAGGATCCTGCTCGGGGGTTTAGCTATCGGCGACGAGATCCAAAAGATGGCCACGGCGGTAGTGGTGGCGGCAGTTGCCCCGGGTGGTGATGTAGAGGGGAGGTACCAGTAGCAGGTGAGGATACTGTGCAATTTCGCTGTGAATCATTGTTGATTATTTGTCGTACTTCTTGTGTTTTGAAGATTTGATTACACTCTTCTTGATACCCAAAACAAATTTGTTTCATGAATTCAAAAGATACTGAATTTAAATGCCTGGTTTATAGTTTGGGAGCTGACTCTTTTTAAAAATTGACATCTGAATGTGATCGACTTTTCAAATGTTTCAGACTTATGTTTCATTAAGTAGATATACCCATATCTGCTTAAGTCATCTGTGAAGGTGAGAAAATAACGATACCCGCCATGAGCCTCAACATTCATCGGACCACATACATCTGTATGTATGATTTCCAACAAATCTGTTGCTCTCTCCATAGTACCGGAGAATAGTGTTTTTGTCATCTTACCCATAAGGCACGGTTCGCAAGTACCAAGTGATTCATAATCAAGTGGTTCCAAAAGTCCATCAGTATGAAGTTTCTTCATGCGCTTTACACCGATGTGACCCAAACGGTAGTGCCACAAATAAGTTGCACTATCATTATCAACTCTGCATCTTTTGGCTTCAACATTATGAATATGTGTGTCACTACTATCAAGATTTAATAAGAATAGACCACTCTTTAAGGGTGCATGACCATAAAAGATATTACTCATATAAATAGAACAACCATTATTCTCTGATTTAAATGAATAACCGCCTCGCATAAAAAAGATCCAGATATAATGTTCATCCTTAACGCTGGCACCAAATAACAATTATTCAGGTCTAAAACTAATCCCGAAGGTAGATGTAGAGGTAGCGTGCCGACGGCGATCACATCGACTTTGGAACCATTTCCCACGCGCATCGTCACCTCGTCCGTAGCCAAGCTTTGTTTAATCCGTATCCCCTGTTTCAAGCTGCAAATATGAGCAACAGAACCAGTATCAAACACCCAGACGCTACTACGAGCATTAGTAACATACACATAAATAACATGTATATCAAATATACCTTTCACTTTGCCATCCTTCTTATCCGCCAAATACTTGGGGCAATTCCGCTTCTAGTGACCAGTCCCTTTGCAGTAGAAGCACTTAGTCTCACGCTTAGGTCCAGACTTGGTTTTCTTCACTTGAGAAGCAACTTGCTTGCCGTTCTTCTTGAAGTTCCCCTTCTTCCCTTTGCCCTTCTTCTTGAAACTAGTGGTCTTGTTGACCATCAACACTTGATGCTCCTTCTTGATTTCTACCTCCGCAGCCTTTAGCATTGTGAAGAGCTCAGGAATTGTCTTATCCATCCCTTGCATATTATAGTTCATCATGAAGCTTTTGTATCTTGGTGGCAGTGATTGAAGAACTCTGTCAATGACACTATCATTAGGAAGATTAACTCCCAGTTGAGTCAAGTGGTTATGGTACCCATACATTCTGAGTATATGTTCACTGACAGAACTATTCTCCTCCATTTTGCAGTTGTAGAACTTATTGGAGACTTCAAATCTCTCAATCCAGGCATTTGCTTGAAATATTAATTTCAACTCCTGGAACATCTAATATGATCCATGACATTCAAAACATTGTTGAAGTCTTGATTCTAAGCCGTAAAGCATGGCACACTGAACTATCGAGTAGTCATCAACTTTGTTCTGCCAGACGTTCATAACATCTGGAGTTGCTCCTGTAGCGGGCTTTGCACCCAACGGTGCTTCCAGGACGTAATTCTTTTGTGGAACAATGAAGATAATCCTCAAGTTACGGACCCAGTCCGTGTAGTTGCTACCATCATCTTTCAACTTAGCTTTCTCTAGGAATGCATTAAAATTCAAGGGAATGGTAGCACATGCCATTGATCTACAACAACATAGATATGCAAAAACTATCACGACTAAGTTCATGATAAATTAAAGTTCAATTAATCATATTACTTAAGAACTCCCACTTAGATAGACATCCCTCTAGTCATCTAAATGACCACATGATCCATATCAACTAAACCATGTCCGATCATCACGTGAGATGGAGAAGTTTTCAATGGTGAACATCACTATGTTGATCATATCTACTATATGATTCACGCTCGACCTTCCGGTCTCAATGTTCCGAGGCAATATCTGCATATGCTAGGCTCGTCAAGTTTAACTTGAGTATTCTGCTTGTGCAAAACTGGCTCGCACCCATTGTATGTGAACATAGAGCTTATCACACCTGATCATCACGTGGTGTCTCGGCACGATGAACTATAGCAACGGTGCATACTTGGGGAGAACACTTGTACCTTGAAATTTAGTGAGAGATCATCTTATAATGCTACCGCCGTACTAAGCAAAATAAGATGCATAAAATATAAACATCACATGCAATCAAAATAAGTGATATGATATGGCCATCATCATCTTGTGCCTTTGATCTCCATCTCCAAAGCACCGTCATGATCACCATCGTCACCGGCTTGACACCTTGATCTCCATCGTAGCATCGTTGTCGTCTCACCAACTATTGCTTCTACGACTATCGCTACCACTTAGTGATAAAGTAAAGCAATTACATGGTGATTGCATTTCATACAATAAAGTGGAAACCATATGGCTCCTGCCAGTTGCCCATAACTATTACAAAATATGATCATCTCATACAACAATTTATATATCATCACGTCTTGACCATATCACATCACAACATGCCCTGCAAAAACAAGTTAGACGTCCTCTACTTTGTTGTTGCAAGTTTTACGTGGCTGCTACGGGCTTCTAGCAAGAACCGTTCTTACCTACGCATCAGAACCACAACAATTTTTCATCAAGTGTGTTGTTTTAACCTTCAACAAGGACCGGGCATAGTCAAACTCGACTCAACTAAAGCTGAAGAAACAAACACGCGCTAGCCACCTGTGTGCGAAGCACGTTGGCAGAACCAGTCTCATGAACGCGGTCATGTAATGTCGGTCCGGGCTGCTTCATCCAACAATACCGCCGAATCAAAGTAAGACATTGTTGGTAAGCAGTATGACTATTATTGCCCACAACTCTTTGTGTTCTACTCGTGCATATAACATCTACGCATAAACTTGGCTCAGATGCCACTGTTGAGGAACGTAGTATTTCAAAAAAATTCCTACGACCACACAAGATCTATCTAGGAGATCATAGCAACAAGAGGGGAGAGTGTGTCCATGTACCCTCGTAGACCGAAAGCGGAAGCGTTTAGTAACGCGGTTGATGTAGTCGAACGTCTTCGCGATCCAACCGATCCAAGCACCGAACGTACGTCACCTCCACGTTCAGCACACGTTCAGCTCAATGACATCCCTCGATCTCTTGATCCAGTTGAGGACGAGGGAGAGTTCCGTCAGCACGACGGCATGATGGCGGTGATGATGAAGGTATCGACGCAGGGCTTCGCCTAAGCACTACGATGATATGACCGAGGTGTGTAACTGTGGAGGGGGGCACCGCACATGGCTAAGAGAAGACGTTGTGTGTCTTTGGGGTGCCCCCTCCCACGTATATAAAGGGGGGAGGAGAGGTGGCCGGCCCTAGGGGGCGCGCCATGGGGGGAGTCCTACTTGGACTCCCGGTCCAAGTAGGATTCAGTCCCCCCTTCCTATTCCAAGTAGGAGAAGAAGGGGAGGAGGAAGAGGAGAGAAGGAAGGAGGGGGGAGCCGCCCCCACCCCTTGTCCAATTCGGACTGGGCAAGGGGGGCGCGCGCCACCTCCTGGCCGGCCCTCTATCTTCTCCACTAAGGCCCATGGTGGCCCATTAACCTCGGGGGGGGGGGGTCCGGTAACCCCCTGTACTCTGAAACGATCTGAACCATCGCGGTGTCCGAATGTAGCCGTGCAATATATGAATCTTTATGTCTCGGCCATTTAGAGACTCCTCGTCATGTCCGTGATCTCATCCGGGACTCCGAACAAACTTCGGTTCATCAAAACACGAAACTCATAATACAAATCGCCATCGAACGTTAAGCGTGCGGACCCTACGGGTTCGAGAACTATGTAGACATGACCAAGACACATCTCTGGTTAATAACCAATACCGGAAACTGGATGCTCATATTGGCTCCTACATATTCTATGAAGATCTTTATCGGTCAAACCGCATAACAACATACGTTGTTCCCTTTGTCATCGGTATGTTACTTGCCCGAGATTCGATCGTCGGTATCATCATACCTAGTTCAATCTCGTCACCGGCAAGTATCTTTACTCATTCCATAATGAATCATCCCGTGGCTAACTCATTAGACACATTGCTTGCAAGGCTCATAGTGATGTGCATTACCGAGAGGGCCCAGAGATACCTCTCCGATACACGGAGTGACAAATCCTAATCTCGATCTATGACAACTCAACAAACACCATCGGAGACACCTCTAGAGCATCTTTATAATCACCCAGTTACGTTGTGACGTTTGATAGCACACAAGGTGTTCCTCCGGTATTTGAGAGTTTCATAATCTCATAGTCCGAGGAACATTTATAAGTCATGAAGAAAGCAATAGCAGAAAAACTAAACAATCATTATGCTAAGCTAACGGATGGGTCTTGTCCATCACATCATTCTCTAATGATGTGATCCCGTTCATCAAATGACAACACATGTCTATGGCTAGGAAACTTAACCATCTTTGATTAACGAGCTAGTCAAGTAGAGGCATACTAGGGACACTTTGTGTGTCTATGTATCCACACATGTACTAAGTTTCCAGTTAATACAATTCTCGCATGAATAATAAACATTTATCATGATATAAGGAAATATAAATAACAACTGTATTATTGCCTCTAGGGCATATTTCCTTCATATATATATGTGGGGGGCGCCCCCTAGCACACCCCAGACAATTGTTAGCCGTGTGCGGCACCCCCCTCCATCGTTTAATCCCACGGTCATATCTTCGTAGTGCTTAGGCAAAGCCCTGCGAGGATGAAAGCACAAGTGCTCCCTGGGTGGTTTTGGTAATTAATGTCAACATATCTCTTGTTGGACTAACACTTTTACCTAGTATGTTTCAGATAAGTTCAACAATGGAGTGGCATGGACTAGAGGATGTGGAACCCCTTCAAGATGCTAAGGACAAAGGATTGGCTCAAGCTTCAAGATCAAGACTCTACATTTTCTATTTTAGTGATCCAAGATCACATTGAGTCTATAGGAAAAGCCAATAATATCAAGAGGGATGAGGTGTTGCTTAATGGCTTGCTTGCTCAAAGTGCTTAGTGATATGCTCCAAAACCCTCAACTACCTTCCCACATCCACATATAACCTAAACCAAAAGTCAAACTCGGCCCCACCGATTCTTTCTATCCGGAGCCACCAAGTTCAATTAACATAGCCACTGCCAGAAACCCTAATCAGTTCAGTCTCACTGATGGGATCTCGGTCCCACCGAGATGGGCTTGCAAACTCTCTGTTACCTGTTGCAATATTTTCGGCCCCACCGAGATATGCAATCGGCCCCACCGAGTTTGCTTGGCCAACTCTCTGTTTTGCTTATTACCCAAATCGGTCCCACCGAGTTTGAGTAATCGGTCAAACCGAGTTTTGGTTTTACCCTAACCCTAGCACATCGGTTCCACCGAGTTGAACTAGTCGGTCCCACCGAAAACCCTAACGGTCACTAGATTTACTAAATTGGTCCGACCGAGTTTTTCCCTTCGATCTCACCGAGATTGGTAAATTGAGTGTAACGGTTAGATTTTGTGTGGAGGCTATATATACCCCTCCACCCACTCTTCATTCGTGGAGAGAGCCATCAGAACATACCTACACTTCCAATACACATTTTCTGAGAGAGAACCACCTACACTTGTGTTGAGGTCAAGATATTCCATTCCAACCATATGAATCTTGATCTCTAGCCTTCCCCAAGTTGCTTTCCACTCAAATCTTCTTTCCACCAAATCCAAATCCTGTGAGAGAGAGGTGAGTGTTTGGGAGACTATCATTTGAAGCACAAGAGCAAGGAGTTCATCATCAACACACCATTCGTTACTTCTTGGAGAGTGGTGTCTCCTAGATTGGCTAGGTGTCACTTGGGAGCCTCCAACAAGATTGTGGAGTTGAACCAAGGAGTTTGTAAGGGCAAGGAGATCGCCTACTTCGTGAAGATCTACCGCTAGTGAGGCAAGTCCTTCGTGGGCGACGGCCGTGATGGAATAGACAAGGTTGCTTCTTCGTGGACCCTTCGTGGATGGAGCCCTCCGTGAACTCGCGCAACCGTTACCCTCCGTGGGTTGAAGTCTCCATCAACGTGGATGTACGATAGCACCACCTATCGGAACCATGACAAAAACATCCGTGTCTCCAATTGCGTTTGAATACTCCAAACCCTTCTCCTTACATTCTTGCAAGTTGCATGCTTTACTTTCCGCTGCTCATATACTCATTGCATGCTTGCTTGATATGTATTGTGTTTGTTAAACTTGTGCTTAAACTCCACCTAAACTTAAGAATATTAAAAACTGCAATTTTTGGCACTTAGTGTCTAATCACCCCCCTCTAGACACCTCGTCTCGATCCTTTCAGAGGATCACTTCACCATCACCGTCACCACGCCATCGTGCTGATGGAACTCATATACTACCTCGACAACTTGCTGGATCAAGACGGCTGAGGGAGTACTGGATTAGGGGGTGTTCGGATAGCCGAACTATACCTTCAGCCGGACTCCCGGACTATGAAGATACAAGATTGAAGACTCCGTCCCGCGTCCGGAAGGGACTTTCCTTGGCGTGGAAGGCAAGCTTGGCGATACGGATATGAAGATCTCCTACCATTGTAACCGACTCTATGTAACCCTAACCCTATCCGGTGTCTACATAAATCGGAGGGTTTTAGTCCGTAGGACAACATACACATCAACAATCATACCATAGGCTAGTTTCTAGTGTTTAGCCTCTCTGATCTCGTGGTAGATCTACTCTTGTACTACCCATATCATCAATATTAATCAAGCAGGACGTAGGGTTTTACCTCCATCGAGAGGGCCCGAACCTGGGTAAAACTTTGTGTCCCTTGCCTCCTGTTACCATCTGGCCTAGACGCACAGTTCGGGACCCCCTACCCGAGATCCGCCAGTTTGAGACCTTCCTCCCCGGACAAATCTTCGTATTTAGTGGCTTCGCACAGCGGGCCAATTCACTTGGCCATCTAGAGCAGATCGAAAGCTACGCCCCTGGCCGTCAGGTCAGATTCGGAAATTTAAACTACACGGCTAACATCCGCGGGGACTTGATCTTCGACGGATTCGAACCACTGCCGATCTAGCTCTGCCGCTGAACAGTGCCCTGGAGGCCGCACCCCCATCGGCTCCGACCCTTAGTTCAAAGCCAACCGCGCCGATCGAGGATGGGCGGTTGGACGCCACCTCGGGGGCTGTGATCCCAACGGCGGTTGAGCCGAACACCAGCCCCGTACTCTACGAGACTCGTGACTCCACGGAGCCGGATTCTTCTCCGGACTCTGAACCCTCCGCGCCCCTGCCGATCGAATCCGATTGGGTGCCGATCATGGAGTTCACGGTCGCGGACGTCTTTCAGCACTCGCCTTTCGGCGATATCCTGAAGTCACTGAAGTCTCTCTCTTTATCAGGAGAGCCCTGGCCGGACTACGGTCAGCAAGGTTGGAGTACGGATGATGAAGAAATTCAAAGCCCACCCACCACCCACTTTGTAGCCACTGCCGACGATTTAACCGACATGCTTGACTTTGACTCTGAAGACATCGATGGTATGGACGCCGATGAAGGAGACAATGAAGAACCAGCGCCTGTTGGGCCCTGGAACACCACCTCGCCATATGACGTATACACGATGGACGCACCAAAAGATGACGACGAGGAGCGGAAGGACGCACCGAAGGCCTGTTCCCTCGAAAAGCAGTCAAAACGGCGACGCAAGCGCCGCCCCAGATCCCGCCTCGACAGAAATAGCGATCACGCAGACCCAGCGCTGGAGCAGGGTGAACCGCTGCCGGACAACAGCAATCCGGATATTCAAACCGAACAAACAAATCCTATCAGGGATAATGGTCCGGACGACATAACGCCGGACAGGCACCCGGAGCATCAGAATGCCCGCGAAAGGCTCGTTGCCACCGCAAGGAGCCTTAAAAAGCAGAAGCGAAGGCTCAAGGCCGCGCAAAACAAACTCCAATTCAGATGGAGTAAAATACTTAATACAGCAGCAATGTACGGCGACGATCTCCCCTCAAAGAGCTACCCAAAGCAGAAGCTGCTACCCGAATTCGATGAGGAGGCCTCCAACCCCCCACAACCAAATATCAAAGCAACCACCTCGTCGGATAGACGACCCCTCTATCAACACAGAACGGCATACAATGCCGCTCATAATACAACATGCGACCCACGCGAGGGCTCGCACCCAAAGGACGGCGCAACAAGATCCATCTATGGACCACACAAGCGCGCCCCAGCATACAATGCAACACAACAAGCATCAGAACAACGCAGTACACCCAGTTACAGGGGTGCTGCACACCCCCTATGTTTCACCGATGAGGTGCTGGACCATGAATTTCCAGAGGGTTTCAAGCCCGTACACATAGAGGCATACGATGGGACAACAGACCTGGGGTTTGGATTGAGGACTATATCCTTCATATCCATATGGCTCGAGGAGATGATCTCCACGCCATCAAATACTTACCCCTCAAGCTCAAAGGGCCAGCTCGTCACTGGCTCAAAGGCCTCCCCGAAAGCTCCATTGGAAGTTGGGAAGAGCTCAAAGACGCCTTTCGGGCAAATTTTCAAGGAACTTATGTCCGACCTCCGGATGCGGACGATTTGAGTCATATAACTCAACAGCCCGGAGAGTCAGCCCGAAAGCTTTGGAATAGGTTTCTCACTAAAAAGAACTAGATTGTCGACTGTCCGGACGCCGAAGCCTTGGCAGCTTTCAAGCATAGCGTCCGTGACGAATGGCTCGCCAGACACCTCGGCCAAAATAAGCCGAGAACGATGGCTGCATTAACAAACCTCATGACCCGCTTTTGTGCGGGTGAGGACAAATGGCTATCCAGATGCAGCACCAGCGACCCCAGTACATCTGAAGTTAGAGATGGAAACGGGAAATCACGGCGCAACAGCAATAGCAAATGCCGGAATAAAGAAGACAGCACGAAGGGCACAGCAGTAAATGCCGGATTCAAAAGCTCCCGACCAGGTCAAAAGCCGCCCACTAAAGGCACCAGGGATGAACCGTCCAGCCTCAACAAAATTCTGGACCAGGTATGTCACATACATAGTACCCCTAGCAAGCCCGCTAATCACGCCCACAGAGAATGTTGGGTCTTCAAGCAGTCCGGCAAGCTCAACGCCGTACACAAGGGGGAGGATACACCAAGTGAAGACGAGGACGAGCCTCCCAAGCAAGACACTGGGGAACAAAAGAAATTCCCACCAGAAGTCAAAATAGTAAACGTACTACACATGATCAAGGGAAAAAACAATGCGGCACCCCCAGGAAAATATACCCAAGTGCCTGTCACCGCGAAGTCCTGCCAATGGTCGTCTCAACAGATCATTTTCGACCATCGCGATTACTCAGCAAGTATCCGACACGCAGGATGGGCTGCCTTGGTATTAGACCCAGTAATTGGCGGATATCACTTCACACGAGTCTTGATGGACGGCGGCAGCAGCCTAAACCTAATATACCAGGATACAATCCGCGGGATGGGGTTAGACCCAACACAAATTCGCCATAGCAATACTACCTTTAAAGGAGTAACGCCAGGCCCTGGGGCTCATTGTACGGGCTCCCTCCTACTACAAGTCATATTCGGCTCCCCCGATAACTTCCGTAGCGAGCATTTAACCTTCCACATCGCTCCGTTTCAAAGTGGCTATCAAGCACTGCTCGGGCGTGAAGCTTTCGCTCGCTTTAATGCAATACCACACTACGCCTCCCTCACACTCAAGATGCCTGGTCCATGCGGCATGATTTCAGTGCACGGAAATATCAAGCGATCTCTGCGCGCCGAAGAGAGTGAGGCTGCCTTGGCAGCCACACACTAAAGGCGCCCGGACTAGCCAAAGCGCCCCATAGGTCGTCAAGACCTCAGACACAACTAATCGAGTCCGGTGCCGCTACTTATACCAAATAAATGGTCACATCCCTATTTACAAGGGGCTCAACGCGCGCAAACATGTGGCCATTCCTCCTCATCTTGAATTATGCATAGTTTCTTTAATTATCTTTTTGCACGACAACCTTTTTCACCTAAATTCCTCTCTTTTACAGACGATCATCGTGCCACACCCGTCCAGGATACGGCACAATGGAGACACAGGCGCAGACGTGCAGCAGGGACCCGCTCCAAGGATTCTTTTTAGATTAAGACCCTGCGTAAACCTTTTTTACTGTCTCTTGTTGATACATATCCACCGTTGAGAAGGATGCCGACGTCTTGGCATGTGGCCACGCCAGACTAATGCACGTACCTGGACATAAGGGGCTTCTTACGAAGGCCATTATTTAGGCCTGGTTTATACCACGAAGACCGAATACCTTAGGGAGTGTTGGCATCGCGAGTTTGGCCCTATATGCATCAGCTCCGAATCATTGTCTTTGGTCATATGTTGGGTTTGCCCGGCTCCTGTGTTTTGGTGCCTTACGTTCCGCTTTACTGGCTAAGGTAGCACCAGGAGAACTACTGCGATTGTGCCCTGGTTCATCCGGACGAGCACCTCAGTAGAGAAAGCCGAAAACTGAGTGTCATGATCTAGCGCGAGACTGGTCAACCACTCGATGACCCATGGGAATGTTAGAATTCCTCCGCCTTAACGAAGGGCCGCTTTCCGGCCAGGCATATACGCACCCCGGGATCGGGAGAGTGCGGAGCCACCAGGGGCTATCTAGTAGCCCCACTGTCAAACTCCTATGGCTAAGTGAAAGTGTTAAAGCATTATAGTCCAGTTGCCTCACTCGCTCCGCTATCACCTCCTTAATAGGACCAAGACGTTGGGTTAAGTGTGAACGCGTGTTTCTGCGAACACCTCCGCATTATATGCATGGGGGTTGAAGCCGACGACTGCAATCTTTCAGGTTATACACATGTATACATAAACGGCCGCCAAGGAGGCATCACAGTACTTTCAGGCAAAAGTATAAAAGTAGCCTGATGAAAATTTATAAAAGCATTTCGCTTACAATGAGATTACATGTCACTCAAACATAATATTTTTTGAGCACTGGGTCTCTATCAAACGAGCACCCTCAAGAACTTCCTCAAAGTAGTGCTCAGCAGCCCTTCGACCTATGGCCGAATCCTGCGCTGCAACAGTGGTAGCATCCATCTCTGCCCAGTATGCTTTAGCACGAGCAAAGGCCATTCGTGCGCCTTCTATGCACGCCGACCTCTTCATCGCATTTATGTGCGGCACCACGTCAAGGAACTGCTGCACCAAGCTGAAATAGCTGCTCGGTTTCGACCTTCCCGGCCATAGCTGATCCACAACAGACCTCATGGAGAGTCCGGACAACCTATTTAGTTCGGCCCATTCGGCTAATTGGTCCATCAATGAAAGCGGACGCTCGGGAGAAAGGAATTGTTTCCAAAACAGCTGGTCTACTTCACGGTCCGTATGACTCTGGAAGTATTTGGCCGCATCGGCAGCGCTCGCCGCCAAATCCATATACACATCCTCCGAACTCCACAGCCGATCCAGAGGGGCATACCGTGGATCTCCGAACTTCCTCTGCAGCATAAAGGATTTCCCAGCTACAATATCCCCGGCTTCCCGCAGCTCCTCCTTCTTTGCCCTCATAGCAGAGCGGAGGTCTTTTCCCGTTGCAGCAGCCTTCTCAAGGTCCGATGCCTTCGCCTGGTTTTCCTTTTCAAGAGCCCGGCAACAGTCGACGGCGGCTTTTAATTCTATGGCCATATTGGCCATCTTATCCCGGCTCTCGCCATGCATGGCCTTCTCGGCTCGCAACTCTTCGGCCGCCTTCAAAGCAGCCGCATTACCCAATCTCGCTTGTTCCTTGGCTCGGGCAAGTTCCGCCCGCAAGGCTTCAACAGTGGCAGCTCCATTTGCAGTAATAACATGTTAAATATACTGGCTTCATGCTGCTCTTACTATGCGGCGTTTACCAGATAATAACACCTACCCTGTGCCTCGTCAAGCCTTTTGTTAACAAGCTCGATGTCGACGTCTGCCGCATCCAACTGCCGTTTTAAATGGGCAAACTCGCTAGTCCGGCTAGCCACCGGAGCTTCCATCACCTACTCATAAAAGCAGTATGATTACTACCTGGGATTATGATCCTCTGATCGTCGTCGTTCCCAATGACAACCAGAGTCTCAGGGGCTACTATCTACACAGGGCACACTTAGCATGTGCAGGACTATCATACATTATTTTACGTACCTCAAAACCTGTTAGTAGACTCATAAAAGCTTTATGCAATCCGCTTTCGGCGGACGAGATTCTCTCCATCACCGTATTCATCAGCACACGGTGTTCATCTGAGATGGCCGCTCGCCCCACCAACTCCCTCAGAACATCCGATCGTACACTAGACGATGCCGGACTCGTTTGCCTGCTCTCTTCGGGAGCCGGACACGGGAAGCTTTGGGGGTCAACGGAATTATCTTCTGGCCTCGCCAGACCCGGAGAGGCCCTCCGCGACGACACTTCAGGATCGCCCGCTTCCGGAGCGGAGGAGTCCATAGGAGGCGTTTCGCTCTCCATCATCTCTAGAAGAAGATCCCCCAAAGACGAGCTCATCTGAGAGGGGCTAAGGCCCGAACTGCAAAGATATATGCAGTGGTTATTTTCTCAGAAGAAAAGACGACATATCTGTACTATTAAAGTACTTTGGGTCACTTACGACTCGAGGGAGAATTGACCCCCCCGGGACTTTGTGCAGCAACCGCACCCCCCGGGGTAGGACCCTCTGTGGGAGACTTCTTCTCTTGTTTGGAAGCTTCGGCTTCCGAATCCCCGGATGCAATCCTTTTCCTCTTCTGATCATCTTCCTTCATGGAGACGCTCGCTCCCTTGGCTAGAGCGGCCAGCGTTGGGGGCCCGCGACCGCCCGCATTTTCCTTCAAGGGCTCCGGGCAGGGTGCGGTCTGGAGCATCTTTTCCAATATCGGATTTTCCAAACCCTCAGGGAGGGGGGCCGAGCACCGAATCAACTTCGCCTTCATTAGCCACTCCTGGTCAAAAAGCAAACTCTTAGAAATAACGTCGCATCAAAGGAGAGGTAGTACGCTCGGTCGGAAGTCGCCTTACCTGTTCGGCAGCGCGGTTGCTACTCAGGCCCGCGTCCTTGGTGATTTCCGGGCACTCCACTTGAGGTCCAAAGAACGACTTGTACATCTCCTCGTGCGTCAGGCCGAGGAAATTTTGAATGGCGCGCGGTCCCTCGGGATTGAACTCCCACAAGCGAAGAGGCCGGCGTTTGCAAGGCTAGACTTGACGAACCATCATAACTTGTGTTACCGCAACCAAACTGAAATCTCCATTAAAGAGATCTTGAATGCGGCTTTGCAGTATAGGCACGTCCTTGGCCGGACCCCAGCTCAATCCTCTGCTAATCCATGACATCAGCGGTGGTGGAGGGCCCGGGCGGAAGACAGGGGCGGCCGCCCACTTGGCACTTCTAGGAGCCGTGATGTAGAACCACTCCTGTTGCCATAATTCAGACACCTCTGGAATGGAACCTTTGGGCCATGCAGCTCCCATCATCTTGTGTATTGAGGCACCTCCGCACTCCGCATGTTGCCCCTCGATCATCTTCGATTTTACTTCAAAGGTCTTGAGCCATAGGCCAAAGTGAGGGGTAACCCGGAGGAAGGCCTCGCACACAACAATAAATGTCATGATATGAAGAAAGGAGTCCGGAGCTAGATCATGGAAATCTAGCCCGTGGTAAAACATCAAGCCCCTGACAAAAGGATCCAATGCAAGGCCTAGACCTCGGAGGAAGTGGGAGACGAACACGACGCTCTCGTTGGGTTCGAGGGAGGGGACGGCCTGCCCCCGGGGAGGCAGCCGATGCAGAATCTCGGCGGTCAGACATCTGGCCTCCCTTAACTTTTTGACGTCTTCTTCCATGATGGAAGAAGGCACCTATCGGCCTTGAAGGCTAGATCCGGACATGACTGAAGGTTCAGAGCACCTGACCTGAACTTTGGGCGTTTGAGCTTGAGGTGGGGGAAGGATTCGATTGAGCACGGGAGGGAAAAATAAAAGGCCTCGTCCCTTTATAAAGAGGGTGGATATCGAGCGTCCTCTCCGTGTCCGTTTGGACTTGCCTATGATCTAGGAGTCCTAGAAGCGGTTGGGTTACCCACGCCCGTATTGATGAGAATCCCGGAATAAGGGGACACGATCTCTGCTTTGACAAGACGTGCCAAGGAAACCGCCTCGCATGACGCGCTGAGGTGGGATAATGAAACGACTCGGATAAAAGCTTGGCCGTGGTGTGTCGCACTACGGAATACGTCAGGAGATTAGATTTGTGTAAATATTATTCTCTCTATGGAAATATGTGGAAAACTTATTTTGCAGAGCCGGACACTATCTTTGTGTTTAAAATCTTCTATAAAGTACTTGGAGGAGGAACCCGCCTTGCAATGCCGAAGACAATCTGCACGCCGGACTCGTCGTCATTGAAGCCTGGTTCAGGGGCTACTGAGGGAGTCCTGGATTAGGGGGTGTTCGGATAACCGAACTATACCTTCAGTCGGACTCCCGGACTATGAAGATACAAGATTGAAGACTCCGTCCCGCGTCCGGAAGGGACTTTCCTTGGCATGGAAGGCAAGCTTGGCGATACGGATATGAAGATCTCCTACCATTGTAACCGACTCTATGTAACCCTAACCCTATCCGGTGTCTATATAAACCGAAGGGTTTTAGTCCGCAGGACAACATACACATCAACAATCATACCATAGGCTAGCTTCTAGGGTTTAGCCTCTCTGATCTCGTGGTAGATCTACTCTTGTACTACCCATATCATCAATATTAATCAAGCAGGACGTAGGGTTTTACCTCCATCGAGAGGGCCCGAACCTGGGTAAAACTTCGTGTCCCTTGCCTCCTGTTACCATCCGACCTAGACGCATAGTTCGGGACCCCCTACCCGAGATCCGCCGGTTTTGACACCGACAACGGCGATGAACATCACCGAGCTGAACATGTGCAGAACGCGGAGGTGTCGTGCATTCGGTACTTGATCGGTTGAAGCGCGAAGAAGTTTGACTACATTAACCGCGTTCAGAAACGCTTCCGTTTACAGTCTACGAGGGTAAGTAGACAGACTCTCCCCCTCATTGCTATGCATCTCCATGGATAGATCATTGCGTGTGCGTAGATTTTTTTGTTTTCCATGCAACGTTTCCCAACACAAGGACCATGCAAAGGCCATGGAAGAAGGAGAAGGAGGGGTGATCTCTCTCCCTCTCTTCTAGTGGCGCCGGAGTGCCGATGTGGGAATCATCATCGAGTGATCGTCTTCATCAACGTCGTTGTGTTCATCGACATCTCCATCACCTTCCTCCTTCTCTATTCAACGGTCGACTCTCCAGCAACCCATTGTAATCCCCTACTTGAACATGGTGTTTGATGCTATGAATTATTATCCAATGGTTTATGCCATCGTTATTCTGTCTGAGTAAATTATTTTTGTCCTATGGGTTAGTTTGGTGAATTTCTATGATTGGTTTGAGTTGGTGTGGTTATATTATTGTCATTTGGTGTCCATCATATAAGCGTGTGCGTGGATCACACTTTAGGGTTAGTTGTATGTTGATAGAACTATACATACGGCGGTGGGAGGAAATGAATCCTTGCCTCACCATGCAAATTGATGCATATGGGATTGAAGGGGGGCCAATATATCTTAATGCTACGGTTGGGTTTACCTTAATGAAATTGTTTTTATTTTTCAATGCTTGCTAAGAGTTTCAATCATAAATATATTGGAAATATGCCCTAGAGCCAATAATATTGTATTATTATATTTCCATTATTCATAATTAAGAGTTTATATTTCATGCTATAACTACTATGATCCTGGAATATACGATTCAGTGGAAAACTCATATGCACATGTGGAATGATAAACGGTCAAACAATAGGTTCCTGGTCCAGCCTCTAGGACTGGCTCAAGTGTTGTTGTTGATCAAGGTTTCCGGATCTTAGCATATCGTTAGGTGCAACGATAGTCCTAAAACAACATTGAGGGTATGATGTTAGAAGAACGATCATATTGAATCGACCCAATCTTGTATGTTATACTTTGTGATCATATCGTCTGAAATCATATGTTATAACACGGAGTGTTAGCATGTGTATTTTTAGTTCATTAGACCATGAGAGTGTCCCGGTTACTTCTTACCAGGCGGTGGACTTTGGTGTTGCTCAAACGTCATCTGTAACAAGGTGATCATAACAACAACTTTGAGGTTCACCGAAAAGTTTGACAAGTGAATGAACAACTCGAGAGTGGGATTTGCTCCTTCGACTACAGCGAGATATTCTTAGGTCCCTCTCGGTGTGACGGCATCCATGATTGTCTGGCCAGACACAGTTGACTACGTCACGAGGATGGCGGAACACGTCAACGAGAAAGAAGAACAAAACTGGTAACGGGAGCAACGGTATAGTGGGCATGGTGATGACTCAAGAGGATACTGATGCACACTGGGTTTTGTAAAGTATCGCGAAGCAAAGGGAATGTCACATGATAACCAAAGGTTCACTTGAATATCATTTGTGTAATAATAGGGACCGATATGGATGTCCACGATTTCGCTGTCGGTCATTGAACGAAGGGGTTTCATTCATGTCTATGTTTTACCGAACCTACAGGGTCACAAGCTTAAGGTAATCACAACCAGCTGAGAGTTAGTGGAACGGGAGTGGTGCGAATATATTTGTGAAATAGTTTCATTAATATCCAGAATAGTTCCGAGAGGTTTTGAAAGCGTTTCGGGGTCACCAGAAGGGTTTCCGTGGATGTCGGGTAATACCGGGTATTATCGATTAATTATATATAGGTGGAAATATTTTTTGGGATATTAAATTACATATATAATGCTCTAAAAATGTTTAAAGTATTTGATATATTAATTAAATATCAACCGGCCTTAATAGGCCAAGAAGGGGAAGGAGACTTGGGCCATAAAGGCCCAAGTGAGGAGGCGCCCCCCTTCCTAGTGTTGTGGGGGGTCCAACTAGGAGGGGAGTCCAACTTCCCCTCCCTAGGCCGGTGCACCAAGGGGAAACTTTCCCCCTTGGTGATTGCTGAGGGAGTCCTGGATTAGGGGGTCTCCGAGCATCCGGACTATATCCTTTGGCCAGACTGTTGGACTATGAAGATATGAGATTGAAGACTTCGTCTCGTGTCCGGATGGGACTCTACTTGGCGTGGAAGGCAAGCTAGGTAATACGGATATGTATATCTCCTCCTTTGTAACCGACCTTGTGTAACCCTAGCCCCCCTCCGGTGTCTATATAAGCCGGAGGGTTTTAGTCCATAGGACAACATACAATCATACCATAGGCTAGCTTCTAGGGTTTAGCCTCTCTGATCTCGTGGTAGATTAACTCTTGTAATATTCATATCATCAAGAACAATCAAGCAGGACGTAGGGTATTACCTCCATCGAGAGGGCCCGAACCTGGGTAAAACATCATGTCCCCTGCCTCCTGTTACCATCCGCCTTAGACGCACAGTTCGGGACCCCCTACCCGAGATCCGCCGGTTTTGACACCGACATTGGTGCTTTCATTGAGAGTTCCACTGTGTCGCCACCATAAGGCTTGATGGCTCCTTCGATCATCGCTAGCGATGCGGTCCAGGGTGAGGCTTTCCTCCCCGGGCAGATCTTCATATTCGGCGGCTTTGCACTGCGGGCCAATTCGCTTGGCCATCTGGAGCAGATTGAGAGCTACGCCCCTGGCCATCAGGTCAGATTTGGAAACTTGAACTACACGGCCGACATCCGCGGAGACTTGATCTTCGACGGATTCGAGCCCATGTCGGACGCGCCATACAGTCTTGACGAGCATGACGTAATTCTGCCGCCGGACAGTATTCAGGAGATCGCATCCGCAGCTACTCTGTCCATCAATCCGGAGCAAGTCGCGCCATCCGAGAGCGGAGGGATGGACCCCGCCATGGAGGCCGCACTCTCAGTGGCGATAGATCTGGATACTGACTTCACCCCTTACGAGAGCCGTGTTGCCGAACCACTGGATTCATCTTCGGTCACGGACTCCGAGCCGCTCGTATCCACGCCCGTCGAGTCCGACTGGGCGCCGATCATGGAGTTCACCTCCGCGGATATCTTTCAGCACTCACATTTTGGAGATGTGCTAAATTCATTAAGGTCTCTCTCCCTGTCAGGAGAACCTTGGCCGAACTATGTCCGGCTAGAATGGGATGCCGACGACGAAGAAATTCGCCACCCACCCACCACCCACTTAGTAGCCAATGTCGACAACTTAACCGACATGGTCGACTTCGGCTCCGAGAACTTTGACGATATGGACAACGAAGCCGGAGACGAACCGGAACCACCGCCCACAGGGCGCTGGATCGCTACTTCATCACATGACATGTACATGGTGGACACCCCCAACGAAGCCAATGGCGACGAGAAAGCGGAGGATGACCCCTCCAAGAATCAACCCAAGCGCCGACGTCAGCGGCGCCGCCCTAAGTCCCGCCATAGCAAAAACAGCGATAATAATAGTCCACGCGACTTTGGAAGAGACGACAACTGCACCACCCCGGGGGCAGAAAACGATCAAGATGCAAACTGCAAACATAGTGCAGATCCGACATCCGAACACGATGACGCCAAAGATAAGCATCATCAATCCCCGTCTAGGGAAGAAAACAGTCCGGACGATGATGCACCCATCATCCCGGAAACCCACTTGGAGCAAGAGAACCTCCACAGAAGGCTTACTGCCACAGCGAGAAGCCTAAAGAAACAAAAGCAAAGGCTCAAGGTCGCACAAGATACGCTCAACAGCAAGTGGAACAAAGTAACAAAGTATGGTAGAAGCTACCACCCAAATAGCTATCCAAAGCGCAAGCTATTACCAGAATTCGACGACGAGGCCTTAGAGCCCATACAGCCGATAAGTGATACGGCCAACCGGCCGGATCCACCGCCCTGTGAACGCGATAGAGCGGCTAACAAAGTCACACATAAGTCAACACACGTTCTACGTGAGAACTTGCGTCAAAAATCCGGCGCGACTAGATCTATTTATGGATCTAGGAAGCACGCTACGGTACACAACCAGCACCGAATACTACAACCATCCGAACACTATGGCGCATCCCAATACAGGGTTGCCACACACCCCTTATGTTTCACTGATGAGGTGCTGGATCATGAATTCCCAGGGGGATTCAAATCGGTGAACATAGAGGCGTACGACGGAACCACAGACCCTGGAGTCTGGATAGAGGACTTCATCCTCCACATCCATATGGCTCGTGGAGATGATCTCCATGCCATTAAATTCTTGCCCCTCAAGCCTAAAGGGCCAGCTAGGCACTAGCTGAAAAGCCTCCCCGAAAACTCAATTGGAAGTTGGGAGAAGCTCGAGGACGCTTTCCAGGACAATTTTCAAGGGACTTATGTCCGACCTCCGGATGCAGACAATTTAAGTCATATAATCCAACAATCTGGAGAGTCCGCCCGAAAGCTTTGGAACAGGTTCCTCACTAAGAAGAACCAAATTGTCGACTGTCCGGACGCCGAAGCCTTAGCAGCTTTCAAACACAGCGTCCGAGACGAATGGCTCACCAGACACCTCGGTCAAGAAAAACCGAGAACAATGGCAGCCCTAACAAGCCTCATGACCCGCTTTTGTGCGGGCGAGGACAGCTGGTTGGCCCATAGCAGCACCAGCGACCCAAGCACATCCGAAGTCAGGGATAGCAATGGTAAACCACGACGCAACAAAAACAAACATCGAAATAAAGAAGGTAGCCCAAATAACACGGCGGTAAACGCCGGGTTTAGGGGCTCCCGACGAGGTCAGCGGAAAAAGCCTTTCAAGGGCAGCAGAGAAGGACAATCTGGCCTAAACAAAATTCTCGACAAACTCTGTCAGATTCACGGCACCCCAGACAAACCTGCAAACCGTACCCACAGAGAATGTTGGGTCTTCAAGCAGGCCGGTAAGCTAAATGCCGAACACAAAGGGGATGAAATACCAAGCGAAGACGAGGATGAACCTTGTCAGCAAAGCGCCGGAGGACAGAAAAAGTTCCCACCAGAGGTTAAAACAGTAAACATGATCCAGGTGACAAAGGGGAGAAGCAATCACGCACCCCGATGCACACGCGCCATAAAGCCCGTCACCCCTAGGCTCAACCCCTGGTTGGCCTGCCCGATCACTTTTGATCGTAGGGATCACAGTACAAATATCTGGCGCGAAGGACTGACGGCCTTGGTGTTAGACCCAATAATAAATGGGTACCATTTCACAAGGGTCCTAATGGACGGCGACAGTGATCTAAATCTGGTATATCAGGATACAGTCCGCAAAATGGGGATAGACCCAACACAAATAAGCCGCAGTAGTACTACCTTCAAGGGAGTAATACCAGGCCAAGAGGCCCACTGCACGGGCTCTCTACTACTAGAGGTGGTATTCGGTTCTCCCGATAACTTCCGAAGTGAAACGTTAACTTTTCACATCGCTCCATTTCGAAGTGATTTTCAAGCACTACTCGGAAGGGCGGCTTTCATTCATTTTAACGCAATGCCGCATTATGCTTTTCTCAAGCTCAAGATGCCCGGTCCATGAGGCGTCATTACTAATTAGCGGAAATACCAACCATTCTTCACGTACGGAAGAGGACGCGGCGGCTCTAACAGCCGCACACTAGACGGCCTCAACAACCAGAAAAGATGGCAGGTCGTCAAGACCACGGACACGGTTAGACGAGTCCGACGTTCCATCGTACATGCATGAGATTGGTTTTCGAACCCTCATAAAACGATACCAGGGGCTTCCCGCGTGTATCTAGGGCCAGCCCGGCTCAACCAGGCCTCTCTAGAATTTTGATAATTTATTCTTCTTTCTGGAACGACAACTTTCACCTAAGTTCTTTCCTTTTGCAGGTGACAATCGTGCTATACCCGTCCAGGACACGGGACAACGGAGACACAGGTGCAGACGTGCACCAGGGACCCGCCCAAAGGTTTCCTTTTAGATTAAGGCCCTGCGTAAACCTTTTTTACTGTCTCTTGTTGCTCACATCCTCCGGATACTTAACACAACTGAGAAGGATGTCGGCGTATTGGCATGTGGCCATGCCAGGATTTTGCACGTTCCATTATATCGGCTAAGGTAGCACTGGGAGAACTACTGCGATTGTGCCCTGGTTCATCCGGATGAGCACCTCAGTAGAGAAAGCCGAAAACTGACTATCATGATATAGCGAGAGACTGGTCAACCACTCGATGACTAATCGGAATCTTCGGGATTCCTCCGCATTAACGAAGGGTCGTTTCCCGGTCATGTACGTACGCGCCACGTATTCGGACGAGCGCAGAAGTACCAGGGGCTATATAGTAGCCCCACTGTCAAACTCCTATGGCTAAGAGAAAGTGTTAAAGCAATATAGTCCGATTGCCTCGTTCGCTATGCTATCACCTCCTTAATGGACCAAGACATTGGATCAAGTGTGGATATGCATCTTTTGCAAACACCCACGCATTATATGCGTGGGGGCAGAAGCCGACGACTGCAAACTTTCAGGTTATATACATATATACATAAACGGCCGCACAAGAGGCATCATAGTACTTTCGGGCAAAAGTATAAATACATCCTTGATTAATTCAGAAAAACATTGTTTGTACAATGGGACTACATGTCACTGGAAAATAATATTCTTCGAGCACTGAGCCTCTATCAAACGAGCACCTTCAAGGACTTCTTCAAAGTAGTGCTCGGCAGCAACTCGGCCTATACCCGAACTCTATGCCGCAACAGTGGTGGCCCCATCTCTGCCCAGTATGTTTTGACACGGGCAAGGGCCATCCGCGCACCTTCTATGCACGCTGATCTCTTTACAGCATCGATCTGTGGCACAGCTTCAAGGAATTGTTGCACTAAGCTACTCGGCCTTGGCCCTCCCAGCCACAGGTGATCCACAACGGACCTCATGGCAAGTCCGGACAACCTATGGAGCTCGACCCAACCGGTCAATCGCTCATTCAGCAGCAGCGGGGATGGACTGGAGCATGAAACTGTGACCAAAACAGCTTTTCCACTTTGGGACCTTTCTGATCCTTGAAGTACTCGGCTGCGTCAGCAGCACTGGCAGCCAAATGCATGTACACGTCCGCAGAACTCCATAGCCGGTCCAGAGGAGCATATTTCGGATCTCCGAACTTAGTTCGCAACAAGAAGGGCTTCCCAGAAACGATATCTGCAGCTTGATTCAGCTCCTCCTTTGTCGCTCTAATTTTGGAGCGGGCTTCCTTGGCAGCCACCCGGGCCTTCTCCAGGTTCATCGCCTTCGCCCGGTTTTCTTCTTCAAGAAGCCGGTAACGGTCAACAGCATCTTTTAACTCCACGCCCATCTTGGCTATTTTTTCTTTGCTCTCGCAATGCGCGGCCTGTTCGGCCGTTAACTCCTCGGCCGCCTTTAAAGCGGCCGCATTGCTACTCCTTGCTTGCTCCTTGGCTCGGGCAAGCTCCACCCGAAGGGTCTCCACGGTGGCAGCTCCATCTGCAGTCACAACATATTAAAGATACTGGCATCATGCTGCTCTTATTATGTGACGATCACCAGAAAAATCACTCACCCTGAGCCTCGTCAAGCCGCTTGTTGACAAGCACGATGTCGGCATCTGCCGCATCCAGCTGCCGCCTTAGTTCGGCAAACCCATCAGTCCGGCTAGCCACCGGAGCTTCAACCACCTGCACATAAAGGCGGTATGGTTATTATCTGGGACTATGATCCTCTGTTTGCCGCCGTTCTCAACGACAACCAGAGCCTCAGGGGCTACTATCTACATGGGCATACCTAACGTATGCGGTACTGTTAAAAGCATACATTATTTCACGTACCTCGAAGCCTTTCAGCAGACTCATAAAAGCTTCATGCAACCCGCTTTCAGCAGATGAAATCCTCTCAATTACCGTACCCATTAGCGTATGATGCGCTTCCGAGATGACAGCTTGCCTCAAAAGATCCTTCAGCGCGTCCGACCGCACACTGTACGGACCCTCGCTATCGCTCTCCTTAGGAGCCGGATACTGGGGATTCCGGGCAGCCAAAGGGTTATCCTCTGGACCTAGTGGATCCGGAGATACCCTTCGCAATGACACTTCAAGGTCGCCCGCTTCTTGAGTTGGGGATTCCGGGGGAGGCGTTTCGCTCTCCATCATCTCCGGAAGAAGATCCCCCGAAGATGAACTCTGTTGAGAAGGGCTGCGATCCGGACTACAATCTATAAGCATCGATTATTGTCTTCGGAAGTAAGATAGGATATCTTCACTATTAAATAATTTTTGATTACTTACAACTCGGTAGAGGGCTGATCCCCGCGCCGACATTGTGCGGCCAGAATACCCTCCGAGGCAGGACCATCTGGCGGAGATTTCTTCTCCCGTTTGAAAACCTTAGTTTCCGGATCTTCAGAGGTGGTCCTCTTCCTTCCTCGAGGAGAAAGAATGTCAGATTCTTCCCCTTGGTTATCATCCCTCACAGAGGCCTCATTCCCTCGATTGGAATAGATAGTGATGGAGGCCCTCTTTCGTCCTCTTTATTCCCCCCTTCATCTTCCTTTGAGGGCACTAGACAAGGTGCTGGCTCGAGCATCTTCTCCAGCACCGGATTGTCCAATCCCTCGAGAAGGGGAGCCGAACACCGTATCAGATTCGCCTTTGTTACCCAGTCCTGGTCAAAGAGTGATTCTTCAGAATGATGTCATGATAAATAAAAGGACAGTGTGTTCGGCCATGGGATTACTTACTTGGGCAGCGGGGCGGTTGCAGCTTAGGCCCACATCCTCGGTGGTATCCGGACACTCTATTTGGGGTCCGAAGAACGATTTGTACATCTCCTCATGCGTAATGCCGAGGAAATGTTGAATAGCGCGCGGTCCTTCTGGGTTGAATTCCCACATACGGAGGGGTCGGCGTTTGCAAGGCTGGACTCGATGAACCAGCATAACTTGCATTACCATAACCAGACTGAAATCTCCCTCGAAGAGATCTCGGATACGGCTCTGCAGTATTGGCACATCCTTGGCTGGACCCCAGCTTAGCCCCCTGCTGATCCATGACATCAGTTGTGGTGGGGGGCCCGAGCGAAAGGCGGGGGCAGCTACCCATTTGGCACTTCGGGGAGCTGTGATGTAGAACCACTCCCGCTGCCACAATCCGGACACCTCTGGAAAGGAACCCTTTGGCCATGGAGCGTCAGCAATTTTGCTTATTAAAGCACCTCCGCACGCTGCGTACTGCCCCTCGACCATCTTCGGCTTCACATCGAAGGTCTTGAGCCACAGACCGAAGTGAGGGGCAATATGGAGGAAGGCCTCACATACGACAATCAATGATGAGATGTGAAGAAGGGAATCCGGGGCCAGATCATGAGAATCCAGCCCGTAATAGTACATAAGACCCCTAACAAAGGGATCCAAAGTGAGGCCTAGCCCTCGGAGGAAGTGGGAGACGAACACGACGCTCTCGTTGGGTTTAGGAGTAGGACGACCTGCCCTCGGGCGGGCAGCCTATGCGAAATTTCGGCGGTCAGATATCTGGCCTCCCTCAACTTCTTGATGTCCTCCTCTGTGACGGGGGAAGGCATCCACCGGCCTTGAAGGCTGGATCTGGACATGATTGAAGGTCCGAAGTGCTTGACCTGAGCTTTGGGTGTTAGAACTCGAGGCGGGGGAAGGATTTGATTGAGCGGGGGAGGGGAAAAAGAAAAAGCCCTGCCCCTTTATAAAGAGGGTGAATATCAGGCGTCCCCCTCGTGGCCGTTTGAGACTTACCTAAGATCTAGGAGTCATACCAACAGGCACGGTTGGGTTACCCACGTTTGTATTGATGAGAATCCCGTGATAAGGGGAACACGATCTCTGCTTTAACAAGACATGTCAAGAAACCGCCTCGCATTATGTGTGGGGCTGGTTAAAGAATGGTTCGAATAATGGCCGGGCCGTGGCATGATGTCATGCTATCAAAACATGTCCGCAGATTAGATTTGTGGAAATATTATTCTCTCTACGGTGGTATGTGGAACTTATTTTGCAGGGTCGGACACTATCCTTGTATTCAAACTCTTCCATGGTGTATTTGGAGGAGGAACCCGCCTTGCAATGCCGAAGACAATACTACGCGCCGGACTCATCGTCATTGAAACCTGGTTCAAGGGCTACTGAGGGCGTCCTCGATTAGGGGGTCTCTGGACAGCCGGACTATATCCTTTGGCCGGACTGTTGGACTATGAAGATATGAGATTGAAGACTTCGTCCCGTGTCTGGATGGGACTCTACTTGGAGTGGAAGGCAAGCTAGGCAATACAGATATGTATATCTCCTCCTTTGTAACCGACCTTGTGTAACCCTAGCCCTCCTCCGGTGTCTATATAAGCCGGAGGGTTTTAGTCCATAGGACAACATACAATCATACCATAGGCTAGCTTCTAGGGTTTAGCCTCTCTGATCTCGTGGTAGATCAACTCTTGTAATATTCATATCATCAAGAACAATCAAGTAGGACGTAGGGTATTACCTCCATCGAGAGGGCCCGAACCTGGGTAAAACATCGTGTCCCCTGCCTCCTGTTACCATCTGCCTTAGACGCACAGTTCGGGACCCCCTACCCGAGATTCACTTGTTTTGACACCGACAGTTGCCCTCTCCCCCCTAAACCTATATATACTAGATGTTTTGCACCCTTTTGAACTACAAGTTTTGGGTGCCTCTTCTAGTTGATCTACTTCTAGTTCTAGTTGGTCCTAGAGTAATTAGGCTAGCCCTAGGCACCACTAATCCTCATAATTAGAAGTCCAGTGTGGTTCTAATCTCCTCCCTCTAATTCTTCGTCGATGAGCTCTAGACGGCGAAGCGCTGCCGGATCGTGAAGACCGTACGCTTGCAACCAAGTAGAGAGGCCATGCTTTCGGTCTTCTATTCGAGGGATCGTTCAAGGGCGGTTCGTGGAATCGTCATCATCATTCAAGAGACTTTGAGCACGATCTACACCGACTCTTCTTCTTCCGCTGTGCTTTGGAGTTGGTAACGATCGTTGATCCCAACCCTTATGCATCTTCATATTGATCTTGGTGATCGTAGGTGCGTTTTTTTGTTTTCTACTATGTTTCCCAACAAAATATGTATGATTCCAAGTACAGATAGTATGTTAGCAGAGGCCTCACCCACATATAAAACTGCAATGATGATAATCGATTTAGTAACTTAGTTAATTGCCAATGAACAATTCTGCACACCATACCATCACTATTAAACACTCGCTATTTTTTATTATATAGTATTTTTACTTAGGCAGCACCTATCCTTTACTTTTATGTTCTTTAGTTTTTTTGCAAAGCTACCTCTTTATACTCGCAGCATAGATTTATTTATTGTTTCTAGATAAAGCAAACATTCGGTGTACATAGGGTTGTATGAGTGGTAGATAAGACCTGGGAGAATATCAATCCTACTTTTAGATTCTTGTGGATTCGACACTCCATACTTACCACCTCCATCATTAGAAAGTGTTATGACAATACCTTGCATTTGTGGATTACCACATTGCAATAAGCAACAAATGTAGATAGTAAAACTCATCTAAGTGTGATAAAGAAACCATCATTTTATACTTAGTGACAACAATAAAATGCGTGTCTTGTCCCTTTCTATCACTAGAATATAAGTCACTGCAAGATTTGAACCCAGTACAATGCATAACTCCGTGTAATGAACTACCCATCAAACTTGGCCAAAGAAGACAAATAAATTGGAGAGCATATAAAGCTATTCAATTATACAACAAAGAAACTTCAAAAGGTTCACAATGAACAACCTGATCATATGGTGATAATTCATTATATCCAAACAAACAAACCGTTGATTACATCTTATGGATCCCTGATCATGTGAGGCGGCTCACATAAACTCTATATTGAATCACAAGGGAAATAGGATGTCATCAAGCTACTTCTATGGACCCTAAGGTCCTAAACAAAGAACTCACATGTGATCATGGAGGCAGCAAGGTTGATGAAGAAGCCCCCGGTGATGGATTCCCCCTCCGGGAGGACGCCATATAGGCCTCCAGATTGGATCTCCTCGGAACGGGAACTTGTGGCGGCGGAAAAAATCAGGGAAATTGGTACGAAGGGTTTCATGAAATATGGAATTTATAGGCCGAAGGATGGGCAGAAGGCGACGCCCCGGGGTGCCATGCGGCCACCCAGCACGGGTCACCCCCTGGCGAGCAGGGCCTGGCCACGTGCGGCCCATGATTGCCACCCCCCGGCAGGTCCCGACACTTTCTGGAATCTTCGGGCCATGAAAAAATCTCATTAAATCCTCGGAGTATTTTGTCCTCCCTAGGTATAGATTTTCTGTAAAAACCAAAAACATAAAGAAAAGAACAACTGTCTCTCGACATTAGATTAATAGAGTAGTCTAGAAATATGATATAAATTGCTGTAAAAAGTATTAAGAAGTGATACTATAATAGCATGAAACAATAAAACATTACATATACGCTTGAGACGTATCAAAGCCTCCGATGATGGGATTCCTCCTTTGGCAGGATGGCGAAATAGGCCTCCGGATTTGATCTCCTTGGAACAGGAACTTGTGGCGGTGTAAAAAATCAGAGAAAATTTGCTCGGAGAGTTTCACGAAATATGAAATTTGTAGGCGAAAGAATGGACGGAAGGCGATGCACTTGGGGGGCACGCGGTTGGGCCCCTGGCCGCATGGGGTCCCTAGCAGGTCCCAAAATTGTATTAAATCGTCAAGGTTTTTTGACCCATGTATATATTGATTTTCTGAAAAGTCAAAAACATGCAGAAAACTACAACTGAATTTGGACACTAGATTAATAGGTTAGTCCAAAAATAATATAATTTCTATAAAAAATATTAAAAATAGTACTATTATAATAACATGAAACAATAAAAAAAATACGTTTAAGATGTATAAGTCGCCTCGAAGGAAGTCTTTCCTCGTTGCGGATCTCGTTACACGTCTCAAATCACATCTGATAGGTGATAGTGTTTAAGCATCACCTGCATAATAGGGCTCGTATGGGTCAATATCGGCCATAGCGTGCCTTCGCTGCCTTCATGCACCACGTGCGTTCATTGTTATGATCCACTCCACATCAGTGTTGTTGTCGTTTGTGATATGAGAGTGTGGTGTTGCCGAGAGTGAGATCTTGCCATGGGTGCCTTTCTCGGCCATCTTTGGGTTCACTCTGATGTCAATTGTTGGTTAGGACTCTCTACCGGTTATAATTATTTTAACACAATACAAGCAGGGTCCTTGACCTACTGTGTGAAAAAATCAAACCGGTAAAAATATGTTTGCAACCAAATATGTTTACGGTTGTTTTTATGATGACCCATATATATATGAGCCTTTGGTTTTTTTTTCTTGAATACGCACAGCGTGCGTATCATATTATATAGAAAGAGAGAGAAAGAACCCCAAATCCATCAGACAGTAGTACAAAGTCCACACTTTACTGCACACCCCATTACAGTGTTTCTCGAAGGCAGACTACTCCCGTCTAGCCCACGTAGTTATCACTACTAGTAGATGATCAAGGTCTCCTTTGATTAGACCCGCCTCTCGCCATGCCTGGCATGCCATCTCAAACTGAGTAGCAACGGCCCTAATCGAGGGCTACACACCGTCAAAAACTACACAGTTTCTATGCTTCTAGAGCACCCACATGCCCTGGGGGAGTGCTGCCCTCATGTCTCTTGGTTTGAGACCTTACCGTAGTCCTGTCAAGGCACCAGGATTATAGCGTGTCGTCGGCGGTTGGCGTCCGGTCCCCAAGGCCATGGAGATCGTCGTTCACACCTCCCGGACAAAATCTTACCGTGTTGGGTGCACAGAGGGCGCAAGCTTTGGTGAGGTAGCATCCTTCTAGCCAGCCTATCCGAAGTCCAACATCTATCCTTGATGACGAGCCAAGCTAAAAAATGACATTGTAACAGTGCTCTTGACCTCCAAATGAACTCCGTTATAGGAACCACCTCGCGACCAGCAAACTTGTCACCATACGCAGATTTAACGGAGAATTGACCATCATTCTCCCACGAGGCCACGACCACCGAACTGAGCCCCTGCGCCCAGCCTATGAGCCTTTGCTCAGATTTATTTACTGCGCGTTCCTCAAATTTGGAATTACTACCACTGTTCCTAAGAAGTCAATGCATCGACTGATGCAACGCCAGTGCCCAGTACAGTACGTATTACCTCCGGAGTGCATCAGCCATCAGTAGAAAGAAGCAGACGCTGAGGTGACCGGAGTCTGGAGGTCGTTGGGTCTCTAAAAAAACCGATGGGCCAAATCATGGCGCATGGAAGGACGCCCGCTTTAAGAACTGATCGTAGTCTGCTCTCTGCTGTGACGTGCTTGGGGAGAAGTTACTACTCACCCCGTGCTTTTCTTGCTCCTTTTTAATCTCGAAAAAATTGTGAGCGATTGGTGTCATCATGATGTCAGATGCGAGTAAATCCAGTGCAGGATTTCGGAGAGATGGATTCCTTCGTTTCTTGCGCCGGTATACTAGCTAAACCTACGGGCACGGCTCATCCCTAGGCGTCTATGGAACACTGAGAAAATGAACACTCCACAAGATCCACAATAGACGTGAATGTTGAAGACAGGAATGTGATAGAGGATGTGTTTGGATGCATAGCAATATTTTGGATGGATTGACAGGAGTGCGAGACAGTGTTATTCGTACCCCGCCAGCGTGTTGCAAGTTTGGGTCGGTTCATGGTGACAACTGACAAGGCTCCACCATGTACTGCCCTGCCCCCACATGAATTGGAATCTCACCAGAGAGAGCTTTTACTCCCGAACTTCAATTAACAATGGAGTCCCCCGACAGCCGCGCTAGTTTTAAATTCTTTGGCCAGTTTCTGTCAACACCTTTGCAGAGTGCAGTGCTTGCTTCTTCCCTGCGTCGGCTCATACCAAAGACACGGCGTGCTTAGTAATATCTCTGGTAACTACTCCATCCGTGAACAAATATAAGAGCGTTTAGTCCTTCTTTAGTTTATAGGATAGAAAAATCATAGAAATAAAAAGATCATAGAAAAATAAAATGACATGTATCTCAAATTTTACGAGTAAAAATAGGAAAAAAGATGTCCTCTGATTCACACCGTATGATCTTTTTCATTGAGTCTAGGTTAATATTTATTTTTCTATGAAATATAAAAGATAGAAAAAAATTCTTTTATAAAAAAAGATTTCATTCCTACAAACCAAAAAGCTTTAAAGGAATTTTTTCTATTGAAACCATATCCTATGAAATTCCTACAAAATTCCTGTAAACCAAAAGAGGTCTTAGATCACTACTATAATTACTATTATTTTTAAAAAAAGTTAAGACTCCCGGCCTCTGCATCAATCGATGCATACAACTATCTTTATTTATTATTCAACATAGGTTTAACAAGAGCATACAGCAAGCCATCCGAAACCATCACTCACACCTACAAAACTCGATAATGTGGAGACTTCTCACTTTCCATATCTAAAATCGGTGTCGTCGCCGATCCATCCACATAACATATCGGAACCCACAGCCGGTGCAGCAGACCTAAAGCGTACGACGCATGCACACGTTTTAGACATCATCATCATCATAAAACCATTGAGCCATCTTCAGGAGAGAGATCTGCATCATCCTTGCCAGTCCGTCCATCCGTCTACACCACCACGGCACCCAACGGCGCCACCGCCCCGCGCTCGTCCGTCCAAATGTGAAGGTTCCGAAAGATCTGTCGCACGTAGCACCTGCCGACCAGACATGACACAACATAACACCTTTCGGCCAGGCATGAGTTGACATCTCCACCGGATGCTCCATGCAAGACGAAGCCGCTCCACCTCCTACCTCTGTCTTCCAGTTCTGCTTCACAAACTATCACTATTTTATTTATCTAAATGCTCTTATATTTGTTTATAGAGGGAGTACAGTAGTAAGCACGCAAGCAAGTGGTAACGATGATGGCCTGAGAAGAGCTCGGCGATCATTGGAATGCGGTGCTCACAGGACAGCGTGCGCCGCCGCCCATGAATTCCTGCCCTGCCCACCTCGACAGCATCTCAATCCGTTCGCATTGGCTATTGGTGCAATTTGCAGCAGGCAGCCCAAAGCAATGGAAAGAATAATACAGACAGGACAAGGCAAATTACCCCTTTCCACGGGAAAGCTGGGGGTTTGTTGACACAAAACTGCGGCCGTAATCATGTCAGCATCGCCACGCTGGCTCTAGTAGGTCGTTGTAGTCGTAGTACGTGGTTCACACGCGCTACATGCCTAAACTAACAAAGGTTATCTAAGCAGTTTTTAAAGATGTTCGCTTTACCTCATTCCATGTACTCTCAAATTAGAGGACTCTTTATTTAAGGACTAGATGCCAATCTATTACTTTTTCATCGAAAGAGTGGTATTGATTTTTGGCTCCCAATTCTAGAGGGCTTTTTATTTTAAAAATTCGGCAAAATGCATTATATATTTATATGTGTCAAGAAAATTTAAAACTACTACAGAGTTTTATAAATGTCTATATATAGATTTCATATTCTTAAGTGAAAGGTATGTTTTTGGTCCCTCAAATTCACCAAAAGTATACGTTTGGTCCCTAAAACAAATTTCAGAGACATTTGGTCCTTCAAGTCTCAAAACCGGATAAGTTTCATTCTTCCTGGTTTCTGTCAAAAACCAGCCACCTAGGACAGTTTTTTCTCTCCTAAGTTGCCATGTTGGGTCAAACTCTCCAGGTTTGAGAACTTTTGGCTTCAGCTGAACGAATTTCAGGACATGGTAAAGAATATTTGGGAGCAAGATGTGGTGGCTGATAATAGTGCTAAAGGGATCACTGCAAAATTCATAAGAATGAAGAAAGGACATAAAATTTGGTCCAAGAGCGTCGCCCAATTGGCTCTTCTGATTCAAAAGGCCCATGAGCTCATCCGGCGGTTTGATATATTGGAAGAACATAGGAATTTGTCCACTGAAGAATGGAATGGAAGGGTAATTGTAAAGGCCCATTTAATGGATCTGCTCTCCTATCAAAACACATACTGGAAATAAAGGGCCACTGAAAGTGCTAGTGATCGACTAGAGGGGGGGGGGTGAATAGGCGATTTTTATGAAAGTCTTGAAAACATGGAAGTCTCGAAGACAATCGATATAAATGAACCTATTAACATTCAGCGGAAGGTAAACTACACTAGGCAAGCCATAGTCAAGTATTCAATGAAGTGAAAGCACAAAGACTAATAGCAGCTAGGCAGTATGGATCAGGATGGAAGACAGTATGAAGCCAATCAGAACAAGCAGTCACACAGTGAAGACAAATAGATAATGCAAACAGGCAATGACTTCACAAGGACCAACTGTGAATAAAGAGATGGGAATAATAGAACCAGTTGCCCGTTGAAGACAAGGATTTGTTGGACCAGTTCCAGTTGCTGTGACAACTGTATGTCTGGTTAGAGAGGCTGAGATTTAACTCAAAAGACCGTGTCTTCACCTTATTCCCCTTGAGCTAAGGACACCTAGTCCTCCCCCTAATCACTCTGGTAAGTCTTCAAGGGAGACTCTCAAACCTTCACAGACTTCGTTCATCGGCGATCCACAATGACTCTTAGATGCTCAGAACGCGACGTCTAACCGGCTGGAGGATTCACAGTCCTCAAGTGTAACAAGTCTTCAGATCACACAGACAGGAAGACTTTAGTGACGCCTAACACTCTTTGGCTCTGGGTGTTTAGGGCTTTGTCCTCGCAAGGATTTCTCTCTCAAAGGCTTCGAGGTGGGTTGCTCTCAAACGACAAAAGTCGTGCACTAACTCTGAGTAGCCAACCAATTTATGGTGTAGGGGGTGCGCTATTTATAGCCACTAGGCAACCCGACCTGATTTGTCCGAAATGACCCTGGGTCACTAAGGAACTGACACGTGTTCCAACGGTCAGATTTCACACACTCGCGGCAACTTTACTCGGGCTACAATGAAAGCTGACTCATCCAGCTCTGGATAAAATTTGCTCTCATTGTCTTCGCTCGAAGACATAGGATTTTGGTTAAGCATCACTTCAGTCACTCTGACTTTGTTCATTGGGACCCCACTTAACAGTACGGTGGTTCCTATGACTCAACAAAGAAGAAAAGGAAACAACGAAACAACTAAGTCTTCGCGCTCCATAGTCTTCACTCAATGTCTTCTCTTGTCATAGTCTTCAATGTGAATATCTTCACATACCACCTTTGTCTTCAATGTCTTCATACATTTTTAGGGGTCATCTCCGGTAGGAAAACCGAATCATTGAGGGACTACTACCTGTGTTATCCTGAAATTCTCACAAACACATTAGTCCCTCGACCAGGTTTGTCGTCAATACTCCAAAACCAACTAGGGGTGGCACTAGATGCACTTACAATCTCCTCCTTTTTGGTGATTGATGACAAACTGGTTGAAGTTTTCAATGGGGATAAAAGTATGTGAAATTGTAAAGGATTTAAATATTGTCTTCGTAAGTAGCAGGAAGGCTCCCCCTGAAGATGTGCTTATAAGTATTTTGCTTTTGAATGCAAATGCACATGGCAGGTTGTACTTGCGGAGCTCCTCTTCTACTTATGAAGACAATTCATCATGCATGAAAGGATATAACGAAGATAATGACATGCATAATGAAAATGGACGTCTGTAAAATGACTTCGTGCAGAATTTATCGTCGCACATGCGGAATTTATCATCGCATCACATAGTGTCGAAAAAAGGTAGAAGACGACCATCAAGTTTAAGTGTTACAACTCAAAACGAACCAAATGTTTCAAAAGCGAGAGTTGTAAGCACTTAGCAAATGTAGCAAAAGTAAAGCAACCACCCATATGGACCCGCTTGAAGACTATAAACTCATACGCTTCTCCCCCTTTTGTCAGTAATGACCAAAAAGGTTTGCAGACATAGAGCTTCTACTCGTTCCCATGAGGAGTAGGTGAAGCAGCATTCCTTGGAGGAGTTGAGTCAAACTTGAATCTTTTTGTGAAGCCACCGTCTTGCAGATCAGCTTTAGCACTGAGTAATGTCAAGATTTTCCAAGACCTCCGACAGGTTTCATGTGTAACAAAGGTATTCTTGGTGGCAAGATTGCGAATGCGATTGACGTCCACCAAGAGGCTTTGCATCTAACGCTTGAGCCAGTCATGATGCTTATCTTGTTTCTGATGTAGAGCGACGAGAAGCTCTCGGTCATTGAGAACACGAGATCGCTTCCGAGGCCTTTGGGCAATGGTGCTCGCAGTGGCTTCAGTTTGGGTGCAAGGGGCACGTGTGTTGCCAGCCAAGGGATAAACACGAGAGACGGCCTGAACTCCTTCAATGGGCTGGGTGAAGTTTTGATGATCAACATTGTGAAGATAAACTGGCTCCTTTGCAGGCTCTGGGTAAATAGCTTCAACAGACAGATCAACCTCTGGCAAGAACACAAGATGATTGCGTGCAGACGGCTGATAGTTGAAAGCAGAGTGAAGCTTGATAAGGCGCATTACCCATGGAGCATAGAACTTCAGACCAAAGATGTCGGAGCCAGATGCAGCTAACTGCCTGATGAAGAAGTCTTGAGCATTGAAGCTGATGCCATTGAAGATATAGAAAACCAAAGTCTTCATTGCTCCTTCAAGCTTCACTGCAGATGAATGTCCTTTGACAGGCCATAGAGTTTTCCTGATGATATGGTAAATGGTGCGGGGCAGATACTCTAGGTCTTCGACAAATAATTCTGTTGGGTATTCAGCGTTGCGTGGCAGAGGCTTCATCATGCTTAGCATTTGGCTCATGTTAGGCTCTGGCTTCTGGAAAATGCTCTCCAAAGCATTCTGGTGTTGCTGACAACCTGGTTCATAATAATCGCCAGGAGTGGGCAGGGCTGTAAGCTCAATGATGTCTTGGGCTTTAGCTTCATGATGGACATCGCCCGTCATCCACTAAAGGATCAAAGTCTTCGGATCCCTGTTGTATCCACGAATGTGGAGGGTAGTATAGAATTGAAGCAGAAGTTCTTCATTCCAGTGTTCCTTGGCAGTCACAAAGTTGAGCAGACCCGCATCACGGAAGTAGTCAAGAGCTTCTTCAAGGCAAGGCAATCCAACAATGGCTTCGCAGTCTAGACGCATATGAGGGAAAATGTGCCCCTGATTGTATAAGATGCAAGAATAGTAGCTGCGTTGTTGATAACTCTAGAATCGATCCGAGGAGATTCTTGGCCTTGTGTAGGGGTTCTTGTCACTGTCAAAGAATGTGTTTGTGTGCCTTGAATCCATTCAGATTAAACGATCCTGGTGACATTGTAGTACCTGGAAACCGTGGTAGCCTTGGCTTTGGCTTCTGGACCTGAGGCCTGTGCTCCACATGATAGTCAAATTGAGGTCCGGGAGCAGGCGGAGGAACCAGAATTGGCCAGCGAACGGTAACAAGCTGACCACGATCATATGCTTGCTCGATGGTGTGTGGCCTGGGAGGTGGTACAGGAGCAGAGGCATTGGCTTCAAGCTGCAGATTTGCATCAGGTGCAGCATTAGCTTCATGTGCAGTGACATCTGGCACCATATTAGCTTCAGGCGCCACATTAGCTTCAGCCATGACAACGTCATTGGCTTCATTGTTGATGGCTGCCTCAGTATTGGTAACCTCCACTTCAGGAACTGGAGGGTCAGACACGTTCTCCTCAAGAACAACTTCAGGATTGGACGGGGGTGTAGCAACTCTTTATTCATCTCTTGGTTCTTCTTCTTGGTCATCGACTGATGCAGCCAGAATATTTTCAGCCGTTTTGGCTACAGATTCAGGGATGTTCGTAGTAGGAGAGGCTTCAGGAAAGACTTCGCGTGAAATGGATTGGCTCTCTTCTCCTTCTGGAACACTTGACAATGTGACCTATGGCCTTGGTCCTTTGCGAAGCCTGCGAAACGCTGGCGACGCTTGTGGAGATGGAGTTGGTTGGGCCTCAAGGTCTTCATTGTCAATCACTGGAGTGGTGACCTGGGTTGGGGGAGTAACTGGTGTTTCTTCATCACGAGGGGATTCTTGAGGGTGATTAGCCCATGAGTCATCCTAAGCAATTAGCATCAATGGACGACCAATGCTGATGAGTTCGCTGTTCGTAAGAATAGGCGATGATACCAAATTATGCTCGATCTGAGGAAGGACTTCATCATCTTCAACATTATCGTGATGACCAATGTCTTCAGGTGCGGTGGGGTCAACAGCTGGAATGTCTTTAGATTCAGGAGCCTCTGTGGAAGCAGGCTCATGAACTACCAAACGACGTTCTTGGTGAGCAGAGGGAGGACGAGTAACAGAAATTGGCTCGACAACAAGGGGCTCTGTGGGAGCAGCCCGGTCTCTTTTCTTTGTCTTTCGCTTCTTGATCGGTGGAGCATCATCAGTGGGGGTTTTGGACTTGCGCTTTCTGGCTTCGGCTTCAGCTGCCCTAGTTTTCTGGAACTCTGAAGCCACTATGGAGACCTTAGGCTTTGAGCCTGTCATACTGGCCAGGAAGACAACGCGAGGTTCTTCCTGCCTTGAAGCTTCTGGTTGGGCCACAGCTGGCTTCTTCTTTTTCTTGGCAGCCATTCTGCGGTCGATGCCTGGTTGCCCCAAAGCCTTGCGCTTTTCAGCTTCATTGTAGCCTTGAACACATTTTGCAGCAAGATTCTTCATGCGCTCATGAGAACCTTTTGCCTCTTCTCGTTTCTTGTGGAATGCCTCCTTGAGCTCATGCATCATGACCTTGAAGTTTTGAATGTCTTCAACATTGAGCTTGGCCATGTGCTTCTTGAACTGAGCCTTTTCATAATCAATCTTGTGCTTCAGCTCAACAATCTTCTGTGCAAGAGCCAGCTCAGGAGCAATGGCTCCATGGAAGGAGACGCTGAGGCCAATTGGGAGCTGAAGATCATCAAAACTGAGATCTGGGCTGTCAAACCACTCATCAACAAACTTGTACAAAATCTCCACATCAAAGAGGGGAAGATCATTGAAGATTTCCGCCTCTTGCTTGCTCTTTATCAATTGCTCAAGAGCATCAACACCAAGATCGTCGTCGCTAGACAGATCAATGGCGTCATTCTCGTTTCTCAAAACAGCAGCAGGGGTCAATGCTTGATCAGTTGGTTGCATGGGTTTTTTCAACTTGTCAGACTTGGATATGCGAGAGAGATCTTCAGACTGCACACTGGTTTCTGGAGGTGCAGTGGCCAGAGGCTTCGCCTGTGAGACCTTTGGTGCAGAGGAGGGCTTTGAAGCCTTTGGTTTCTTTTGCTTCACAGGCTTCGGTGGTGTAGGCGCTTCGTCAGAATCAGCGTCATCTGCAGAGTGATCCACGGCTGCCCCTTGAACCTGAATGTGAGTGATGAGTCCTTCTAAGTTGTAGAAGGGCCAAACAAGATTGGGTTCAGCATCGCGTGTGCCGTCGGCACGAGGAGCAGAGGGACCGGGGTTGAAGTCCAACCCTAGTGACTTCTTGTTCTCGTTGGCAGAAGTTTTGGAAAACTAGAAGTTGCGCTTAAAGAGATTGTCTTCACGACACCATAACAGAGAGGATGGGTCGGCATTAGCAGGCTAAGGTCCAGGAATCATGCAGGGGTAGAAGCCTTGAGCAATAGCTTCGAACTTCGACTTGGGCTGAAGACCTTTGTATATAATATCTCCCTAGGGGCCCTTGATGGCATTCTTTTCAGCATATTTGTCGGTGACAAATCTGTACTTGAACCATTCCTCTGCCCAATGTCTTCGAATCCATTGGATTCGGTTCTTGCGTTCTCCATAGGTCTCTTCTGGATCTGACTTGTATAACTCATAGAGATCCGGTGGCAGGTCCTTAGCTGTGTTTTCACGGCGCTATCTGCCGCCCTTCCTGACTGACTTTTCTATTGCCATGAAGTTTAGACTGAAAGGCTTCAACACTGTCAAAGTCTTCCGTCTGCTGGTCAGACAGGAACTGGCTTCAGGAGAATTTATGTGATGCTGTAAGAACTCTGCAAATGAATGCAGACTATGAGAACCAAGGGATTCTCCCACGGACATGTACCTGTGACAGCATTAGAGATGCGAGGGAAGGGGAAGAGGTCATATGCATTCTTAGAAGATTTTGAAGATAAATTAGTTTAGAAGACATTGACCTCATAGTGCGAAGACATTCACTCATATGTAGAGAGTTGGTTCCAGATTTGTAAGAATCCACAAATAAGTACAAGTGAGGAATCTAACTACTTTCTGAAGCATAAGTGAACATACTAGGCATGCTATGAGATGCAGAACATGATAGATCCAACTTTGTAGCAACAGAAACCACTTGTGGTTGAAAAGGATGAATCTATCGGATCAAAAAGACTGTAGAAAGAGTTTTTATTTACCACTCGAGGAACTGCTAGACAGAGTAGGAAATGAGACCGAGCAGTTCGATCTTCCGTGCCCTAACTTGGCAACAGAGTACACCTACAGCGACGGCGGAGAAGACCATGTCCGCAGCCGGCGTGATGACGGCTTCGATGAGGTCGCGGCAGCTAAGCGCGTTGTCGCCGGCGTTGTCGAGGGCTAGCGGTGGCGCTATGGTTTGTGCGAGGAAGAGAAGTGGAAGAAGAGATAATGACTGGGGTGTGGTGAGTATTTATAAGGACATGGACGACGCAGCGTTATTACGCAGGTGCCCCTGGCAGTTCACATCTGAAAGACACATGTCGATCATGCAACACATCGGAGGTTGTTCCACGTTTCCACGTACGCCTGGATTGTCGGGTGGTCGTTCCCGCTTCTCCTGGTTTCAGGCAAAAAGGATTGAGCATTTAAAACAGATTTAATGATTGTCTCTGTATCTTCTGCTGACAAGGACGCAGCGAAGACATTCAACAGTTTCAATAGAATGCATATGATTTGGATAGATAGATTTGAGACGGGAGCATAGAAAGGTTAGGGCCCGATCACATTCACTTAGTTCAAAAGATTCAACGAGAAGGCATAGCTATAAGTGAATGTTGTAGAGGACAGAACGCAATCATATTAATATATCCGAATAAGACCAAATCAATATAGTGAAGATAAACATGAAACCGTGTTAATATTGAAAACAAACCAAATGCGAAGACTTTGCAAGTGTAACGCCAACAGAAAATACTCCAAACAAAACTTTGGTGGTGGCGTTACCCACCGTATAGGAAGTATTAGACCCAGACACGACGCACAATTATCGTGGCGCTCCGAAGTCAAATTCCGCGTTAATGTATTCACACTTAGAGTGTAAGTCTTCATTAGTTGAAGATATACGTTACTTCGTGTGTTGCACATCTAAGACATCGACATGCATAAGTGTTAGGATGTGTGCATGATCACAGAACATTTGAGGATTTCAAGATATTTAGCTCACACCACAACTTGCAAAACCTTTTCTCATCCAAGGGCTTTGTAAAGATATCTGCCAGTTGCTCTTCAGTGTTGACGTGAATGATATCAATGTGTTCCTTCATGACATGATCTCTGAGAAAGTGATGACGGATCTGAATGTGCTTTGTCTTCAAGTGTTGAACTGGGTTGTTGGCGATCTTGATGGCGCTTTCATTGTCGCAGTAGAGTGGAACTTGCTTCAGATGAATGCCATAGTCTTTGAGTGTTTTCTTCATCCATAGAAGCCGAGCGCAGCAAGATCCAGCAGCAATGTATTCAGATTCAGTAGTGGAGAGAGATACACAGTTCTGCTTCTTTGAAGACCAACACACAAGTGATCGTCCCAGAAAGTGACATGTGCCTGATGTAGACGTGTGATCCACCTTGTCACCAGCATAATCAGCATCCGAGAATCCAACTAGATCAAACTCTGAGCCCTTTGGATACCATAATCCTAGTGTTGGGGTGTAAGCCAAATATCGAAGAATTCGCTTCACAGCTAAGTGATGCGATTCCTTTGGTGCCGCTTGGAATCATGCACGCATGCAAACACTAAGCATGATCTCTGGCCTAGATGCACATAAATAAAGCAAAGAACCAATCATGGAGCAATATACCTTTTGATCAAACTCTTTACCATTGGCGTCAGAATCCAGATGACTCTTGGTAGGCATAGGCGTCGTATAACCCTTGCAGTCTTGCATTCCAAACTTCTTCAGGCAATCTTTGAGGTATTTCTCTTGAGATATGAAGATGACGTTGCATTGCTGCCGTATTTGAAGACCAAGGAAGAACTTCAGCTCACCCATCATGGACATCTGATATTGCTCTTGCATCATGTATCCAAACTCATCACTGTATTTCTGGTTAGTGCAACCGAAGATAATGTCATCCACATATATTTGACACACAAATAGTTCACCATCATATGTCTTCGTGAAGAGTGTGGGATCCAGGGAACCAGGTTTGAAGCCTTTGCTCTTCAAGAAGTCTTTGAGTGTGTCATACCAAGTACGAGGGGCTTGTTTGAGGCCATACAGTGCCTTGTTGAGCTTGTAAACCATGTCAGGATGTAATGGATCTTCAAAACCAGGCGGTTGTGCAACATACACTTCTTCTTCAATCTTGCCATTGAGAAAAGTGCTCTTCACATCCATTTGATACAGAAGGATGTTATGATGATTTGCATAGGCTAGCAGTATGCGTATAGCTTCAAGCCTAGCCACAGGAGAAAATGTTTCATCGAATTCAATTCCTTCAACTTGAGTGTATCCTTGAGAAACGAGACGAGCCTTGTTTCTGACAACTTGACCATGCACATCTTGCTTGTTGCGATATATCCATTTAGTGCCTATGATATTGTGTTTACGAGGATCAGGACGCTTGACAAGTTCCCATACATTATTCAGCTCGAACTGTTGAAGCTCTTCTTGCATAGCTTGAATCCATTCAGGTTCCATGAAGGCTTCATCAACTTTCTTGGGTTTAGGTATTGAGACGAATGCAAAGTGCCCACAGAAATTTGCTAGTTGTGTTGCCCTTGAACGTGTGAGTGGACCAGGTGCATTGATGCTATCAATTATCTTCTCAATCTGTACTTCATTTGCAACACGAGGATGAACTGGATGAAGATTTTGCTCTTGCTGATCATTTTCATCGTTTGAAGGATTGTCTTCAGGCTGAGCATTGTCTTCAGGTTGATTAGGTGCAGAGATGATAAGTTCCTCTTCAGGTTGTACTTCAGACGGTATGATTTCTCCAGTTCCCATAAGCTTGATGGATTCACTGGGTGGAATTTCATCTAGCACATTTGGCAGGTGCTCTCTTTGCGAGTTGTTAGTCTCATCGAACAACACATCCACAGTTTCAACCACTTTATATTGAAATAGGTTGAAGACTCTGTAGGAGTGCGAATCCTTTCCATAACCAAGCATAAAACCTTCATGTGCTTTCGGTGCAAATTTTGAAGTGTGATGTGGATCCTTGATCCAGCACCTAGCACCAAATACTCTGAAGTAACTGACATTTGGCTTCTTACCAGTGAGGAGTTCATAGGATGTTTTCTTCAGAAGCTTGTGAAGATAAACACGGTTGATGACATGGCATGCAGTATCAATAGCTTTAGGCCAGAACTTTCTTGGTGTCTTGTATTCATCGAGCATCGTCCGAGCCATCTCAATGAGTGTTCTATTCTTGCGTTCCACGATGCCATTCTGCTGCGGAGTGTACGGAGCTGAGAACTCATGAGTGATGCCCAATGTATCGAGATAAGTGTCGAGGTCGGTGTTCTTGAATTCAGTGCCATTGTCGCTTCTGATGTGCTTGATCTTGACGCCATAGTTGTTCATTGCTCGATTGGCGAAGCTTCTGAAGACATCCCTCACTTCTGTCTTGTAAAGGATTATATGTTGGGGAACGTAGCAGAAATTCAAAATTTTCCTACGTGTCACCAAGATCTATCTATGGAGAGACTAGCAACGAGGGGAAGGAGAGTGCATCTACATACCCTTGTAGATCGCTAAGCGGAAGCGTTCAAGTGAACGGGGTTGATGGAGTCGTACTCGTCGTGATTCAAATCACCGATGACCAAGTGCCGAACGCACGGCACCTCCGCGTTCAACACACGTACAGCCCGACGACGTCTCCCATGCCTTGATCCAGCAAGGAGAGAGGGAGAGGTGGAGGAAGACTCCATCCAGCAGCAGCACAACGGCGTGGTGGTGATGGAGGAGCGTGGCAATCCTGCAGGGCTTCGCCAAGCACCACAGAAGAGGAGGGAGAGAGATATGCAGGGCTGCACCAACTGGAGATAGAATTACCTGTCTTATGGGCAGCCCAAGGCCTCTATTTATATAGGGAAGGGGAGGGGCTGCGCCCCCTCTAGGGTTCCCACCCCTAGGGGGGCGGCAGCCCTAGATGGGGAACAAGGGTGGCGGCCAAGAGGGGATGGGGAGAGGGAGGCGCACCAATATGGGCCTTAAGGCCCATATCCCTTAGGGTTTGCCCCCTTTCCACCTCTTAGGTGCCATGGGCCCTTGTGGGAGGCGCACCAGCCCACTAAGGGGCTGGTCCCTCACCACTATTAGCCCTCGCAAGCCTCCGGGGTTGGTGGCCCCACTTGGTGGACCCCCGGGACCCGCCCGGTGGTCCCGGTACATTACCGATAAACCCCGAAACTCTTCCGGTGACCAAAACAGGACTTCCCATATATAAATCTTTACCTCCGGACCATTCCGGAACTCCTCGTGACATCCGGGATCTCATCCGGGACTCCGAACAATATTCGGTTACCACATACAAACTTCCTTTATAACCCTAGCGTCATCGAACCTTAAGTGTGTAGACCCTACGGGTTCGGGAGACATGCAGACATGACCGAGACGTTCTCCGGTCAATAACCAACAGCGGGATCCGGATACCCATGTTGGCTCCCACATGTTCCACGATGATCTCATCGGATGAACCACGATGTCAAGGACTTAATCAATCCCGTATACAATTCCCTTTGTCTATCGGTATGTTACTTGCCCGAGATTCGATCGTCGGTATCCAACACCTAGTTCAATCTCGTTACCGGCAAGTCTCCTTACTCGTTCCGTAACACATCATCCCGTGATCAACTCCTTGGTCACATTGCGCATATGATGATGTCCTACCGAGTGGGCCCAGAGATACCTCTTCGTCACACGGAGTGACAAATCCCAGTCTCGATTCGTGCCAACCCAACAGACACTTTCAGAGATACCCGTAGTGCACCTTTATAGTCACCCAGTTACGTTGTGACGTTTGGCACACCCAAAGCACTCCTACGGTATCCGGGAGTTGCACAATCTCATGGTCTAAGGAAATGATACTTGACATTGGAAAAGCTTTAGCATACGAACTACACGATCTAGTGCTATGCTTAGGATTGGGTCTTGTCCATCACATCATTCTCCTAATGATGTGATCCCATTATCAACGACATCCAATGTCCATGGTCAGGAAACCGTAACCATCCATCGATCAACGAGCTAGTCAACTAGAGGCTTACTAGGGACATGGTGTTGTCTATGTATCCACACATGTATCTGAGTTTCCTATCAATACAATTATAGCATGGATAATAAACGATTATCATGAACAAGGAAATATAATAATAACTAATTTATTATTGCCTCTAGGGCATATTTCCAACATTATATGCACCCATGTATATCTTGAATAATCATCAACAATGACGAAGACATAGAGACAAGCAGTAGTAGTAAGAGTAGAGTAGTGAGTAGGGCCAAAGAGGTCCATGTGTAGCAGTTCGAAGGGTTGAGTCATTGTCATGATTGTCTTCGAGGGATGTTTGGCCCTCGTCATCTTTACAGCTTCGCAGTCACCGCATAAGTGATCCTTCTTGAACTTGATGCCCTCGATGCCTATGACGTGCTTCTTCTTTGCAAGAGTATGCAAGTTCCTCATGCCAGCATGCCCTAGCCTCCGATGCCAGAGTCAGCACTCTGAAGCTTTTGCAAGAAGACATACGGCAAGCTGTGGTCCTACTGAGAAATCTACCATGTATAAATCATCTTTTTGATACCCTTCAAAGACTAGAGACTTGTCAGATTCCATTAGAACAAGGCAACGGTATTTTCCAAATATCACAATCATGTTCAAATCGCAAAGCATTGAGACAGACATTAAGTTGAAACCAAGGGATTCAAAAAGCATCACTTTATCGATGTGCTGATCCTTTGAGATTGCAACTCTACCTAGACCCAATACCTTGCTTTTACCAGTATCCGCAAATGTGATGTGACTTTTGTCAGATGGACGTAAGGTTGAGTCCATGAGAAGACTTCGTTCGCCAGTCATGTGATTAGTGCATCCACTATCAATAATCCATTCTGAAGCAGCTGGTGTCATACCCTATAGTGCAGTTAGGGGGATAAGCTTCACGAAGAGTATTGTGAAGCATAAACATTTGGCGAGCAAGTGGATTATGAAAGCTTAGATCCAGGTTAGGACTGATAGGACAAATAGCAAGCGAATTAGGAACAAAATACATAATAAGACCATTTGGGCATTTGATCTTGCGCCCTACAAGATGTTTTAGGTCCCCAGCAATAGCTTCAGACGCATTTGATTTTCGGCTGGAGACCTTTCCCTGCAAAAGAGAGTTAATCTTTCTTAGCCACCCACATCTTCAAGGGTGGCTTCGAAGCAATGAGTCTAAGTGCAACATCTGAGAACTTTGGCTTTGGAGCCCTAGCAAATAGTCTTGCAGGTGGGTAATAGTACTCATAAGAATAAGCAGAGTAGTTCTGGGTCTTATGAACATGGCAGTTTGATGAAACACGCTCATATTCATAGGCCTGAGTATAGTTTCCCTGCAAAACATTTGTGTTAGTGCGACTCAGGTGAGTCCTTTGTCTGTATGAAGCCTTTGGACCATATGAAGCCTATGGTCTGGGGTTTGTCTTCTTCCCTTGTGATGTCATGACGACATTCACAGGAAGATTCTCCAGACACCTTTTTGGCACCCAGACTTTATTCATAAATGGCCCATTCCTGCAGTTAGTACCAATATACCTGGCAAACACTTCACCATTCTGATTCTTAAACAGTTTATAGTTTGCATCAAATGATTCATCAATGACAATAGGATTAGCACAAGTGAATCCAGATAGGGTAGATGGATCCACTGAAGGTTCCTTTGCAGCAACCCATGTGGTTTTGGGGTACTACTCAGGCTTCCAGTAAGAGCCATCAGCATTCATTTTCCTTTCGAACCCAACACCCTCTTCCCTAGGGTTTCGGCTCAGAATCTGCCTTTTGAGGACATCACATAGTGTCTGATGCTCTTTGAGACTTTTGTACATCCCTGTTTCAAGAAATGTCTTCAACCTAGCATTTTCATCAGCAATAGCAGTGGCATCCTCAACAGAGGGGTTAGTTACCACATCAATAGTTGAAGATATTGCAACAGTAGCAACAGTAGAACATCCAGCAACAGAAGTAGCGTTATCATGCTCAAGGCATTTAAGACATGGTGGTTCAAATCCTTCCTGAGTGGGACTGATCTGTTCGGTGCGAAGTGACTTGTTTTCCTTTTGAAGATCTTCATGAGCCGCTCTCAATTTCTCAAGTTCTTGCTTCCTTTGAAGATAATCATAGAAAAGCTTTTCATGAGTTGTTGAGAGCGTTTCATGACGACTTTCAAGTTCCTCATACTTAACATGAAGATGTTTTATGTCTTCAATTAAGGACTGAGATCATGTCATTTCAGCGTCCAACAGGTCATCGCTTTTGTCTAACAATTTTTGAATATGTTCCATAGCTTTCTGTTGTTCAGTTGCAATTTTAGCAAGTGTTTTTTTGCTGGGTTTGGGATTACAATCAAAGTCATCTTCACTGGATGTTTGATAGTGAGTATTGCATGAGTTTACCTTGGCACTGCGTGCCATGAGGCAATAGGTGGGAGCGAAGTTGTCCTTGTCATTAGCATCGGCGTCGGTGACGAAGTAATTGTCTTCAGTGTTGAAGATGGACTTGGCAACGTAGGCTGTAGCCAGACTTGCAATGCCAGAATCGGACTCCTCCTCAGACTCCACCTGTGCCTCCTTAGAAGCAGACTCCACCTCTGAATCCATTTCCTTGCCAACAAACGCACGAGCCTTGCTAGATGAGCTCTTTTTGTGTGATGAAGACTTTGAGGAAGACTTGGAAGAAGACTTTGAGTATTTCTTCTTCTTCTTCTTCTTCTTCTTCTTCTTCTTCTTCTTGTCGTCATAATCATATTCCTTGCTCTTCTTCTACTTCTTGTTCTCATTGTCCCACTCTAGACACTCAGAGATGTAGTGACCAGGTTTCTTGCACTTGTGGCATGTTCTCTTCTTGTAGTCATGAGCAGAAGCTTCATCATTCCTTCAGCTGGATCGTGAAGACTTTCTGAAGCCTTTCTTCTTGGTGAATTTTTGGAACTTCTTCACAAGCATAGCAAGCTCTCTTCCAATGTCTTCAGGATCATTAGAACTGCAGTCAGATTCGTCTTCAGATGAGGAAACAGCTTTTGCCTTCAAGGCACGAGTTCGGCCATAGCTGGGACCGTAGATATCTCTTTTCTCAGAAAGCTGAAACTCATGTGTGTTGAGCCTTTCAAGTATGTCAGACGAATCGAGTCTCTTGAAGTCAGGGCGTTCTTGAATCATCAGGGCTAGGGTGTCAAACGAGCTGTCAAGTGATCTCAGGAGTGTCTTGACGATTTCATGCTTGGTGATCTCAGTAGCGCCGAGAGCTTGGAGCTCATTTGTGATGTCAGTAAGGCGATCAAACATGAGCTGAACAGTCTCATTGTCGTTTCTCTTGAAGCGGTTGAAGAGGTTGCGAAGGACACTGATCCTATGATCTCTCTGGGTTGAGATGCCTTCGTTGACCTTGGAGAGCCAGTCCCAGACTAGCTTAGATGTTTCCAGAGCACTCACACGACCATATTGCCCTTTGGTCAGATGACCACAGATGATGTTCTTGGCAGTGGAGTCCAGTTGAACGAACTTCTTGACATCATCAGCGGTGACACCTTCACCAGCCTTGGGGATGCCATTCTTGACGACATACTAGAGGTCGACATCAATGGCTTCAAGATGCATGCACATCTTATTCTTCCAGTAGGGATATTCAGTTCCATCGAAGACGGGGCACGCTACGGAGACTTTGATTATCCCTGCAGTCGACATAGCTTAAACTCCAGGTGGTTAAACCGAATCACACAGAACAAGGGAGTACCTTGCTCTGATACCAATTGAAAGTGCTATTGATCGACTAAGGGGGGGTGAATAGGCGACTTTTATGAAAGTCTTCAAAACATGGAAGTTTCGAAGAAAATCGATAGAAATGAACCTATTTACATCCAGTGGAAGGTAGACTACACTAGGCAAGCCATAGTCAAGTATTCAATGGAGTGAAAGCACAAAGACTAATAGCAGCTAGGCAGTATGGATCAGGATGGAAGACAGTATGAAGCCAATCAGAACAAGCAGACACATAATGAAGACAAATAGATAATGCAAACATGCAATGACTTCACAAGGACCAACTGTGAATAAAGAGATGGGAAGGATAGAACCAGTTGCCCGTTGAAGACAAGGATTTGTTGGAGCAGTTCCAGTTGTATTGACAACTGTACGTCTGGTTAGTGAGGCTGAGATTTAACTCAGAAGACCGTGTCTTCACCTTATTCCCCTTGAGCTAAGGACACCCAGTCCTCGCCCAATCACTCCGGTAAGTCTTCAAGGGAGACTTCCAAACCTTCACAGACTTCGTTCACCGGCGATCCACAATGACTCTTGGATGCTCAGAACACGACGCCTAACCGGCTGGAGGATTCATAGTCCTCAAGTGTAACAAGTCTTCAGATCACACAGACAGGAAGAATTTAGTGATGCCTAACACTCTTTGGCTCTGGGTGTTTAGGGCTTTGTCCTCGCAAGGATTTCTCTCTCAAAGGCTTCGAGGTGGGTTGCTCTCAAACGACAAAAGTTGTGCACTAACTCTGAGCAACCAACCAATTTATGGTGTAGGGGGTGGGCTATTTATAGCCACTAGGCAACTCGACCTGATTTGTCCGAAATGACCCTGGGTCACTAAGGAACTGACACGTGTTCCAATGGTCAGATTTCACACACTCGCGGCAACTTTACTTGGGCTACAAGTAAAGCTAACTCATCCAGCTCTGGATAAGATTTGCTCTCATTGTCTTTGCTCAAAGACATAGGATTTTGGTTAAGCATCACTTCAGTCACTCTGACTTTGTTCATTGGGACCCCACTTAATAGTACGGTGGTTCCTATGACTCAACAAAGAAGAAAAGGAAACAACGAAACAACTAAGTCTTCGCGCTCCATAGTCTTCACTCAATGTCTTCTCTTGTCATAGTCTTCAATGTGAATATCTTCACATACCACCTTTGTCTTCAATGTCTTCATACATTTTTAGGGGTCATCTCCGGTAGGAAAATCGAATCATTGAGGGACTACTACCTGTGTTATCCTGCAATTCTCACAAACACATTAGTCCTTCAACCAGGTTTGTCGTCAATACTCCAAAACCAACTAGGGGTGGCACTAGATGCACTTACAGCCACAATAAGGTAGGTCAAATTTGGTGATGAGAACACTAGGTTTTCCCAAGCTATAGCTACTAGGAGGTATATGAGCAACGATATCTTAACTTTGAAAGATGAAAACATGGTTGAACATGTTGATCATCCAGCCAAAGCTGCCATTCAATGGAAAGCATTCAAATATAGGATGGGCACCACAAATGCTACTAAAAGATTCATCCATCTCCCAAGCTTGTTTCATTCTGATTTCTCCCTTTTAGATTTGGAAAGCTCCATTCAAAAAAGAAGAGATTGATGGGGTTATCAAAGAATCACCCAATGAAAAAGCTCCTAGACCCGATGGCTTCAATGGGGGCTTCAATCAAATCTTGTTTGAATATTATTGCCAAGGAATGTTATGATCTGATTGATGATTTTTATGAAAGCAAAAAAAAATTGCAGTCAATTAATGGGTATTTTACTACTCTGATTCTAAAAAAAAGGACAGCCTACCACTAGCTAGAGATTTCAGTCCAGTTTCCCTCTTACATTGCTCCATCAAGATAATCACAAAATTGTTGGCCAACAAATTGCGAAAAGTCATCTTGAAAATTGTTCACACCAATCAACATGGATTTCTTAAATCAAGATCAATGCAAGATTGTTTTGGCCTGGGCTTTTGAGTATATTCACCAACACCATCAATCAAAGAAAGCTATGATCCTTCTGAAGCTAGATTTTGAAAAGGCCTTTGACATGATAGATCATGATACTATATTGGATATTCTCAAGGCTAGAGGATTTGGAAGTAGGTGGATTATGTGGATCAAAATGGCCTTCAACTATGGTTTTTGTTCAATTCTTCTCAATGGAGTCTCAGGGAAGCAATTCCATTATTGGAGGGGGGAGTCAAGCAAGGAGACCCTTTATCTCCTCTTATTTTGTCCTTGTGGCAGATCTCCTCCAATCCATATTAAAAAAACATGTTAGAGAATATCATTCAAGCCCCTCCGGTTTCTTAGTTGTCGGTGGTAAAACCGGCAGACCTCGGGGTAGGGGGTACCGAGCTGTGGATCTCGGATTGGTGGTAACAGGGACGAAGGACATAGTATTTATAGAGGTTCGGGCCATCGAAGAGGTAATACCCTATGTCCTGCTTTGATTGTATTGATGATGATGTATCAAGTACAAGTTTGATCTACCTCGAGATTGTAAGGATAGACCTAACTCTAGGGCTAGGTGAATGTAACTGTGATTGGGTCCCTTCTACGGGCTAAACCCTCTGGCTTATATACACACCAGGCAGGGCATCTAGGGTTACATGGTCGGTGTCCAAGGGTACGCATGGAGGCGGCACGAAATGTCTTGGAGTATATGCCAAGTCTTCGGGATGCAGTCTTGATCACGTCCAGGCTTGTAGCTCCTGATGTCCACCCAAAGGAGAATGAGGGCTTACAGGCCCAGCTCGAGGACTATGGACCGACTAGGTTGGCACCCCCTAGTCCAGGACACCGCCAGTAGCCCCCGAACTGGTCTTCTACACCGAGGATGATCTCTTTAATTTTAACAACTTCGGATCTGAAGTCCTTGGCTCGACAGACGAGTTCCCCCTTTCTGATAATTCAAGATTCTTTCCTTTTTAAAGCCACCATGGACCACTCCTAGAAGGAATGATGTCCCCTGAACAGGACCTAACCGAACCCGTTCAACATCCGAAGACATGAGGTTACTTAGCCTTGAAGGCCTGCCGCGTAGGTGTGCATAGTGCTTCTAGCCTGACAACTTTATCGAAGCGGCACAACCAACGACTGGGCAGGTGATAACCCAAAAGTATAAGGGATCGTTTGTAGCCTTCACTACAAAAAAAAGACACATCCGTGACATTTTGGGCCGAACGAATTTTTTTTCTGTCATACATATGACACTTCTATGACGATAATTGTGACAAAACCCGGTATCATCATAGATGTGGTGGGCTCCTACTTCTATGACAAAAAATCATGACAGAAAATGGGCTTTTCGTCCTGGGCGGGCCGGAGACGCAGCTGCATGACATTCTTTGGGCCGTCCATGATGGAAAAAACCGTGGTAGAAGCGAGGGGGAGGAAAATTTCAGGGAGTTCCCAGTTACGGTGGGAGGTCGGGGGCCGAGCGATGCGCGTTTCTCTCGTACACGTACGCGCGTGTGTGCGAGGCATTGGCTCTAACTGAACCCGAGCGAGGCGTTGGGCTCTAACTGAACGTGAGTGATTGCACTGCAGGCTACACATTACTGAACCCGATCGAGCGATTCCTTCGCTACTGCTGCTAACTGAAGCCGATCGATGGGATGAACAGTGAGCGTTGCGGGGGGGGGGGGTTGGATGAATAGTGAGTGGTGACGTTGCCTCTGGATGAACAGGACCCTGTGGTGTGGTGGAGGGCTGGATGAACAGTAGACGGTGGAGGGGTGCCCGTGGAGGGGTGGATGAACAGGACCCCGTGGTGTGGAGGGCTGGATGAACAATAGACGGTGGAGGGGTGGTTGAACAGGACCCCGTGGTGTGGAGGGCTGGATGAACAGTAGATGGTGGAGGGGTGCCCGTGGAGGGGTGGTTGAACAAGACCCCATGGTGTGGAGGGCTGGACGAACAGTAGACGGTGGAGGGGTGGTTGAACAGTAGCCGGTGGAGTAGCGCGTGGTGGAGGCTGGATGAACAGGAGCCCGTGGATGAACAATCGCAGGTGGAGGCTGGAGGAGGTCGACGGTGGATGAACAGTAGCTCGTGGAGGCTAGAGGGGGTCGACGGTGGAGATGAACAGTATCCCGTGGAGTCCCGTTTTGCGGTACGCCACACCCCTCCCGATGAACAGGACCCCCGTTTCGACCATAGCGCTCCAACACAAGTCCGTTTCGTCCGTTTTGCGGTACGCCACACCCCTCCCGATCAACAGGACCCCTGTTTCGACCGTAGGAGGTCCGTTTCCTCCGTTTTGCGGTACACCAGACCCCTCCCGATGAACAGGATCCCGTTTCGAACATGGCCGGTCGAACACAAGGCCGTTTCCTCCGTTCTGCGGTACGCCAGGCCTCGTTTCCATCGCCTGTTCCGTCCAAGCCCTCCCGATGAACACGACGCATTCCGTTGCCTCCCCATGAACACGACGACGACACTGTTTCTCCGTTCCGACCCAGCCATGTACACGAGCCCTCGCCGTACGTATGCGCGAGTAGGCGTTCGAGACCCCGCCTGTATGTACACATACGTGGCCGTATTTTCTTTCTTGCACCCTGGCCGCCTCTACAACGACACATGCGTGCTTCTACATCGACCAGTATATATGTACGTACACGTTCGCGACCAGAATGACAATGCTACGTACGCTTCGACCAGGTGGGTCCCGACTGTCAGGCACTTCCTTGCGTGCGAAGATGTAGCTGGTGGGTCCCAGCAGTCAGGGGGCGAAATACGATGGTCCGTCCGGTGTGTCCCGCTGTCATGTGGAGGAATAATTATTTTGCACGTAATAAGGAGGCACTTCCTTGCTGCGGCCGTGGACCCAGCTGTCAGCCTCTCCACGTACAGTCCATGTTCGATGGAAGCTGTTCCTTGACCACGTTGACCACACCACACCGAAAGCACCAGGGCGGTGGACGACGGCGAGGCCTAGGAAGGGGACGACGCGGAGCCGGGGAAGACGCGGCAGTGGATGCCCACGCGTAGAGGAGTATGAGGGTTCATTGGTTCGCTGCGGTGTGAGGCTGCCGTCGCCGCAGAATAACAGGGGGTCTGGGTGAGTAGAGGGATGGCCTGGCCAGCGGTGGGAGTAGTAGGGGGCGGTGAGGCCTCCGCCACAGCGCAGCCGGCCACGGGAGGCAGGAGCACGAGGCACGACCGGCGCTGGTTTGGGCGGCTGGAGCAAGAAGACCAGAGGTTGAAGAAGCACTACGGCCATTGGATGGACATCGTACGGTCACTGGGGCTAGAATCGTGCATATTGACTAAGTTGACAAAGCCCTCCGTCCCCGTCAACTTAGTAGGCCCACAAGTCAGCCTGCGACTATACTGGGTCCCAACTAACAGGGGGAGTATTCATTTTTTTATGCGTAATAAGGAGGCACTTCCTTGCGTGCGAAGATATAGCTGGTGGGTCCGAGCTGTCAGCGGCGGTAACGTTTTTTCGCGAAATACAGAGGCCCTTTCGGCGGGTCCCCGATGTCAGGTGGAGGAATCATTATTTTGCGTTTAATAAGGAGGCATTTCCTTGCGTGCGGCCGTGGACCCAGCTGTCGGCCTCTCCACGTAAAGTCCACTTCAGATGCATGTCGGTCGTTGACCACGTTGACCAGGCCGCGCCGAGAGCACTAGGGCGGTGGACGACGGCGAGGCCTAGGAAGGGGACGACACAGAGGCTTGGAAGACTCGGCAGTTGTTTCCCATGCGGAGGGGAGTACGACTGTACGAGGGTTTACTGGTTCGTCTGCCGTCGCCGAAGAATAACAGCATGTGTGGGTGAGTAGAGGGATGGCTAGGCCAGCGATGGGAGTACGGTCGGGCAGTGAGGCCTGCGCGGCAGCACAGCCGGCCGCGAGGAGGAGGGAGCAGGAAGTCCCGCCGGTGCTTGTTTGAGCGGCTGGAGCAGGAAGAGCAGAGATTGAAGAAGCACGATGGCCGTTGGATGGACATCCAACAGTCAATGCTTGTGCATCAACCTTTTTTTAGGAAAGCCTCAAATCTATGGAAAACAGCATACAACCCATCTGCCATTATTTCTAATAATTTACAGCCCATTTGCTAATTCTTAAGGTTTTTTTGGAGCCCATATTCTTTTTGTTAGCATTACAGCCCATATTGTGGCAACTGTTAAAAAATTATACGAAATTTTGCATATTTCGGTGCGGTCTGAACTGTTTTTAATCCCGAAATTTCGACTCACATTCAAACTGATTTAAAAAAAATGTATATCAATATAAAATCCAACAAGTTCTCCATGCATAAAAATTAATGTAATTTAAAATCTTGAAATGAAAAAAAGATATTTGAAACTAATTGCCGGTTTGATGTGTTTTAAAAATGTACAACCCATTTCTCATTACTGATGGGCCATTTTCTCGGCTAGCCGAATGAAAGCTCTCCCCGTCTTGAAAGATTTGCAGCCCAACAGGCCTGACAAAGCGACTTACTTGGCAAATCACAAAAAAACTAGGCTGTGGCCGTGGACCCAGCTGTCAGCCTCTCCACATACAGTACTCTTCCAATGGAAGTCGTTCCTTGACCACGTTGACCATGCCGCGTGGAGAGCACCATGGCCGTGGACGACGGCGAGGCCTAGGAAGGGGACGGCGCGGCAGTGGAAGCCCGCGCGGAGAGGACTACGAGGGTTCACTGGTTCGGCTGCGGTGTGAGGCTGCCGTCGCCGCAGGGCCTGGCCAGCGGTGGGAATAGTAGGGGGCGGCAAGGCCTCTGCAGCAGCACAGCCGGCCATGGGAGGCAGGAGAATGCAGCACGACCGGCGCTGCTTTGGGCGGCTGGAGCAAGAAGACCAGAGGTTGAAGAAGCACTACGGCCGTTGGATGGACATCGTACGGTCACTGGAGCTAGAATCGTTCATATTGACTAAGTTGACAAAGCCCTTTGTCCCCGTTAACTTAGTAGGCCCACAAGTCAGCCTCCCAGCAAGGTGGGTCCCAGCTAGCCTGGGGAGTATTCATTTTTTTGTGCATAATAAGGAGGCACTTCCGGTGGGTCCGACCTGACAGCGGGGGGAACGTTTTTTTCACGAAATACGGTGGCCCATCCGGTGGGTCCCAACAGTCAGGGGGAAACGATTTCTTCACAAAATACTGGTGGCCCGTCCGGTGGGTCCCTGCTGTCAGGTGGAGGAATAATTATTTTTCGCGTAATAAGGAGGCACTTCCTTGCGGCTGCCGTGGACCCAGCTGTCAGCCTCTCCACGTACAGTACTCTTCCGATGGAAGTCGGTCGTTGACCACATTGACCACACCGCGCCGAGAGCACCACGGCGGTGGACGACGGCGAGGCCTAGGGAGGGGACGACACGGAGCCGTGCAAGACGCGGCAGTGGATGCCCACGCGGAGAGGAGTACGAGCGTCACTGGTTCGGCTGCGGTGTGAGGCTGTTGTCGCCGCAGAATAACAGGGGGTGTGGGTGAGTGGATGGATGGCCTGGCCAGTGGTGGGAGTAGTATGGGGGCGGTGAGGCCTCCGCGGTAGCTCAGCCGGCCACGGGAGGCAGGAGCAGGCGGCACGACCGGTGCTGCTTTGGGCGGCTGGAACAAGAAGACCAGAGGTTGAAGAAGCACTATGGCCGTTGGATGGACATCATACGGTCACTGGAGTATTGACTAAGTTGACAAAGCTCTCCGTCCCTGTCAACTTAGTAGGCCCACAAGTCAGCCCAACAATATGGTGGGTCCCAGCTAGCAGAGGGGTATTCATTTTTTTGGGCGTAATAAGGAGGCACTTCCTTGCGTGCGAAGATATAGCTGGTGGGTCCGACCTGTCAGCGGGGGGAACGTTTTTTCGCGAAATACAGAGGCCCTTCCTGTGGGTCCTAGCTGTCAGGTGGAGGAATCATTATTTTGCGCGTAATAAGGAGGCATTTCCTTGTGTGGGGCCGTGGACCCAGCTGTCAGCCTCTCCACATACAGTCCAGTTCCGATGGATGTCGTTCATTGACCACGTTGACCAGGCCGCGCCGAGAGCACCAGGGCGGTGGACGACAGCGAGGCCTAGGAAGGGAATGACATGGAGCCAGGTAATACTCGGCAGTTGTTTCCCACGCGGAGGAGTACGAGGGTTTACTGGTTCGTCTGCCGTCGCTGGAGAATAACAGCAGGTGTGGGTGAGTAGAGGGATGGCTAGGCCAGCGATGGGAGTACGGTGGGGCCGTGAGGCCTGCGCGGCAGCATAGCCGGCCGCGGGAGGAGGGAGCAGGCAGTCCCACCGGCGCTTGTTTGAGCGGCTTGAGCATGAAGAGCAGAGATTGAAGAAGCACGACAGCCGTTGGATGGACATCCAGCAGTCACTGCTCTCGTGTGTTGACTAAGTTGACAGGGCATTGCGTGTGCGTCAACCTTTTTTTTATGAAAGCATACGCGTCAACCTATAGTAGGCGCACAAGTCAGCCTCAAATCTGTGGAAAACAACATACATCCCATCTACCATTATTTCTAATATTGTACAACCCATTTGCTAATTCGTAAGAATTTTTTTGGAGCCCATCTTCTTTTTGTTAGCATCACACCCCATATTGTGGCCACGGTTAAAAAGTATACGAAATTTTGCATATTTCCGTGCGGTCAACTGTTTTTAATCCAGAAATATCGATTCACATTCAAACTATTTTGAAAAATAATTTATATAAATATAAAATCCAAATAATTGTCCACGCATAAAAATCAATGGAATTTAAGATCTTGTAATGAAAAAAAATTGAAACTAATTCCCGGTTTGATGTGTTTTAAAAATGTACAACCCATTTCTGGGCAAACCGAATGAAACTCTCCTCGTCTTGAAAGATTTGCAGCCCAGCAGGGCCGATAAAGCAAATAGGCCTTGTTTGGGTATTTCTTTAAAGAAAATAGAACTGGGCTAGCCATTTTCAGCAAGAAAAAAACACAACTGGGCTCATGATGTGGTAAACATAAATAAAACCCTGGCTAGACGGGCCACAGCCCCCGCACAGCCCCGTTGTTACCCTGATCCATCGCTAAAACTAGTATAAATAGCAACTGCTTGTTGCTTAAAAAAACTGTGCGACTTGCTGGGTCCCTGGTGTTAGTTGCTCGTAGTGTAATTCTCCCGTTTATTTACTACGTTGACAATGGCGTGAGCCCCAGATGTCCAACCATTAGGAGGAACCATATTTTTGGGCTTGTACTATAAAGGCACTTGCTTGCGTACTGCCATGACGCTGGTGGGTCCCTACTCTCATCCTCTCCATGTACAGTCATCTCCTTGTTCCTCTCGGTTGTTGACGATGTTGACAACGCAAGAGGGCGGCGCACCGCGCATGGCGAGCGAACCAAGGCCGCAAGGCGGAGGACGACGGCGAGGCGGAGGACGGAACGAACAGGAGCCGTTGAAGATGCGCCGGTCCAGTCGCAGGCGGAGGGGAGTACGAGGGTTGACTGGTTCGGGCGTGGGTGCGTGTTGGGGCTGACGTCGCCGGAGAATAACAGGACGTGTGGGGGAATAGAGGGAGGGACTGGCCAACATTGGAGGGTACGTACGGTAGGGCGGCGGAGGCGCAGCTAGCCATGGGAGGCGAGAGCAGGCGGAGCCGACGGGGTGGTTTGGTTTGGGCGATTGGAGGAAGAAGAAGACAAGAGATAGAAGATACACGACAGATGTTGGATGTCAATCCAACGACTGGTAGGAAGAATCGATTGTTGACTGGCTAGTAAGTCGACACCACCTTGGATAGGCTATTTCCTCGCGGGTTCCAAATGTCAGAATCCAAATCTGTCATGGTCATGCAGCCTTTCCTATGAAAATTTACAGCCCATTTGATGTGCTAGTTCGAAATAAGTTTGTGGGTGCTAGTGGGGGCTAATCACTTGGCTTGTGTAATGCACAGTGAGCTCAAGCAGCCGGCGAGAGTGATGTTATTTCCCTTGGTTTAGATTTGTTACAATATTTCACTCTAAATTAAACGAATGGAAAGCCATTTGCCTTGTTTCAAAGAAAATATGACAGTCACAGCCGAGTTGAAAAGGGCAGGAACATCTAACTCCAGCTTACAAACTGTACAAAAGCACGAGGGTTAATTGTTCATCAGGTTTACAAAAAACCAGATTGAAAAGGGCAACAACATGTAACTCCAGCACTGTTTTCGGCAGTCACAGTCAAATGGATCGGTTAGGTCCACAGAATGAACATCCTGGGTCGTAAAATTTTCTGGATTATGACCACAATATGTTGTAAATAGAAGCCCGACACGTTTAGAAGCTCTTTTGCCCACCTGAAACTCCTTTTTTTGCTCTTCGACATACCCATCCGTCAAAACCATGCCGCTGATAAACTTAAGGCTGATGGACAATAGTAACCTCGCATTCAGCAGGAAGAATGTGACAAATCTTGTGTTTGCACGGTTGGCTACATATCGTTCTAGCGTTATTGTCTTCAATCGAATCTAATGAGAAGTGAGAAAATCCCGATGCTTACCAATCCACCGATTGGTTATAACTTTCTTACCCCGTCCTGTTGCCTAAATAGACATGAAGATTGAAAACAATTAAGGTCTAAAAGAAGAGTGTCGAAAGAGCAACAACTGAACGGTTAATTCTAGTACACTATATGCAGGCTTCCAATGTGCGTGAAATTATCACCTTTATATACAACTTCTCCAGACATGGAAAGCATTGCAGCAAGCCAATAATCTTGTTCAGATCAAAACTATTCATTTGGATATATAAGATCTTGACAGAATCCAGCACCATTGATAGGCCATCCATGGAGAAACTCTTCATTGAGCATAGAACATAATATTAGTACAAAATGTGTACTCCAAGATGTTATATAAATTATGCGCAGAAATTTAAAATGTAGCTTATGGTTACAAGTGTAGATGATAATATAAAGTACCTGAAGAACTGTGGAGCCAAACACCATATTGAAATGAGCACAGAGATCATGTATTACACCCAAGGTCTCCAGTTTGGGCGCAGAGAGGACGGTTATTTGCAATGGTGAATAACTAGAATCAAGGATCAACCTTTGAAGTGAAGGGGCATCTTGGATGATGAGCTGCGTTCCGTCAAAAGAAATTCCAATTCTTACAAGGTTAGGCGACTTTATTTGGAGACAACCGATTCTAACTGTGAAAACAAGCACCAGGCACTCTAGCGCAGGGCAACTGGAGTGGATGATGTTGTGCAATGAGGCCTCTGATATACGAACCCGCACAAGTGAAAGTTTCTTGAGAAATGGGAGTCGAAGGTTTAGTACCAGATTGTCTGGTAGGTAGCACTGGGCAAAGGTGGCGGTGTGGAGAGAGGACGAATACCCCGAGATGGACATCGGTGCTGAGGGCACAAGTTCATGGCGTTCGGTATGTGGTATGTGATTTCCAGGGGAATAGTAGAACTCAAGCAACTGTAGTTCTGTGAATTCAGGGGATTCCAGTCAGGCATCCACCGTGCAGGGCATGGTATGCTTGCTCGGGTAGCATGACGAGATGCAGAGGCTTTGAACGGAGCCCTGGTGGGAGGAGATGATGGCTCTGGGGATTTCAAAATCATTGAGAGAGATAGCTGACGACAGTCAAGATTAAGGGGAACGGCGCGCCATAGAGGGCGCCACCGAATTGAGAGGACTTGGGTGCAGCAGCAATCCTTGGTGGAGAGAAGCGAGATGATCTCCCCAAGGATGGCGTCCGGGAGATCGCTGATGCGGTCCACCCGAGATTCTATGGGGTCCTGGGATCCGGTGGGGGCGGTGTCGCCGCTTCTCCCCGCGCTGCCGGGTACGGGATCTACAACAGGCGTTGCCGCTGGCGGGAGCCTCATCTTCTTGCCGCTGGGGTCAGCTGACTCCATTTTCCTCGAGGGCATCACGTCGTGCTGACGGATTTGAGCAGAGTAACGAATGACGAGCCTAGTTGTAGTGCGAGCGAAGAAGAAGGGGAGCTGGGGGTTTTCTGTAGGAGTGAGGAAGAAGGGGAGCTGGGGTTTTCTGTAGGAGTGAGGTGAGGAATTTGGGGGTACGAGTGGAGCGAGCTAACGTGAGGTGGGTGGGAGCGAGGAGGAAGAAGAGCACCCAGGTTTTTGAATTGATTTTACTATTTACTAGTGTGGATGGGCTGTTTTGTCTTGGGACCCGAGAAACAATTACTACTAGTATAGTGGAGACACTCTACAGCTACCCAGGAAAACAATTACTAGTAGTACAGTGGAGACACTCTACCGCTTCTAGCTCCTCCTAGGTCATTGAAACGTCTCCCTCTACTGAATGCCGTTATACTTTTGTTCACCGGCATGCGGGCCATGCAGCGAGTGGGCCCAAATGCCATCCACCAAATTAGAAGGCAGTATGCAGGTGCAGAGTCACCCCGGTTGTAGCGCGGCAGTAACGAGCCATCGTACCACAAAACCCCACCTCCCCGTAGTCTAAGTTTGACAGACGAAGCAACCATCATTTCACTCTTCGCTGAATCCCCTTCTCCCTCACCGTCTTCAAGAAAGGCAACACTTGCATCTGCCACTGTTCTTCTCTCCAAACGAAGGGAAGGTAAGCGGATCCATGATGTTGGTATATTTTCGTTCATAGGAAAAAAAGAACTTTTGCAAAGCAGTAACCGATCCTCACTCTCTTTTTTTTTCATTGTCATTGCGATTGTGTTTTCCTTTCAGTGGACTCCTAGTATTCATCAGTTTCATGATGGACCAAGGAGAACCAGGCAAAGATCTGCCGATATTGGAGCAGACGCGGGAGGCTGATCCCCACAAGACAGAGAGCTCCAAGAAGATGGAGGCAACCACCGAAGCGACCCCATATACTGAGATGGTCAACGCCCCGTTTGAGGTTACAGCCTCCATGGCACTGCAGGAGCAGTTTTCCCCCTTCGAGGATGTGTCCCCCCCCGCCCCCCGCTGAGCTGCCCAAGGTGATTTCCTTCTTTGCCGATCTCGATTGTGGTTTTTCATCTAAGTATGTGGTGATTTTTTTAGAAAAGGAAGTATGTGGTGATTAATAATGTACAATTTTATTAGCTTCGATGCCATGGTATATGTAGTGGTTTAAATAACTTGTGTTTCTTATACTGAAAAGTAATTCAGAATTTGTTTCTGTTTCAATTAGAGCCCTGATGCAGACAAGGATTGTGTGGTTGTACATGTCACTCGCTATGAGGCAGACGACCTGAATATACGCACTGGGTAAATAGAGTTCTTAGGCTGTTGGATCTTGGAAGCCATTTGCGGTTATACCAATGAAGAGTTGTATTCCAGCCTCAATGTTGTCAGGCGTGTTGTCCAGGGTGTACTGAAGCACAAGAAGTTCAAAGCTACTCCTTCGTTTGTGAGGAATACTGTTCTTGTCAAGCTTACGTAGGAAGATGACGTGGCATGCCTCCACAAACAAGTTTATCAGTGGCAAGGCCACAAGGTTGTCTTCATGAAGGTTCATAGGATTGAGCTGCTGCGGGACGTCCTCGATGATGTTCATGGCAAGGTTCGTCTTGTGTCCAGCCCAAATTAGATCGAGGCATGAAATAGTTGCCCCAGCTAGTGTTTAATAGTAGTTTGGATTGTGTATAATTATCCGAACCTTGCCTGTTATCGACCCCTCTGGGGCTAGTACTCTGTTTGAATCCGTCTATGGGAACTGCTGCTACTTTTGTGTGCCCATGAATCATGTGAGAACCATCATAATTGTTGCCGAAACAGATGCGTCCTCACTAGTTTTTTCATGAATATGGCATGGTAAGACATAAGTTGTCACGGTTTATCATACGAGCAGTGTGTGTTTTGATGAAATAGAGCACTCGTTCGAGAACCGTGCGTCGACATATACATAAGTACTTGTAAACACTGTTGGTGCTACCCCACTTGTAAGCAGTTATGCAAAACACGACACATTGGCTCAGCTCGCTTCAACATTAGGCTATCGACTAGCTAACAATCAACAATCTGCTGTCTGACATATAAGCAACTATGTATCTTGTTACAGTTGTTCATGCAGTTAATTGAGGCCACAATGTAATAAATTCCAAACGTTCACACGCTAGTCCAGCGCTCATGTGGAACACTCACATTAAACTCGTCTTCATAAAAAACGTGAAAAGCATAAGTTAAGCAATTTTATACATCTCAATGATTCATAGAACATAACAAATGTATACTAGTTCACAGCAAAAGACAAAGTTGTGAGAAGGTTTACAAATCAGGAAAAAACAAGCAAGGCTTCTCTCTGAGCAAAGGGCCTCCCGACAGGCTTAAATTTCTTGGAGTTCACTCTGGTTTTTTCTAGTTGCCACCGTTGAGGGTTAGGTTCTCTCATTCCAGAATAACCAATTATAATTGTGGTATCAGCTGGAATGCTGAACTGAACCATGCAGTGTACTGACCAGTTGAAATGCTTGTGCATTCCACTAAATTTAAGCACCACTATTTGCAGAAATAAGCAGACCACAATGCCTCTTGTCCGCGCACCTATCCAAAAAACCGCCGTGCAGCCGTGCCAGCTAGTCCTTGGTCCATGGATGAACTGGTAGAAAGTGCATTCCGGACTAGGATGTAGTTGTTTTCGCTCGTCCCTGCACTGCAATCAGGAAGTAAAACGTACGAATCAGCTTCTTTTAGATTGCGTTGGTCATTCTACCTTAGTTACTACCAATGTAGGGATACCTTGAAGACGGGAGGTTAGACGACGGCAACGAGGGATAGCCATCTCATTTTGTGCAGTTGTACTAAAACTGAGGTGTGTGCTTTTGATTGCGCAGATAGAAACGATACGGAGACAGACAGCCCGAAACGATATGGAGACAGACATCCCTGTTTGAGCAAATAAGATATACAGTTATTTAAACAGTGACAAATATTAATACTTTCCCCCATTTCCTCTTAGAACCAAGTCCTAGATTCATGCTACAACTTTCCCACTTTCTTCCCTATTTGAACCAATGCTTTGAGTTGACTATATGAAATAGCTTTACTTCTAATCTACTACTACTATAATGCGGCAGTTTTGAAATTGGATTTACCACTCCATCTTCGGTTCTCCCACCCAAACAAGCATTGGCTCAAAATCCACCGTTCATTTCCCCTCTCATGCATATCACTGCCGCCCATCAAACAAAGGATGACATGATCTGATGGCTAAGAGCTGCCGGATTCGCTCCCGCTCCTTGTGCACATGGCCGACTCTGCTCTCCAAGTAAACAAATAAAGAAGTCCCTATTGAATCTGGATTGCACCTACTGAAGTTGAGAAATGTCTAGAAACTGCTGCCACCTCCTCACATGCAAGTACGACAAGTTGGCAAATAGCTAGCACATTTTGGTTCCCCGTTGTCACCTGGGAAATAAACACTCTACTACTAACTTATTTTTTTAGATTACTTGAAAATGGATTTTTAGATGCCGCTATACTGCAAAATTTACACTGTTCACATAACATAACATTGCATGGCTGATGCTAGCTAAAGTTTTATTCTGCTTCATCGAGAAATGTAATATTTTTACTATTCGCAGAAAAAGTGTAATATTTTATTTCAGTCAGACATAAGCTATACCTCAAGCTAATACAGGACATGAGTGTCTGTCAGACCTAAATGACTTATTTAGTTGCACAAAATAGTCCATAAACATGCATGTAAACCGTCAAACAACTCTGGAACTATACATCAGTGGAACCCAGGAAACAGCATATAATAAAACTACAACTTCTATCTTGTAATCAAATTCTTACTTGGAACTCAGTTTGATTTGTACAAGTGATTTGCTTCTTATTTCAGAATAGTCCTTAGATCATGCAAACAAACACACCATGATATCTACTCAAGATACGAGTACCCATTTCTCTCTCTAAAAAGAAGGTATATGAGTATCTATCATATAGAACATACGTGCGAAGCACGTGCCTTAGTAGAAGTCTAGGTGGCTTTGGAATAGTGGGCGGAAGTAGAAAAGGATCCACACGAAGGGAGCTGGGGCAGTAGAGCAAGGCAGGATTCGAAGGAATATATACCTGAGGGTCGTCGACATGTCGCAAAGACGGCGTCGGGAGGCCGCATCTTGGCCACAATACCGCAGGGAGGAAGAAGGGGCCGGAGGCCCTCCCGAGCCGGCGCTCTCTCGGAGAGAACGGCATGGCCGCCGATCGGGACGCGCGGGCAGCCGTTGGTCTCCTCCCTCGCCGCCGATGACAGCGTGAACGATGCACCTACACCCCTGCCCCAGTCGAGGTTATCCAGCCAGATTTCTGACCTCCGTGAGCTGAGAGAGAGTGTGGCCACTTATGTGTTGCTTAGATCCGGAGAGCATGAGAGAGTGAACGAGAGGAACCCTAGTAAAGCAAGCGCTAAGGCTCCTGCTTTTATATATAGTGGAGTGATTTTGTTGTACCAGCTTCAAAAAAATGCGCTCCTACGTGTACCCGCCAGTGGGTGTGAGAGAACTAGTGCGTGCGTGCACCGCTTCTGTTCGTGAGAGTACAATATACTATGCCCAAAGAACGTTCGTCGCAAGAGTGATAGTACAAGTGTGTGACATGTGAGCTAAAATAAAATGTGCGCGCCGTCTTTTGTTTTTTAGAAGTTCTGAGGGTAGGGTGTGAAGAGCACATATGTGTGTGACGTCTACCTGCAGATAGACGGTGGGTGCGACGTGCGAGTCTACGAGAGGACTCGGGAGAGTCGTGACTCGTGAGGGTGCGTGTGCGTGAGAGAGAGGGGGCACGTATCAATGCAATGCATGTGTCCATAAATCATTATCCGACAAACGTTCGCCACAAGCCTTTTCCTGATGAACGCCGTAAGGACCGTTAGATCGGCATCCGACAGTGTCAGTTTTGCCATGTCGTTTAACAGAACAGCCACTCCTCCTACACACAAATCTTCCACGTGAGTGTTAGCAACTGCCGTATGCTCCCTCCGTTCCGAAATGCAGTGCATATAGCTTTATTGAAAATTCGAACCTCGCAAACCTTTACCGAGTTTTAGAGTACCAAATTGCACATGTAGAATACCATGTATATATCATTTCATTCATCTTCGAGAGGTAACTATAAAGTTGGGTGAGGAGTCTAGAAAGAAAGACCATCGTATCACCCGCAACAATTTCAAGCATCCTTTAGTGTCGAGGAATATCATAGGAACTCTATATGATATGATTTTTATAGGATTTTTTCCTTTAGAGCCAATTGGTTCATAGGAATAGATTCATATACTCCACATTTCAAAGGAAATAAACATGATATCATTTCTATAGCTTTAGAGCCACTTGGTTCATATGAATGGATTCCTATACTCCCTTAATTTCAAAGGAAAATAAACATTAGCATATATTCAATAGAAAAGTTCCTATGATATGAACCAAATTACATCTCTTTTCTAATCCCTCCTCATAGGAATTGAGAAACATCTCTATATTCAATAGAAAAGTTCCTATGATGTGAACTAAATGACATCTCTTTTCCAATCCCTACTCATAGGAATTGAGATGCTCCATGTCATCTCTTTCCCTACAACTTCCATGTATACATCTTCTATTCCTAAATAGATAGTACAACCCACTAGTAGCTTTTTTCCAAAACATGCAACTATGGCACAAGAACTATATAGTGTGCCAATAACTTTGAAAGATGGTCGCTGGATGAAGCTAACCCGACAGTGCAGAGATAGGCAAATCCAAGCACTACTGGCCGTTGGGTATCATCAACATTCCACCAGATCTGCCACATGTACAATTTAGAAGACTCCATGGTTGAACTTAAGCATAATGCACAAACCTCAAAACACAAGCACTTCTCCTTTGTTCTAGAACCTTCTGTATCATAATTGATTATTTTTTTCTAAATGAATTGCCATTATTTGTTTTTTACTTTATGATTTACTCCCTCTGTTCCAAAATAGATGACCCAACTTTGCACTAACTTTGTACAAAGTTAGTGCAAAGTTGGGTCATCTATTTTGGAACGGAGGGAGTACAATGCACAACCCCATAAATCTTAACATTTTTATAAAACTTATTGATTTTGAATGAGATGAACTATAAGAACTAAACGAACATCTACATCATGCATATATGACTCAAAGCTTAACATCCTATAGTGTGTATTTATTCATAATTTGGTTTCGAAATCTCATGCGTTCAATACATGTGTACCTTACTAGTTTTGAGTAGAGTAGCAAATTTCACGCGGCCCCAGGTATATCAAAATGCAGGGCCCATGCATCATTGCCTTTCGGTCAAACCTATGTCCACAATTTTTTGTACGTACTATATCTCCACTGGTCCCCGAACCCAAAATGCTGCCTCGTTCCCATAAAACCAAGAGGCACACACATATTTAAGGCATCGGCTTGAACCCGTTTACTACGACGTGGCCCCGCACGCTGTAGTACTCCGACAAACCCTACCGCCACACTCATCATCGGTTTTCTTCAAGAGGACGAGGGAGAAGCCGATTTGTAGTGGAGGCGCTTTAAAAAAAAGGATCTGTAGTGGAGACCCCTACCCTAGGGTGCCCTAGGTAGCTACCGCATGCATCATTGTTTTCTATTTTCTTTATGCTTTTGCGCACTAGAGTGAAATGATGGTTGCTTCGTCCGTCTAGCTTAATGCGGGAAAGGTGGGGCTTTGTGATTTGACCCCTCGTCGCTCATTTTCTACTACTGCGGCGCTACGACCGGGGTGCCTCCAATTCCAACCGCTGCTTCGAACTGTAATTTGGTGCATCGCACGTGGAACAAGACGGTGGATGAGCCACATGTCGGCCAAAGGGGTCCTGTTAAGTGTGTCGCCATTTCGTGTGCGGACTGACCCTGCTTGAGTTGCTACGCCAACACGACAGGAGCAGCCTACCACTTGGTTTTGCTCCTTGGTGAATCCCGACTATATTGATCTAAAAAGATACATGCTGAACTACCCTCTCCGTCTCGTTTTTTTTATTTTTAGGCGTCTCGGTTTATAGGGCCTGCACGTAGTTCTAGGTCATCCATTTGACTAACTAAATATGAGTTACTATGTCACAGAAAGTATATCATTGGATTCTTAAGCGGATGTAGTTGTATTTAAAAGTCGAGGGCGGGGCTTTCCCTGTGCGATAGGCGGCGAGGCAGTTCCGCCTAGTCGGTTCGACAGAGACGCGAGAAGACGAGGGAGTAGGCTGCTGCAAACGTAGGGCTGTGTGATTTGACAGCGAGTTACTGCTGGACAGGTGGGGCCCCGTGATTTGACTTGCCATTATCATTTTAACTGCGGCGCTACGACCGGCGTGTGTCTCCCAGATTCCTGACCACCTCCATACAGGTGCCTCTCCCAATGCTCCACCATGTAGTAGAGGTTGGCTCTTGCATGAGAGCCCACTTCTCCACTTTTTCCTTGCCTCTCTTTCCTCCACATATGCAAAAATGTCATGTAAAGCGCACTATTGTACTTACTTTTACTTGCTCCTACAGGTGCTTAAGCTTGCCACATAAGCATAAGGTCTGATGTGGCAAGTTAATCAAGAAGAGAGAGACTAGTTTGGTGACCCAAGGAAGAAACGGTGCTAAGCGCGTGTACCTAGGTGAAAAGACAATTTTGAGTCTATAGCTAATTAAATGAAGCAAACTTAGCAACACCATTTCATTGGAAGAGGTCACTCCTTGGCAAATACAATAAATACACGCGCTTAGCACCGTTTCTTCCTTGAGTACGAAGAAAGAGATAGAGAGGAGTAAAAAATACACTTATAGCCAACCTTGTTGTAGTATGAGTGACTAAGTGATGACTATGTATGACATGCCAACATCAGATAGCCTAACGCACCGTGTTAAATCTCCAAGGGCGCGACCGCGCGAGTGGCGCGACGGTCGTGGTAGGCGCGACCATGATACGGGCTGCTGGCAGCCCTTGGATCTGAGATCAAACGGTCGCATGCTAAGTTGCTGAAAATTTGCAGAATAACCCTCCAGGATAGGATATTCACCCATAGGTCTAGAATCACGCCATGCAACCGTTCGATCTGAGATCCAAGGGCTCTCAGTTGCCCGTATCATGGGAGAATGGAAAGCCACTACCCTGCCGTTCGCACGCTGGCAGTTCGCTCCTACTCATCCCCGCTCGTCCTTCAATACTACGGCAGTTCACTCCTAGTCGTCTCGTCCATTCACATTATGGCAGTTCCACTAATCCTAACCCTCCTCCCAAATCCATGGCGTCCCAAATCTCCACGATCGGCGGTGAGTACAAGGTTAGAACCATCACCGGCGATGAGTTCGACGTCATCTACACTCGTTCTTCCGTGACGGTGAAAGGATGCCTTTCTCGTTTCAGACGCATGTTTGAAGACTCAGATGATGAGTGGGTCGCTGGGCTAGATGTTGAGTACACCACAGTCCTGGGAAGAGAGAAGGATCTAAAGGACGAAGAGAGGAAGAAGCCCGCCGTGATCTAGGTTTGCGTGCATGACTTATGCTTGGTCTACCACATATGCCATGCCGACGTTGAGTGACAGGATTTTAAGGACTTCCTCGAGAGAAACCTAGTCAAATTCGTTATTGTAGACTTTGGTAACGACAAATAAGTCCTGTATCAGATATGCCTCGTTGTAGGCAACACCTTCGACCTCCAGAAGAATCGGCCGGTGTCCTCTTGTCAGCCTTCAATGCTGACCCTGGCAGGAGCCATGGTTCATCCTTCGTACGGTAAACTGGAGAAACCTCATTACACGTTTCATCGTCATGCATGGCAGCGGAATGTACTAGATATAGACCACATCCACTACGCTGCAATGAATGGCTACCTTTGCTTCAATATCTACAAGGGTTGGATGAAGAGCAACAGCCGAGTGTGCGGTTCAAGCAAAGAAGTATCGGCCAAGAGGAAGAGTGACAAGGACAAAGTCGAGGACGTGGACGAGGACTCCGAGTAAGGTGGCAGTGTCGTTGCTCATGGTGGTTCTAATGCAGTGTCTACCGGAATAGTTGCAAAGTTTAATTTCAGGTGTGCTTTATTTAATTTGAGGGGTGTGTTGTGCTGAGCCCCCAGCAGAACTATGTTATGTTTCTTCTCGTTACTTTAACTCTTTAGTACGTACATACTAGTATTTCTTACATTTCATCTTTTAGTTGGTATAGTACTACCACTCGTTTCTTCACATTATATACGTACAATATATATGGCCAACATCATATAGCCAGTAGTTTAGTTGTCAAAGAATTTCAGGGTGCTTAGTTTTGTCAAAGAATTCCAGGATGCTTAGAGGGTGCTTGGATCCAAGGGACTTATTTTAGTCTGACTAAAAAATAGTCTCTTTAAGAGGCTAAAGTTCCAAGCACCCCTGACTAAATAGGGGCTAAAACTAGTCTTGAGACTAAATTTTTTTAGTTAGGGGTACCCCTACTAAAATGTGGATTAGTCCTCTCTCTACTCATTTAAATCCTCTCCTTTAACACAGGTGAGTTGTGGATTGGAGGGTTTGGAGGATAATAAATGCTCATCAACTTGATTTTAGCCTTTTTAGTATTTGGATCCAAGCATGGGTGAGGCTAGCATGTTTTAGTCCCACTACTTTTAGTCATGGGACTAAAACATATCCAAGTACCCTCTTAGTTTTATTTGAGGGGTGGGTTGTGTTGGACACCATTATTGTGAATAGCCTTTTTAATAGTACTATATGCATAATTTGGTGATGAGCGCTCTCTATATGTACCACCTTTTTTTAATTTCAATTTTTGCTCCATGGCGCAATCCATCGATAGTACTACTATACAAAAGTATACATTTTTTAAAAGGCTAGAGTACTATTCATCACATATATAGCCAGTTAAATTCTCAACCTAGAACGACATGCATGCCATGTAGTAAACCGATACGGAGGAAGTATAGTAAAAATGAGGTGATTTTACCGAGCGATCGGTGGAGGAGCATGGCCTGTCATGCGGTCCCACGTGTCATGATGTACCAAGGCGATGCGCGTGTCCCTCTTGAGGCTGAAGCAATACTAGTACATGGTATGAGATGATGGCGAACCGACGTGTCAAATAATGGTTGCTTCATCCGTCTGGGAAAGTGCAACATTGTGATTTGACGTCTCATTGCTCATTACTACTACTGGGCCGGTACGAGTGAGGTGCATCCCCCCTGCTGTTCTGCACTGTTATTTGGTGCTTGACACGTCGACCCGGTTGCTATATGTCCCACATGTCGGCGACAGGAAGTACAGAATTCATGAAAGGGAGCGTCGACGGAGGAGTATACTACAGAATTCATGAAAGGGAGCGACTTAGTTTTGGAAAAATCTGTTTTTACGGAGTACGTACCCACTAGGGTTTATAGGGCTCATCTAAAAAACATTCGTTTTTCCGTTTGATAAGTCTCAATTCTACTATACTGGTAGTAGTACCATTACATGTTGGATTTCGAGGTGCGTTTGATCACCCGACGCAAGCAGTGTCAAGAGGAAACTAACCAATGCATGTACAAGTTCATGGAAATTTAGTGGTCATTCATGCATTCGTTCTAATTAATGCCTCAGTAAACATAACTTCTTGAGAAAAACGAGCGTACTAATTACTTGTGCAAAATACGAAATTGATTCGACCACTCACCGTCTACCTTGGTTTGAGAGATTTTGAAATTGAGCCATAAACTGGAAAGGAGGGAGTAGTAACTTTTGTCTCGATTACTATTTGTGGCCTTGTATATATGCAAAATGTATTTTTTTATAGTGGCCTTGTATAAGTAAATGGAGGGAGTACTAACAAAAGTACGTAGTAGGGGCGAGGAGTAAACGGAGGGAGTAGTAAAATTTTCTCCTCGTGCAGCGAGCCACCACGCGCGTGGGCGAGGGAGCGGGCGTAAGGCGTACTAGTAAGCAAGCTTCACCTCATCCTGCGAGCCACCGCGCCCGTGGGCGGGGGAGACGGCGTACTAAGCAAGCTTCTCCTCGTTCTGCGAGTTGACGGGACACATCAAAAGTACTCCAGTGTATAGAGCCTTGCCTCTAAGGTAGGCCCCACATGGTTTGCCTCTTTTTTTAATTTAACATAACGCGTCAAGTCACAATTTGTTTGTTCACCCATGGTAGAAGATCCTCCCTCCACCAAGTGGGAAACCAGTACACGTGCCAAATTACCACGTGGGCTGCCTTTTTTGTACAGAAATGAGCTCCACCGTGTACCCGCGCGGGTGTGGTTGGGAAAGAGACGGGAGTACGTGCGCCGTGCGTGCACCTCTTCTCTTCGTGCACGTCCCCCACCTACGTGGGTGTGTGTGAGAAAGATACAAACCTAGACATAATGCGCCGTCCATCCCCATGCCTCCGCCCAGTCCGACCACCAGTCACCACCACGCCCCACTCCTCCTCACCTTATCTCTCAACTTTCTCCCTCCATTTTTATATACAAGGGGCCACTATCAAAATTACAATTTGCAGATATACAAGTCCACTAACACTAATCGATGCAATATTAATGGTGTTTGCCTCGTGGTACTAGCAAAGGAGGACATTAATTATCCCTTGCATGCATGCGAGAGTTTGTAAAAAAATGCATCTTGATGTTCCGTGCAATGCACGGGCATCTTGCTAGTCCATGAAAACAACACATGGCAAAATTCCACGGCTTGGGGTGGCAACTGGCTCCGTCGGGCAAGGGGAGGGAGGTGGATCAACGAGCTGCATAGCTCGTATCCGGTGGGGTACCCAGCCGGCTTGGATGCAGAATAACTACTCTTCGTAAGCCATTGTAAGAGTGGACAAAATGGTGGAGGAGATATGGGAGCGGCCCGGTCATGAACGGACGTGTGTCCAGAGTGGGTTTCCCGGCTTCCACACGGGCGGGTTTCATGGAGGCGTTTGAATGCGGCACGGAGGCGTGTTCAGCTGGGCGTGCCACGAGTGGCGCCCTCGACTCTGATCTAGGACACCACGCCGTTCTTCCACTGACATGTGGGCTCTTTGGGTGCATGGCATGCATGTCAGTGACCCAACACAGGCAGCGCCCAGCAGAGGAACCTTTGGTGGGCCAGGGCGGTCAGAAGCGGGCATTTCATAAACCGATGATTGTTCATTGAGTGTGATGTCATCTTTTTCATGTAGATAAGCCTACTATGTTGATAGCCCGTTCAATACGTTGTGATTCATAAAGACCGCTGCAAACATCAATGTTCTGCTTATCACAGATAAGATTGATTAATACCCGTAACAATCCATGTCCTTAACAAAGGGTGCATGCACGTATAGGTTGAATGTGTGTCTTGCGTCGTGTGCTGTGTGCATGCAGGCGTGCGAGTGTTGCGTGCGTGCAAGGGTACGTTTCAGTGTTGCATGCATGGGTGCATACGTGCGTGTGTTCGTGAGTGCATGTGTACGTGTCAGTGTTGCACGCCAGCATGCGTGCGTGTGTACGTGTCAGTGTTGCACGCCTACATGCGTGCGTGTCTTGCGTGCGTGCATGTGTACGTGCGGGGTGAGGCTACACGTCAGTCGACTGACTTTTTCATCTCTGGTCATTAGATTTTCCAGCCGTTGGATACAAAATCAAGGGCCTCCAGTTTATCATCAAACTCCACCCCCCTTGAGCCCCAGCCACCACCGGCCGAACCGCCAGCTCCCGCCGCCCGCGGCCGGCCCGCCCTCCCCGAAACCACTCATTTATTACCATTTCTATCCTTCATATACGCGCTGACGGGTGGGCCCTATGGTAATGTGCGTTGCTGAATGTGGACCGTTTGACTGGTCAATTGATCGTGTTATCAACAAATTACGAAGCTGTATGGTGAGCCAGTGACCGTATGCTCACCCTAAAATGTACTCCTATTTTATTAACACAGTACAGACTCAAACTACCATTTGTTTCTTTCATATACAGGCTGACAGGTGGGCCCCATGGTTACGCGCCCCGATGGTGCAACACTAGTTGCGCCGCGTGGAACGTTTGACTGGTCAATTGATTGTGTCATCAACAACATACAGAGTTGTACGGGTGAGCCAGTGACCGTATAATCATGATGCGTATTTGTTTAACACGATACAGACGCAAGGGCTCATATATACGCGCAAGCACTCACCGCTATAAGCGCACACATGCGAACCCTACCCCTATGAGCACCTTCGAGAGAGTGGGCCAGCATATATGATCTTGAGATTTTACGAAGTCACCATAGGTGCCTCGTAGTCGAGTGGAACGTCTCCTCCCACTGAACGTACGTCGCCGAAAAATACTGAAATTAACACAAGATAAATGCGAGCACCGGGACTTTAACCTTGGTGGGCTCGAGAAACCACTGTCCTCTAACCATCCAACCACATGTTGGTTAGCATGACAAAATGTATGTGGTGACCGTGATGAGCTTATTCTGAAGTCTGGTGACCATATCGTGCTTTCGCTTCAAATACAATGACCGTACGTGTCGTCAACAAAATACGAAGCACGCATCAAATGCAAAGTCCGTCAGTGTCATCAACAAAATATGGAGACGTATCGTGAGCTAGATACCGTTGTACTATTGTATATGCTTATTTTCTTAGTGGTCGATTGCGTGTGTGGTGTGGTGGGCACATCATTTCTAGTTGTGGTGGGTCAACATGAAGACTCATGGGTCGGTTCCATCCTGCGCCACATATAGGTTGGACCGAGACGTGTTATACGAAGACCCATGTGGAGGACTCGGCGTACAACACGAAGCTACCAGAGTCGCGGAGGACTCTATCCCCACTGGTGATAAGCCGACTATATATGATTTGTAACCCTAGGCCCTTTGTATGTTATACAAGCTTGGGGGCTAGTTCGTCGATAGTATACACACGCGCACAATGCCTGGTATTCACGTGTACTTTGTACACACTCCTATCACTAATATACAATACCCGGAGTAGGCTCTTTCTTCAACTGCAATTGAATTCTAGCATGTGCATGTGTTTATTTCATATTATCGATCCATAGTGTCGGATTTCGGGTTCCGGCAGACCCTTGAGGTTCGAACACTGGGGTGCGCGTGGAGATTTTGCCCCCTTACCTACCTGCACCCCTCCGCCATGCTAGGATCTAAACTATGGAAACAACGACACAAGAGACACAGGGTTTATACTGGTTCGGGCCACCATTGTGGTGTAATACCCTACTCCAGTGTGTGGTGTGGTGGATTGCCTCTTGGGCTGATGATGGTGAACAATACAAGGAAGAACAGCCTCACGAGGGTCTGTTCTTGGCTGGGGCGATGAACTACTCGAAGGAGTTCAGTCACCTTTCTCTCTCTCTGCTTTCCTCCAACTGACCGACCTTGATTTCGACCCCAGCTTGTTTCCGGGTTGGTTGGTTCTCGATCCTCGATCCTCTGGGGGTGAATAGTCCTATTTATAGAGGCCCTGGTCCTCTCCCCAAATATTGAGCGGGAAGGGAGCCAAGAATGGCGGGCTAATTTGAAGGGGGACAGCTAGTATCAGCTATCCTGACAAAAGTAGTCTTCGCCCGTGCAAAGCTCTGTAGATGACGCCGTCTTGGGCTCCACGGTGGCCTCCATCTCGTAGTCCTCCTGGTCTTGGTCTCGTTGCACTGAAATGGCAACCTTTGCCTGATGCCTCAGTACTCCGCTGCTGCGCTTGCCCCCTTTGCACCAAAGAGGGAAGGAGGACGCTGCGCGGGCTGGCACCCGCCTGGCGCCCTGAATCGTCATGGCTTGCGTCATGGGCACCTCGTGAGGTACCCCGCCTTGATCTCTCTGCCCCCTCGTGAGCCAGCCTGATGAGGCCGTGCCTGAGGAAGCTCCGCGTCATCCGCCCTGCGAGGCTTGGCCCCTCGCGAGGGTCTTGGGTTTGTGTTGGTGAAGATGGGCCGTGCTGGGCCCCCTTTGAGCCACGCCGCAGGCAGGCAAGTCTGGGGACCCCCGTTCCCAGAACGCCGACAGTAGCCCCCGGGCCCAAGGCGCACCCGGACTTGGCCGTGCAGGGAGGCGGAAGGGCAAGAGCGAAGCGCCGCGGGCCCTAACAGCCTGCGGCCTTGGGCGCCGCGTGGCGGTTGACTGGACATGGGCGCCTTAGCAACCGCGCGAGTTGATAAAGGAGTGGCATCCGCCTAGGCCCTGCTTCTTGCTTTCTCCGGTTGCTGCTCAGATCCCCTTTCTTGCGCCTCTCCTTCCTTCCTCCGAGATTTCCAGATCTGCTCTGACCGCGTGACCTAGGGAGCCATGGCGCCTCGTCAGCCCCCGGCCACAGCTTGGTACTTGTCTGCCCTGGACTCGCCGAACGTGTCAGAGGCGGGCCTTGCCCGGTTGCGCCGGATGGCGACGGCGTGGGGCATCGAGGGGGAGAAGGTGTTCAAGGCTGGCTCCGCCACCCCTGAGGGTCAAAGGAGCACCTTCTATCCGCTCTTCGTAAGTGCCATTATTGCTGGCCTGGTGCCTCCCTTCTCCGAGTTCTTCTTCTCTGTCCTCCGCCATTACAAGCTACAGGCTCTGCATCTCCATCCCAACTCCGTCCTTCTCCTGGCAATCTTTGCTTATTATTGTGAAGCACATGTTGGGGTGCATCCCTCAGTGGCCTTGCTGCGCCACTACTTCTACCTCCGGACCTCTCGTGGGACTGCTTCCGCGTGCGCGAGCTTCGTCGCGTACGGCGGCGCCATTGCCATCTCGAACTCTGGGAAGAGGATTGAGGGCTTCAGGAGCAAGTGGATCTTGGTGGATGTTGGGCGCATCCACCCTCGGCTGATCCTGCCCACGGAGCAGCCCACGAGCTCCAGCGACTGGGGTCGAGCAGAGCTCGCGGATCCCCGCGCGAAGATGGTGTTGGAGAAGATGGACGCGGATCTGAGGCCGACCGACATGGCGGCGGCGAAGCTGACCGGCGCATCGTGTCGGATTTCGGGTTCCGGCAGACCCTTGAGGTTCGAACACTGGGGTGCGCGCGGAGATTTCGCCTCCTACCTACCTGCACCCCTCCGCCACACTAGGATCAAAGCTATGAAAAGAACAACACAAGGGACACAGGGTTTATACTAGTTCGGGCCACCGTTGTGGTGTAATACCCTAATCTAGTGTGTGGTGTGTGGATTGCCTCTTGGGCTGATGATGATAAACAATACAAGGAAGAATAGCCTCGCGAGGGTCTGTTCTTGGCTGGGGCGATGAACTGATGGGAGGAGTTCAGCCACCTTTCTCTCTCTCTCTTTCTCTTTGCTTCTAGCCTCTCTAACGAGCCTCTTTCTTCCTACTACCCCCCCTTTTGCTCTGTGGGTGGCTGGTCCTATTTATAGTGGCCCTGGTCCTCTTCCCAAATATCGAGCGGGAAGGGAGCGAACAATGGCGGGCTAATTTGAAAGGGGACAGCAAGTATCAACTATCCTGACAAAAGCAGTCTTCGCCTGCGCAAAGCTCTGGTGATGACGCCGTCTTGGGCTCCACGGTGACCTTCGTCTCGTGGTCCTCCTGGTCTTGGTCTCGTTGCACCGAAATGGCAACCTTTGCCTGATGCCTCGGTACTCTGCGGCTGCGCTTGCCCCCTTTGCACCAAAGAGGAAAGGAGGACGCTGCGCGGGCTGGCACCCGCCTGGCGCGCTGAGTCGTCATGGCTTGCGTCACGGGCACCTCGCGAGGTACCCCGCCTTGATCTCTCCGCCTCCTCGTGAGCCAGCCTGATGAGGCCGTGCCTGAGGAAGCTCCGTGGCATCCGCCCCGCGAGGCTTGGCCCCTCGCGAGGGTCTTGAGTTTGCGTTGGTGAAGATGGGCCGTGCTGGGCCCCCCTTTGAGCCACGCCGCAGGCCGCAGGCAGGCAAGTCTGGGGACCCCCATTCCCAGAACGCCGACAGTAGCCCCCGGGCCCAAGGCGCGCCCGGACTTGGCCGTGCAGGGAGGCAGAAGGGCAAGAGCGAAGCGCCGCAGGCCCTAACATCCTGCGGCCTTGGGCACCGCGTGGCGGTTGACTGGACGTGGGCGCCTCCACTTCCCCATGGTGCCTCGGCAACTGCACGGATTGGACAAGTCCCTGCATGCAAAACCGGTCATGATTACTTGCGATTGTGGAGGTCGGCGGTTGGCCTCCGCCGGCTATAAGTACGGAACGTCGCGCGCCCTTCCTGTCCATCCCTCCTTGCTTCTCCTTCTTCCCGATTCTTGCTCCGTCTTGCTGCGATGGCTCCGATCCGCTGGTTCTCGACGGCAGAGAAGGGAAAGGCTCCCCGAGAGGGACCAGACCCACTTCCACCGAAGAAACGGCATGTCCATCATGGCCCGGACGAGGGGGCCCTTTAGGTGGTGTCGAGGCCTTGGGGCGAGCGGGCGCCGCCGGGGTTCCCGCTTCCATTGTACGCCCACGTCGAGGGCCCCGAAGGAGCTGATGCTGAAAGCACAAGTGCTCCCTAGGTGGTTTTGATAATTGATGACAACATATCTCTTGTTGGACTAACATTTCTATCTAGCATGTTTCAGATAAGTTCAACAATGGAGTGGCATGGACTAAAGGTTGTGGGAACTCCTTCAAGATGCTAAGACAAAGGATTGGCTAAAGCTTAAAGCTCAAGACTCCTCATTTTACATTTTAGTGATCCAAGATCACATTGAGTCCATAGGAAAAGCCAATACTATCAAGGAGGGATGAGGTGTTGCTTAATGAGCCTCTTGCTTCATGTGCTTAATGATATGCTCCAAAATCCTCAGCTACTTTCCCACTTCCACATATGACCTAAACCCTAAGCCAAACTCGGTCCTACCGATTCTTCCTATCCGGCGCCACCGAGTTTCACTTGTCATAAGCCACTGCCAAACCCTAATCAGTTCGGTCTCACCGATGGGATCTCGGTCTCACCGAGATGGGCTTGCAAACTCTCTGTTACCCATTGCAATATTCTCGGTCCCACCGAGATATGCAATCGTTCCCACCGAGTTTGCTTGACCAAATCTCAGTTTCACTTATTACCCAAATCGGTCCCACCGAGTTTGAGTAATCGGTCAAACTGAGTTTTGGATTTACCCTAACCCTAGCACATCGGTCCCACCGAGTTGATCCAGTCGGTCCCACCGAAATCTCTAACGGTCACTAGGTTTACCTTTTCGGTCCGACCGAGTTTGTTGATTCGGTCCCACCGAGATTGGAAAACTGTGTGTAACGGTTGGATTTTGTGTGGAGGCTATATATACCCCTCCACCTCCTCTTCATTCGTGGAGAGAGCCATCAGAACACATATACAATTCCAACTCATATGTTCTGAGAGAGAACCACCTACTCATGTGTTGAGACCAAGATATTCCATTCCTACCATATGAATCTTGATCTCTAGCCATCCCCAAGTTGCTTTCCACTCAAACCCTCTTTCCATCAGATCCAAATCCTATGAGAGAGAGTTGAGTGTTGGGGAGACTATCATTTGAAGCACAAGAGCAAGGAGTTCATTACCTACACACCATTTGTTACTTCTTGGAGAGTGGTGTCTCCTAGATTGGCTAGGTGTCACTTGGGAGCCTCCAACAAGATTGTGGAGTTGAACCAAGGAGTTTGTAAGGGCAAGGAGATCGCCTACTTCGTGAAGATCTACCGCTAGTGAGGCAAGTCCTTCGTGGGCGATGGCCATGGTGGGATAGACAAGGTTGCTACTTCGTGGACTCTTTTTGGGTGGTTCCTTTTTCGTGGACCCTTCGTGGGTGGAGCCCTCCGTGGACTCGCGCAACCGTTACCCTTCGTGGGTGGAGCCCTTCGTGGACTCGCGCAACCGTTACCCTTCGTGGGTTGAAGTCTCCATCAACGTGGATGTAGGATAGCACCACCTATCCGAACCACGGGAAAAACATCCGTGTCTCCAATTGCGTTTGAATTCTCCAAACCCTTCCCTTTACATTCTTGCAAGTTGCATGCTTTACTTTCCGCTGCTCATATACTCTTTGCATGCTTGCTTGATATGTATTGTGAATGTTGAAGTTGTGCCTAAACTCCACTTAAACCGAAAAAGCCTAAAAATTGCAACTTTAGCACTAAGTGTCTAATCACCCCCCTCTAGACACATCTACTTCAAGGTCCTACAGATGCTGACTTTTACGGGCGGCGCCGGCGCCGGCGCCGACAGGTCACGAAGGTGTGGGCCGTCCCCCCTGGGGTCCACACCGAGGGCTCCTCCCAAGAGTTCGTGCTCCAAGTCGCCATTCCTCTTCAGTCTTGGATCCGTCTTCCTCCCTTCTTCGCCTCCGTCATCCCGCAGGGGAGCCCCTGGAGCTCTGGCTGCAGCACGCCGGCTGCAGCACCCTCGCGACCGAGGCAGAGGTCGCGGTCGTTGCCCCAGGCGAGGTCTACATGACCCGGGGCTGGAGAGAGATTGCCCGGGTTTGTAGGACAAGGGGCGTCTTCGCGATCCACTTGGACTACGACGGTGCTTCGGTGATGCTCCTCAAGGTCTTCGACGTGGACGGGCGCCGGGTGGAGTGCTGCCCCGGTGAAGGCGGCCAAGGCCCTGCTGTGACGAGGACCGGGCTCGCCAATCGCTCCCTTGGCGGCTCCTCAGGAGGTGGAGACGTCGGAGGCTCCAGCAACTCCGGCGAGCCCTTCGCGACTCCGGAGACGAGCGACGACAGCTACGAGCCCCCAAGCCGGCGCCGCTCCCGGAGCAGGGCAGGCTCGTCAGGCCGCCGCCGACTCTGATCTGGATGGGGTTGGCGTCGGTACTTGGCAGCCCACTGTTGATGATGGCGTCTTTTGTAGCGATGCGCGTAGTTTGCGTCTCTTTCGGATCTGTTCCCTATGAGGAACCAAAAGCGCGCCCCGTGGGGGCTTGTAAGGTGCCTGTGATCCTATTTTGTTAATATAACCCTTGCTGTAGATTTACGCGAGTTGCTCATCCCGTCTTAGCTCGGTCCTCCCTTTCGAACCTCATGAGGGCTTGGTGCTCTGCGCCGACAGGTCCCAGTCCCAAGGCGGCTTCAGCCGTCGCTGGTATGCCAGTTCGCGATGCCGTGGTCAAGGCCAGGAGGTGAGCGACCCGGAGTCGGGTAAGAGCCCCTAAGTCGCGATGCTCAGGAGGTCCCCTTTGGCGCCCAAGCAGCCGTCTTTCGGTGAGAAAGGGGAGCGACGTCGCTAACATGGATAGCATTAGGTGCAGGGATGGTGCCACGGTAGCTGGCGCTTCCGGGCGATAACTTATCTCGAGGATCAGGGGCCGCTCTCTGGTGTGTGGCCGGGTCCGTGCATCGGCAGGCGCGAGGTTGCTCGGCGAGGTCCTCGTGTGTCTCTCCCCTCTCGCCTTTGCTCCCCTTTCTGCTCTACGTCCTCGGGTCCCGGCCCTCGAGCGAGTCTCAGCCGTCGCTGATATGCCAGGTCACGATGCCATGTTCAAGGCCAGAGGGTGAGGGCTGGAGAGCCAGTAGGAGCCCTGAGTCACGATGCTCAGGCACCCCCCTTTAACGTGCAAGCGATTCGCGCGGACGAGAGCGAAGGAGACACAGCAAGAGCCTCGCCTGACGCAGCTCCTTCAGGAGGTCCTGCAGGTCCATCATAGAAAGAGCAAGGAGTTGCCATAACAATTGACGGTCAGCCGTTGGTTGCTTCCGAAGGGTAGTGAGGCACTGAAGGCTTGATGAGGTGACACTATGTGGGGCTGCCGCGGCCAGAGCTCAGCCATCCAGGTTTGTTGGCGTTGCAGGGACGGACCCATGCGCAAGCGTCGTGCCATTTGGGAGCAGCTTCGTTAGTTGGCGTCAGCTGAGCAGGCAACTAGGTAAAGCACATTAGCCGCAAAGGAGTGGATTTGTTCAAATAGATGCGGAGATCACTTGGTCAGGCCCGAGCGACTTGGGGATCATGCAGCCCGAGGGGCGCCCCCAACAAGGTAAGCTAACGACGCGAAATAAAAGGGATACACGCCGTAGGGACGGACCCACACAGCCTGGGAATAACGCAGCCCTGTGGCGCTCCCAGCCGGAAGTGAATCTTGAAAGATGTCACCTGATGACGCTGAAGACGAAGGGGTGTTGGTGTAGCCGGCTCGGTGGGCTGCGGAAGCCGATCCTCATGAGCCCCCAGGCCCATGGGCCTCGGGAGGCTCCGGAGGCGCTGGCGGTTCCTCGCGGGCCATCTTCATCTCCGCCAGGGCTGCAGAGCACCTGGCCTCTTGTGCCTCCGTGATGCCCCTCATGAGGCGCTGGTTGCATGCTTTACTTTCCGCTGCTCATATACTCTTTGCATGCTTGCTTGATATGTACTGTGAATGTTGAAGTTGTGCCTAAACTCCACTTAAACCGAAAAAGCCTAAAAATTGCAACTTTAGCACTAAGTGTCTAATCACCCCCCTCTAGACACATCTACTTCAAGGTCCTACAAGTGGTATTAGAGCTTTGGTCTCCATTGCCTTGGTTTAATCAGCATTGGAGGAAGATGGATGTGTCTACTTTAGGGAGTCTTAGACATAGAGTGCCTATTCTTGATGGAGAGTATTTTCATGAGTGGAAAAATGAAATGCTTGTAATCTTCAATCAATATCATTTGAACAAGTATATTGCTAGTCCTTGTGCTCCTCATATTGATCCTTTGCATCCTACCCTAGATGAAGATATTGACATGATTCGCAATCTTAGAACTATTGATCTCATCATTAGAGGATTGCCCAAAAATTTGACTGCTAGTTTGCCTACTCTTAATTGTGCCTATAATATATGGAAATTTCTTGAGGAACGATTTCCCGATCATTCCTTGAAAACTTTGGATGAAATTCTCCATAAATCTATTGCCTTGAGTAAGATGAACTCTAGTGATCCTAGTTTTGGTAATTCTCTATTTGAACTTACCAATCTTAAGCATGCTAAAGGAGATGTTGGAATCATTAGTGATATCATATTCGAAGCTATAATAATTCATAAAAGTGACCACTTTGATGATCATTTATCTAATGAATTACCCTCTCTAGGAAATGATGAGTCACTAGATCATGATGAACATGGATACTATGATGATGATAGTGACTTCGATCTTGATGATGCAATGAGACATTTTGGTCTCACGGCAAATCTTCGGGGATATGAATCAGGAGGAAAGGAATGGGTTCTTGATAGTGGATGTACTGATCATATGACCGGAGATGAAGAGATGTTTTGTGAGCTTGCTGAAAATGACGGCCCTCGAAAATATGTCACCTTTGGTGATAATTCAAAGGGTATAGTGGTTGGCCTTGGTAAGGTGGCCATCTCACATGATAGTTCCATTCAAAATGTCATGCTCGTTGAATCTCTTGGCTACAACTTACTTTCAGTATCTAGACTTGCTGATTTCGGTTTGAATGTCCTATTTACTGAGGTAGATTGCCAAGTATTTCGTCGAGACAATCATAAAATGGTCTTTACCGGTATGCGTAGAGGTGATCTTTACATTATCAATTTCTCTAAAAAGGCACAACCTAAAACTTGCTTTGTTGCTAAATCCTCAAAAGGTTGGTTGTGGCATAGACGACTAGGTCACGTTGGCATGAGAAACCTTGACAAGCTTATTAAAGGAAATCATATCCTTGGAGTTAACGATGTCATATTTGATAAGGATAGACTTTGCAGTGCTTGTCAAGCAGGTAAACAGGTTGGAGGAAGGCATCCCGTGAAGAACATCATGACCACAAGAAGGCCACTCGAGCTACTTCATATGGATCTCTTTGGTCCCAACGCCTACAAGAGTCTCGGTGGAAATTCTTTTGGTCTAGTTATAGTTGATGATTTTTCAAGATTTACATGGGTGTTCTTTCTTAATGACAAGTCGCAGGTCCAGAAGATCTTTAGAAACTTCGCTAGGAAGGCCCAAAATCAGTTTGACGTGAAGATCAAGAAGGTTCGGAGTGACAACGGAACGGAGTTCAAGAACGCAAATGTGGACACCTTTCTTGACGAAGAAGGGATTTCACACGAGTTCTCGGCTATGTACACACCTCAACAAAATGGAGTTGTTGAAAGGAAGAACCGGACGCTCATCGAAATGGCAAGAACGATGCTTGATGAATACAAGACACCGAAGCACTTTTGCGCAGAAGCGGTTGAGACAGCTTGTCACGCAACAAATCGCTTATATCTTCACAAGCTACTCGGCAAGACGGCATACGAGCTTCTCACCGGTAACAAACCCCAAGTTGGATACTTTCGAGTATTCGGCTCAAAGTGCTACATTCTTGATAAGCATCATCGTTCAAAGTTTGCTCCTAAATCTCATGAAGGTTTTCTACTTGGTTATGGCTCAAACTCTCACACTTACCGTGTCTACAAAAATTTCACCCGAAAGGTTGAAGAGACGGTAGATGTGAAGTTTGATGAATCTAATGGCTCGCAAGTAGAGCAATTGCCAATTGATGTAGGAGACAAAGACCCTTCAGAAGCAATTCAAGACTTGTCCATTGGCAAAATTCGTCCAACGGAGGTGAAGGAGAGTACTTCATCTGTCCAAGTGGAAGCTTCTACTTCACGACAAGGTGAACCAAGAATCGACATGGAAGCATCCACAAGTGGGACACACCAAGATGAAGAAAACGAGGAAATACATCAAGACGAACATCAACAACCTCCTTCTCCACCACGACAAGAGAATGATGACGTCAACAATGAAGAAGGCCAAGAAGAAGAACAAGATGAAGAAGATGTTCAATGAAGACCCAAGCAAAAGCTCTCACGAGTTCAAGCAAGAATTGCCAAAGATCATCCCGTCGAGCAAATCCTCAATGATATACAAACCGGGAGAATCACTCGCTCAAAAACTCGTTTAGCTAACTTTTGTGAAAACTATTCATTCATCTCTAGCATTGAACCTATGAAGGTTGAAGAAGCATTGGAAGACCCGGATTGGATAAACGATATGCATGAAGAGCTACACAGTTTTGAGAGAAACCAAGTTTGGACATTGGTTGAGAAGCCCGACAACAACCACAACATCATTGGTACCAAATGGGTGTTTCGCAACAAGCAAGATGAAGATGGACAAGTGGTTCGCAACAAAGCACGTCTCGTCGCCCAAGGGTACACACAAGTCGAAGGTATGGACTATGGTGAGACATATGCTCCCGTTGCTAGACTTGAGTCCATTCGCATCTTACTTGCCTATGCTAATCACCATAATATGACCTTGTACCAAATGGACATTAAAAGTGCTTTTCTAAATGGTGAAATAGAGGAGGAAGTTTATGTCAAACAACCTCCCGGCTTTATCAATCCTAAGAAACCAAATCATGTTTACAAACTTCAAAGATCTTTATGGTCTTAAACAAGCTCCTAGAGCATGGTATAAATGCTTGACCAAGTTCCTTATTACAAGTGGTTTTGAAATTGGTAAAATTGATTCTACTCTTTTTACTAAAAGGGTTAATGGAGAACTATTTGTATGCCAAATTTATGTTGATGATATCATATTTGGTTCAACTAACCCTCTCTTTAGTGAAAAGTTTGGAAAGCTAATGTCAGAGAAGTTTGAGATGTCTATGATGAGTGAACTCAAATTCTTTCTCAGTTTGCAAATCAAGCAAACTAAGGAAGGTACATTTGTCTATCAAACAAAGTACACCAAGGACTTATTCAAGAAGTTCAATATGCAAGAATGCAAAGGTATGTCTACACCCATGCCTACTAGTGGACATAATGATTTGACCAAAGATGGTGAACCGGTTGATCAAAAGGTTTATCGCTCTATGATTGGTTCATTGTTATACCTATGTGCTTCACGTCCCGATATTATGCTAAGTGTGTGCATGTGTGCACGATATCGAGCTACTCCTAAAGATTGTCATCTTAAGGCTGTGAAAAGGATAGTGAGATATTTAATCCATACACCAAATTTTTGCATTTGGTATCCTAAGAGGTCCTCTTTTGATCTTGTTGGCTATTCCGACTCGGATTATGCCGGAGACAAGGTTGATAGAAAGTCCACTTCAGGTACTTGTCAATTTCTTGGTAGATCTCTTGTGTCTTGGTCTTCCAGGAAACAAAACTCGGTATCCTTATCCACCGCCGAAGCGGAATACATTGCCGCTGGTTCATGTTGTGCTCAATTACTTTGGATGACCCAAACTCTTAAAGATTATGGGATTTATGTGAAACATGTTCCACTGCTTTGTGACAATGAAAGTGCTATCAAAATTGGTCATAATCCTGTACAACATTCTCGAACTAAGCATATTGAAGTTCGTCATCATTTCATTCGAGATCATGTTGCTAAGGGTGACATTAATCTTAAGCATGTTCGCACCGATAAGCAATTAGCAGATATATTCACTAAACCACTTGATGAGAAAGTGTTTTGCAGGTTGAGAGGAGAATTGAACATCATTGATGCTTCGAACTTGGAGTAGAAACTCCATTGGATACATGCAAGACATGAGCTTATGACTAATCCATGATATATCTCTTATGATAACTATCTTATGTCTTGGATATATTTGCACCTTGCATGTTGTCTAACCCATGTAGATGCTTGGTTGAATCTAATTCCATGAGATTGCAACTCACTCACATCTTGAGCAATCTCTACATCACCAAGACTCTACACAATGGTGGTTGAAGACAAGGAAGCACAAAACCATTCAAACATATCCTTTGATAAATTCTATGTCGAGCTTCATGATTGTCATTTTTGGATACACAAGTGCTCTTCCTTGCAAGAACTAACCCATGTAGGTAGATGAACTCAAACTCCAAGTGGTGCTCCCAACTCTTGATGAGCTACATCAACCTTGAGCACCCACACAAGTTCAACTACATGAGCAAGAACCACACCACCACCCAAGGTATGTTATTCCATCTTAGAGAAGCTTTACTCCAAGACATGAGTCAAAGCAACTCAACAAGATGTGAATACATCAAGATGCTTGAACGAAAAATGGTAACCCCATTTTGAGCTTAAATGATGAGTATGACCTATGATCAAGTGTTCTCACTTGACTCCTAAGTCAATATACTCTAACATAGGTGACTATGTCACCGCCCAACTCTAGATGAAGTTCTCTTGTGTTCTTTTCTGTGTTATTGCATTTGTCTCATACATGTTTAGTTTCTTTCTCTTTTTTAAAAAAAACAAAAAAAACTTCATCTAGATCTTTCAGTTTCTTCTCTTTTCTTTCTGTTTATGTTCTGCATTTTTTGCATTTAATTCCTTGCAAATCCTTCAGGTAATTCATTGCAAATCTTTGTGAGATCTTACATGTCTAGTGAGCTGAGGTGACAAGTGTTTTTCTCTGTGTAAACCCGGTTTCGCCGACTTGCAATTTTCGGTCCAATCGAAACTTTTCGGTACCACCGAAATATGCCACTCGGTGCCACCGACTTTGCAATCAGAAAAACAGTTTGCCACTTGTTCTATATTTCTTCTGCTCCAGCTCTACTCAATGAATCTTGTCCTCTGCAAGCATCACAGTTTTATCCTTTGCTTTGTGCTGAGTCTCAAGGACCAAACCTATACGACGGATTCCAGAAAGCCCTTCTTGGAAATTGATGTCAAAGGGGGAGAGAGAGATCACATCAAAGCTTGTAGGAGAGAGAGAAGTCTCAAGGATCCCAGAGAAAGTATTAAGGGGGAGAGAGAGATTTCCAGGGGGAGAGAATACTCAAGGATCCCAGGTGCTTGATGTTCAAGAGGAGAGATGTCACATGTCTTTTTAGGGGGAAAGACATGTATTTGCATTAAGTTCTATCCATTTGTATCTTTCAGCTCTGATTTTCTGTTCCCTATCTTCTCCCAATATCCCATGTAAGATTCAGGGGGAGCAAGACACCTAAGGGAAAGAAATCAGTCAAATTCATTGCATCTCTTTATTCTTGGGGACATGTTGAATCCAATGTGGTACCTAGTACTTACTCTCTACATGTCATCCCAGTCTTGGTATTCTTGTGGTTTCTTTTGTTTGCTCTGGCTAAGTGGATGTAACTGTGTTATCTAACTTTGTTTGTGCAGGTTCATTCCATCCTAAGACAACTCAAGACCACAAGGTAAGTATATGCATCAAAATCATGAGTATGAGGAGTTCTTGCTTATGTACATACTGTTTGCAAGAAGGACTCATGAGCACGAAGGTATTTTCCTTGATAATCTTTTGCTCTGATGCATATGGCCAAGATACATGTAACACATTGCCTACTCTGTCATGGTTATGCTCTCACATGGCTCTATATTTCATATTTACATGAGTGCATACATGTAGGGGGAGCCTATGCTTGTTACATGTCCTTCCAAAGCTTTACTTGCTGTTCTTTATATCTTTATCTAAAGCTTTGATGTATGTTGCCATCAATTACCAAAAAGGGGGAGATTGAAAGCACAAGTGCTCCCTAGGTGGTTTTGATAATTGATGACAACATATCTCTTGTTGGACTAACATTTCTATCTAGCATGTTTCAGATAAGTTCAACAATGGAGTGGCATGGACTAAAGGTTGTGGGAACTCCTTCAAGATGCTAAGGACAAAGGATTGGCTAAAGCTTAAAGCTCAAGACTCCTCATTTTACATTTTAGTGATCCAAGATCACATTGAGTCCATAGGAAAAGCCAATACTATCAAGGAGGGATGAGGTGTTGCTTAATGAGCCTCTTGCTTCATGTGCTTAATGATATGCTCCAAAATCCTCAGCTACTTTCCCACTTCCACATATGACCTAAACCCTAAGCCAAACTCGGTCCTACCGATTCTTCCTATCCGGCGCCACCGAGTTTCACTTGTCATAAGCCACTGCCAAACCCTAATCAGTTCGGTCTCACCGATGGGATCTCGGTCTCACCGAGATGGGCTTGCAAACTCTCTGTTACCCATTGCAATATTCTCGGTCCCACCGAGATATGCAATCGGTCCCACCGAGTTTGCTTGACCAAATCTCAGTTTCACTTATTACCCAAATCGGTCCCACCGAGTTTGAGTAATCGGTCAAACCGAGTTTTGGATTTACCCTAACCCTAGCACATCGGTCCCACCGAGTTGATCCAGTCGGTCCCACCAAAATCTCTAACGGTCACTAGGTTTACCTTTTCGGTCCGACCGAGTTTGTTGATTCGGTCCCACCGAGATTGGAAAACTGTGTGTAACGGTTGGATTTTTTGTGGAGGCTATATATACCCCTCCACCTCCTCTTCATTCGTGGAGAGAGCAATCAGAACACATACACAATTCCAACTCATATGTTCTGAGAGAGAACCACCTACTCATGTGTTGAGACCAAGATATTCCATTCCTACCATATGAATCTTGATCTCTAGCCTTCCCCAAGTTGCTTTCCACTCAAACCCTCTTTCCATCAGATCCAAATCCTATGAGAGAGAGTTGAGTGTTGGGGAGACTATCATTTGAAGCACAAGAGCAAGGAGTTCATTACCTACACACCATTTGTTACTTCTTGGAGAGTGGTGTCTCCTAGATTGGCTAGGTGTCACTTGGGAGCCTCCAACAAGATTGTGGAGTTGAACCAAGGAGTTTGTAAGGGCAAGGAGATCGCCTACTTCGTGAAGATCTGCCGCTAGTGAGGCAAGTCCTTCGTGGGCGATGTCCATGGTGGGATAGACAAGGTTGCTACTTCCTGGACCCTTTTTGGGTGGTTGCTTCTTCGTGGACCCTTCGTGGGTGGAGCCCTCCGTGGACTCGCGCAACCGTTACCCTTCGTGGACTCGTGCAACCGTTACCCTTCGTGGGTTGAAGTCTCCATCAACGTGGATGTAGGATAGCACCACCTATCCGAACCACGGGAAAAACATCCGTGTCTCCAATTGCGTTTGAATTCTCCAAACCCTTCCCTTTACATTCTTGCAAGTTGCATGCTTTACTTTCCGCTGCTCATATACTCTTTGCATGCTTGCTTGATATGTATTGTGAATGTTGAAGTTGTGCCTAAACTCCACTTAAACCGAAAAAGCCTAAAAATTGCAACTTTAGCACTAAGTGTCTAATCACCCCCCTCTAGACACATCTACTTCAAGGTCCTACAAATGCTGACTTTTACGGGCGGCGCCGGCGCCGGCGCCGACGGGTCACGAAGGTGTGGGCCGTCCCCCCTGGGGTCCACACCGAGGGCTCCTCCCAAGAGTTTGTGCTCCAAGTCGCCATTCCTCTTCAGTCTTGGATCCGTCTTCCTCCCTTCTTCGCCTCCGTCATCCCGCAGGGGAGCCCCTGGAGCTCTGGCTGCAGCACGCCGGCTGCAGCACCCTCGCGACCGAGGCAGAGGTCGCGGTCGTTGCCCCGAGCGAGGTCTACATGACCCAGGGCTGGAGAGAGATTGCCCGGGTTTGTAGGACAAGGGGCGTCTTCACGGTCCACTTGGACTACAACGGTGCTTCGGTGATGCTCCTCAAGGTCTTCGACGTGGACGGGCGCCGGGTGGAGTGCTGCCCCGGTGAAGGCGGCCAGGGCCCTGCTGTGACGAGGACCGGGCTCGCCAATCGCTCCCTTGGCGGATCCTCAGGAGGTGGAGACGTCGGAGGCTCCAGCGACTCCGGCGAGCCCTTCGCGACTCCGGAGACGAGCGACGACAGCTACGAGCCCCCAAGCCGGCGCCGCTCCCGGAGCAGGGCAGGCTCGTCAGGCCACCGCCGACTCTGATCTGGATGGGGTTGGCGTCGGTACTTGGCAGCCCACTGTTGATGATGGCGTCTTTTGTAGCGATGCATGTGGTTTGCGTCTCTTTAGGATCTGTTCCCTGTGAGGAACCAAAAGCGCGCCCCGTGGGGGCTTGTAAGGTGCCTGTGATCCTGTTTTGTTAATATAACCCTTGCCGTAGATTTACGCGAGTTGCTCATCCCGTCTTAGCTCGGTCCTCCCTTTCGAACCTCACGAGGGCTTGGTGCTCTGCGCCGACAGGTACCAGTCCCAAGGCGGCTTCAGCCGTCGCTGGTATGCCAGGTCGCGATGCCGTGGTCAAGGCCAGGAGGTGAGCGACCCGGAGTCCGGTAAGAGCCCCTGAGTCGCGATGCTCAGGATGTCCCCTTTGGCGCCCAAGTAGCCGTCGTTCGGTGAGAAAGGGGAGCGACGTCGCTAACATGGGATAGCATTAGGTGCAGGGATGGTGCCACGGTAGCTGGCGCTTCCGGGCGATAACTTATATCGAGGATCAGGGGCCGCTCTCTGGTGTGTGGCTGGGTCCGTGCATCGGCAGGCGCGAGGTTGCTCGGCGAGGTCCTCGTGTGTCTCTCCCCTCTCGCCTTTGCTCCCCTTTCTGCTCTACGTCCTCGGGTCCCGGCCCTCGAGCGAGTCTCAGCCGTCGCTGATATGCCAGGTCACGATGCCATGGTCAAGGCTAGAGGGTGAGGGCTGGAGAGCCAGTAGGAGCCCTGAGTCACAATGCTCAGGCATCCCCCCTTTAACGTGCAAGCGGTTCGCGCGGACGAGAGCGAAGGAGACACAACAAGAGCCTCGCCTGACGCAGCTCCTTCAGGAGGTCCTGCAGGTCCATCAAATAAAGAGCAAGGAGTTGCCATAACAATTGACGGTCAGCCGTTGGTTGCTTCCGAAGGGTAGTGAGGCACTGAAGGCTTGATGAGGTGACGCTATGTGGGGCTGCCGCGGCCAGAGCTCAGCCATCCAGGTTTGTCGGCATTGCAGGGACGGACCCATGCGCAAGCGTCGTGCCGTTTGGGAGCAGCTCCATTAGTTGGCGTCAGCTCAGCAGGCAACTAGGTAAAGCACATTAGCCGCGAAGGAGTGGATTCGTTCAAATAGATGCGGAGATCACTGGGTCAGGCCCGAGCGACTTGGGGATCATGCAGCCCGAGGGGCGCCCCCAACAAGGTAAGCTAACGATGCGAAATAAAAGGGATACACGCCGCACGGACGGACCCACACGGCCTGGGAATAACGCAGCCCTGTGGCGCTCCCTGCCGGAAGTGAAACTTGAAAGATGTCACCTGATGACGCTGAAGACAAAGGGGTGTTGGTGTAGCCGGCTCGGTGGGCTGCGGAAGCCGATCCTCATGAGCCCCCAGGCCCATGGGCCTCGGGAGGCTCCGGAGGCGCTGGCGGTTCCTCGCGGGCCATCTTCATCTCCGCCAGGGCTGCGGAGCACCTGGCCTCTTGTGCCTCCGTGATGCCCCTCATGAGGCGCTGGTACGCGTCAGCCACGCTCGGCAAGCCGTAAGGCATGCGAAGGTAGATGTGGGGTGGACCTCTGCAGCGCCCCACCCGCGAGGGCCAGAGGCGCTCCAGGGAGGCGACTTGGTTGAGCCCTGGTACGTCGACGCAGACGCGCAGCCCGCCATCCTTGCCTGGATGGGGAGCCACTGCTGGTAGGCGGCGGGCGCCTCTCATGACTCTGGACTCCTGTAGCTCCTGAATGGCCTTGCTGACGAACTCCTGTGGGTCTGGATCTCCTTGCCTTGCTCCTTCTTGAGGGAAACGTGCTTCGAAACACGCCTCCATGTGGTGCCCCAGCGCCTCCCTCATGACCCTTGCTAGGTCGGTGGCCCTCCAGGGAAGAGCCCCCGAGCCCTGCCTGAGGAGGGCGCCGGGTGCGCTTTCCTATGCGATGGAAGGAGGTTCCCCCTGGGCAGGCACGGGCCCAGAGGGGCCTGCCTCCTGAGGGTCCAGGCCGGACGATGTCTTCTTCTTCTTGGGGGCGGCCTCGAGAAGCCTCCTACTTCCGCGATCCGGGTCTTCCAGTGATGCGGCCTGAAAGGCTTGCTCCAGGGAACACACTGCGTCCTTCTCTTCATAGGGCACCGTGATGACTCTGCCGCTTCCTGGCATCTTGAGGACATTGTAGCCGTGGTGAGTCACGGCCATGAACATGGCCAGCGCCGGGTATCCGAGGATGGCGTTGTACGGCAGGCGGATGTGAGCGACGTCGAAGTCGATGAGCTCGGTGCGGTAGTTGTGCGTGCCCCGAAGGTGACGGGGAGGTGGACCTGCCCGATCGGGACCGTGGAGCCGTCGGTGATACTGGAGAAGGGCTTAGTTGGCTGAAGCTGCCTGTAGGGCACGTGGAGGTTGTTGAATGTCTCTACGGACAGGACGTTGAGCCCTGCCCCGCCATCGATGAGGGTCTTGGTGACCACCACGTTGCTGATGATTGGGGAACAAAGCATCGGGAGGACTCTGGCTGTAGCCGCACACTTGAGTTGATCTGCTGAGCTGAATGTGATGGCACACGCCAACCACCTGAGAGGGCGCGTGGCTTCGAGCCTGGGGAGGGCTGCATTCACTTCGCGGGCGAACTGCTTGAAGATGCGCTGAGAGGCTGGGGCCTGATCTCCGACCAGGATGTAGGAGATCGTGCGCGGCTCCTGGAAGCCCCCAGCCTCCTCGTCCTGGTGGCGGTCCTCGTTTCTCCTTGGCTGCGGCGGCAGCGGTGGGAGTCCTGCGTTGCCTTGCGGGCGATCCTCGCGAGGCTGATCCCTCCAGCCTCCCTCGCGAGGTGGGTCTTGCCAGCAATCCTCACGAGGTTGGTCGCGCCACCCCTGGCGCGGGCCACGGTCTTCCCAGCGCCCTGCGTTCCTTCCTCCTCCTCGGCCGTATCCCCGGTCATCGTGGTCAGGGCGACGGCCAATCCTTCCTTCATGCACGGCTCAGAGTTCTTGGCATTCGCTGGTGTTGTGGGTGTGGAGGTCGTGGTACACGCAGTACCGGCTGCCCTTGGGAGGTTCGGGCTGATCTCTGCCCCGCTTGGTGTCTGGTTCTGCCGCGAGCACGGTAGCCCCCTTGCGCTTCACTTCCTTGGCCTTGAGCTTCTTCTCTTCTGGGTCTGCGGCAGGCAGCTCAAGGAGGGAGAGACGCCCTTCCTCAGCTCTGGCGCACTTGTTCGCTAATTGAACAACTCCAAAGAAGTGCACAGGTCTTCATGCATCGCCAGCTCCTCCTTCATCTTGACGTCGCGCATGCCGTCGGAGAAGGCTGAGATGATGGCCTCTTCATTCACCTTGGGAATCTTGAGGCGTGCGTTGTTGAAGCGCTGGATGTACTTCTGCAGGGTCTCCCCGGGTTGTTGCTTGATGCGGCGCATGTCGCTCACGGCGGGTGGCTGGTTGCGAGTACCTTGGAAGTTGGCGATGAAGCGGGTGCGCATCTCTTCCCAGGAGGAGATTGTGCCTGGAGCCAGGTTCAGGAGCCAGGTGCGGGCCCCGTCCTTGAGCGCCATGGGAAACCAGTTCGCCATGACCTTCTCGTCTCCGTTGGCAGCTTCGATGCCCAGCTCGTAGAGCTGGAGGAACTCCGCAGGGTCGGCCGTGCCGTCGTAGCGAGGAGGCAGGTCCGGCTTGAACTTGCCTGGCCACGCGACGCTGCGCAGCTCGGTGGTGTAGGCGCGGCAGCCTGCTGTGGCCACGGGAGGTCTTGGGTGATGGAGAGCCTGGTCTTGCATGTCCCCACGCGCCGGAGCAGGAGGATGGTCGCGACGTGCTGGAGCAGGGAGCGCCCGGGCAGCTTCTGGCGGGCGAGGGACTTCTTGGCAGCTCTGCTCTTGCCGCGCTGGCACCTGACGGAGCGGGTTCCGCCCAGGGGCCACGCGCCTTGGATCCATGGTGTCTTCTTGGGGAGGAGGCGGTCGGGGCGCCGCCGGAGCCTCGTCGCCCGCGCGGGGCGGGGTGCGGTGCAGCGGAACGGACGGCGCGGAAGAACCCCCTGCAGCGCGGACGAGCTCGGCGACGCGGCCGAGCCATTCTTCGTAGACGTCGTCGATGGGACGGTAGCGCAGGAGCTCGTTTGCCGCGATGAGTGCAGCCCGAGCCTCCATGGGTGCGCGGAGCGCGCGGGACGAAGATCCAGCTGGGGCGAGCGAGGGAGTTGCGGTGCGGCCGTCTTTGCGCACGGATGGATGCTGAGACGATGCTTGCTGCTCGTCCCCCGCCGGGCCGGTCGCGGCGTTGATGGCAGGTGACGGGGAACGACGAGGACGCCCGTCGACAGGGGCTGTCTGGGCGACACGGGAAGCGAGGGCGGCCCGGCGCTCCGCGCGGGCCCGACGTGCGTCAGACATGAGCGTGATGGTCGGAGGAGAGCGGGGCAGTGGAAGACGAATTCTGGCGCACCCCTACCTGGCGCGCCAAATGTCGGATTTCGGGTTCCGGCAGACCCTTGAGGTTCGAACACTGGGGTGTGCGCGGAGATTTCGCCTCCTACCTACCTGCACCCCTCCGCCACGCTAGGATCAAAGCTATGAAAAGAACAACACAAGGGACACAGGGTTTATACTAGTTCGGGCCACCGTTGTGGTGTAATACCCTACTCTAGTGTGTGGTGTGTGGATTGCCTCTTGGGCTGATGATGACAAACAATACAAGGAAGAACAGCCTCGCGAGGGTCTGTTCTTGGCTGGGGCGATGAACTGATGGGAGGAGTTCAGCCACCTTTCTCTCTCTCTTTCTCTCTGCTTCTAGCTTCTCTAACGAGCCTCTTTCTTTCTACTACCCCCCTTTTGCTCTGTGGGTGGCTGGTCCTATTTATAGTGGCCCTGGTCCTCTTCCCAAATATCGAGCGGGAAGGGAGCCAACAATGGCGGGCTAATTTGAAAGGGGACAGCAAGTATCAGCTATCCTGACAAAAGCAGTCTTCGCCTGCGCAAAGCTCTGGTGATGACGCCGTCTTGGGCTCCACGGTGACCTCCGTCTCGTGGTCCTCCTGGTCTTGGTCTCGTTGCACCGAAATGGCAACCTTTTCCTGATGCCTCGGTACTCCGCGGCTATGCTTGCCCCCTTTGCACCAAAGAGGAAAGGAGGACGCTGCGCGGGCTGGCACCCGCCTGGCGCCCTCAGTCGTCATGGCTTGCGTCACGGGCACCTCGCGAGGTACCCCGCCTTGATCTCTCCGCCTCCTCGTGAGCCAGCCTGACGAGGCCGTGACTGAGGAAGCTCCGTGTCGTCCGCCCCACGAGGCTTGGCCCCTTGCGAGGGTCTTGAGTTTGCGTTGGTGAAGATGGGCCGTGCTGGGCCCCCCTTTGAGCCACGCCGCAGGCCGCAGGCAGGCAAGTCTGGGGACCCCCATTCCCAGAACGCCGACACGTCGCTGCTGAGGGAGTTCCTGGAGCACCGGCTGGCTCCGCTTCGGCAGTACTCGCTTCCAATGTGGAGGCCCCGTCCGAACCCCGCGGCCTTGGCCGATGGAGACCTGGCTGCGGTTCTCCAATCTCTGGTCGGGGGCAATGTGGCGAGGCTGGAGGGCGCTCCTATGCCCTTGTTCCTCCGCAATGACTGGGAGTGGTTGGTGAAGTCCATGCTCGTCTTCAACGGGGATGGGCCAGTGCCCCTGGAAGCTCCCGAGGAACCGGTGGACGTGCCCTCCGGCGACTCCAGCGAAGAGGAAGAAGGAGGGGAGCGAGGAAAAGGGCCTGACTCCGAGGCGACTGACGGAGAGTCGAGGGCTCCCCTCCCCCGGCGCAGGTCCCGCGTTCTCCACCTCTCTCCGAACGATGACGACGAGGATGACGACGAAGACGACGACGAGCAGGACGGCGGGAGCTCGCCCCCGATCCCGAAGAAGGACAAGACCGGGCTGATCTCCCGCGGGTTTCCCCCTGCCCCGGGGCGAACCGCAGATGCACCTTCCGCCTCCAAGCTTCCCGAGGTTGACCCTTCCAGCCGGCTTTCAGGCTTCAAATTTGGCCGGAGGCCGCTTGAGCTCACTGGCGACGACCCGTAAGCATTCGATTCTTGTCTTTATCTCTTGCTCTGCTTCTGAGGCTTGACGTCCGCATCTTTGGATAGGTTGGCGCCCGCAGCAAAGAAGCCGAAGGGAGCTCCCGAGGTTCCATCTGTGGCGGCACTTCTGCCCGCGAAGGAAGGTGACCGCGACGCACATGCTTCTCCTGCCCGGTCGTCCTCGCGAGGTTTGGCTGAGCCGGCTGGGGCGAGCTCAGCCCCCACGGCCCAAGTGGCTCCCGAGGTGCTCTTGCCTGCTGCCGCCACTACAGCTGTCGGGGCGCGAAAGACTCCGCCTTAGGATGCTGCGGCTGCGTTGCCGCCTTCTCCTCCTACTCCACCGGCCGCTGTCTCTCTGACTCCTTCTGCCATTCTGGATCATGCTGTTGCTGAGCTGGACCGACTGCGGGAGGATCTTCTTGGCTCCGACCCCCGCTTGGTGGCCGGGCGTTTGGAGCTGGCTTCTGGATGGGTTCGCTCCGACGCCTCGATTCGGGCGGCGCTGGTCCAGGCCTCGATGGCATGCGACGAGGAGAAGCAGGCCGTCTTGGAGGCGAAGGCTGCTCGTGATGCAGCCTTGGGGGAGGTGGTCGACGTCCGCGGTCGCTGCAAGGCGCTGGAGGACGAGCTGCAAGGCCTGCGGGATTAGCTCGCGAAAGAGGTCCGCCTTCGCCAAGAGCAGGAAGAAGGCGTGAAGGCTCGCGAGGCAGCCGTCGAGGGCCGGGAGGCCAAGCTCAGGAAGCGCCGCGACCGCCTAGGCACGCTGGAGCAGGAGTTGGGGGCGAGGAAGTCTGAGCTGGACGGCAAGGCCCTGGTTCTTGCCGAGGACCGCGCGGCCTTCACGGAGTTGGAGGCGAAGGCCCGCTCCTCGCTGAGGACGCTTTACGACAGCGTCCTGGAGAGCCCGCTGGCTGGCGCCGAGGATGGCCCCGCCAAGCTGCTTCCCTTCCTGGTTCACGCTCTTGAAGATGTTGCCCTTGGCCTTGGCCCCACGGCCGAGGCCGAGGCGCGTGTCCTGTCTTGTGCAGCACTGACGCGGGTCCTCACCCACATCTACCTTCGCGATCCCGGTGTCGACCTCGACAGCCTGCTGGAGCCAGTGAGTGGTGAGCGTGGCGCTGCCGCTGCCGAGGCCGTGAAGGGTCGCGCGGAGGCTCTGCTGGGGAAGTTCCGGGCCTTCAGCACCAAGCCGGAGCAAGGCGCTGCCGACCCGCTGCTCCGTGAGGCGAACCCACTCCGCGCTGCTCCCCCGCCGCCAAGTGACTCCGTCGTGGCTCCTGTCCTGCTTTTAATTCCTGCACACGTATCATGCCTTGGGGAGGCGTTTAAACTTGCGTTTGGCATTGAAATAACAGTGTGGACTGTAATATTTGCTTTTGAATTCCTTGAAATTAGCGCTTTTCCTTCCTACTTGCTTATGTTCTACGCCGGCGGAGCCCGGCCCCGCGCGTACCTCACCCAGCAACAGTCCTGACCGGAAACCAGCACGGGACCAAGGAGTGTGGGGCTACGTGACAAGTTAGGCTCCTGAGTCGCGATGCTCAGGAGTCCCCCTTGGCGCATGAACAGCAAGTAGGGAGGTGTGATGCAGGTGGATCTACCGTTCTACGTCTGCAGAGCCCGGCCGCGCGCGTGCCTCACCCAGCGATGGTCCCGACCGGAAACCAGGACGGGGCCACGGAGTGAGGGGCTACGTGACCAGTTAGGCTCCTGAGTCGCGATGCTCAGGAGTCCCCCTTGACGCACGAACTGCAAGTAGGGAGGTATGATGTGGGTGGATCCACCGTTCCACGTCTGCAGAGCCCGGCCCCGCGCGTACCTCACCCAGGAATGGTCCCGACCGGAAACCAGGACGGGGCCATGGAGTGAGGGGCTACGTGACCAGTTAGGCTCCTGAGTCGCGATGCTCAGGAGTCCCCCTTGACGCTCAAACGGCCTTCGTACCTTGGCTCCGCTCGGGGAGAGGTGCGCGACGAACCAGGCCCGGGGGGACTTGGCTGGGCGGCGTGCGTCTGGGTGTGACCCAGGCGCAGCCGCCGTGCCCAGCCCCCTCGCGCGGCACTCCCGAGGGGAGGCGTTACGATGAGGCTAGACACTGAGCTCTAGGCTCCCGGAGGTTGACGCGGCCCGGGGGCCACCCTCAGTTGTTTATCACGAGCGCGGAGCATAGTGCTACCGTATGTGTACGGGCATAGCCGCTCCTCGGCACTGTCGTCAGCCAGCGCGGAGCATGGTGCTTCCACTGGTACGTGGGAGGGGGCCCCCCTCCGGGAGGAGCCCCCGGGGCGTGTACAACCCCGCCCTAACACGTGGCTGGCACGGTAGGGCCTGGCGAGGTGTGTCTGGGCACCCGTGAGCCAGCGCGGGACTCACGGGGCCCTACCTCTAGGCGGGTCGCGCCTGGCACTGGGCCTTATCTTGTGATGTGTCCCTGCAAATTTGGTTAGATGTCAGCACTCTATGTCCTTGGGTCCCGGCCCTCGAGCTGGTCTCAGCCGTCGCTGGTATGCCAGGTCGCGATGCCATGGACAAGGCCAGAGGGTGAGGGCTGGAGAGCCAGTAAGAGCCCTGAGTCGCGATGCTTAGGTGCCCCCCTTTAATGTGCAAGTGGTCGGCATGGAGGAGAAGAGGTGCCGTGGACCAGCATCAAATAATCAAGAATGGTGGGTCTAACGCATAATCGAAAATAAACGCAAATGGGATACATGCCACTGGGCCTGGCCCGAGCGGCTTGGGGATCATGCAGCCTGAGGGGCGCCCCCAACAAGGTAAGATAACAACATGGAATAAAGGGATACACACCGCAGGGACGGACCCACGCGGCCTGGGAATAATGTAGCCCTAGGGGCGCTCCCAGCTGGAAGTAAAACTCGAAAGATGTCACCTGATGATGTTGAGGACGAAGGGGTGTTGGTGTAGCAGGCTCGGTGGGCTGCAGGAGCCGATCCTCACGAGCCCCCAGGCCCAGGGGCCTCGGGAGGCTCCGGAGGCGCTGGCGGCTCCTCGCGGGCCATCTCCATCTCTGCCAGGGCTGCGGAACGCCTGGCCTCTCGTGCCTCCGTGATGCCCCTCATGAGGCGCTGGTACGCGTCAGCCGCGTTCGGCAAGCCGTAAGGCATGCGAACGTAGCCGTGGGGTGGACCTCCGCAGCGCCCCACTCGCGAGGGCCAGAGGCGCTCCAGAGAGGCGACTCGGTTGAGCCCTGGTATGTCGATGCAGACGCGCAGCCCACCATCCTCGCCTGGATGGGGGGCCACCGGCTCCTGTAGCTCCTGAATGGCCTTGCTGACGAACTCCCGAGGATCTGGATCTCCTTGTCTTGCTCCTTCTCGAGGGAAATGTGCTTCAAAACACGCCTCCATGTGGTGCCCAAGCGCCTCCCTCGTGACCCTAGCCAGGTTGGTGGCCCTCCAGGGGAGATCCCCCGAGCCCTGCCTGAGGAGGGCGCCGGGCGCGCTTTCCTATGCGATGGAGGGAGGCTCCCCCTGGGCAGGCGCGGGCCCAGAGGGGCCTGCCTCCTGAGTGGTCGGGCCGGACGATGTCTTCTTCTTCTTGGGGGTGGTTTCGGGAGGCCCCCTGCTTCCACGATCCGGGTCTTCCAGTGACGCGGCCTGAAAGGCTCGTTCCAGGGAACACACCGCGTCCTTCTCTTCACAGGGCACCATGATGACTCCGCCGCTTCCTGGCATCTTGAGGACGTTGTAGCCGTGGTGAGTTACGGCCATGAACTTGGCCAGCGCTAGGTACCCAAGGATGGCGTTGTACGGCAGGCGAATGTGAGCGACGTCGAAGTCGATGAGCTCGGTGCGGTAGTTGTCGCGTGCCCCGAAGGTGACAGGGAGGCGTACCTGCCCAATCGGGACCGTGGAGCCGTCAGTGATACCGGAGAAGGGCTTGGTTGGCTGAAGCTGGCTGTAGGGCACTTGGAGGTTGTTGAACGTCTCCACGGACAGGATGTTGAGCCCTGCCCCTCCATCGATGAGGGTCTGACCACCACATTGCTGATGATTGGGGAACAAAGCATCGGTACTCCGCGGCTACGCTTGCCCCCTTTGCACCAAAGAGGAAAGGAGGATGCTGCGCGGGTTGGCACCCGCCTGGTGCCCTGAATCGTCATGGCTTGTGTCACGGGCACCTCGTGAGGTACCCCTCCTTGATCTCTCCGCCCCCTCTTGAGCCAGCCTGATGAGGCCGTGCCTGAGGAAGCTCCGCGTCATCTGCCCCGCGAGGCTTGGCCCCTCGCGAGGGTCTTGGGTTTGTGTTGGTGAAGATGGGCCATGCTGGGCCCCCTTTGAGCCACGCCGCAGGCCACAGGCAGGAAAGTCTGGGGACCCCCGTTCCCAGAACGCCGACACAGAGAGTGAGAGCGGTTTGAAATACAGACAATGGATGCTTTTGCAATTCATATATAAACATTAATTAGTGCACTCCATGTTGTTAGTGTGAAGCACTTTATACATTTGTCACTTGCATGGATACATTCCAAATTGCTAGCTACAAAATAGAATACATGTCGAATTCAACATGAAGGGGGTTTCGAAGATTCGAATTCATAGGAAGTGCATTCATCTATTTGAACCCGAGATAATGGCATTTGTAAATCAGATGTAAAAGGGGGCATCAATCTTTGTTGTGAGTTTGAACATGCTATATATATATATTCATACGCATATCTAACTTTTTTTTGCAACCAAGGAGATTATATCTGGAACCATGCATGAACTGAGGTAAGTTGCATATTTTTTAATATATACTCATGTACAATGTATATTCAAATGTACCCCCTCCATTCCAAAATAATCGTAGCTTTAGGATTTTCAAGGTAAAGATTTGTGAAGTTTGACAAATCCTGAAAGTTCAATTCAAGAGAACCGAAAACGTTAAATGCTTTTGCTCCCAAATATTGAACGAAGCGCCAAATAGGCCTCTGGTCACCCGAAACCGCGCGAGACTAATGTTTTGGTGGTAGGAAATTACTGTCCTGACTCTGGCCCGTGTAGCCTATTGGCCCGATGTCCAAAGGTCTAAACGGGGGTAGGTTTGTAACTTCACCAAGATGCCAGAGAAGCATTCATATGTCGTGGGCGCCTACCCATGCGCTCGGCCGAAATCTATCCTTCCCATATTTGGGACACCTGACATGACTGTCCTACCCCCAACCCGCAATATGTCCGAAATTTTAGATAGGGGGAAAGTTTGTAACTTTCCCCAAATTTCAAACAAGCACGTCTCAAACCGAAACATTGTTCCCCCTTAGTTCACCGCCTCCCTCCGTTTCCCCATTCATACTTCGTGGGCGCGAAAACACCCTATCCACCAGCCGCGAAACCCCAGCCTCCTTCGTCCTCCACCCCATAGCGCCCAATCCACCGCCGCCCTCCTCCATCACGCCGGAGCCGGTACCCCGACGTCGTCGTCCAAGGCAACTGCAACCGCAACGCCCTCAAGAACTTAGCAGCTGAAGCCGAGGCAGAGCTGCCTCCACGACGCCGACGCCGACGTGCGCTGTACCCGAACCACTCCGACCACGCCATCCCGCGCCTCACTGTTGCGGCTCCACTGTCGCAACCGTCCACCGCACCGAAGCTGTTCCCGCTACGCCGTCTTTCGCCGCCTCGGATCTGCTTCCCCGCCGCCGACAGACGGCCACCGCACCACACTCAACAACTTGGCCATGGGTTCGTCCAAGGCTGCACCGTCCTCCAAAACTTCTGGTTTCCAGCGAACAACAACAAGATCGTCGGAAAAACAGAAGGAGGACACATCACTGCCAGCAGAAAGAGGTACTCCTCTTCCCTTATTCGTGCAAATCTTACGTCTCCGCTCACACCATATTTATCCCACGAAAGAAACTAGTTGACCGCTTCTTACTGCATCTTCTTCGTGATACTAAATGGACAAGGTTTCCTCTCTTTTACTATTTCACCTTTGCTAGAGGTCAGTAGCCCGCCTGGATTTCAATTCAGGGTTAGTCGAACCGCAATTAAAAGAAGCAGCACCCGCTTAGGCGTGCGGAGCACCTAGTCCGCCTGTTCCCCGGGGAAGCAGCGCATCGGTGTCTATCATAGGGGTGTGGGGTGCAGGAGCTGCTTGCGCCCGATCTGGAGGTCGGCGGGGCTTGAATGGATGGCCGGGGGGCGGTGCCAAGCACGGCGGTGCGGTGAGGTCGAGGGGAGGGCGCATGCAGGGGAGGAATACTGGGCAGGTGGTCGCTGGCGCTTCGAGGAAAACCGTCAACACTGACTCGCTGGAGGTAGATGAAGGCGATCTGCCCATTCTTTGTACATCGGACGGTGCAGAAAAAATGGACTGACCTATTTGCTTTCAGTCGACTGTTATTTTCATAGAATCCTGTAGTAATTTAGTGTGCCATGCATGTTGTAGAGCTATCATATGTCTCTTGTCATTTATTTCTCACCGACCTACTATCTACTACCTTTACACTATACTAATTGTGCACACACTTCACCCATGCTCACACTATTGTTTTTTTATGCATGGGTATTTCAGACTCTGACGCAGTGTTGATGAATGCACAAAAGAAAAGATAGAAGTCGCTCCAGTGTAATTCGAAGATAAGCACTAAGCGTTCCAGCGCTCTAACGGGTGCAGTGTCAGCAGTTGGAGACAGTAAACTTAGCTCTGCAGTTGATGATCTCAATTGGGACACACAACCATCCCAGGTGCTTGCTTTAACTTCGCGCTGTCAAATGTGGTTGCATGTTGCATATGGTGCCTAGCTTGTATTGCTTCCAATTTGGTTAAATTGCATCTGCTTACCTTACACATTATACCTTTGATAATGACATGCCTTCCTATTTTTGATACATACTACATATGTCTATTAACCATGTTTGTACATCAAACTAATGCTCTTTTGTATCCCTTGTCAATCACTTATGATGAGACAGTCACCCGGGTGGGTCTCTGTGAGACGCCATACTTGTTTAAAGAGTGCAGTGTCATCCTCCCCACATGATTCTCAATAAACATCAAGGTTATATGAAGATAGTCAATGTAGCTCTCTAGTGGATCACCGCAATTCCCCCACACCACCATCGCAGGTGCTTGCTCTTACTTGCCAGTGTGATATGCAGTGTTCGTCTTACATGAAAGTAGTGTTTGTCAGTATCATGCATCAATGAGTTCTGAAGAGCAAATTTTATTCCTTTTTTCTTGTGGGTTTGACTTGACAAGGCAAAATCAAGAAAGAGGAAGGAAAAGAGTAAGGAAGGCGATGATGGTGGTCCTCTGCAGCAACGTAAATGGAGCATCTGTATCGATTCTCCTTGTACTGATAGTGCATTACAAGGTCCAAGTCTCCCCTCCCCTACTCCACCATTCAAGGTGCTTGCTCTAACTTGGCTGTGTGATATCTGGTTGCATGTTGCATATGGTGTCTAGCTCGTATTGCTCCTAATTAGTGTAAACTGCATCTGCTTAGCTTACACATGATACATGTGAATACGACACACTTTCCTGTTTTTGGTACATACTATATCTTATGATAAGGCACTTTTCTTGTGTATCCCTCATCAATGCTCCTAATTTGTTAAATTGCATCTCCTTAGCTTACACATTATACATGTCAATCTAACATGCCTTCCTGTTTTTGGTACATACTACATCTGCCTATCACACCATGTTCTTACATCAAACTACTGTTCTTGTGTATCCTGCGTCTATCGCTTATGATGAGACAGTCACATGTGTGGGTTAATATGAGATGCAATAATCTTATAAAGAATGCAATTTCATCCTCTCCACATGATTCTCAAGAAACAACAAGCCTAAATGAAGATATTGAACGTAGCTCTGTACCTGAAGACCGCACTTCCCCTACACCACCATCACAGGTGCTTGCTCTAACTTCGCAGTGTGATATGTGGTTGCATGTTGCATACAGTGTCTAGCTTGTAATGCTTCTAATTAGGGTAAATTGCATCTGCTTAGTTTACACACTATACCTGTGAATATGACATGCCTTCCTATTTTTGGTACACACTACATCTATGTGTTAACCTTGTTCTTACATGAAACTACCTCTCTTCTGTATCCTACATCAATCACTTACGATGAGTCACCTTTATTCGTTGCATATTGCATATTATTTCTAGCCTGTTGCCATGTATTGCTTCTAATTTGGTCAAATACATTTGTTAGGGCACCCTTTTAATTTGGCAGAGTGATATTGGTTTCATCTTTCATATGGTTTCTAGCTTGCATCGATTCTAACAAGTTCAAGCACCTTGTGCTTAGTTTACACTTTATACATCATACATGTCAATATGTCACACCGTCCTGTTTTTCATATATATTCCATCCTCCTATCATGCGGCTGCCTTACATGAAAGTAGTGTTCGTCAGTATCATGCATCAATGAGTTCTGAAGAGCAAATTTTATTCTTTTTTCTTGTGGGTTTGACTTGACAAGGCAAAATCAAGAAAGAGGAAGGGAAAGAGTAAGGAAGGCGATGATGGTGGTCCTCTGCAGCAACGTAAATGGAGCATCTGTACCGATTCTCCTTGTACTGATAGTGCACTACAAGCTCCAAGTCTCCGCTGCCCTACTCCACCATCCAAGGTGCTTGCTCTAACTTGGCAGTGTGATATCTGGTTGCATGTTGCATATGGTGTCTAGCTCATATTGCTCCTAATTAGTGTAAACTGCATCTGCTTAGCTTACACATGATACATGTGAATATGACACACTTTCCTGTTTTTGGTACATACTATATCTGTCTATCACACCATGTTCTTACATGAAACTACTCTTCTTGTGTATCCTACATCAGTCACTTATGATGGGACAGCTTTAAGTTGGCAGTGTGATATTGGTTTGCGTCTTGAATATGATTTCTAGCATGTATTGCTTCTAGTTTGATGAATGCCACCTATGACGAGACAATTTTAACTTGGCAGAGTGATATTGATTGCACCTTCCATATGGTGTCTTGTAGTGTTTCTAATTTGTTGAAGTGCCTTCTGCTTAGTTACCACATCATAGGTGTGAATATGTCAAGCCGTCCATTTTTTTGTACATATTCCATCCTCGTATCATGACTTTGCCTTTCATCAGAGTAGTGTTCGTCAGTATCATGCATGAATGAGTTCTGAAGAGCGAATGATATTCCTTTTTGATGTTGGTATGACCTCACAATGCAAAATCAATAAAGCTGAAGGAAATTGGCAAGGCATTGGATGATGGTGGTCCTTCCGAGCAACTGAAACGGAGGTTCTCTACAGATTCTACTCCGCCATCCTCCCAACAAGATTCGCAAGACAACACAAGGCTAGACAGTCAAAGTAGCTGTGTAGATGATGAGCACATCTCCCCTACTCCACCATCACAGGTGCTTGCTCTAACTTGGCACTATTATATGTGGTTGCATGTTGCGTATGATGTCTAGCTTGTATTGCTTCTAACTTTGTTGAATTGCATCTGCTTACTTTACACATAATGCCTGTGAATATGACATGTGTTCCTGTTTCTACATCAGACTACTATTCTTGCATATCCCGCATCAGTCACTTATGATAAGGCACCTTTAAGTCGCCACTGTGATATTGGTTATGTCTTGCATATGATTTCTAGCATGTACTGCTTCTAATTTGTTGAAACGCCATACAGTTTGAACTTGGCAGAGTGATATTGGTTGCATCTTTCATATGGTGTCTAGCTTGCAGTGCTTCTAATTTGTTGAAATGCCTTCTGCTTAGTTACCACGTCATAGGTGTGAATATGTCACACCATCCTGTTTTTCATACATATTCCATCCTCGCATCATGTGTTTGCCTTTCATCCGAGTAGTGTTCGTCATTATCATGCATGAATGAGTTCAAAAGAGCGAATTTTATTCCTTTTTCTTATCGTTTTGACTTCACAATGCAAAATCATTACAGCTAAAGGAAATTAGTCCGGCAGTGGATGATGGTGGTCCGTCGGAGCAACTCAAACAGGGGGTCTCTACAGATTCTACTCCGCCATCCTCCCAACAAGATTCGCAAGACAACACAAGGCTGGACAGTCAACGTAGCTGTGTAGATGATGAGCACATCTCCCCTACTCCACCATCACATGTGCTTTCTCTAACTTGACACTATTATATGTGGTTGCATGTTGCGTATGATGTCTAGCTTGTATTGCTTCTAACTTGAATTGCATCTCCTTACTTTACACATAATGCCTGTGAATATGACACGTGTTCCTATTTCTAGAACATACGTGTACATGATGAGCACATCTCCCCTACTCCACCATCACAGGTGCTTGCTCTTACTTGGAACTGTTATACATGGTTGCGTTTTCCGTATGATGTCTAGTTTGTATTGCTTCTGATTATGTTGAATTGCATCTGCGTAGCTTACAACTTATACCTGCAACGATCACTTACCCATAAGACACATTTAACTTGGGACTGTGATGTAGGTTGCATCTTGCATTGTCTTCTAGCTTGTACTGCTTCTAATTCCTTGAAATGGCTCTTACGACGAGACACTTTTTATCTGATAGAGTGATATTGGTTGCATGTTCATATGGTGCCTAGCTTTCATTTCTTCTAATTTTGTTGAAATGCCTTCCGCTTACTGTTTTTTCATACATATTCCATCCTCCTATCGTACGTGTGAATATGAAACGCTGTCTTTTTTTGTATATATTCCATCCTCCTATCCTGCGCTTGCCTTACATCAAAGTAGTGTTCGTCTGTATCATGCATCAACCAGTTATGCAGAGCTAATTTTATTCATCTTATTGTGGTTTTGACTTCATAAGGCAATATCAGAAAATAGGAAGGAAAAGAGTAAGTTAGGGGGTGTTGGTGGTCCTCCGCACCGACGCAAACAGAGACTCTCTAGATTTGCCACTGCTACTTCTAATGAAGTTGAATTCCCAACTCTACATGATGAGTTCATCTCCCGTACTCCACCATCGCAGGTGCTTGCTCTAAGTTGACAGTGTGATAATTGGTTTCATGTTGCATATGTTGTCTAGCCTGTATTTCTTCTATTTTGATTAAATTGCACCTGCTGAGTTTATACATTATACATGTGCATATGACATGGCTTTCTGTGTCTAGAATACACTGCATCTATCTATCATACCATGTTCTTACATCAAAGTACTGCTGTTGTGTATCCTGCATCAGTCACTCATGATTGGACGCTTCTAACATGTCAGTTAGATAGTGGTTGCATCTTGCATTGATTTCTATGTTGTACTGCTTCTAATTTTTTGAATTGCCACTTATGACAAGACACTTTTAACTTGGCAGAGTAATATTGGTTGCATCTTTCATATGGTGTCTAGCTTGCATTACTTCTATTTTATTGAAAATCCTTCTGCTTAGTTTTCACATCGTAGCTGTGAATATGTCATGCCGTCCTGTTTTTCTTACATATTTCATCCTCATATGGTTGTCTTACATCAAAGTATTGCTTGTCTGTATCATGCATGAATGAGTTCTGAAGAGTGATTTTATTCTTTTGTGTTGTGGGTACAGCTTGACATGGAAAAGTCAAAAAAGAGCATGGAAAATAATATAGTAGGGAGTGCTGTTACTCGTCGGGTGAAACGGAAAAGGTTCTGCCGTCGAGATTCTGCTGGTACTTATAGTGTAGTAGAAGGTCCAACTCCACCGGCTAAATCTACAAACACAGTATCACCTGCTCCACCAGCTGCAACATCCGCTTCAACTGTACCAGCATCTCAACCAGTTACTCGTTCGTTTGCTCCGGAACTGGCCAGTTCCCAAGCTGCCTTCACACCTAACACTACTTCCGAAGCATTGCTGACACAACAGGACTTGGCAAGATCAGATGAACCTCATGAGCATCAACACTAAGACGATACCTGACCGAGTCAAGCTGCAGTTGCATGCTCCTTTATATGTACTCTCACATTTTGATGTACACTAACACTTTCCATATTCGTTGTTGAACTAGCACCACGGCACAAGCGGAAACAGACATCAGGGATAATGCTTGATAGATTAACAAAATCTAAAGGAGGAAGAATGGAGATCCATTTTGAGGCAGGTTTAAAAAGGCCACGTGATGCTACAGAGTCAGCCAAGTTAGTATCAGAGGCAGCCGTTGCCGTTAGGTGTCATGCACGTATCCTCCCAACGTGGATCCAGTACAGGAATGAGAAAGACAATACCCAATTTAACACCTTCCTTGACCATTTATCCGTAAGTAATGTTATTCATCGCAATTAGTAATATTGTCTTGCTCTGTCCCATACTTTCTAGCTTCCTCCTAATAAGACTCACATTCTTTTTTCAACAGATGAGGTTCAAGTTGGATCCGAAAGATGATGCAACTAGACAAGCATGCACTCATGTTTTTCAGACTGCTCTGCGACAGTATCGGTACCACCTTAGAAAATCTCACTTTAAAGGCAAGGCTAACAATGAAATCGCCCAAACATCTACAGTGGAATATATTACAGATGAAGACTGGACAGCCCTCGTTAAACACAGGTCTGATCCAAAGTATCAGGTAGGCTATATGTATTTGATCAAACCACATATCGAACTTGTATTTATGTATGTGCCTTACAAGCGTATCTTCTTCTAGGCTAACTGTTTGAAGAACAAAACCAACCGTTCTAAAGTGAAATTCCAACAGACCACAAGATCTCATAGCTATATTGCACACTGCGAGGCTCTTATAAATAGCTACTACTTCGTTCTTTTTTTGTGCCATATTATCGTATCTATATTGACTTGTTCCAAATACAGAGGAAATCCCGTGCGGACCAAAAAGAACCTGAACCGAATGTAGTGCAAATCTTCAAGGATTGCCACACCAGCGAGATGAAGGGCATGAGCACACCGGTTCAAGCCGCTGTTGTAAGTCCTTACTCCTCCTACCTTGAACTGATTGGTACTGTGATGTGTTCATTTAACTACTTGGTTTGCAGCCAATGTCAGTTACTCTGTTCACTTTTATTCACAGTTGTCTTAACGTATCACTTCACCTTACATGGTTTAAAAGAGATGAAGGATATTCTTTTGGTCTTGATCTGTAATCTAGTTGTTGTGTTCACGTGCGCACACAATGATAAAATAGCCTATTTGTTTTATATCTGTTTGGCCATGATATGAATGATGTCATACTATGTTCATCCTACTTTAAACCATGTCTCTTTATCCTTAGATGTCAACGAATGTGAGGAAATAAATAATACAGTAGGCATGCTACATGGACATATGTTCCGAAAGTGATTTTATTATGTAGTTGGCACTACAATACATGCTAATGTATTACAGTAGTTCACCAAAATAAGTTATGTATAAACGTTTAACCTACTTTGTTTATTTTGTCTCATTAGTAACTTATCTAGTACACTAATCTACAAGTTCAAACTTTCAGGAAGCTATGGAACAAATGATTGAACAGGCACAACCACCTGAAGGTGACGAGGCTACTACAGGCACAATGTCACCTCTTGCTGCAGTGCGTCAGTATCTCTCCGCTAACAGTGCAAAAAGCACCTTCTTGCGTAATTCTGGGTTGGTTGTCAAGGTAACCTCGTCCAAATCACCTACTAAACAAAATCTTCCTGCTAGACAGAGTGATATATCTGTGCTCCAGACACAAGTCCAATCCCTAATGGACGTTGTTTCAGAAACAAGAATAGTGGTTGAGAAATGTCGTCAAGATATGAATGGTTTTGAAACCAGACTATCAAACATCCGCTTCGTTTTTCAAGAGCAATGGCGGAAAAAAGGTGGAGATCGTGCCGCTCCATCAGATTCTACAGCCTGAAACGTTAGCACTCAGGTCAAATGATCTGTGCTTCTATACATCTGATGGTGCTTTTATCTGGAAGGACTGTAAACTTTATGCCAACATGCCTTTTGTTGTATGGTTGGAATTTATTTTGTTGTGATACAACATTTATGATGCTGCCTTAGGCTGCAGTAATTACGACGCTATTTTTGTATAGTGTAGGTTTATCTTAGTAATGTATTCGGCCGAAACCTCCGTAGGAGCCCAACATGCCAACATTCGTTGGGCCCATTCCAATTGGGCTAAAAACGATTACGGGCCGAAATTGGCATGTAGCCCACTAAAAATATCTGGGCCTAAATCAGCATAAGCTTTCATATTTTTCTGGTAGGCCTGTGCCCATAGTGGGCCTTTAGCAGGCCTAAACATAATTTGGGCCCTCAGTAAAAATAGGCCATTTACAGGTGTAAATATCTCGAGCCCATAAAATACATGGGCCTTTAATATACCGAAAGTGAGATTGGGCCCTGATTGTGCCAAATAACCAACTAGACTTTAACAGACCGAAATTCGGACGGGCCGTAAATGCGCCGACCTAATACACGGGCCTTTAACAGGCCGGAACTTCGGTCGGGCTAGATTATCGTCATTTTTATATGGGCCATTAATGGGCCCGATATGATGTTGGGCCACATATGGCCCATGGTTTATTTCCGGCGTTAACAGGCCGAAAATGACAACAGGCCAAAAGTGGCCCAAAGCTATAGTGGGCCTCTAACAGGCCGAATGTCAGACATGGCCGAATATGACCCAAATCCTTCACAGTCGTTTATGGGCCGAAAGTTTTGATGGCCTGTAAATGGGCCCAAATGAAGTCGGACCTTTAACAGGCCGAAAATACACCGGGCCATAATTCGGCCCAATTACTTAGCGGACTGCTAACGGGCCAGAAGTAACCATGGGCCGCGTTGATGACAAGTTTAGGACAGGCCGTTGACGGGCCGATTTGACAGAGAATGTTAGGCCTTTAGCTGGGCTGGCCCATTATGGTCGGCAGAATCTAGTGGGCCTTTAGCTGGGCCGGCTCATTGTGGTCCGCAAAATCTTGTGGCCCTTTAGCTAGGCCGGCCCATTATGGTCTGCAAAATCGTGTGGGACTTTAGCTGGGCGGGCCCATTATGGTCCGCTAAATTTTGTGGGCCTTTAGCTGGGCTGGCCCATTATGGTATGCTAAATCTTATGGGCCTTCGATTGGGCCGGCCCATTTAATCTTTGTGGGCCACTTTTGGGCCGGTCCACGTGTCAACATATCATAGGACCATCTCGACCATTGGATGAGTGACACCTATGCCAACGCGGAGTTGACGCGTGGATCTGTCAGCCAATGAGAATTTTACACGTGGAAAATCGGCATTGGTCGTGGCTGTTAACGGGTTATCGGATCCAAAATCTGACCCGATAGCTTAATGACGTTCCATTATGGTGGATGCCACGTGTCGGTCACCCTTGACGAAAGCACTTCTGTGACGCGCGATTTATCGTCATGGAAGTGGACACTTCCGTGATGATAATTTTGGCAATGTCATGGAACACTTCTATGACAGCACAGGTATGACTATCTTGATTCTGTCATAAATTTGTCATGGATGTACATGCATGACAGAAAACGCGACCTACTGTGACAAACACGTATCATCACGGAAGTGTATTTTTTTTGTAGTGCTTCTTCCATAAATAAGAGTGTCGAACCCAACGAGGAGCTAAAGGTAGAACAAATATTCCCTCAAGTTCTATCGACCATCGATACAACTCTACGCACACTTGACGTTTGCTTTACCGGAAAAAAGTATGAAACTATTTTGCAAGAGTGAAACTATGAGTACTTTGCGAGAATAAAACTATGAATAAATTTCAAGGTAATAAAAGTGGATAGCTTTTGTCAACAAGAAAGTAATTTGTCGCTAAGCAATCGATAACAAGTACCGGTAATCATTCTTGCAATTTTAGATGAGGGAGAGGCATGAGCTAACATACTTTCTCTACTTGGATCATATGCACTTATGATTGGAACTCTAGCAAGCATCCGCAACTACTAAATATCATTAAGGCTGTGAAACCCAACCATAGCATTAAGTATCAAGTGCTCTTTATTCCCATACGACATACCCCACTTACTCGGGTTTAAGCTTCTGTCACTCTCGCAACCCACCATAAGCAAACCATGGACATATTGCAACACCCTACAGCGAGGATCCCCCACGTTTGCGCGAGACGGAGGGCACCGTAGGACAACACCATAAATAAAATATACAATCATACCAACCAAGATCACGATTAACCCACAGGACAAAACAGATCTACTCAAACATCATAGGATAGCCAAATATCATTGGGAAATAATATCTGCAGTTGAGTACCATGTTTAACTAGAGATTACAGCGGGGGGGGGGGAGGTGTTACACTGCTGCATAGAGGGGGAGAGAGTTGTTGTTGACGGTAGCAAGATTGTTGATGTAGATCGCCGTCACGATCCTAGCCCCGGTGACACTCCGGCGCCACCGGGAGAGAGGGGGAGAGAGCCCGCTCCTTCTTCTTATTACTTGGCCTCCCCCTAGAGGGGAGGAGAGTTCACCCTCTGGTCCATGGCCTCCATGGCGGCGGATGGGCGGGAGCGCCTCCGAGATTGGATCTCCCTCTCTGTTCTCTTCTGCTTCGCGCTCCCCAGATCTGGCCAAAAATTGTTTCTCATATTCCCGGAGATCCGTAACTCCGATTGCGTTGAGATTTTAACATGATTTTTTCTGGATATAAGCTTCCTTGCGTCTGAAGTAGAGCTCCAACCAACGTACAAGGTGAGCACAACCCACCACCACGCGCCTGGCCCCTAGGGCGCGCCCTGGTGTCTTGTGGGCACTGTGGGCCCCCGTTTGCGATGATTTCAACTCCCAAAAATCACATATATTCCAAAATAATTCTCCGTAAATTTTTGTCGTGTTTGGACTTCGTTTGATATTGATTTTCTGCAAAACCAAAAACATGCAACAAACAGGAACTGACACTGGGCACTGATCAATATGTTAGTCCAAATAAATCATATAAAATGTTACCAAAAGTGTATAAAATTCGTATAATATTGGCATGAAACAATCATAAATTATAGATACGAGGAAGACGTATCAGCGGGCAGTTACTGCTCACCCGAATCGCGGCCCTGGGGCAATCCTCTTATTGGCATGTCCCATCGAAACGGAGATCATGCCCATTTTCTAAGTGATATCATTAAGATTTTGTTTCTCCCCGTACGCACAACGACATCTTTTACGAGTAGTGGAAATTTCAATGGCGCGGTCGGGGGACTCTTGGCCTTTTTACCAGCCTATATAAGAGCAAAGGGATGGCGACGGAAAAAGCACGCTTCCATTCCTTCCTGCCTACTACTCTCGAGCTCCAGCGCCCAGTTCCAATCCCGAACTCTTTTCGCTCCCGCAGAGCTTCTTCACCTCCATCCCCAGCAATGGACGAGGCCACCCTCAAGGGGCATTGGGCTAGCTCCTCCATCACGGAGGGCACGATCTTGGAGCTATGGAGCGCGGGGTACATCCCTACTGAAGTCCACACACGCGTGTCAGATCCAAACCAGCGAGTAGCCGCTCCCCAGCCTGGGGAGAGGGTTGTCTTCATTCCCGCTGTACCCTTTCGTGCGCGGGATCATGTTCTTCTATGAGCTAGATTTCCACCATCTAGCCCAAACTCCATTGTCCACCTCGCCTCCTTCATCATGGTCTCCGAGGCCTTCCTCCGCATTGAACCACACTTCAGACTGTGGCTGAAGATCTTCGGTATCAAGCCAAAATCCAGCGGCTCCGAACTTGCGGAGTGCGGGGGAGCGATGATTAGCAAGAACTTGAAGGTGGGCTGGTTCAAAGGCGCCTTTATAGAGAGCGTCAAGGAATGGCAATGCGAATAGTTTTATATCACTGAGCCACTTGCTGCTGGCCAAGCTGAGGTCCGACGTTCTTTGTTGGACCTCCAAGGAGACTTCCATCCTGGAAGAAGGGCATGGAATGGGGGAACCCTGAAGAGGTGAAGTTGTTGTTCCAGAAGATCCAGTTTTGGATAGACAAGAAGAACCTCCAGCTAGTGGGCATGGTAAAGGTCATTGTCGGTGTCAAAACCGGCGGATCTCGGGTAGGGGGTCCCGAACTGTGCGTCTAGGGCAGATGGTAACAAGAGGCAGGGGACACGATGTTTTACCCAGGTTCGGGCCCTCTTGATGGAGGTAAAACCCTACATCCTGCTTGATTAATATTGATGATATGGGTAGTACAAGAGTAGATCTACCACGAGATCAGAGAGGCTAAACCCTAGAAGCTAGCCTATGGTATGATTGGATGTTGTGATTGTTGTTCTACAGACTAAAACCCTTCGGTTTATATAGACACCGGAGAGGGTTAGGGTTACACAAGGTCGGTTACAAAGGAGGAGATATCCATATCCGTATTGCCTAGCTTGCCTTCCACGCCAAGTAGAGTCCCATCCGGACACGAGACGAAGTCTTCAATCTGGTATCTTCATAGTCCAATAGTCCGGCCAAAGGATATAGTCCGGCCGTCTGGAGACCCCCTAATCCAGGACTCCCTCAGTAGCCCTTGAACCAGGCTTCAATGACGATGAGTCCGGCGCGCAGTATTGTCTTCGGCATTGCAAGGCCGGTTCCTCCTCCGAATACATCACGGAAGAATTTGAATACAAGGATAGTGTCCGACCCTGCAAATAAGTTCCACATACCACTGTAGAAAGAATAATATTTCCATAAATCTAATCTGCTGACACGTTTTGGCAACATGATATTATGTCATGGCCCGGTAATTATTCGAACCGTTTCCTTTAACTAGCCCTGCACATAACGCGAGGCAGTTTCTTGACACGTCTTGTCAAAGCAGAGCTCGTGTTCCCCTTATTATGGGATTCTCATCAATACGGGCATGGGTAACCTAACCGTGCCATCGATTAGGGCGCTTGGGGGATAAGCGAGTTTTACTAGGCTAGTGGGAGCGCATAGTTTCGGCCGCCCATATAAAGGGATAAGGATTCACCTTTTCATCCACGCCTTGTTCCTCCTTTGCTCATCCATTTTCGCACACTCGAGCTCCAGCGCCCAAGTCCGCATTTCCCACCTCAACCTTCTCCAACCATGTCCGGAGCGGGAGGCAGGTGGATGGTCTCCTCCGTCACGGAGGGACACATCAAGAAACTGAGGAGAGCCGGATACCTGCCCGACGACATCGCGCACCGGCTCCCAGATGAGGGGCAGCTCATCCCCACCCCCATGCCCCATGAGAGGGTAGTGTTCCTTACCCATTTCCTCCACGGACTGGGATTCCCTCTCCACCCATTCGTCCGGGGGATCATGTTCTACTACGGCCTGGATTTCCACGATCTGGCCCCAAACTTCATCCTCAACATCTCGGCGTTTATCGTTGTGTGCAAGGCCTTCCTCCGCATCAAGCCCCACTTCGGCTTATGGCTAAAGACCTTCAATGTCAAGACGAAGGTAGTGAGCGGCCGCCAGGCGGAGTGCGGAGGCGCCATGGTGGGCAAGATGCCCTACGTCACATGGCTCGAGGGCTCCGTCGTGGAGACCATAAAGGGGTGGCAATCAGGGTGGTTCTACATCACCGAGCCGCCTAAATGGGCAGCGGCCCCCGAGTTCCAATCTGGCATCCCCACGCAGCTCACCTCCTGGCAAGAGAAGGGCCTGTCCTGGGGTTGTTCGGGAGAGCTGACCGGACTCCAAACATGTATTCAAAACATGGTGAACAAAAAGCTCAAACTCGTCAGCGTAGTCCAGGTCATGCTCATCCACCGGATCCTTCCGTGCCAACAACGGGCTTTCAACTTGTGGGAGTTCAACCCGGCCCAGCACCGAACTCTGAACAGGCTCTTCGACACAACACACGAGGATGCCTGGAAGGTGCTATTCAAGGGTGCCGAGGTTCCACCTCCCACTACCGAGGATCTCGGATTCAGCGCGAAGTGTCAAGCCAGTGCGGTAAGCTGTTTTACCTCTTACAGGATACTTGTTTTTCATAGTTTGACTCTATGCGGGATCTAAGCTCCCTACCTTTGACAGGACAGGCAGGAGACGGCCGGACAGATCGACTGTCCGGCTCCTTTGCCCGAAGGCCCAGCAGATGCTCTTCTGATGAAGATGCTGACTCCGGCTCCTTACAAGGTGCCGGAGAAGACCAAGAAAGCCAAGGGAACCCGAAAGAGCACCCGGCGCCAGGGGGTATCAGACTCATCGTCCGAAAACTCCGCGACGCATTCCCACCCCGAAGACGAGGAGGAAGATGAATATGCTCCCCCTCCAGTCGGGGGAGACAAGAAAAGGAAGGCCGCCCCAACTGGGGAGGCTGAAGGGTCCAAGAAGGGAAGGACTCTTCTTCCGGACTACTCCACCACCGCCGCCGAAGGCGAAAATGGATGGCTGCTCAGGGACAAGCGCCTGGCGAAGTCGTAAGTATTCGGATGCCAGAGTAACTCATAGCATACCTTTGCCGCACCGCTTCCCCTAACGCCGAATTATGACTATGCAGACCGCCACGAGCCCGTATCGACGTATCGTCGGACGGCTCCCTGGGCTCGTCGGATATGGATAGCGATCCACTTCCGACCGCCACCTCCCCTGGCCCTACGGACAATGCTGAGGTATTGTCTCAAGAGGCACGGGGTCGAGGGGAGACAATCCCGGAGGCGCCTCAAGGCGACCTTTCGGACTCCGGGAGAAGAAGGAGCAAAGCCCCTGAGGGCTCCGAGTTCGGCTCTCAGCCGAACACTGCGCCGGAACCTCCAGTGGTTCAGGACTCGAGCAGGCGACCTCCTTCCAAGAGGGGCAAGGCGCCTGTGCCGGTGACCTCTGTCCATCCAGAGGCACCGGACAATCTGCTGGGAGCGCTTCACAGCGCTTCCATCAACGAAGAGCATCGCACTATTATGAGTGCGGTGATCGAGAAGGTTCAGTCTGCCAAAAGCGGACTGACTAAAGCATGTGCCAGCCTTATAACAGGCTTTGAGGTGAGTATTTAAAATATACGAAAAATGTTACCGCATAGACAATAGCCCCTGATGCTCTGTTCGGTGTTCACAAAGAAAAGCCGAACAGAGGATCAAACAATATCGCAAGAGTCTAATGTAAGTATGTCTATATGCGTATGCAGGCTTCACTGCTGGCCTCTGCCGCACTGACTGCGGAGGTCACCGTACTGAAGCAGGACCTGAAAGGGTCCAAGGAAGAGCTTGGCCTTGCCAAGAGGCAGCTCGAGGAGAACAAAGGTAAGTAGTACCTAGTCTATGGATATGTATAAAGAGAATGCGATTGCAAAATGACAGGATTATCATAAATTTGCCAGGGGTCACGAACAAGGTGGCGACCCTGAAGCAAGCGCTATCCGAGGCCGAAGACAAAGCGGCCAAGGAGCACACCAAGCGGGAAAGGCATGAGGCACGGGTGGGCAAGGTGTAGCAAGAGCTCCAAGCTCTCGTGACGAAGCACGAGGCGTTGGAGCTTGACTCGAAGACTCGAGAGTCCGAGCTTGCTGCGGCCCTTGAGAGCGCAAAGAATGCCAAGGCCGAAGCCCAAAAGGCCCTCCAGGAATTGATGCGATGAAGAAGATAGCGGCGGGTAAGGCATTCTATATGCAAAGAAAGCATGTTAAAGTGAATTACCTGTTACTTACCCGGACCCAGAGCTCTCCAGGAGCATTCGCAGATTTGCCCAACAGCGTGTCGGATGCCGTAAAATTTTACTGGGCCGAGGAGAGAAGCTCGACGGAGAAGTTGTTCTGGGCCCAGTATACTGGGACCGAACACCCAGTACCTATGAGCGACCAGCTAAAGCAGCTGGTCGTGCTACACAAGGCGGCCGAACAGGCCATGAAGGGCTTGATAGTCCGGATGTGGCCTGGCGACGCCCTTACCAATAGCTACTTCGGCCTGGTGAGGCGAATTGTGGATGCCTGCCCACGGCTGGAAGTTATCAAACGGTCCGTCTGCATCGAAGGTGCACGCCGGGCTTTCGCCCGTGTGAAGGTGCAATGGGCCAAGCTAGACGCCGTGAAGCTGATCAAGGAAGGGCCGCCGCAGGGCAAGGAGCATCGCACCCCCAAAATTTATTATGAGGGTGTCCTGAAGGGTGCCCGTCTTGTAGCAGACGAATGTCCAAAGGATGTAATATTTTGAGTAAACTTGCTCGTGTGATCCTGTATGATGAAAAACTAGTTTCATATGCACTATGCAACACTTGTTTGAATTTAAAATATTACCTCATGTGTGGCTGTGTATCAAATCTGAGAGATGGCTAGTTCTCGGCTTCTGCCCCCATGCCGCGAGTACTGGGGTGTTCGGGATAAACCTGAGCACTCTTGTTCCCATTTTTTGGTCCTTCGAGGGAGGTTCTCAGCACAGCTAACAAGGCAACCGGACTAATAATGCTTTATCACTCTCACTTAGCCATAGAATTCTATAATTTTAAATTTCGGCGAAGCCCATGATATTCAGAAGGCCGAATTCGGGGCGCGATACACGCCTTTAAGCCGGATAGTACCGCTCCTCGCTCTAAGCGGCATAAGTCTTTAGGGACTCAAAACCTCGCCGAACAGCGACCAGTCTCTCGCCTTATCATGACAGTCAGTTTTAGCTTTCTCTACTGAGGTGGTTAGCCCAGCAGAACCGAGGCACAATAGCAGTAGTTCTCCGAGTGCTACCTTAGCCGATAGAGCGGAACGTAAGGTACCAAAACATAGGATCCGGGCAAACCCAACATTTGACCACAGACATGATTCGGAGCTGATGCATATAATACTATAAGTTCGGGGTGCCGCACTTATGAAAGTGTTCGGACTTCTCACACCATATTGTGGGTATTTAAGCCCCTGGTGTATTGGCCGTACCAAAATGTACGGTTGCAAGGCGTCATTAATGAACACATATATATAAAAAAGAAGAATGCAATAATAGTCTTAATGCTATGCATTGTTTATTCAAAAAGGTGCGTTAAAGCAGAATGATACAGATAGTGCGATAAGCAAAAAGTAGGACTATGTCCCTTCCAAGGGCAAGCTGAGGAATAGTATTAAAGAAAATATTTCACTCGTTATCGTAATCCACCTGGGAGTTCCGTGGTGTGACGTAGCTTTCTGCCTCCTTGGTTGCTGCATCATGTGTTCGGCAATCATGTTGCCGGACGGGGTTTTCAGAGATTAAAGTCCTGAAAAGAGAAAGATAACAAAGCGGGAAGCCCCTAGTGTGGTTTAAGGCGCGCCTTGGGGCGTGCCGTAGTTGTGCCCCCCTCCCCACCTGTGCCCATGGTATTTTTAATGCGTAATTTTGTACGCGTGGCACGGATTTCACCGTTTGGCTGGGACTGGGGTGGGGGCCGCATTGCTACGCGAGCTCAGATCGTGCCAGACGGTCTAGTTGCCGATTACTCCGAGCGCGCTCGAAGGTGTCCGGGTCTTGAAACGCCGAACTGGTGGATTGCCTTGAGAGGCTGCTTTGCGCTTCTGCTACGAGGGCTGCAGTGTGCTCCTCTGTGCGGAGAGAGTGCTCTGTGTTTCCATTAACTGTGATGACCCCCCGAGGTCCTGGCATCTTGAGCTTGAGGTATGCATAATGCGGTACCACATTGAATCTCGCAAATGCGGTTCGCCCGAGCAGTGCATGATAGCCGCTGCGGAACAGGACTATATCGAAGATTAATTCTTCGCTTCGGAAGTTATCCGAGGATCCGAAGACCACTTCTAGTGTAATTGAGCCTGTGAAATGGGCCTCTACACCTGGAATGACGCCTTTAAAGGTCCTTTTGTGGGTTTGATCCGTCAGGGGTCTATACCCATTTTGTGCACTGTGTCCTAGTAAAGCAGGTTCAGGCTGCTGCCGCCATCCATAAGGACTCGAGTGAGGTGAAATCCATCAATGATTGGGTCTAGGACTAGTGCGGCAAAACCGCCATGACGAATACTAGTGGGGTGGTCCCTGCGATGGAAGGTGATCGGACAGGAGGACCATGGGTTGAACTTTGGGGCGACTGGCTCCAACGCATATAAGTCCCTGAGCGCACGCTTCCGCTCCCTCTTGGGGATGTGGGTTGCGTATATCATGTTCACCGTCTACACTTGTGGGGGAAACCTCTTCTGTCCTCCAGTGTTCGGCTGTTGGGGCTCCTCCTCGTCATCGCTATGTGGCCCCTTATCCTTGTTTTCGGCAATTAACTTGCCGTCCTGCTTGAACACCCAACAATCCCTGTTGGTGTGATTGGCTGGCTTGTCTGGGATGCCGTGTATTTGACACGAGCGATCGAGTATACGGTCCAAACTGGACGGGCCCGGCACACTTTGTTTGAATGCCTTTTTCCGCTGACCAGGTTTAGAGCCTTTGAATCCGGCATTGGCTGCAGTATCCTCAGTATTAGTGCTGTTAATGCGGCGCTTATGTTTGTTGCGACGTGACCTGTTATTGCCGTCCTTGGTATCCGAAGTACCACGGTTCTTTGATATGGTATTACTGCGAGCCAGCCAGCTGTCTTCTCCCGCACAAAAGCGGGTCATGAGTGTCGTGAGGGCTGCCATAGATTTTGGCTTTTCCTGACCCAGGTGCCGGGCTAGCCACTCGTCGCGGATGTTGTGCTTGAAAGCTGCTAGGGCCTCTGCATCCAGACAGTCGACAATTTGATTTTTCTTTGTTAGGAACCATGTCCAGAATTGCCTGGCCGATTCCTCTAGCTGCTGAATTATGTGGCTCAAGTCATCGGCATCTGGTGGTCGCACATAAGTGGCCTAAAAGTTGTCGAGGAATGCGGCCTCCAGATCTTCCCAACCGCCGATGGACTCTGCTGGCAAGCTATTGAGCCAATGCCGAGCTGGTCCCTTGAGTTTGAGTGGGAGGTATTTAATGGCGTGTAGATCATCACCGCGTGCCATGTGGATATGCAGGAGGAAATCCTCGATCCATACCGCCGGATCTGTTGTGCCATCGTATGATTCTATATTTACGGGTTTGAAACCCTCTGGGATTTGATGATCCATTACTTCGTCTGTGAAGCATAAAGGGTGTGCGGCGCCTCTGTACTGGGCTATATCGCGACGCAGCTCTAATGATTCTTGCCCGATGTGCTCGGCCCGGCCAGATTTACTTTTACTGTATCCGGCGTGACGGTTATCGTCTCGCGTGGTGGCGCGCCCTCGTGATCCGTAGATCGATCTTGTATGTTTTCCTTTGTCCTCCAATACATCTCGCAGGTCTGGCATATTTCCCCATGCCTTTTTATTTGAATGGCGTCGGGGTGCGGGCTGAGCTTTTGGCTGGAGTGCCTCTCTGTCACGGCCACGGGGTGGCCGATCAGCCGCATCATACGTTTCTTCCTCCAGTCGGGGTAGCAACCTGCATTTTGGGTAACTCTTGGAGGGGCGTTCGAGTTTATATTCCTCGGCCGCCAGGACTTCAGTCCATCTGTCAGCTAGCAGATCTTGATCAGCTTGAAGTTGCTGCTGCTTTTTCTTAAGGCTATTTGCCGTGGTTATAAGCCGGCGCTTGAAGCGCTCTTGTTCGACGGGATCCTCTGGCACGATGAATTCGTCATTGTCGAGGCTTGCCTCATCTTTGGAGGGAGGTATGTAATTATCATCCTCCTCATCTGCCGCTCTCTCAGGAGGGCTAGCCTCTCCATCCTCCTGCCCTAAATCGAGCTAGAGGGGATTATTGCCATCTTCGGCACTATCCGGAGTACTATTATCTCCTGTGCCAGTATCACCACTTTTGCTTTGGCGGGACTTAGAGTGGCGCCGATGACGTCGGCGCTTGGGTTGCTTCTTGGAGGGGTCATCCTCCGTTGTCTCGTCGCCATTGCCTTCTTTGGGTGTGTCCACCATGTATATATCGTATGATGAGGTGGCTGTCCAGTGCCCTGTGGGCAGTGGTTCCTCTTCGTCTCCCGCATCGTCGTCCATACCGTTGATGTCTTCGGAGTCGAAGTCGAGCATGTCGGTTAAGTCATCGACAGTGGCTACAAAGTGGGTGGTGGGTGGGCGTCGAATTTCTTCGTCGTCCGCATCCCAATCCTGCCGGTCATAGTCCGGCCAGGATCCTCCTGACAAGGAGAGAGACCTTAATGAGTTCAATATGTCGCCAAAGGGCGAGTGCTGAAAAATATCCGCGGAGGTAAACTCCATGATCGGCGCCCAATCGGATTCGCAAGGCATGGGCGCAAGCGGTTCAGAGTCCATGGTCGAAGAAGGATCCGGCAGTTTGACAACACGGCTCTCGTGCAGGGTAAGGTCGATGTTCGGCTCGATCGCCGTTGAGGATAAGGCCTCTGTGGCGGGGTCCATCCATGGACGACGCAACGGGCTCTGAAATGAGGGTCGGAGCGGCTGCCGGTGCGACCTCCTGAACACTGTCCGATGGTAGAGCTAAATCGTACTCATCGTGACCGTGTGACGCACAAGGTAGGGGCTCGAATCCGTCGAAGATCAAGTCTCCGCGGATATCGGCCGTGTATTTTAAGCTTCCAAACCTGACCTGGTGGCCAGGGGCGTAACTTTCGATCTGCTCCAGATGGCGAAGCGAATTGGCCCACAGTGCAAAGCCGCCGAATACAAAAATTTGTCTGGGGAGAAAAGTCTCACCCTGGACTGCATTGCTATCGATGATCGTAGGAGCCATCAAGCCTAACGGCGACGACACAGAGGAACTCTCAATGAAAGCAGCAATGTCGGTGTCAAAACCGGCGGATCTTGGGTAGGGGGTCCCGAACTGTGCGTCTAAGGCGGATGGTAACAGGAGGCAGGGGACATGATGTTTTACCCAGGTTCGGGCCCTCTTGATGGAGGTAAAACCCTATGTCCTGTTTGATTAATATTGATGATATGGGTAGTACAAGAGTAGATCTACCATGAGATCGGAGAGGCTAAACCCTAGAAGCTAGCCTATGGTACGATTGTATGTTGTCCTACGGACTAAAACCCTCCGGTTTATATAGATACCAGAAAGGGCTAGGGTTACACGAAGTCGGTTACAAAGGAGGAGATATACATATCCGTATTGCCTAGCTTGCCTTCCACGCCAAGTAGAGTCCCATCCGGACACGAGAAGAAGTCTTCAATCTGGTATCTTCATAGTCCAACAGTCCGACCAAAGGATATAGTCTGGCCGTCCGGAGACCCCCTAATCCAGGACTCCCTCAGTCATGCTCCACCGTTGTGTCCTGCCACATCAATCTCGGGCAACCCGATGTCGGGTAATGCGACACTACAATTAGAGACCCTTTGACGAAAGTGTGTGCGATGCATTAATCGCAATTGGTGATGTAAAAAAACATCAAAAAAGATGCAAAATGTTTGCGATGGCGGGTACATCAAACATGGTTTAGATTTTACTTGCGTGTGCGATGCTGGGCATACGGTTGATCCAGACGAACTGTTTGCGATTAGATAGAACAATAGAAACGGGCATCCATATCAATGTGTGTGCGATATACGACATACAGTGCGCTCCGATGAACTGTTTGCTATTAGGGAAAGCAACAGACATTAATGGTCAGCCAGATCAAGGTGTGTGTGATATACGACATACGGTTCACTCGAATGAACTGTTTTCGATTAGAGAAGAGAACAAAAATGGTTCAACTTAACAAGATGTGTGTGATGAGCGGCAAACAGACCCGGAGGTTAATTTGAGAAGAAGTACACAGAGGTTAATTTGACATACATGATTTATAAGTTTCACAGAAATCATATCACTTGTTTGGAAAACATTTAATTGCGTTGAATGTATATAGTGCTCCATCCTATTAGTTGAATTAACCTCGAGGTCCAAGTTTTGGAAACACGTCATAAAGTAACGGGATAGACCTTCATTCAAGCGAATCAACATGTGTTCAAAAGACAAAAATTATAAAAAAGTAACGAGATTGACCTTCTTCGAGCCAATCAACATGTGTTCAAAAAACAAAAAATGTCAAAAATTACAAAACAAGGACCTTGAGGTTAATTCAACTAATAGGACGGAGCACTATATACATTTAAGAGAATTAAATGTTACAGTGACTGAGGGAGCCCTGGATTAGGGGGTCTCCGGACAGCCGGACTATATCCTCTGGCCGGACTGTTGGACTATGAAGATACGAGATTGAAGACTTCGTCCTGTGTCCGGATGGGACTCTACTTGGCGTGGAAGGCAAGCTAGGCAATACAGATATGGATATATCCTCCTTTGTAACCGACCTTGTGTAACCCTAGTCCCCTCTGGTGTCTATATAAACCGGAGGGCTTTAGTCTGTAGGACAACAACAATCATACCATATGCTAGCTTTTAGGGTTTAGCCTCTCTGATCTCGTGGTAGATCAAGTCTTGTACTACGCATATTATCAAGAATAATCAAGCAGGACGTAGGGTTTTACCTCCATCAAGAGGGCCCGAACCTGGGTAAAACATTGTCTCCCCTGCCTCCTGTTACCATCCGCCCTAGATGCACAGTTCGGGACCCCCAACCCGAGATCCGCCGGTTTTGACACCGACATTGGTGCTTTCATTGAGAGTTCCTCTGTGTCGTCACCGTTAGGCTTGATGGCTCCTTCGATCATCGATAGCGATGCAGTCTAGGGTGAGACTTTTCTCCCTTGACAGATCTTTGTATTCGGCGACTTCGCACTGCGGGCCAACTCGCTTGGCCATCTGGAGCAGATCGAGAGTTATGCCCCTGGCCACCAGGTCAGGTTTGGAAGCTTAAACTACACGGCCGACATCCGCGGAGACTTGATCTTCGACGGATTCGAGCCCCTGCCGAGTGTGCCGCACGGTCACGATGAGCATGATTTAGCTCTACCATCGGACATTGTTCAGGAGACCGCACCGGCAACCGCTCCGACCCTCAATTCGGAGCCAATTGCACCATCCATGGACGGGTGGATAGACCCCGCCACGGAGGTCGTATTCTCAGCGGCGATCGAGCCGAGTATCGACCTTACCCTTCACGGGAGCCGTGACGCCGAACTGCCGGATTCTTCCCCGGCCACGGACTCCGAGCCGCCTGTGCCCGTGCCTATCGAACCCGAATGGGCGCCGATCATGGAGTTCACCTCCGCAGTTATCTTTCAGCACTCGCCCTTCGGCGACATACTGAACTAATTAAGGTCTCTCTCCCTATCAGGAGAGTCCTGGCCGAACTATGTTCAGCGGGATTGGGATGCGGATGACGAAGAAATTCGCCGCCCACCCACCACCCACTTAGTAGCCACTGTCGACAATTTGACCGACATGCTCAACTTCGACTCCGAAGACATCGACGGTATGGACAACGATGCGGGAGAGGACGAGGAACCACTGCCCACAGGGCATTGGACAGTCACCTCATCATATGATATATATATATATGGTGGACACACCCAAAGAAGGCAATGGCAACGAGACAGTGGAGGATGACCCCTCCAAGAAGCAACCCAAGCGCCGACGTCAGCAGCGCCGCTCTAAGTCTCGCTAGAGCAAAAGCGGTGACACCGGCACAGGAGATAATAGCACTCCGGACAGTACCGAGGACGACAACAATCCCCTCCAGCAAGATTTAGAGCAGGAGGATGGAGAAGCCAGCAGATGAAGAGTCAGAGGATGATAATTACATGCCTCCCTCCAAAGACAAGGAAAGCCTGATGACGACGAATTTGTCGTGCCAGAGGATCCTGCCGAGCAAGAGCGCTTCAAGCGCCGGCTTATAGCCACGGCAAATAGCCTTAAGAAAAAGCAGCAGCAGCTTCAAGCTGATCAAGATTTGCTAGCTGACAAATGGACTGAAGTCCTTGCGGCCGAGGAATATGAACTCTAACGCCCCTCCAAGAGTTACCCAAAGTGCAGGTTGCTACCCCGACTGGAGGAGGAAGCATTAAAACCTACATCTCCTGCGTATGATGCGGCTGATCGGCCACCCCGTGGCCGCGATAGAGAGGCATTTCAGCCAAAAACTCAGCCCGCACCCCGCCGCCACTCAAATAAAAATGACAAGGCACAGGGAAAAACGCTAGACCTGCGAGACGTATTGGAGGACAAAGCAAAGACGCAAGATAGATCTACGGATCACGAGGGCGCGCCACTGCGCGAGACGATAACCGTCACGCCAGATACAGTAAAAGTAAATCCGGCCGGGCCGAACACAGCGAACAAGACTCATTCGAGCTGCGTCGCGACGTAGCCCACTACAGAGGCGCCGCACACCCCATATGCTTCACAGACAAAGTAATGGATCACCAAATCCCAGAGGGTTTCCAACCCATAAATATTGAATCATACGATGGCACAACAGATCCTGCGGTATGGATCGAGGACTTCCTCCTGCACATCCACATGGCCCGCGGTGACGATCTACACGCCATCAAATACCTCCCACTCAAGCTCAAAGGACCAGCTCGGCATTGGCTCAACAGCCTGCCACCAGAATCCATTGGCTGTTGGGAAGATCTGGAAGCCGCATTCCTCGACAACTTCCAGGGCACTTATGTGCGACCACTAGATGCCGATGACTTGAGGCACATAATTCAGCATCCAGAGGAATCGGCCAGGCAATTCTGGACACGGTTCCTGACAAAGAAAAATCAAATCATCGACTGTCCGGATGCAGACGCCCTAGCAGCTTTTAAGCATAACATCCGCGACGAGTGGTTCGCCTGGCACCTTGGCCAGGAAAAGCCGAAATCTATCGCAGCCCTCACGACACTCATGACCCGCTTTGGCGCGGGAGAAGGCAGCTGGCTGGCTCGTAGCAATAACATATCAAAAAACCACGGTACTTCAAATACCAAGGATAGCAATGGCAGGTCACGTCGCAACAAACATAAGCGCCACGTCAATAGCGACAATATCGAGGATACGACAATCAATGCCAGATTCAGAGGCTCTAAACCCGGTCAGCGGAAAAAGCCATTCAAAAGAAGCACTCCGGGCCCGTCCAGTTTGGACCGTATGCTCGATCGCTCGTGCCAAATACATGGCACCCCCGACAAGCCAGCCAACCACACCAACAGGGAATGTAGGGTGTTCAAGTAGGCCGGCAAGTTAAGCGCCGAAAACAAAGATAAGGGGCTACATAGCGATGACGAGGAAGAGCCCCGGCAGCCGAACACCGGAGGACAGAAGAGGTTCCCCCCCACAAGTGCGGACGGTGAACATGATATACGCAACCCACATCCCCAAGAGGGAGCGGAAGCGTGCGTTAAGGGATGTATATGCGTTGGAGCCAGTCGCCCCAAAGTTCAACCCATGGTCCTCCTGTCCGATCACCTTCAATCGCAGGGACCATCCCACTAGTATCCGTCATGGCGGATTCGGCGCACTGGTCCTAGACCCAATCATCGACATATTTACCTCACTCAAGTCCTTATGGACGGCGGCAGCAGCCTGAACCTGCTTTATCAGGACACAGTGCACAAAATGGGTATAGACCCCTCAAGGATCAAACCCACAAAAATGAACTTTAAAGGCGTCATACTAGGTGTAGAGGCCCATTGCACAGGCTCAGTCACACTGGAAGTGGTCTTCGGATCCCCGGATAACTTCTGAAGCGAGGAGTTAATCTTCGATATAGTCCCGTTCCGTAGTGGCTATCACGCACTGCTCGGGCGAACCGCCTTTGCGAGATTCAACGTGGTACCGCACTATGCATATCTTAAGATCAAGATGCCAGGACCTCGGGGGGTCATCACAGTCAATGGAAACACAGAGCGCTCTCTCCGCACGGAGGAGCACACTGCGGCCCTCGCAGCAGAAGCGCAAAGCAGCCTCTTAAGGCAATCCACCAGTTCGGCGATTAAAGACCCGGATACCTTCAAGCGCGCCCGGAGTAACTGGCAACAAGACCGCCACAGTTCTAGCCAAACGGCGAAATCCGTACCACACGTACATAATTACGCATTGAAAGTACCATGGGCATAGATGGGGGGGGCACGACTACGGCATGTCCCAAAACGCGGCTCAACTGCACTAGGGGCTTCCCGCCTTATTATTTTTTCTCTCTTTCAGGACTTTACTCTCTGGAAACCCCGTCCGGCAGTACGATTGCCGGACACACGATACAACAACCAAGGAGGCAGAAAGCTACGTCGCATCTTGGAATTCCCAGGTGGTCTCTGATAACGAGTGAAATACCTGCTTTAAATACCATTCCTCAGCTTGCCCTTGGAGGGGACATGTCAAATAGTCCTACTTTTTGCTTATCGCACTACTTGTATCATTCTGCTTCGACGCACCTTTTTGAATAAACAATGCATAGCACTAGTCTATTATAGCATTCTCTATTCTTTATATATATATATGTTCATTCATGACATTCAACACCCGTACACTCTGGTATGGCCAATACGCCAGGGGCTTAAGAGTACCCCATAATATGGCGTGAGAAGTCCGAACACTTTCAACAGTGCGGCACCCCGAACTTATAGCATTATATGCATGAGCTCCAAATCATGTCTTGGGTCAATAGTTGGGTTTGCCCGGCTCCCATGTCTTGGTACCTTACGTTCCGCTATATCGGCTAAGGTAGCACTGGGAGAACTACTGAGATTGTGCATCGGTTCATCTGGGCTCAGCACCTCAGTAGAGAAAGCTAAAACTGACTGTCATGATAAGGCGAGAGCTGGTCGCTGTTCGAGAGGTCTCGAGTCCCTAAAGACTTATGCCACTTAGAGCGAGGAGTCGGCCTTGTCCGGCTTAAAGGCGTGTATAACGCCCCGAATTTGGCCTTCCGAATACTAGGGGCTTTGCCAAAATTTAAAATTGTAGACTTCTATGGCTAAGTGGGAGTGATAAAGCATTATAGTCCGATTGCCTTGTTCGCTGTGCTGAGCACCTCCCTCGAAGGACCCAACAATGGGAAAAAGAGTGCTCGGATTTATCCCGAACACCCCAGCACTCGTGGCATGGGGGCAGAAGCCGACGACTAGCCATCTCTCAGATTTAATAAACAGCCGCACAGAAGGTAATATTTTAAATTCAGACAAGCGTTGCATAGCGCATATGAACAAGTTTTCATAATACAGGATCACACGAGCAAGTTCATTCGAAAATTACATCCTTCGCACACTCGTCCGCCACAAGATGGGCACCCTTCAGGACACCCTCATAATACATTTCGGGGTGGCGATGCTCCTTGCCCTGTGGCGGCCCCTCCTTCACCAGCTTCTCGGCGTCCATCTTGGCCCAGTGCACCTTCGCACGGGCAAAAGCCCGGCGGGCACCTTCGATGCAGATAGACCGCTTGATGACTTCCAGCCGGGGGCAGGCGTCCACAAGCCGCCTCACCAGGCCGAAGTAGCTGTTGGGAAGGGAGTCGCCAGGCCACATCTGGACTATAAGGCCCCTCATGGCCTATTCGGCCGCCTCGTGCAGCTCGACCAGTTGCTTCAGCTGGTCGCTCATGGGCATCGGGTGTTCGGTCCCAGTATACTGAGACCAGAACAACTTCTCCGCCGAGCTTCCCTCCTCGGCCTGGTAATATTTCGCGGCATCCGACACGCTGCGGGGAAAACCTACGAATGCTCCTGGAGAGCTCCGAATTCGGGTAAGTAACAAGTAATTTACTTTCACATGCTTGCTTTGCATATTGAATGCCTTACCCGCCGCTATCTTCCTCATCGCCTCAATTTCCTGGAGGGCCTTTTGGGCTTCAGCCTTAGTATTCTTTGTACTCTCAAGGGCCGTGGCAAGCTCGGACTCTCGCGTCTTCGAGTCAAGCTCCAAAGCCTCTCGCTTCTTCACGAGAGCCTGGAACTCTTGCTGCACCTCACCCACCCGTGCCTCTTGTTTTTCCCGCTTGTTGCGCTCCTTGGCCGCTTTGTTTTCGGCCTCGGACAATGCTTGCTTCAGGGTCGCCACTTCGGTCGTGGCCCCTGGCACATCCACTTCGGTCTTTTATGGACAAGGCATTACTTACCTTTGTTCTCCTCGAACTGCCTCTTGGCAAGGCCGAGCTCTCCCTTGGACTGCTCGAGGTTCTGGTTCAGTGCGGCGACCTCCGCAGTCAATGCGGCAGAGGTCAGTAGCAAAGCCTGCATACGCATACAGACATACTTATATTAGACTCTTGCAGATATTATTTGATCCTCTATTCGGCTTTTCTTTCTGAACACCAAACAGAGCATTAGGGGCTACTGTCTATGCGGTAATATTTTCCTATATTTTAAATACTTACCTCAAAGCCTGTTAGAAGGCTGCTACAGGCTTTAGTCAGTCCGCTCTTGGCGGACTAAACCTTCTTGATCACCGCACTCATAATAGTGCGGTGCTCTTCGCCGTTGGAAGAGCCTCGAAGCACTCCCAGCAGGTTGTCCGGCGCCTCTGGATGGACAGAGGTCACCGGCATGGGCGGCTTGCCCCTCTTGGAAGGGGGCCGCCTGCCCGTGTCCGGAACCACTAGAGGTTCCGGCACGGTGTTCGGCTGAGGGCCGGACTTGGAGCCCTTGGGACCCTTGCTCCCTTGGCACCTGGAGTCCGGAAGGTCGCCTTGAGGCGCCTCCAGGTCTACCTCCCCTCGGTTCGGTGCCCCTTGAGACAATACCTCGACATTGTTCGTAGGGCGAGGAGAGGAAGCAGATGGAAGTGGATCGCTATCCTTATCCGACGAGTCCAAGGAACCGTCCGACGAGGATACATCGATACGGGCTCAGGGCGGACTGCATGATCATATTCGACGATTAGGAGAAGCAGTGCAATAAAAGTATGCTATGAGTTACTCTGGTATCCGAATACTTACGACTTTGCTAGGGGCTTGGCCCTGAGTAACCACTCGTCTTCACCGTCGGCGGCGGTGGTGGAACAGTCCGGAAGGAGAGTCCTTCCCTTCTTGGACCCTTCGGCCTCCTCGGTTGGGGCGACCTTCCTTTTCTTGTCTTCCCCGGCTGGAGGGGGAGAATCTTCATCTTCCTCCTCCTCGTTCTCACGGGAGGAGGGTGTCTTGGAGTTATCAGACGATGAGTCTGATACCACCTGGCGCTGGGAACTCCTTCGGGTTCCCTTGGCCTTCTTCTTGGCCGTATCCGGCACCTCGTAAGGAGCCCGAGTCCGCATCTCTGTCAGGAGAGCGTCCGCAGGGTCTTCGGGCAGAGGGGCCGGACAGTTAATCTGCCCCGATGTCTCCACCCAGTCCTATCAAAGGCATGGGAGCTCAGACCGCACACATGGTTAAGCTATGGGAAATAAGTACCCTACCAGATGTACAGAACTTACCGAATTCGCAGGGTGCTACGCGCTTAGCCCGCGATCCTCGATAAGAGAAGGAGGGACCTTGGCGCCCTTGAACAACACCTTCCAGACGTCCTTATGCGTCGTGTCGAAGAGCTCGCGCAGAGTCTGGTGCTGGGCCGGGTCGAACTCCCATAAGTTGAAAACCCGTTGTTGACACGGGAGGGTCCGGCGGAAGAGCATGACCTGGACTATGTTGACAAGCTTAAGTTTCTTACTTATCATGTTCCGGATACACTTCTGGAGTCTGTCCAGCTCCACCGATGAACCCCAGGACAGGCCCTTCTCCTTCCAGGAAGTGAGCCGCGTGGGGATTCCGGATCGAAATTCGGGGGCCGCCACCCAGTTGGTGTCGCGCGGCTCGGTGATGTAGAACCACCCCGATTGCCACCCCTTTATGGTCTCCACGAAGGAGCCCTCGAGCCACGTAACGTTGGGCATTTTGCCCACCATGGCTCCGCCGCATTCCGCTTGCTGGCCGCCTACTATCTTCAGCTTGATATTGAAGGTCTTCAGCCACAGGCCGAAGTGGGGCCGGATGCGGAGGAAAGCCTCGCACACAATGATGAACGCCGAGATGTTGAGGATGAAATTCGGGGCCAGATCATGAAAGTCCAGCCCATAGTAGAACATAAGGCCGCAGACGAATGGATGGAGGGGAAACCCTAGTCCGCGGATGAAGTGGGGGAGGAAAACCACCCTTTCGTGAGGTTCCGGGGTAGGGACGATCTGCACCGCAGCTGGCAGCCGGTGCGCGATATCCGCGGCTAAGTATCCGGCCCCGTGTAGTTTTTTGATGTCTCTCTCCGTGACGGAGGAGACCATACACTTGCCTCCCGCTCCGGACATGTTTGGAGAGGGTTGAGGAGAAGGATGTGGACTTGGGCGCTGGAGCTCGAGTGCGCGAAAATGGATGGGCAAGGAGGAAGAAGGCGTGGGTAGGAAAAGGTTAAACCTTATCCCTTTATAAGGGCGGACGAAACTATGCGCCCCCACCAGCCTGGTAAAACTCGCTTATCCCCCAAGCACCGTAATTGATGGCGTGGTTGGGTTACCCACGTCCGTATTGATGGGAATCCCGTAATAAGGGGACACGATCTATGCTTCGACAAGACGTTCCAAGGAAACCGCCTCGTGAAACACGCTGAGATAGGTTATGAAAAATGATTCGAATAAAGACCTGGCTGTGGTGTGATGTCACGCTACGGGGTGCGTCAGCAGATCAGATTTGTGGAAATATTATTCTCTCTACGGTGGTATGTGGAACTTATTTTGCAGGGTCAAACATTGTCCTTGTTTTCAAACTCTTCCGCGGTGTATTCGGAGGAGGAACCTGCCTTGCAATGCCGAAGACAACATTGCGCGCCTGACTCATCGTCATTGAAGCCTGGTTCAGGGGCTATTGAGGGAGTCCTGGATTAGGGATTCTCCGGACAACCGGACTATATCCTTTGGCCGGACTGTTGGACTATGAAGATACGAGATTGAAGACTTTATCCATTGTCCGGATGGGACTCTACTTGGCATGGAAGGAAAGCTAGGCAATACGGATATGGATATATCCTCCTTTGTAACTGACCTTGTGTAACCCTAGCCCCCTCCGGTGTCTATATAAACCGGAGGGCTTTAGTCCCCTAGGACAACAACAATCATACCATAGGCTAGCTTTTAGGGTTTAGCCTCTCTGTTCTCATGGTAGATCAACTCTTGTACTACTCATATTATCAAGAATAATCAAGCATGACGTAGGGTTTTACCTCCATCAAGAGGGCCCGAACCTGGGTAAAACATCGTGTCCCCTGCCTCCTATTACCATCCGCCCTAGACGCACAGTTCGGGACCCCCTACCCGAGATCCGCCGGTTTTGACACCGACAGTGACCCACCCATCAGTTAATTTAACATCGAGGCCACTTCCCATCCAGTCACCCATCTGATGACTACTCAACCCTCAACACAGTTAATTTGGGAGTTCTGTTAGATGAGCTATCAGTAGGGAAGCTGGTCCTTGCTGCTGTAGGATCCCTCTTTGCATCCTTTATTGCGCACCCGGATGACCGACTGTTGCCGCCCAATGGTCAATGCCACGTCCCCGCGAATGTAGAAGCTTCCCTCCCTTGGATGAGTGGCAAACAGTTAATCAAGAAGAACTGTTTGCGATGATGAAGAACAACAGAAACGGGCAGCCAAGTGAGGGTGTGTGTGTGCGATATACGGCATATAGTTCACTAGGATGAACTATGTGTGTGATTAGGCAACACAATAAAAATGGTTCAACTAAACAAGATGTGTGTGATACGCGGCAAATAGGTCCGTAAATAGAAATGTGTGCGAAGACCAATAATAACACGAACTTGCAGCTAATAAGCCATGTGATTTGCTCTGTCTACAAAAGAATAATAGAAATGTATGCATCCTAAACTAGGAGAAACAATCGTCTACTCATCTACTTCTTGTGACGCTCCCGCCACTGCTCTAGGGATGTTGAAAAGATTCTGGCATTTCAAGCCCAAAACCTTGAGCGCTTTTAGATCGTTGGTGGTGTCCACCATAGCGAAACTGTAGTCAGCGCTGTTGATAAACCTGGAGAAACGCTCGCAAGGCCTTGTGGCCATGTGGTAGTGGTAGACGAGGACGTCATGTCGCATGCACAACTGGGCGACGACAACCTTCTGATCGTGCCCGACACGACCGATGGTGTACTCGAGGTCGAAGCCGACCACTTGGCACTTGTCCTCGGCAAGCAACTGCTCCATAGTTTGGATGGGGCTCTCGACCGAGACCGGATCATTCGTGTACACCACCGAGAGGGCCTTCCCCCACACGTGGGTGCCCACTATGTGATGCGTGGTGAACTGCCCGCTGTTGTCATCGTCGTCGGCCGATGGGAGTGCCATTAGAGCCACGAGGAGCGCCATTGGAACCGCTGGATGTCCTCTCTGTATGTGTTGTCATGGGTGTGCTTATTGTGTCGCGTGGCATGAGATATGAAGGTAAATGGCCGCAGGAATAAATCGGGGTCGGGTGGTCTGGATTCTCGGCGCGTCCGCATGGCAATTTTTGCAGCGGGTAACTGCATCGTCGTGCGGCGCCCGACGCAACCGCATGCACACGAACGTGCGTGATCGTGTGCCGGTCCCAAACACTGGTAGCGCATGGAGGGACGAGGGTAGAGCGCCCGGAGGGACGTGAGAGCAGAGCGCGCACGGCAGGACGCGAGCAGAGCGCATCGCGGCCGCCTCAACCGCAAGCAACCACACGCATAGAGCAGTTGAACATGCAGGAAATGGTCGTCTACAAGCCGGCCGACAGTTGCGTCGCTACATAGAGAGCAGCCGTGTGCTGCTACCGCCGTCTTGGTCTATTAGTCCCCTTTATATTCTGTGCCATATTTTGACCTTAAATTTAACCAACAAAATCTTAATGGATGTTATAAAATTATATAATTGGAAACTATGTTCAAATACGAATCCAACGATATAATCTTTGGCGACATGCATTCGTATTTTATTAGTTAAATCCTACTTATAAACCAGGATGGGGGTATAGTAAGTAATTAAATCGCAAATGTTTTTACTAACCGTATGTGTACATGTCCTTTTGTCCTCCTCTCGCATGTCTTGTCACCCCGCTACCGCGGACGGCTTTGAGCGCAAGCTTGAGCAGCGCACGTGTTTTTTTGGCCAAATGGTGGTGAGCCCGTTCCTGTGCACCCGCGTAGGTTCCCGCCCGACTCGGAGAAATCCCCCAAAATCCCAATGCTTACCAGCCTACTATATAAACCCTCATGGCCGGCGAGTCATGCGTCGTATTTTCCCCTCCCTCCCTATAGCTTATCTCTTCTGCTTCTCCCACAATCGCCAATGGCACCGGTCCATCGTCGTTGTTCAGCCACTCCGCCGTCATCAGAGGACATCACCGGCTAGGAGGCTACACCGCGGCGGCGGTGCAGTCCCCGATGTAGTGTAGTGCTCGTGGTGTCCCTGTTGAGTGTGCGCGGAACACCCACCACACGCTCTGTCGCCGCTGCCTGTCGGTAGCTGTTGCTGGCCGCCATTGCCGCCACACCACCGTCTGCCGCCGTGGCCTCCACACTATCGTCGAAAGCCAGGGCCATCGCCCACTCCGTCGCCGCGGCCCGAAGGCGGGAGCTGGCCGTTGTGGCCGCCACCCCACTACCGACCATCGTGTCCATCACCCGCTCTGCCACCGCGGCCCGAAGTCGAGAGGTGATGGTCGTGGCTGCCACCCTATCGTCGGCCGTCATGTCCGCCAGCCCACGATCGACCGCCGGGATCATCACCCGCTCCGCCACCGCTGCCCGAAGGTGGGAGGCGGAGGTGGAGGCCCGCACGTGCATCAGCGATCTTGCATGGTACATCGAGTTTCTACAGGAGGAGGAGGAGGAGCGCCTCTTCGATCATGCAAAGAGCCTTACCGCAGCCGTGGCCGCAGCACACGCCGACGCAGATGCGAGGAATCAGGAGATCTACGAGCTGTCCCGCCGCTTCGAGAGGGTTCGTTTGGAGCGCCAGAGGGCGTTCGAGGTGAGCGTCACTGAAGGTGCAGTAGCGGCAGGCACCGTATTGCATTTGTACAACTCGTCGGTAGGCTCATCCTCCTCTTCCTCTTACCGAGCGTGCTCAGCAGAGGAGAGGCTGTCGGAAGTAGTACAAAGCCCCTCTGTAGTAGTAATCTTTAGGGGCTATTTTGTTCAGTTCATCTGACTATAGATGTGGTGGAACTGTACAACGTACTTAAAATTAGCTAGTATATATAGTTGACCTAGCTATTTCAGTATGTGGTTGGCAACAATTGGGAAAAAGTTTGGTCGGTTCAGCTGTCGAGTTGAAATGTTTGTATAAAGAACGACAGCTTAATCTATGAATGAAATATATGCTTAATTACTGAATATTAGTTGCAAAAATTAGATAGTGCTAGTGCTTTTTAGCTGCATATTTTGACAAATCGCAGTGTTACAAGGTTTAAAAATGACAATGTTACTAGATCAACAAATTTCAATCTTTCCAGTTTGACAAATGGCAACATACCCAATATGACAAATGCAAATCTTACCAAATTATTTGTACATGGTTGCACACGGGTCATCCGAAAAAACCGTTTGCGTTGAAGGGAGGTACAGATCCTGCTGGCCAGATTTTCTCTTGGCTTAGCGCCGAAGTCTCGCTTTTCATACCTTATTCAATCTGAACCATTTGCGTTGAAGAGATGCACAAATCCTGTGCGGTGAATTTTCTCTTGGCTTACTACAGAAGACCATAGCTCTCACTTTGCATATAGGTGTTTTATCTAAAATGTTTGCGATGAAGAGTTGCACAAATCCTGCTCGGCACATTTTCCATTGGCTTACTGGGGAAGCTGTCGGTTTACATACGGGTGTTCTATCTAAAATGTTTGCGATCAAGAGCTGCACAAATCCTGCTTAGCACATTTTCGCTAGGCTTCCCGAGGAAGCTGTCGGTTTGCATACGGGTGTTCTAACTAAAACGTTTGCGATGAGTGTATTATATTTAAAAACCGTATTAAACTGCAGCTTGGGAGCCATTAATGGAGAGGATGTGAGCAAGGCGGGCGGCCATGGAAGTAAAGGGCTCGCTTCCCAGTGAGCCTGTGCGGCATACAACTCATGTGCTTCCCGGTGAGCCTGCCCATTGGAGTACAGCTCGCACACCTCCTGTTTAGTCAAGCACCTGTCCACACGGCACCTCCTAGCCATTAAAAGAGTGAGGCGTGGCATCACGTGAATGGTTAATAGAACGCATACGATTTAAATTATACAAAACATTTGAGATGTTAAGTGGCAACTATTTGTTTCAAAATGCCTTTGTTGGCTGTTATTCGAGTGCGCCTTCTCTCAAAATAGACACGAAAAATACCACATCATGTCGGGTGCCATTCCATGATAGCATGCCAAGTTTCATGAATTTCAGACGAGTTTTGGATTTACTAGAATTTAAAAACAAAGTATCTCAACATTTTGCCGGCAATCAACAGTGCCCTGGTGTTTGAAATTCATTCCCATTTCTTGCATGGGACCTAATCATGCACCCAAGGACACAAATTTCATTTTTCAACCAATTAATATGCACCGGACCATGTGCATGTAGTTCAAATTTGAATTATGCACATAAAATTCCTAGAAAACCTAGTTAATGTATAAAAATGTCCAAACGAACCCCCAAAAAATCCAAAATTTAACACAACACTTATGTTATTCTATGTTGACACTAGAATTTTTTTAAAGCAATATGAGGCAACCGATATCGTTTCAACCCCAAAGGTGGCATGTTCCCTACCAAAACCATCAGCCTTGTTGTGAGAAGCTCTGGTTTGTGAGAAGCATATACCCAAACCGGCCCCAAATGAGACAAAAAATTTACCACGGCATGTTGATGTTGTTCCATGATAGCATGCCAAGTTTCATGAATTTAAGGAGAGTTTTGGATTTACTAGAATTTAAAACCATGTATCTCTATGTTTTCGGCCGAGTGACAATGGCAGGGTGTTTGACATTCATTCTCATTTCTTGCATAGGACCTAAGCATGCAACGAAGGACATATATTTGAATTTTTAATGAATTTATTTGCATTAGAGCATGTGCCTGTAGTTCAAATTTGAATTATGAACATAAATGCACTAAAAACTCAATTAATGTATAAAAATGTCCAAACGAACCCCAAAAAATTCCAAAATTTAACACAATACTCATGTTTGTTCTGTGTTGACACTAGAGAAAAAATTGAAATCAAGAAGAGGCAACGGATATCGTTTCGTCCACAAAGGTGAAATGTTCCCTACCGTAACCATGGGGTTTGTTGCGAGAAGCTCTGATTTATGAGAAGCTTATACCCCAACCTGCCCCAAATGGGACAATATTTTTACCACTGCATGTTGATGCCATTCCATGGTAGCATGTCAAGTTTCATGAATTTCAGAAGAGTTTTCCATTTACTAAAATTTTAAAACCATGTATCTCAATGTTAGCGGGCGAGCGATGGTGGCAAAGGTGTTTGACATTCATTCCCATTTCTTGCATGGGACCTAAGGTTGCAACCAAGGACACACATTTGATTTTTCAACCCGTTTATATGCACTAGAGCATGTGCATGTAGTTCAAATTTGAATTATGCACATAAACGCATAGAAAACTCAGTTAATGTATAAAAATATTGAAGCAAACCACGAAAAATCCAAAAATGACACAACACTCTTGTTGTTCTACGTTGACACTAGAAATGTTTTGAAAGCAAGAAGAGGCAACGAATATCGTTTTGTCCACAAAGGTGACACGTTTCCCTACCGGAACCATGAGACTTCTTGTGAGAAGCTCTGGTTTGTGAGAAGCTTATACCATAACCTACCCCAAATGGGACAATATTTTTTACCCCAGCATGTTGATGCCATTCCATGATAGCATGCCAAGGTTCACGAATTTCAGACGAGTTTTGGATTTACTAGAATTACAAAAGCAAGCACCTCAATGTTTACTGGAGAGCCACGGTGTCGTGGTGTTTAAAATTCATCCCCATTTCTTTCATGAGACATAAGCATCAACCCATGGACACATATATCATTTTACAACCCATTTTGGTGCACCAGAGCATGTGCATGTAGTTTAATTTTGAATTGTGCACCTAAAATGCCTAGAAATTCAAATAGTTAAATGTATAAAAATGTCCAAATGAACTCTGAATAATTCCAAAAAAATTTGGCGGCATTCATTGCAGATAAAAGTTCTAGCAATTCAAACACCATCCTTTGCAGTTGTGACCCCATTATGTAATTCAAATCAAGACGAAAAATCAAGTAGATAGCACACAATTTATTATCACCAACTATGTGAGATGCAACACAAAATGTCTTGGAGCACCATCGGAGTATAGTACCCATACGGCTTATGCGAGAAGGTGTATCGGCTACAGTCCACAACCGTCATGTCAAGCACACTAGCTTGCTCCCCAAATATCATTTCACTGTTCAATCATCGCCGGTGAAAGATGGGGACGTGGACCCGCTTCGTGAGGGAAACTTTGACGGCCCACTCTGGCGAGAGCGCGGCCGTAGCCGCCAGGCACGTGCTAACAAGCTTCATGAGCGCGGCCGCAATCTATGACTGGGCGGCAAAGGCGGCCCAAACGGCCACTATTGCTTCTCAGGTGGCGGTAGCAACATCTGCCTCGGGGATAGCAATTGGCAAGAGCGAAACAACAGCGGTCTGTTCCGCAGCGGCGACCTTAGTCCTGATGGAGGCCGCCCACGACCATGTCGAGGCCACCCACGCCCAGCTCATGGCAGTCACCACGCAAATCGAATGAAGCTTCTTCGAAAATGGTCGGCAACCCACGGCCGAAGAGTAGACAATCGCCGAGAGCGTTCGAGCAGCCGTCTGTTCCTGTGCGGCATACCTTGCCACGACGAAGCCCGCCCAAGCCCAGATCGCGACCGCCCATGCCCAGCTCATGGTGGCCTATTCCAAAGATATGGCGGATGCGGATGGTGAGATGCTTGCTCAGTATGGTGCGATGGATGCCATGGAGCCCCTTACCCAGGAGATCGTCGGGTGCGAGCTGGACATGAAGGAGGCGGTGGAGATCGATGAGCACCAGTCGTAGTAGTACTCTTTGTTTTGTTTAATTAAGAGCGTCAGTCTTTAATTTGTTAGAGTAATGTTTAGGTCAGCTAGCTCTGTTTAATTGCTGAAATTGCTCGATTAAGAAGTGTGGGTGTGCTGTAGTCTCCTTTGTGTACCCAAATTATGCAATGATGTGGATGACTACTGTAACCAGTGAAATTCGAAGCAAAATTTTAATTGTTCAAACTCATCACACACGGGTTAAGCTATATGAATTGTTTGTGATGTTCACATATCGTACAATGCTGAATAAGGGACCGTGTGTGATGACAGTTTGCGCAATAGTTTTTTCACTGAACTGATTCAAAATTTTTGGCTTCCGTGGAAATATCTACCTCCCCGCCCCCTCCTCTTACCAAAAGCCACATTTTCCCTATTTCTGCCTTCCTTTCCAAGTTGAAACCTTCACTCCTTGCTTGCAGTGCCACCTCCTCGCCGGCCACCCTCCTTCACGCTGCTTGGCCTCGTCTATCTAGGCAGGTAATCCACACCCGACCCCCATCCTCCTCCTCCTTCCACATCCAACATGCCCCAACCGCCGGCGTGACACCTTCCACCCAAATCACCAACCCCTCCACCAAATAAGTGCTGCCCTAAGCCACGGTGCACGCAGTATATCCAGGAGCTCAAGGAGCATTTGGCAGTGGAGAAGCAAGTCGCGGCTGCACGCGCGAATGAGGTTGCGATGGCTGCCATTCGTGCCGACCCCCAGATCTTGGAGGAGCACCTCGCCGTCGAGGCCACCATCGACGCCTCGTGCGCCGATGCCACGACGCGATTGGCTGCTTTAAAAGACAGTTCGTGGCGTTTTCTCAAGGCCACCATTGGTGCCTTTGACGAAGACTACGGGGTGTTTTCTCAGTGTGCACGTGCTTACCTCAACTCGAGAGCCAACAGGTTGTTGCCCAGAGCGGCTCAGGCAACTCACCACTACGACGAGGGCACCCACGATGTGGAGGCCTCGCCCTCTTCCATGTCCAAGGAGCCAATCATCATTGATGTCTCCGACGATGAGGGGTAGCTTTTCTTATTAGCTCACTATAAGGACCCATGTTTAGTTTGCTAGCTACTGCTTTTCCTTAACAAATTCTAGTGAATTGTGCTATCTACTTTTACCATGCAATATGTTTATCTAGTGTATATGTTCTATATGTCGTGCAATGTGGTGCTCACTTATTAACTGTTTGGTAATTTGTTGTCAGGTTTAGTTAACTGTTTGGTTCAATTCTGCAAATGTGATGTTCAATTCTTCAGGGTGCAATTTTGTATTGTCTTCCATGTGAGAAATAAATCAAATTTATCTTTACAAAATACATGAGAAACAAATACAATTGCTATATTTCCAAGTTGTCAAGCATGCTTGGTTTTGTTAACTGTCTAATCTTCTAGTATGTTATACATTGTGCAATGTGGTGCTCAGTTAACGTTTGGTTCATTTGTTGTGGTGTTTAGTTAACTGCTTCGTTCAATTCTGCAATGTGATGTTCAATTGTTGTGGGTGCATTATGTTATTGTATACCATGTGAAATACATGAGAAACAAATACATTTGCTATATTTCCAAGTTGTTAAGCATGCTTGGTTTGGTTAACTGTCTGATCTTCTATTAGGAGTATGTTATATTGTGCAATGTGGCGCTCAGTTAATGTTTGGTTCATTTGTTATGGTGTTTAGTTAACTGCTTAGTTCAATTCTACAATGCGATGTCCAATTGATGTGGGTAGAATTTTGTATTGTTGTGCATGTGAGGAATAAATCGAATTTGACTGCACTTAATACATGAGAAAAATATACAATTTCTATATTTCCTAGTTCTTAATCATGCTTGGTTTGGATAAATGGGTTTTCCATGTGGCTTGAATTAATCTGATGAATCTGCAATGTGCTTATTTTTTATCAACATATTTTACTAATAGCATGTGAACCCTCACTTAACCTGATCACTAAGTACCTTATATGTGTTGCAGGGAAAGAATGGGAATCACTGAGGTTTACAATCGAGATTTGCACATGCATGGTACTTTGTCTAATAGCACATTATTGTGCAATTGTAGGAACCATTCTAATATTTAGGTTTTTAACAATTTGGTCTTGCACATGTAGGTCCTACTGTCAAAGGTTTTGACCCACTTTTCGACCATTTTTGCATATGGGGAAATGAGTTATCCATGAATATCAGTCAAGTCAAGAAACTCAGGAAGATTGTGAGGATAAAGAAATTAGCGATAAAAAATAACAAGATCTTTGTCTGCACAATGAAGAAGACATCAGTTCACTATAGGATGGTACTAACTATTATACCTTGCCTTCTTTATTCCTTTGCCCCATGTGGTATCATTTATGCACATCCTTGTTTTCAGGCCTTTCCAAAGTAGTTCACTGATGATTACCTCTCAAACCACCTCTATGGCCAGGAGGCGAGGAAGGTTTTCATACAACACCCACAGTTTAATATTGAAGCGTTCCTGAAGAGGAAGAAGGATGGACAGCCAATCGTCCACAGGCACTGTCCTAAAGTTGCAAATACCTTCAAGATCAATGAAGGCTCAATATTCGCCTTCCGCTTCAACAGTTTTCCAGATGAGATGCATCTATTAATGTACCGTCTATGATGCTAATTTCGAAAGGTTCTAGATGTTGCATGTGAAACTTGGTGCTGGTGAAGTTGTGTAATGGGGTAGCTGAGTGCTAAAGCTATATGACGTTGTACTCTGATGTATTTAAATTATGAAATCCTACTTCCTTAATATGGAAATGAAATATATTGTGTGCTTAATGTGAAATGTCAATTATATTAATAAATGGATTACTAATAATAGGGCAATTTGCCTGCTAATAGGGATTTCTGTTGTAAAATGTTATTGAGAAAACACCATGGGCGATGACCTCAGGCAACGCACACGGTTTCTACGAATAAACCATGTGGTATCAATGAACAATCACACACGACATCCTCTTGAAAATTGTTTGCTTTAGGCCACCTTGTACAAATACTTATGATGTCTACTACACAAATTTGTTCTTGTAGACTCGTGTTGGGCCTCCAAGCACAGAGTTTTGTAGGAAAGTATCAATTTTCCCTCAAGTGGATGGCCTAAGGTTTATCAATCCGTGGGAGGTGTAGGATGAAGATGGTCTCTCTCAAACAACCCTGCAACCAAATACAAGAAATCTCTTATGTCCCCAACACACCCAATACAATGGCAAATTGTATAGGTGCACTAGCTCGGCGAAGAGATGGTGATAAAAGTGTAATATTGATGGTAGAAATATATTTTTATAACCTAAATAAATAAAACAACAAGGTAGCAAATAGTAAACGAGCACAAAAACGGTATTGCAATGCTTGAAAATGAGGCCTAGGGTCCGTACTTTCGCTAGTGTAATCTCTCAACAATGCTAATATAATTGGATCATATAACCGTCCCTCAAAGTGAAACAAAGAATCACTCCAAAGTTTCTATCTAGCAGAGAACATAAGACATAATTGTTTGTAGGGTACGAAACCACCTCAAAGGTCTTCTTTCCGATCAATCTATCCTAGAGTTCTTTCTAAAATAACACCAAGCTATTCTTTCTGATCGATCTAACCAAGAGTTCTTACTAGAATAACACCAAAGCAAATTCAGATTCATAATACACAATCTAACATAAAGAACCTCAAAGAGTGCCCCAAGATTTCTACCGGAGAAACAAAGATAAGAACGTGCATCAACCCCTATGCATAGATTACCCCAATGTCACCTCGGGAATCCGCGAGTTGAGTGCCAAAACATATATCAAGTGAATCAATACGATACTGAAGGAAATGTGCCCTAGAGGCAATAATAAAGTTGTTATTTATATTTCCTTACATCATGATAAATGTTTATTATTCATGCTAGAATTGTATTAACTGGAAACTTAGTACATGTGTGAATACATGGACAAACAGAGTGTCACTAGTATGCCTCTACTTGACTAGCTCGTTAATCAAAGATGGTTAAGTTTCCTAGCCATGGACAAAGAGTTGTCATTTGATGAACGAGATCACATCATTAGAGAATGATGTGATTGACTTGACCCATCCGTTAGCTTAGCACTTTGATCGTTTAGTTTACTGCTATTGCTTTCTCCATAACTTATACATGTTCCTATGACTATGAGATTATGCAACTCCCGAATACCGGAGGAACACTTAGTGTGCTATCAAACGTCACAACGTAACTGGGTGACTATAAAGATGCTCTACAGGTGTCTCCGATGGTGTTTGTTGAGTTGGCATAGATCAAGATTAGGATTTGTCACTCCGTGTATCGGAGAGGTATCTCTAGGCCCTCTCGGTAATGCACATCACTATAAGCCTTGCGAGCAATGTGACTAATGAGTTAGTTACGAGATGTTGCATTACAGAATGAGTAAAGAGACTTGCCGGCAACGAGATTGAACTAGGTATTGAGATACCGACGATCGAATCTCGGGCATGTAACATACCGATGATACAGGGAACAACATATGTTGTTATGCGGTTTGACCGTTAAAGATCTTCATAGAATATGTAGGAACCAATATGAGCATCCAGGTTCCGCTATTGGTTATTGACCGGAGACGAGTCTCGGTCATGTCTACATGGTTCTCGAACCCGTAGGTTCCGCACACTTAATGTTCGGTGACGATCGATATTATGAGTTTATGTGTTTTGATGTACCGAAGGTAGTTCGGAGTCCCGGATATGATCACGGACATGACGAGGAGTCTTGGAATGGTAGAGACATAAATATCGATATATTGGAAGCCTATGTTTGGACATTGGAATGGTTCTGGATGAGTTCGGGCATTTTCCGGAGTACCGGGAGTTTACCGGAACCCCCGGGGAGTGTATGGGCCTTATTGGGCCTTAGTGAAATAGAGGAGAGGAATGCAAGGTGGAGGGCGCCCCCCCTAGCCCAATACAAATTTGGTGGGGGTCGGCCCCCCTTCCTTCCTTCTCTCTTCCCCTTCCTTCTGTCCTACTCCTAATAGGGAAAGGGGTAATCCTACTCCCTGTGGGAGTAGGACTCCCCCTAGGGCGCGCCATAGGGAGGGCCGGCCCTCCCCTCCTCCACTCCTTTATATACGGGGGAGGGGGGCACCCCATAGACACACAACTTGATTTCTTAGCCATGTGCGGTGCCCCCCTCCACAGATTTCCACCTCGGTCATATCGTTGTAGAGCTTAGGCGAAGCCCTGCGTTGGTAACTTCATCATCACCGTCATCACGCCATCATGCTGACGAAGCTCTCCCTCGACACTCAGCTGGATCTAGAGTTCATGGGACGTCATCGAGCTGAACGTGTGCAGATTGCGGAGGTGCCATACCTTCGGTGCTAGGATCGGTCCGATCGTGAAGACGTACGACTACATCAACCGCGTTGTCATAACGCTTCCGCTTACGGTCTACGAGGGTACATGGACAGCACTCTCCCCTCTTGTTGCTATGCATCACCTAGATGGATCTTGCATGTGCGTAGAAGAACATCTTGAAATTACTACGTTCCCCAACAGTGGCATCCGAGCCAAGTCTATGCGTAGATGTTATATGCACGAGTATAACACAAAGGAGTTGTGGGCGTGGGTATATACACATTGCTTGCCGTCACTAGTTGATTCTTGATTCAGCAGTATTGTTGGATGAAGCGGCTCAGACTGACATTACGCGTACGCTTATGCGAGACTGGTTCTACCGACATGCTTCGCACACAGGTGGCTAGTTGGTGTTTGTTTCTCCATCTTTAGTTGAATCGGTTTCAATGAACAGGGTTCTTTCTGAAGATCAAAAAGCAATCACTATACCGCGTTGTGGTTTTTGATGCGTAGGTAAGAATGGTTCTTGCTCAGCCCGTAGCAGCCACATAAAACTTGCAACAACAAAGTAGAGGACGTCTAACTTGTTTTTGTAGGGCTTGTTGTGATGTGATATGGTCAAGACATGATGCTAAATTTTATTGTATGAGATGATCATGTTTTGTAACAGAGTTATCGGCAACTGGAAGGAGCCATATGGTTGTCGCTTTATTGTATGAAATGCAATCGCCATGTAATTGCTTTACTTTATCACTAAGCGGTAGCGATAGTCGTAGAAGAAATAGTTGGCAAGACGACAACGATGCTTCGATGGAGATCAAGGTGTCAAGCTGGTGACGATGGTGATCATGATGGTGCTTTGGAGATGGAGATCAAAGGCACAAGATAATGATGGCCATATCATATCACTCATATTGATTGCATGTTATGTTTATCCTTTATGCAGCTTATTTTGCTTAGTTCAGCGGTAGCATTGTAAGATGATCTCTCACTAAATTTCAAGGTATAAGTGTTCTCCCTGAGTATGCACCGTTGCTATAGTTCTTCATGCCGAGACACCACGTGATGATCGGGTGTGATAAGCTCTAAGTTCACATACAACGGGTGCAAGCCAGTTTTGCACACGCAGAATACTCGGGTTAAACTTGACGAGCCTAGCATATGCAGATATGGCCTTGGAACAATGAGACCGAAAGGTCAAGCGTGAATCATATAGTAGATATGATCAACATAGTGATTGTCACCTGATGCGGAGCATCCTAAGGTCATCCCCATGGACCTACCATCGTCTCACCAAGTGCCTAGCGGACCCATGACACGAGCACGTGCAAGAGCTCTTGAAAACGAGGTGACATCTCTCCTCTCACATTTCCACTTCGATGCACATGAGACATGGCTACTACCTCTTATGGACACATTGTGCATCCTCAGGTATCATGGAGAAGCCAAGGAGCAAGGAGAATAAGAAGAAGAGGAAGATGGATGTGAAGATGGAGAAGAAGAAGAGCTACGGAAGAAATCCCAGCCACCGGACGACCGGTTAGGAACGGACGTCCGGAGCCTGAAACAACAGCCGAGCCCCAGCGAGCGGACGTCCGTCCCGGACCGGACGACCGGTGCCCCTGCGGCCGAGCCAAACGAGTGGAGACCGGCGCCAATGGACGTCTGGCGACCGGACAACCGGCAGCCACCGGAAATCCGCTACACCAGCATCCGAGCCAGAATGAGAGGATGATCGGCAGCCACTGGACGTCCGGCCGCCCCTGAGACACCGGACGACTGGTCCCCAGCGGACGTCCGGTACCTGGCTGTGTCCAGTTGTGGGATGAGGCCCATGTACCCCTTCACTTTGCCCCCCATTTGCACTAAGACTATAAATAGACCTCTCCCACCTCCTAGTTAGGGTCAGCAAATGATTAGCTGGTATTTCGTGTGAGAGCTTTGCTCATCCACTTGGTTATCTTCTCCTCGGAGATTGCGCCTCCTACAGAGAAGATCCGCCAAGTGGATTCAAGACCCCTTTATAGGAAGAACCTCAAGACCTCCTCACGGAGAAGATCAGCTACCTTTGTATCGTCCGTTGTTGACTTTGGATCTTGTATCTCCTATCGTGTTTCGAGGATCTAGCACTTGTGTGATCATTCTCGTTGGTTTGAGTGTCTCTCTTGTGTTTCCCCCGTGTTTACCCTTGTTTCCCTCCTCGTGTTCTTCGTGTTCATCATGGGATCCGCTCCTTTCGTGAAAGATCGGCCGGTTAGGGTTCCTACCCTACATCATCTTGGTATCAAGAGCCTCATTGATCACGATTTCGGAGCGCTCCCGCTGTGTTGCTAGCCTAGTTCTTGTTGTTTTTGTCCCTAATTCGAAAATTCCCCACGAAAATAGCCCCAATTTTTTTTTGTGATTTGTAGGTGTGTTGAAATTTTGTTGGATTTGATACGTGGATTTGCTTTGTTTTGAGTGGATCTAGCTTTCCCCCCTTTCCCCACCTTTTCCATCCACAAATCCGCCCGGATAGGACAAATTTCGACCTCTCCATCACGAACACGTGCAGTTCATCCCGTGCCCGAGATTCGCCCAGGCACCGGACGTCCGACCGCCAGCAGACATCCGACGACCGGACAACCGGCCCAGACCAGACATTAGACCAACACTGACGAAACTGATTTTTTTTCCAGTTTAGTCACCACCACCGCCACACATTTCCGCATACGCACTCCTACCACCTATACACCATCACCACTTCCGCATACCACCACCATTGCTTACCCGTTTCATACTCCGACACGTGTTGCCACTTCAAGCTTTGAGAATTTGAGTTGTGGTTCCGTATCCTTTTGTGTTTCAGCTATCTAGGTACGGTTTGACCTCAACATCACCGCCGCTCATCTTCGCCACGGACGCGTCATCAACAACGACCACCTCGACTACATCTTGGTATTCATGCCACCATTTTGACACCATACCGTAAGCAAGAACGGTAACCTCACCTTGGTATTGGACATATCACTCTTGCCATTACATTGATAGCCATCATAGCCTTACTCCTTTGCGTTGCTTACCCATCGAGACTAGCCATTGAGTATTGCCGGCAAGAAGACTTGTGCACATTAGTGCTCATACTTCCCATAGCATACATACATCATTGTTGCATATCTTGGTATCATCTCTTGTTGAAAGTGCAACTATCCCTAGGTGGTTTTGGTAATTCATAACAACATATAGCTCATTGAGCTAATGCTATTCCAAGATGATTATTTCAGGAAAGCTCAATGATTGGCATGGCATGGATGTGAAAGTGGAACCCTCAAAATGCTAAGGACAAAGGATTGGCTCAAGCTCAAAAGCTCAAGACTCTTCATTTTACATTTTAGTGATCCAAGATCACATTGAGTCTTTAGGAAAAGCCAATACTATCAAGGAGGGATGAGGTGTTGCTTAATGAGCTTCTTGCTTCATGTGCTTAGTGATATGCTCCAAAACCCTCAACTACTTTCCCATATCCACATATGACCAAAACCCTATGCCAAACTCGGTCCTACCGATTCTTCCTATCCGGCGCCACCGAGTTTCATTTGTCATAAGCCACTGCCAAACCCTAGCAAATCGGTTCTACCGATAGGGATCTCGGTCTCACCGAGATGGGGTTGCAAACTCTCTGTTTCCCTTTCGTAACTTTTTGGTCTCACCGAAAGAGCGAATCTGTCCCACTGAGATTGCAATGTAAATTCAGTGTTTCCTTTTTGTAACTTTTCGGTCTCACCGAAAGAGCAAATCGGTCCCACCGAGTTTGCCTGACCAACTCTCTGGTTAGCTAATTACCAAATTCGGTCCCACCGAGTTTGTGTAATCGGTCTCACCGAGATTACGTTATGCCCAAACCCTAACCATATCGGTCCTACCGAGTTGCATGTCAGTCCCACCGAAAATCTCTAACGGTCACTAGGTTTACCTTTCCGGTCCGACCGAGTTTGTTGATTCGGTCCCACCGAGATTGGAAAACTGTGTGTAACGGTTGGATTTTGTGTGGAGGCTATATATACCCCTCCACCTCCTCTTCATTCGTGGAGAGAGCAATCAGAACACATACACAATTCCAACTCATATGTTCTGAGAGAGAACCACCTACTCATGTGTTCAGACCAAGATATTCCATTCCTATCATATGAATCTTGATCTCTAGCCTTCCCAAGTTGCTTTCCACTCAAATCTTCTTTCCACCAAATCCAAATCCTACGAGAGATAGTTGAGTGTTGGGGAGACTATCATTTGAAGCACAAGAGCAAGGAGTTCATTACCTACACACCATTTGTTACTTCTTGGAGAGTGGTGTCTCCTAGATTGGCTAGGTGTCACTTGGGAGCCTCCGAAAAGATTGTGGAGTTGAACCAAGGAGTTTGTAAGGGCAAGGAGATCGCCTACTTCGTGAAGATCTACCGCTAGTGAGGCAAGTCCTGTGTGGGCGATGGCCATGGTGGGATAGACAAGGTTGCTTCTTCATGGACCCTTTGTGGGTGGTTGCTTCTTCATGGACCCTTCGTGGGTGGAGCCCTTTGTGGACTCGCGCAACCGTTACCCTTTGTGGGTGGAGCCCTGTGTGGACTCGCGCAACCGTTACCCTTTGTGGGTTGAAGTCTCCATCAACGTGGATGTAGGATAGCACCACCTATCTGAACCACGGGAAAAACATCCGTGTCTCCAATTGCGTTTGAATTCTGCAAACCCTTCCCCTTACATTCTTGCAAGTTGCATGCTTTACATTCCGCTGCCAATATACTCTTTGCATGCTTGCTTGAATTGTGTGATGATTGCTTGACTTGTCCTACAATAGCTAAAATCTGCCAAGAACTAAAATTGGGAAAAGGTTAAGTTTTTATTTGGTCAAGTATTCTAATCACCCCCCCCCCCTCTAGACATACTTGCGATCCTACACTTGTGTCACAAGGTTGTCATCGCATACACACATGCTATCTTGGTTCGTCAAGCATTGCATGAGAAAAGAGCTCAAACATAAAAGAGCCAAACAAGCTTTTAAGCAAAAGGGAAAGATAATCAAAGAGCTTTTAAGCAAGAACCATAGCATCATACAATGTTAAGATTGTCATACTCGATCATTTTGGATCATATCATAGAAACACCTTGCATAGAGCATACTTGGGATAGAAGCCGTTGCATTTTTGCTTAGTAGGTTGTGCACAAGTCTTTGTATCAGCCTATTGTGCAATCGTGCTAGCGTCTCTCTAGTGTTGTGCAACAAGAGCATTTTTGTGGATTCCACATTTTGGCTCATCCTTGGTTGCCCAACCTCACTTATCTCTTTGCGTGTGTGTTTCCGTGTACATTATATTGCTTGGTCTACTTGTTACATTGCAATCTTGCGAATTGATACGTCTCCAACGTATCTATAATTTTTGATTGCTCCATGCTATATTATCTACTTTTTTGGACATTATTGGGCTTTATTATACCCTTTTATATTATTTTTGGGACTAACCTATTAACCGGAGGCCCAGCCCAGAATTGCTGTTTTTTTGCCTATTTTAGGGTTTTGAAGAAAAGGAATATCAAACAGAGTCCAAACGGAATGAAACCTTCGGGAACATGATTTTCACACCAAACATGATCCAGGGGACTTGGAACCTACGTCAAGAAACAAAGGAGGAGGCCACGAGGTAGGTGGGCGCGCCTACCCCCCCAGGCGCGCCCTCCACCCTCGTGGGCCCCCTGTTGCTCCAGCGACGTACTCCATCCTCCTATAAATACCTACGTACCCCCAAACGATCAGATACGGAGCCAAAACCCTAATTCCACCGCCGCAACTTTCTGTATCCACGAGATCCCATCTTGAGGCCTGTTCTGGAGCTCTGCCGGAGGGGGTATCCATCACGGAGGGCTTCTACATCATCACCATAGCCCCTCCGATGAAGTGTGAGTAGTTCACCTCAGACCTACGGGTCCATAGTTATTAGCTAGATGGCTTCTTCTCTCTTTTTGGATCTCAATACAATGTTCTCCCCCTCTCTTGTGGAGATCTATTTGATGTAATCTTGTTTTTGCGGTGTGTTTGTTGAGACCGATGAATTGTGGGTTTATGATCAAGTCTATCTATGAACAATATTTGATTCTTCTCTGAATTCTTTTATGTATGATTTTTTATCTTTGCAAGTCTCTTCGAATTATTAGTCTGGTTTGGCCGTGTAGGGATTGACAACCCCTTATCACGTTGGTTGCGAGGATTTATTTGTTTTGTGCAGGTACGAGGGACTCGCGCGTAGCCTCCTACTGGATTGATACCTTAGTTCTCAAAAACTGAGGGAAATACTTACGCTACTTTACTACATCATCCCTTCCTCTTCGGGGAAAACCAACGCAGTGCTCAAGAGGTAGCAAGAAGGATTTCTGGCGCCGTTGCCGGGAATTCTACGCAAAAGTCAATATACCAAGTACCCATCACAATCCCTATCTCCTACATTACATTATTTGCCATTTGCCTCTCGTTTTCCTCTCCCCCACTTCACCTTTGCCGTTTTATTCGCCCTCTCTGTCTCTATCCTCCCTCTCTTTCCTGTTTGCCTCTTTTTGCCCGCTTCCTTTTTGTTTGCTTGTGTGTTGGATTGCTTGCTTGTCACGATGGCTCAAGATAACACTAAATTGTGTGACTTTACAAATACCAACAACAATAATTTTATTAGCACTCCGATTGCTCCTCTTACCGATGCTGAATCTTGTGAAATTAATGTTGCCTTGCTGAATCTTGTCATGAAAGATCCGTTTTCTGGCCTTCCTAGTGAAGATGCCGCTAGCCATCTAAATAGCTTCATTGATTTGTGTGATATGCAAAATAAGAAAGATGTGGATAACGATATTGTTAAATTGAAGCTAATTTCTTTTTCTCTTAGAGATCGTGCTAAAGCTTGGTTCTCGTCTTTGCCTAAAAACAGTATTGATTCATGGAATAAGTGCAAAGATGCTTTTATCTCTAAGTATTTTCCTCCCGCTAAGATCATCTCCCTTAGAAATGATATTATGAATTTTAAGCAACTTGATCATGAACATGTTGCACAAGCTTGGGAGAGGATGAAATTAATGATACGTAATTGCCCTACTCATGGTTTGATTTTGTGGATGATTATAAAAAAAAATTATGCCGGATTGAATTTTGCTTCTAGAAATCTTTTAGATTTGGCCGCGGGAGGCACTTTTATGGAAATCACTTTAGGAGAAGCTACTAAACTCCTAGATAATATTATGGTTAAGTATTCTCAATGGCATACTGAAAGATCTACTAATAAAAAGGTGCATGCGATAGAAATTAATGTTTTGAGTGGAAAGATGGACGAACTTATGAAATTATTTGCTAGTAAAAGTGTTTCTTATGATCCTAATGGTATGCCCTTGTCTAATTTGATTGAGAATAATAATGAATCTATGGATGTGAATTTTGTTGGTAGGAATAATTTTGGTAACAACGCATATAGAGGAAATTTTAATCCTAGGCCTTATCCTAGTAATCCCTCTAATAATTATGGTAATTCCTAGAACAATTCTTATGGAAATTATAATAAGATGCCCTCTGATTTTGAATCTAATATTAAATAATTTATTACTTCGCAAAAGAATTTCAATGCTTTGATTGAAGAAAAATTTCTTAAGATTGATGAGTTGGCTAGGAACGTTGATAGAATTTCGCTTGATGTTGATTCTTTGAAACTTAGATCTATTCCACCTAAGCATGATATCAATGAGTCTCTCAAAGCCATGAGAATTTCCATTGATGAGTGCAAAGAAAGAACCGCTAGGATGCGTGCTAAGAAAGATGCCTTTATAAGAGCGTGTTCTTCTAGTTCCTATGAAAATAAAGATGAAGATCTAAAAGTTATTGATGTGTCCCCTATTAAATCTTTGTTTTGAAATATGAATCTTAATAATGATGGTACTGAATATGATCCACCTTTACCTAGAAGGCGTTCCAAGAATTCAGAGTTTTTAGATCTTGATGCTAAAATTGATGAAAGTGGAATCGAAGAAATTAAAACCCTAGATGTTGCTAAACCCACTATTTTGGATTTCAAGGAATTTAATTATGAAAATTGCTCTTTGATTGATTGTATTTCCTTGTTGCAATCCGTGCTAAATTCTCCTCACACTTATAGTCAAAATAAAGCGTTCACTAAACATATCGTTGATGCCTTGATGCAATCTTATGAAGAAAAACTTGAATTGGAAGTTTCTATCCCTAGAAAACTTTATGATGAGTGGGAACCAAGTATTAAAATTAAGATTAAAGATCATGAGTTCTATGCTTTATGTGATTCGGGTGCTAGTGTTTCCACGATTCCAAAGACTTTGTGCGATTTGTTAGGTTTCCGTGATTTTGATGATTGCTCTCTAAACTTGCACCTTGCGGATTCCACTATTAAGAAACCTATGGGAAGAATTAATGATGTTCTTATTGTTGTAAATATGAATTATGTGCCCATAGATTTTATTGTTCTTGACATAGATTGCAATCCTTCATGTCCTATTATTCTTGGTAGACCTTTCCTTAGAATGATTGGTGCATTATTGATATGAAGGAAGGAAATATTCGATTCTAATTTCCATTAAGGAAAGGCATGGAACACTTTCCTAGAAAGAAAATTAAATTACCTTATGAATCTATTATGAGAGCCACTTATGGATTGCCAACCAAAGATGGCAATACTTAGATCTATCCTTGCTTTTTATGCCTAGCTAGGGGCGTTAAACGATAGCGCTTGTTGGGAGGCAACCCAATCTTATTTTTATTCCTTGCTTTTTGCTCCTGTTTAGTAATAAATAATTTATCTAGCCTCTGTTTAGGTTGTGTTTTTTATGTTTTATTTGTGTTTGTGCCAAGTAGAACCGTTGGGAAGACTTGGGGAAAGTCTTGATATCTTGCTGTAAAAATACTGAAACTTTAGCGCTCACGAGAACTACTGCCATTTTTATTTGGAAGGTGATATTTAGTTAATTCTTTTTTCATATGATTAATAGATAAATTCCTCACGTCCAGAAATTTATTTTGGAATTTTTGGGGTTCCAGATCTTGCGCTAGCTACAGATTACTACAGACTGTTCTGTTTTTTGACAGATTCTGTTTTTCGTGTGTTTTTTGCTTATTTTGATGAATCTATGGCTAGTAAAATAGTTTATAAACCATAGAGAATTTGGAATAAAGTAGGTTTAACACCAATATAAATAAATAATCAGTTCATTACAGTACCTTTAAGTGGTCTTTTTTTTTCTTTCGTAATAGAGCTCACGAGATTTTCTACTTTAAGTTTTGTATTGTGAAGTTTTCAAGTTTTGGGTAAAGATTTGATGGATTATGGAACAAGGAGTGGCAAGAGCCTAAGCTTGGGGTTGCCCATGGCACCCCAAGATAATCTAAGGACACCTAAAAGCCAAAGCTTGGGGATGCCCCGGAAGGCATCCCCTCTTTTCGTCTACTTCTATCGATAACTTTACTTGGAGCTATATTTTTATTCACCACATGATATGTGTTTTCCTTGGAGCGTCTTGTATGATTTGAGTCTTTTATTTTTAGTTTACCACAATTATCCTTTCTGTACACACCTTTTGAGAGAGCAATAAATGATTTGGAATTTGTTAGAATACTCTGTGCTTCGCTTATATCATTTGAGTTATATAGAAACTATTTGAGTTATATAGTTTTGCTCTAGTACTTCACTTATACCTTTTAGAGCACGATGGTGGATTTGTTTATAGAAACTATTGATCTCTCATGCTTCACTTAGATTATTTTGAGAGTCTTAAATATCATGGTAATTTGCTTAAATAATCCTAATATGCTAGGTGTTCAACATTAATTTTTTTTCTTATGAGTGTTTTGAATACTAAGAGAAGTTTGATGCTTGATGATTGTTTTGAGATATGGAGGTAATAATATCAAAATCATGCTAGTTGAATAGTTGTGAATTTGAGAAATTCTTGCGTTGAAGTTTGCAAGTCCTGTAGCATGCACGTATGGTAAACGTTATGTAACAAATTTGAAACATGAGGTGTTATTTGATTGTCTTCCTTATGAGTGGCGGTCGGGGACGAGCGATGGTCTTTTCCTACCAATCTATTCCCCTAGGAGCATGCGCGTAGTGCTTGGTTTTTGATGACTTGTAGATTTTTGCAATAAGTATGTGAGTTCTTTATGACTAATGTTGAGTCCATGGATTATACGCACTCTCACCCTTCCATCATTGCTAGCCTCTTAGGTACCATGCATTGCCCCTTCTCACATTGAGAGTTGGTGCAAACTTTGCCGGTGCATCCAAACCCCGTGATATGATACGCTCTTTCACACATAAACCTCCTTATATCTTCCTCAAAACAGCCACCATACCTACCTATTATGGCATTTCCATAGCCATTCCGAGATATATTGCCATGCAACTTTCCACCATTCCGTTTATCATGACACATTCATCATTGTCATATTGCTTAGCATGATCATGTAGTTGACATAGTATTTGTGGCAAAGCCACCGTTCATAATTCTTTCATACATGTCACTCTTGGTTGATTGCATATCCCGGTACACCGTCGGAGGCATTCATATAGAGTCATATCTTGTTCTAAGTATCGAGTTGTAATTCTTGAGTTGTAAGTAAATAGAAGTGTGATGACCGTCATTCATAGAGCATTGTCCTAAAAAATAGAAAGGCCAAATAAAAAAAGAAAGGCCAAGAAAAGGGACAATGCTACTATCCTTTTTCCACACTTGTGCTTCAAAGTAGCACCATAATCTTCATGATAGAGAGTCTCTTGTTTTGTCACATTCATATACTAGTGGGAATTTTTCATTATAGAACTTGGCTTGTATATTCCAACAATGGGCCTCCGCAAGTGCCCTAGGTCTTCGTGAGCAAGCAAGTTGTATGCACACCCACTTAGTTTCTTTTGTTGAGCTTTCATACATTTGTAGTTCTAGTGCATCCGTTGCATGGCAATCCCTACTCCTTGCATTAACATCAATCGATGGGCATCTCCATAGCCCATTTGATTAGCCTCGTTGATGTGAGACTTTCTCCTTTTTTGTCTTCTCCACATAACCCCCATCATCATATTCTATTCCACCCATAGTGCTATATCCATGGCTTGCGCTCATATATTGCGTGAAAGTTTATAGGTTTGAGATTACTAAAGTATGAAACAATTTCTTGGCTTGTCATCGGGGTTGTGCATGATGAGAGCATTCTTGTGTGACGAAAATGGAGCATGACTAAACTATATTACTTTGTAGGGATGAACTTTCTTTGGCCATGTTATTTTGAGAGGACATAATTGCTTAGTTAGTATGCTTGAAGTATTATTATTTTTATGTCAATATGAACTTTTATCTTGAATCTTTCGGATCTGAATATTCATACCACAATTAATAAGCATTACATTAAAATTATGCCAAGTAGCACTCCGCATCAAAAATTCTGTTTTTATCATTTACCTACTCGAGGACGAGCAGGAATTAAGCTTGGGGATGCTTGATACGTCTGCAACGTATCTATAATTTTTTATTGCTCCATGCTATATTATCTACTGTTTTGGACATTATTTGGCTTTATTATCCCCTTTTATATTATTTTTGGGACTAACCTATTAACCGGAGGCCCAACCCAGAATTGTTGTTTTTTTTTTGCCTATTTTAGGGTTTCAAAGAAAAGGAATATCAAACGGAGTCCAAACGGAATGAAACCTTCGGGAACGTGATTTTCTCACCGAACATGGTCCAGGGGACTTGGACCCTACGTCAAGAAACAAATGAGGAGGCCACGAGGTAGGGGGCGCGCCAACCCCCAAGCGCGCCCTCCACCCTTGTGGGCCCCCTGTTGCTCCACGACGTACTCCTTCCTCCTATATATACCTACGTACCCCCAAACGACCAGATACAGAGCCAAAACCCTAATTCCACCGCCGCAACTTTCTGTATCCACGAGATCCCATCTTGGGGCCTGTTCCGGAGCTCTGCCGAGGGGGTATCCATCACGGAGGGCTTCTACATCATCACCATAGCCCCTCCGATGAAGTGTGAGTAGTTCACCTCAGACCTACGGGTCCATAGTTATTAGCTAGATGGCTTCTTCTCTCTTTTTGGATCTCAATACAATGTTCTCCCCCTCTCTTGTGGAGATCTATTCGATGTAATCTTCTTTTTGCGGTGTGTTTGTTGAGACCGGTGAATTGTGTGTTTATGATCAAGTCTATCTATGAACAATATTTGAATCTTCTCTGAATTCTTTTATGTATGATTTGTTATCTTTGCAAGTCTCTTCGAATTATTAGTCTGGTTTGGCCTACTAGATTGATCTTTCTTGCAATGGGAGAAGTGCTTAGCTTTGGGTTCAATCTTGCGGTGTCCTTTCCTAGTGACAGTAGGGGAAGCAAGGCACGTATTGTATTGTTGCCATCGAGGGTAAAAAGATGGGGTTTTCATCATATTGCATGAGTTTATCCCTCTACATCATGTCATCTTGCTTAAGGCGTTACTCTGTTTTCATTAACTTAATACTCTAGATGCATGCTGGATTGCGGTCGATGAGTGGAGTAATAGTAGTAGATGCAGGCAAGAGTCGGTCTACTTTTCTCGGACGTGATGCCTATATACATGATCATACCTAGATATTCTCATAACTATGCTCAATTCTGTCAATTACTCAACAGTAATTCATTCACCCATCGTAAAATACTTATGCTCTTGAGAGAAGCCACTAGTGAAACCTATGGCCCCCAGGTCTATCTTCATCATATTAATATTCCAATACTTAGTTATTTCCTTTGCTTTTACTTTGCTTTTATTTTACTTTGCATCTTTATCATAAAGATACCAAAAATATTATCTTATCATATCTATCAGATCTCACTCTCGTAAGTGGCCGTGTAGGGATTCACAACCCCTTATCGCATTGGTTGCGAGGATTTATTTGTTTTGTGCAGGTATGAGGGACTTGCGCGTAGCCTCCTACTGGATTGATACCTTGGTTCTCAAAAACTGAGGGAAATACTTACGCTACTTTACTGCATCATCCCTTCCTCTTCGGGGAAAACCAATGCAGTGCTCAAGAGGTAGCACGAATCTTTTCCAACATTATTGAAGCTCACTTACAATTGTATCAAGTTCTGTGCCACCATCCTTACCAAGCTCCACCATAAGCTTTTACTTGTGTAGGTGTGAGAAACCGACAAGAATTGGTACCAATTGTGCTATTTCCTCGTCTACATTGGAGTGATCATTGATCCACTTTCAACTTCGGTCAAGGTACATTTGGTATTCATTCTTCTCTTTCTACCACTCACTTTTTTATCTTGGAATGATGGATAGGCCAAGTACTTCTACCAACCCACTCTTCATTGAGCACGGCGACGACATGAACTCTTACGTCACCAAGAGTCACCTCTTTGGTGCACAACGTGCTTTGCATCAAGAGCAACAAGCAATGAGTGAACGCATCGACAACCTTGCCGCCGACTTGCGACTCTCCGAGCAGCGTACAAGGGAGTACTTCGACCACAAGCTCGACGATCACAAGCAAGAGAATGACGCAAGGATGGATGAGATTCGCGCTTTGTTGCTCAACCGCTCTTCTTCCACTTCGTCCTGTTCAAGAACGAGCCGTTCAAGTCGACACTCCGACTTCACCCTCTCCGGCTCAAGTACACCGACATCGAACACTCTACGCCGTGCCGCGCGCAATGGTCGTCAAGCAACCCTAAATCCTCTACGCGACACCAACTCACAAGAGCACCGACAACGTCAAACCCAAGAGGCTTTTGTGCTAGCACGAGAACGGCAATGACAACGCCAACATGAAGAGGAAGAGCGTGCGCATCTACACCAAGATGCACAAGATGCCGAGGCACAACGCCAAGAACAACAACTCCATGAAGCTCAAGCACTTGACGCGCAACAAGCCCTCCAAGATTCAAGTCGAGCCGTAGCCAACCGAGGCCAACAAGCTCGTGAACATGAAGAAGCACTTCGCGAAGAAGTTCAAGAACGAATATTTCAAGCTCGCGTGCATCGTCAAGTTCCTCAAGTTCCTCCTCGAGCTCGACAAGCTCCTCCACAAGCTTGCCAAGAACATAAAGTTCATCAAGAGCATGAAGACAATGGAAATCCTCCATTACAAGAGCAACATGAGGTTGACAAGCCTCCTCACCAAGAGCGACACTAGTTTGACAATCATCAACAACATGGGCGCCATCATCCTCGACCCCAACACAATGAAGAGCAACACTAAGGAAAGCTAAAGTTCACAATGCCCAAGTTCAATGGAAGCAACGATCCCGAAGAGTACCTATCGTGGGCATTGAAGGTCGACAAAATCTTCCGTTTGCACAACTATGAAGAAGAGAAGAAGATCTCTATGGCATCCCTTGAGTTCCAAGACTATGTCCTCATTTGGTGGGAACAAGTTATCGAGCGCCGAGAGGCAAGAGGTGAACCTCCCATCACTACTTGTGCACAAATGAAGGATGTCATGAGAGCACGCTTTGTGCCTACCTACTATAACCGCGACCTCTTCAAGAAACTTCAACTACTCAAGCAAGGAACCAAGAGCATTGAAGAGTACTACAAGGAGATGGAGATTTCCATGATACGAGCCAATGTCACGGAAGGTGATGAGAAAACTGTGGCACATTTCTTGAATGGACTCAACCATCCTATCAAGAAGGTCACCGACTTCCAACCATACTCGAACCTCATCGAGCTAGTGCATCAAGCTACCAAAGCGGAACGTCAAGTGCAAGACGATTACAAGTATGCCAAGTTCTCATCCAAGTCATACGGCTTCTCCAACACCCAAGCTTCAACGACTGCAACACCGTCTACCAAGCCTTCTACAAGCAACGTCGACAAGTCGTGTTCCAAGAAAGATTCGTCAACTACAAGTCATCCTCCTACTACAAGCAACTTCAAGCTGAGAGCTTCATCATCATCCACTCCAACCAATGCGACCGTCAAGACGAGTTCCTTCAAATGCTTCACATGCGGAGGCCGATGCCACAAGTCCTACGAGTGCACCAACAAGCGGACCATGATCCTCAACGACGATGGAACCTACGACTTGATGAGTGAAGGAGAAATGGACGCTCTTGAGCAAGTAGCCATGCACCGGCAAGTGAACGATGAAGAGGAACAAGTCTTTTGCGATGAAGATTCAAGTCCCGCTCTTGTTGTGTCCAAGGTCTTGACTCTCCAACATCACCAAGAAGAAGACCAAAGATGCCATATCTTTCACACCAAGGCCGGCATCAATGGAAGATCCGTCAAGGTCATCATCGATGGAGGGAGTTGTCATAATCTCGCAAGTGAAGAACTTTGCTCCAAGCTCCAATTGCCCAAGACGAAGCACACACATCCATACAAAGTGCAATGGCTTAGCGACTCCGGCACTATCCAATTCGAGCACCGAGTACAAGTCTCCTTCAAAATTGGCGCCCATGAAGACACTTTGGAGTGCAACGTCGTTCCAATGGTCGTGTGCCACCTCCTCCTTGGACGGCCATGGCAATTTGATAGAGGTGTCATTCACAATGGCCGAATGAACCACTACATCTTCAAGATGAAAGGAAAGGAGTACGTACTTCGTCCCATGTCTCCAAGCTAAGTGATCGCCGACAAGCAAGCCACCCCATCGTGGACACAATAGTGAGAGAGTGATCCACCAAAAAGAGAGTGAGCGCCACAAGCCCAAATCAAGCACCTCCACGATGAGTGAAAAGAAGAACTTAGTACTATTTGCCACCAAAAGTGAGATAAGAGGAGTGTGTGAGAACCCATTTAGTGTTCTACACTACGTCCTTTTGTGCAAGGACAATGAACCACAAGCTAACACCTCTCACACTCTTCCTCTAATGTTTTCTTCTCTTTTGCAGGAATTTCACGATGTTTTCCCCGACGAGATACCTCCAGGACTACCTCCACTACGAGGCATTGAGCACCGCATCGACCTCATCCCCGGAGCACCGCTTCCGAACAAAGCTCCCTACTGCGTCAACCCCGAAGAAACCAAATAAATACAAAGGCAAGTAAAGCATCTCATAGACCATGGACATGTGCGTGAAAGTTTGAGCCCTTGTGCCGTCCCGGTCATTCTTGTGCCAAAAAGAGACGGTAGTTTTCGCATGTGCTCCGATTGTAGACCTATCAATGCTATCACCGTTCGTTATAGGTATCCCATTACACGCCTTGACGATATGCTTGATTAACTTAGTGGTGCGACTATCTTTTCAGAAATTGATCTTAAGAGTGGTTACTATCAAATCCTCATACAAGACAATGATGAATGGAAAACCGCTTTCAAAACCAAGTTTGGGTTGTATGAGTGGTTGGTCATGCCTATGGGTCTATCGGAAGCACCGGGTACTTTTATGCGTCTTATGAATCATGTCTTTCGCCCTTAATTGGTGTGTTTGTTGTGGTCTACTTTGATGATATCCTTGTTTTTAGCAAGTATCTCAAAAAGCATGTCACCCATGTCTAAACCGTTTTACAAACTCTTCGAAAAGAGCATCTCTATGCTAATATGGAGAAATGCCTTTTCGGTGTTGACAAGCTCGTTTTCTTGGGTTTTGTTGTATCTTCTAAGGGTGTTCATGTAGACAAGTCCAAGATCAATGCTATTAAGACTTGGCCACAACCAACCAACTTGCAACAAGTGCATAGCTTTCTTGGCCTTGCGGGTTTCTATCGTCGCTTTGTGAAATATTTTAGCACCATTGCTTCGCCTTTGCATGCTTTGAGCAAGAAGAATGTGCCTTTTGTTTGGGGACCATCCCAAGATACCGCTTTCAATGAGCTTAAGAATTTTCGTACTCATGCTCCCGTGCTTGCATTACCCAACTTTGACAAACCCTTTGAGATTCATTGCGATGCTAGTGGTAATGTCATAGGAGGTGTGTTAACGCAAGAGAAGCACCCCATATTTTACTTTAGTGAGAAACTCTGTGGAGCGTAACTCAATTACCCCATCTATGACAAAGAGCTCTATGCTTTGCTCCGCGTTTTGCATGAATGGGAACGCTATCTTCGCCCCCATGAATTTATCATTCATACCGATCATGAAACGCTCAAGTATCTTAAGGGCCAAACCAAGTTGAACAAGCGTCATGCTAAATGGAGTGAATTTATTGAATCTTTTCCTTATGTCATCAAGTACATTAAAGGTAAAGAAAATATAGAGGCGGATGCCCTTTCCCGCATATGCATGCTTGTTACTCAACCTGAATTGGATGTCATTGGCTTTGAGCATATAAAAGACTTGTATGAGCATGATCCTACTTTTTCTACTCCTTATGCCAAGTGTTTGACGCACACCTCTTGGGAACGCGATTACATCAAAGATGGATATCTTATGAGAGCTAACAAGCTTTGCATCCCCGAGTCTTCTCTTCGTTTGTTGCTTTTGCAGGAATCTCATGGAGGAGGCTCAATGGAACATTTTGGACGTGACAAGACTTTTGCCACGCTCTCAAAGAACTACTATTGGCCCAAGATGTTTCGCGACGTCAACCGCTTCACCAACCGATGCTCTACATGTCGCAAAGCTAAGTCTAAAGCTCAATCCTATGGCCTTTACATGCCTCTCACAATTCCTTATCAACCATGGGAAGACATTAGCATGGACTTTGTACTTGGATTGCCTATGACTAGAAATGGGAAGGATTCGGTATTTGTCATTGTGGATAGTTTCTCCAAGATGGCACATTTCATTCCTCGCAACAAGATAGACGATGCTTCACATGTTGCTAATCTCTTTTGTAGGGAAATATTGCGTCTACATGGAGTGCCCAAGACTATCGTCTCGGACCGCGACGTCAAGTTCCTTAGCTACTTTTGGAAAACCCTATGCGGCAAGCTCGGAATCAAGCTACTCTTCTCCATGGCGTATCATCCACAAACCGACGACCAAACGAAGGTGACCAACCGCACACTCTCCGCTCTACTTCGAGTACTCATCAAGAAGAAAATCAAGGACTGGGAGGAGTGCCTACCTATCGCCGAGTTCGCCTACAACCGAGCAAGACACTCAACAATGGCAAGTCCCCCTTCGAGGTCATCTACGGATTCAACCCATTGTCACCATTGGACATTCTCCCTCTACCACTCCAAGAGCGCATCAATTTGGACGCAAGTGCACGTGTGACTCATCTCAAGAAGGTGCATGAAGATACAAGACATACTATCGAGTGCCAAGTACAACGACTTGCGACCAAGCTCAACATCAACAAGCACCCCATGGTCTTCAACATTGGTGATCTCGTGTGGCTACACCTTCGCAAGGACCGCTTTCCACAAGAACACAAGTCCAAGCTTCAACCACGAGCGGATGGACCCTTCAAGGTGCTTGCACGCTACAATGACAACGCCTACAAGATCGACATTCCACGCGACAAGTACTCCGTGAGAGACATCTTCAACGTCAAAGATCTCTCTCGCTACCATGGTGATGAAGAATTTGATCCGAGGACTGATCTTCCCCAAGTGAGGGGAGATGATGCGGAGCATCCCAAGGTCATCCCCATGGACCTACCATCGTCTCACCAAGTGCCTAGCGGACCCATGACACGAGCACGTGCAAGAGCTCTTGAAACCGAGGTGACATCTCTCCTCTCACATTTCCACTTCGATGCACATGCGACATGGCTACTACCTCATATGGACACATTGTGCATCCTCAGGTATCATGGAGAAGCCAAGGAGCAAGGAGAAGAAGAAGAGGAAGATGGACGTGAAGATGGAGAAGAAGAAGAGTTGTGGAAGAAATCCCATCCACCGGACGACCGATCGAGACCGGACGTCCGGAGCCTGAAGCAACAGCCGAGGCCCATCGAGCGGACGTCTGGCCCGGACCGGACGATCGGTGCCCCTGCACACGAGCCAAACTAGCGGACGACCGGTGCCAACGGACGTCCGGCGACCGGACGACCGACAGCCACCGGAAATCCGCTACACCAGCATCCGAGCTAGAATGAGCGGACGATCGGCAGCCACCGGACGTCCGACCGCCCCTAAGACGGACGACCAGTCCCCAATGGACATCCGGTACCTGGCTGTGTCCAGTTGCGGGCTGAGGCCCATGTACCCCTTCACTTTGCCCCCCATTTGCACTAAGACTATAAGTAGACCTCTCCCACCTCCTAGTTAGGGTCAGCAAAGGATTAGCTCATATTTCTTGTGAGAGCTTTTCTCATCCACTTGGTTACCTTGTCCTCGGAAATTGCGCATCCTATGGAGAAGATCCGCCAAGCGGATTCAAGACCCCTTTACGGGAAGAACCTCAAGACCTCCTCACGGAGAAGACTGGCTACCTTTGTACCGTCAGTTGTTGACTTTGGATCTTGTATCTCCTATCGTGTTTCGAGGATCTAGCACTTGTGTGATCATTCTCGTTGGTTTGAGTGTCTCTCTTGTGTTTCCCCCGTGTTTACCCTCGTTTCCCTCCTCATGTTCTTCGTTTTCATCGCGGGATCCGCTCCTTTTGTGAAAGATCGTCCGGTTAGGGTTCCTACCCTACATCATCACCATTGAAAATTACTCCATCTCACATGATGATCGGACATGGTTTAGTTGATATGGATCACGTGATCACTTAGATGACTAAAGGGATGTCTATCTAAGTGGGAGTTCTTATGTAATATGATTAATTGAACTTAAATTTATCACGAACTTAGTCCTTATAGTATTTGCATATCTATGTTGTAGATCAATTGCTCGTGTATAGCTTCCCCGATTTATTTATGATATGTTCCTAGAGAAAACTATGTTGAAAGATGTTAGTAGCAATGATGCAGACTAGCTCCATGATCTGAGGATTATCCTCATTGTTGCACAGAAGAATTATGTCCTTGACGCACCGCTAGGTGACGGACCTATTGCAGGAGCAGATGCAGACATTATGAATGTTTGGCAAGCTTGTTATGATGACTACTTGATAGTTTAGTGCACCATGCTTTATGGCTTAGAACCGGGACTTCAAAAACGTTTTGAACGCCATGGAGCATATAAGATGTTTCAAGAGCTGAAATTGGTATTTCATACTCATGCCCGAGTCGAGAGGTATGAGACCTCTGACAAGTACGTTGCCTACAAGATGGAGAAGAATAGCTCAGCTAGTGAGGATGTGCTCAGAATGTCCGAGTGCTACAATCACTTGAATCAAGTGGGAGTTAATCTTCCAGATAAGATAGTGATTGACAGAGTTCTCTAGTCACTATCACCAAGTTACTAGAACTTTGTGATGAACTATATATGCAAGGTACAACGGAAATGATTCCCAAGCTCTTCGCGATGCTGAAATTAGAGAAGGTAGAAATCAAGAAAAAGCATCAAGTGTTGATGGTTGACAAGACCACTAGTTTCAAGTAAAATGGCAAGGGAAAGAAAGGGAACTTCAAGAAGAATGGCAAGCAAGTTGCCACTCCCATGAAGAAGCCCAAAGCTAGACCAAAGCCTGAATCTGAGTGCTTCTACTGCAAAGGGAATGGTCACTGGAAGCGGAACTACCCCAAATACTTGGCGGATAAGAAGGATGGCAAAGTGAACAAAAGTATATTTGATATAGATGTTATTGATGTGTACTTTACTAGTGTTCATAGTAACCCTAGGGTATTTGATACCGGTTCAGTTGCTAAGATTAGTAACTCGAAACAGGAGTTGCAAAATGAACAGAGACTAGTCAAGGGCAAGGTGACGATGTGTGTTGGAAATGATTCCAAGGTTGATAAGATCACCATTGCACACTCCTTTTACCTTCGGGATTAGTGTTGAACCTAAAATAAATGTTATTTGGTGTTTGCGTTGAGCATAAATATGATTGGATCATGTTTGTTGCAATACAAATATTCATTTAAGTCAAAGAATAATTGTTGTTCTATTTACATGAATAAAACCTTCTATGGTCATACACTTAATATAAATGGTTTATTGAATCTCGATCGTAGTGATACACATATTCATAATATTGATGCCAAAATATGCAAAGTTGATAATGATAGTGCAACATACTTGGGGCACTGTCGTTTAGGTCATATTGGTGTAAAGCGCATGAAGAAACTCCATGCGGATGGACTTTTGGAATCACTTGATTATGAATCACTTGATGCTTGAGAACCATGCCTCATGGGCAAGATGACTAAGACTCCGTTCTTCGGAACAATGGAGCGAGCCACTGACTTATTGGAAATAATATGTACTGATGTATGTGGTCCGATTAGTGTTGAGGCTCGCGGTGGGTATCATTATTTTCTGACCTTCACAGATGATTTGAGCAGACATGAGTATATCTACTTAATGAAACACAAGTCTGAAATGTTTGAAAAGTTCAAAGAATTTCAGAGTGAAGTGGAGAATCCTCGTAACAAGAAAATAAAGTTTCTACGATCTGATCGCGGAGACAAAATATTTGAATTACAAGTTTGACCTTCAGTTGAAACAACGTCGAATAGTTTCGCAACTCACGCCACCTGGAACACCATAGCGTAATGGTGTGTCCGAACATCATAACCATACTTTATTAGATATGGTGCGATCTATGATGTCTCTTACTGACTTACCACTATCGTTTTGAGGTTATGTATTAGAGGCAACTGCATTCACATTAAATAGGGCACCGTCTAAAAATCCGTTGAGATGACACCATATGAACTGTGGTTTAGCAAGAAACCTAAGTTGTCATTTCCTAAAATTTGGGGTTGTGATGCTTATATGAAAAAGTTTTAGCCTGATAAGCTCAAACCCAAATCGGAGAAGTGCGTCTTCATAGGATACCCAAAGGAGACTGTTGGGTACACCTTCTATCACAGATCTGAAGGCAAGATATTCGTTTCTAAGAATGGATCCTTTCTAGAGAGGGAGTTTCTCTCGAAATAAGTGAGTGGGAGGAAAGTAGAACTTGACGAGGTAATTGTACCTACTCCCTTATAGGAAAGTAGTTCATCATAGAAATCAGTTCTAGTGATTCCTACACCAGTAAGTGAGGAAGCTAATGATGATGATCATGAAATTTCTGATCAAGTTACTACTGAACCTCATAGGTTAACCAGAGTAAGATCAGCACCAGAGTGGTACGGTAATAATGTTATGGAGGTCATGTTACTTGACCATCACGAACCTACGAACTATGAGGAAGCAATGATGAGCCCAGATTCCGCAAAATGGCTTGAGGCAATGAAATCTGTGATGGGATCCATGTATGAGAACAAAGTGTGGACTTTGATTGACTTGCCCGATGATCGGTGAGCCATTCAGAATAAATGGATCTTCAAGAGGAAGACGGACGCTGATAGTAGTGTTACTATCTACAAAGCTCGAATTGTCGCAAAAGGTTTTCGACAAGTTCAAGGTGTTGACTACGATGAGATTTTCTCACTCGTATCGATGCTTAAAAGTCTGTCTGAATCATGTTAGTAGTTGCCACATTTTATGAAATCTGGCAAATGGATGTCAAAACTGTGTTCCTTAATGGATTTATTAAAGAAGAGTTGTATATGATGCAACCAGAAGGTTTTGTCAATCCTAAAGGTACTAACAAAGTGTGCAAGCTCCAGCGATCCATTTATGGACTCGTGTAAGCCTCTCGGAGTTGGAATATGCGCTTTGATAGTGTGATCAAAGCATATAGTTTTATACAGACTTGCGGTGAAGCCTGTATTTACAAGAAAGTGAGTGGGAGCACTACAACCTTTCTGATAAGTATATGTGAGTGACATATTGTTGATCAGAAATGATGTAGAATTTTCTGGAAAGTATAAAGGAGTGTTTGAAAGGAGTTTTTCAAAGAAAGACCTCGGTGAAGCTGCTTACCCATTGAGCATCAAGATCTATAGAGATAGATTGAGACGCTTGATAAGATTTTTCAATAAGTACATACCTTGACAAGATTTTGAAGTAGTTCAAAATGGAACAGTCAAAGAAGGAGTTCTTACCTATGTTGCAAGGTGTGAAGTTGAGTAAAGACTCAAAACCCAGCCACGGCAGAAAATAGAAAGAGAATGATAAGTCATTCCCTATGCCTCAGTCATAGGTTCTATAAAGTATGCTATGCTATGTACCAGTCCTATTGTATACCTTAGAATGATTTTGGCAAGGGAGTACAATAGTGATCTAGCAGTAGATCACTGGACAACGGTCAAAATTATCCTTAGAGGACTAAGGAAATATTTCTCGGTTATGGAGGTGATAAAAGAGTTCATTGTAAAGAGTTATGTCGATGCAAGCTTTTTACACCGATCTAGATGACTCTAAGTCTCGATCTAGATACATATTGAAAGTCGGAGAAATTAGCTAGAGTAGCCCCGTGTAGAGTATTGTAGACATAGAATTTTGCAAAATACATACGGATCTGAATGTTGCAGACCCGTAGACTAAACTTCTCTCACAAGCAAAACATGATCACTCTTTGGGTGTTAATCACATAGCGATGTGAACTAGATTATTGACTCTAGTAAATGATACGTCTCCGTCGTATCTTTAATTTTTGATTGTTCCATGCCAATATTCTACAACTTTCATATACTTTTGGCAACTTTTTATACTATTTTTTGGGACTAACATATTGATCCAGTGCCCAGTGCTAGTTCCTGTTTGTTGCATTTTTTTGTTTCGCAGAAAATCCATATCAAACGGAGTCCAAAGGGGATAAAAATGGACTGAGAATATTTTTGGAATATATGTAAAATATGGGAAGAAAATCAACGCGAGACGGTGCCCGAGGGAGCCACGAGGCAGGGGGCGCGCCTGCTGTCGTGGGTCTAAGACTGACAGTAGAATGGGGGGTAGGTATGAGGAGGGAAGATCCTAGCTATGGAGTAGTTGTACACACGAGTTTACGAGTTCAGGCCCTTCACGGAGGAAGTAACAACCCTACGTCTCGGTGCCCGGAGGCGGTCGACTGGATTGTGTATATGTGTGTGCTTACAAAGGATGTGAACCCTTGTCCCAGAGGAGGGGAGTGGCTTATATAGAGTGCGCCAGGACATCAGCTCTCCTCCGTTACACAGGATTAAATGTACATTAAGAGTGGAACGTTACTGGTAACGCTAGAAATTAAGTGATATAAATGATAATTAAGTCTATGAGTAAATGCCCGACCGTTGTTGTGTAGAGTGGCTTTAGGTCTTCTGTACGTCGAGTGGTTACCGTGACAGTCGAGTGTCATTGATTTTTCTGAGTGGAATGTCTCTGGTCGAGTGGATGATGGTACCCTTTGAATGCTTCTGGATTTAGGGTGATGACCTTGGGGAGGGTGTCGAGGTTAGGCCTATGACCCTACCCTAGGTACATAGCTTCATCATTAGCCCCCGAATGGTTCGGGGCTTGAGCGGAGAAGGAGTTGAGAATTCCTCCGATTCAATTTTCGTGCTCCGGGAGCGTCTTATTTGCGACCAAGCGAACAATTATGATGATCCCAACTACTTCTCAGTCGCCTTGATCGTTTCTTGGTTATGCCGAGTGAACTTTTGCTGCAATGCTCTGAGTGCTGATATGGAAAAGATCTTCCACCTGATAGGTTGCCTTGCTGCGCGCGGATATTGTGGGATTTTGTATTTGGGGAAGCGCGTGAGACAGAGGAGTCAGTAGTAATCGGATGGGATCAGGCGAGGCCGCCTCGATCACCACACAACCTTTTTCGCCATGTACCTCGCGCGCGACTGCTACGGGATTTGATTGGATCGTCTGGCCCCACAGGTCAGCCAATCGGAAGCGGCCCCATATAATGTGCCGGATTGGATTTTGTGCACATCGCTTCTCCATTCTCCTCCTTTCTCCTCTGCTTTCTCCGCCATCTCCATCTTCGCTCTCAGTGCCGCTGCTCCGTTCGAGCTTCGCCTGCGACCATGGGGAAGGAGAAGACGGTGGCCTTGGAGCATGCAAAGAAGGCGACGACGAAGGTGAAGGGGAAGAGTTCCAACCGAGGCGGATCCTCGTCGAGATCCGGCCTGCCACGCGGCTGGATCCAGGGCGAGGATCTGGTCGACAATCAGCCAAGACGACATCGATGATCTGGTCAAGGGGGGGCTGATTCCCCATAAATCGGCACGACTCTCGGAAGGAGAGACCGAACCACATCCGCGTGATGGTGAGTGCATTCTCCTCGCAACTCATGTTGGCCGTAGATTTTCTCTACCTCCCCATCCTTTTTTCCGGGGATTCTTGAACTTCTTTGGAGCACAACTTCACCATTTCAATCCCAACTCCATCGTATATCTTACCGCCTACGTGTCCATGTGCGAGAACTTCTTAGGTTGTAGGCCACAATGGGGTCTTTTCAAGCACATTTTCACTTGTCATTCTCACTCGGTCAACAAGGCCAATCCGAGTGATGAGTAAACGCTCGTGATTCAGATGTGTGGGGGTCTTGGGATTCAGATGAGAAATAAAAGCACTTTCCCAGCCATGATCCTTCCTGAGTCAGTCCGAGGTTGGCAGTCGACCTGGTTTTATTGCAAAGACCAGCCGACTCCAGGTCAGTCGACCGGGCTCCCTGCTTTTTCCATGGCTCGGGTCGAGAAGCCCTCCGCATTGAAATTGATCCCAGAGGAGAGAGCGCAGGTGAATGTGTTGGTCGAGCGGGTGGTCCAGCTCGTCCGGGACGGCATGACCGGTATGGATCTGTTGGAGGTATTCCTCAAACGACGCATCCAGCCGCTCCAAGCTCATGATCATCCAATGTGGATGTACTCGGGCATTGAGGATTCCACTCGGATTCACTCGGAGGAGGTCGACGAGGACACGGTGGAGAAGTGGCTGAGAAGCATCACAGGCAACAAGGATAACCCCAGGGGGTCCAGGAGGGTCGCTCCATTCGACCATTCGCGCCAGCCAGACCAGGTCTGACTCTGGATTGCCAAGTACTTTTTTGATTAATCATGTAACCTCCTGTCGATGACTGATTATTTTTTGCTTTGCTTGTTATCTTTCAGGCTCTTACTAAGATGTATTCAATGCCCAACGGAGAGCGGGAGCAGGACTCGGAGGAGGAAGCGAGCGGAGGCGATAGCGGCGAGTGGCACTCGGACGAGGAGGAGGGTGAGGAGAGCGGCGACCTGAGTGACGAAGAAGAGGTCGACTCGCCTCCTCGCAGGGAAAAAAGGTCCAATCACGCTCACGACTCGGAAAGCCTCCACGACATGGTGGCCGCACCGACTGGGCAGTCTTCGAAGCGTCCCCGGACGTCCTCTCCGGTGCCGACTGAGAGGACACCGAAGCAATCTAAAGTTGCACCTCCTCCAGCACCGAAACCACCGAGGGCTGCATCATCCAAACCTCTGAAGGCTTTGCCCAAGATCAAAATGGTCATTCCTACTATCTCTGGGTAATAATCCGACCTGATTCTTTGGTTGACTCGGTGTAACAAACATGACCGACTGAATATTGAAATTTGCAGAGATGCTACCTCTGGGACTTCCACCCGCCAGTATGAAGACGAGGATATGGAAGATGCAGTCACCTCCAACCCAGGTACAACTCTCATGATCTTGTTCTTGATTATATGGTCGATTAAATTCTGGTGACTCATCTAGGGTCGACTGATTTCTTTGCAGCCCCTCCCAATGTCATTGAACTTCCGGATGATGACGGGGACGTGCCGCCGAGGCCCAGGAAGAAGAAGGCAATAGCTGGCAAGACATCCCAGTCGGAACCGGCGGCGGAGCCGGTAGTTCAACAGCTCGAAGATGCGAGTAAGGTTTCTATAACCTTTGCTGACCCCGTGTCGAATGCGTGCCCCGCATCGTCGACTGCCCCAGTGCTTGCTTCAACCATCCAACTTCATGCCTTGGAACTCCAAGCCGCTGCGTCTGGAGCGTCTGTCCCCTTCTTCGCCACTCATCATGTTCCAGAAAGCCAGTCGGATGCCACAGCGGAGGCCATTCGTCAGGCTGACATAATTATGGAGCGGGTGAAGGCAGTGCACGAAAGCAGTCAGGCTGCTTATGACGCCAGCGTGGCTCTTCGAGCCAATGTGCAGGTAAGTTGACTTCCGACTGAACTTGTTCTATTAGGGTATGCTACCCGAATATTTTCCTTCGCACAATCTCTCATTGTCTTGCACTTCGAGACTGTACACTCACTAGGTGTTTTTTCATCTTTATTATTTTCACTCTTCCACTCGGCCTGGTCGAGTGGGATCTGAACCAGTGGGAGCACGCTAAGTGCACCCACTGGGTGTAGTCCCCAAGACCGCAGTCGACTGCTGGTAGTCGATTGGGGTCTGAGCACTACTTTCTCTATTTTTTTATATACTCAGTCTGGGCAGGCCAGCTGAGTGGAACCCAAACCAGTGGGGGCATGCTAAGTGCACCCACTGGGTGTAGTCCCTGAGACCGCGGTCGATTGCTGGCAGTCGGTTGGGGTCTGAGTACTTCTTCTTCTTCTCTTTTTTTTTAATCGGTCTGGGTGGACCAGCCGAGTGGAACCCGAACCAGTGGGGGCACGCTAAGTGCACCCACTGGGTGTAGTCCCCGAGACTGCGGTCGACTGCTGGCAGTCAGTTGGGGTCTGAGTAGTCTTGAAGTTTTATTCACTCGGAAGTAAATAATCTTTGATCTTGTCGATTGACATGTCTTTTACTCACTGTAGAAATCTTGTACGCTTATCTCCAAGTTCGCCGAATTTGAGGAAAAGCAGAGGCAACTCAACCTTGACCTAGAGCTGGCTCAGCAGAACTTAAAGAAGGCTCAAGATGAAGTCGCTGGTATGGAAGGTAACGGCCTGTCGATTGCTTATCTCGACCATCCTTCAAGTTATCCCTTCATTCTTCTGTTTGATCTAAATGTGTATTTTGCAGAGAAAATCAGGCTGGCCCTGGAGAACAAGGACTTGGACCTTGCAACTGCGCAGAAGGAGGCTCAGGAGAAGACTGCCCTTGCTGACAAGAAACTGGCTTCGGTCGGAGCGCTAGAGGAGGAAATCAACAAGTTGAAGTCGTCTCTCACTGAATCCAACCGAGAGGCGACTCATCTGAAAAAAGATAAAGTGGCTCTGAACGATCAGCTGGAAAGCATGACTCGTAGGAGGAACGACTTGGAGGCTTATCTGAAAGCCCTTACCAAGAAGCTCTTTCTTATGCTCGAAGGTACCCCTTTTTACCCGACTGTTTTACTGTTTGCAGGTTAGTCCTGACCAGTCAACTCATTAACTCCTTGACTCTGCAGAATTCTGCCAAAACTTGGAAGAGGAGATTGGACGGATCAAGACGGGCTTGGATCCTATCCTTTTTCCAGTAGGGACGAGGCTACCATGAATGTGCTTCGACTGGAATCTCGTGTCGCCAGTGTTACCGGTTATCTTGATCGTCTGAAGGTGGCGGTGTCCCGCATTGACTCATCACTCTGGCCAAGGGCAATGCTTCAGAATGATCTCGAGTCTCTAATGACTCGGCTCAATGAGGTCCCCGGTCGAGTGCAGGAATCGAAGAAGTCCTCTGCCCGATGTAGCGTTGACGTGGCTCTGTCGCTGGTTGGGGCCCACTGCAAAGACGCTCTGGAAGAGAAGCTGGCGGCGATCAAACTCGCCAACACCAAAAGGCATGACTTCCAATCCTTCATGGAGACTTTCATTGCTGCTGCCACTCAGAGCACGGACGGGATCGATTTGGACGTGTTCGTCGAGCCTGCAAGCCCTCCTCCTGCTGAGTGAACAAACTTGATACGTAAACTTCCTTTAAATTTGCCTCGGAATGGGGAGTGATCTTTGTAACCGTTAAACTCCTTCAGGCCTGATGTCCGAGTACTTTTATCTTCGTCCTGAAACTTTTGAGGTTTTATCCGATCTTGGTTTATCTTCTGCATGTGCTTGCGTCTGCCTTCGAGTGGAGCCTATTCTTCACTCGGAATATTTCTTGAAATGCAGCTCTGAGGGAGATACCCCAGTCGACCTGCACCTCTCCATCCATGTGGATAGGGATGGAGCGCATGTTGTGCTTGTGGCACAGCTCCGAGGAGAGAGTTGAAGTCGACCTGCACCTCGTCATCCTTGCGGATAGGTATGGAGCGCACGTTGTACTTGTGGCATAGCTTCGAGGTGAAGGTTGCATTCGACCTGTACCTCGTCAACCTTGCAGATAGGGATAGAGCGCATGTTGTACTTGTGGCGTAGCTCTGAGGTGAAGGTTGCATTCGACCTGCACCTCGTCATCCTTGCGGATTGGGATGGAGCGCATGTTGTACTTGTGACGCAACTCCGAGGAGAGAGTTGAAGTCGACCTGCATCTCGTCGTCTTAGGCGAGTACTGGACTGCAGCTAAGCTCCCGAGTGTGAGGTTTGATCATCAGTTGGTAGGATTTTTAATACTTAGGCGAGTACTGGACTGCAGCTAAGCCTCCGAGTGTGAGGTTGGCTCATCACTCGGTAGGATTTTTAATACTTAGGCGAGTACTGGACTACAGCTAAGCCTCCGAATGTGAGGTTTGCTCATCACTCGGTAGGATTTTTAAAACTTAGGCGAGTACTGGACTGCAGCTAAGCCCCTGAGTGTGAGGTTTGCTCATCATTCGGTAGGATTTTTAATACTTAGGCGAGTACTGGACTGTAGCTAAGCCCCCGAGTGTGAGGTTTTCTCATCACTCGGTAGGATTTTTAAAACTTAGGCGAGTACTGGACTGCAGCTAAGCCCCCGAGTGTGAGGTTTGCTCATCACTCGGTAGGATTTTTAATATTTAGACGAGTACTGGACTGCAGCTAAGCCCCCGAGTGTGAGGTTTGCTCATCACTCGGTAGGATTGTTGAACTTAGGCGAATGGATTCGCATCTAAGCCTCCGAGTGGGAGGCTTGCTCACCACTCGGTAGGATTTTTTTAAAACTTAGGCGAACGGATTCACAGCTAAGCCACCCACTGGGGGATTTTAGACACAAACATAAGTAATCGACAATCATTTTAGAAGACTGTAAAACTCTTGTCTTTGATAAACAAACTACAAATGTGCTTCTTATTACATCTCAACAGACTGAGTGCTTAAGTATAAAAGGGGCGGAGTAGCTCTGCATTCCAAGCGCATGGCTCATCTTTCTTGTGCTCAACGTTATAGAGGTGGTACACTCCGTTCTGGAGCACTCTGGTGACAATGAAGGGGCCTTCCTAGGAAGGCGCAAGCTTGTGTGGTTTCTGCTGATCCACTCGAAGAACCAAGTCTCCCTCTTGAAATGCTCGACCCCTTACGTTTCTCGCGTGGAATCGACGCAGATCTTGTTGATAAATGGTCGATAGGATCAAGGCCATCTCCCTTTCTTCCTCCAGGAGATCAACCACATCTTGCCGTGCCTGTTCTGCTTCTTCTTCTGAGAAAAGCTCGACTCAGGGCACATTGTGGAGCAAGTCACTCGGAAGTACAGCTTCGGCTCCATAAACCAAGAAAAAGGGAGTTCTACCAGTCGACCGATTGGGAGTTGTCCTTAGTCCCCACAATATCGATGGAAGTTCATCGACCCAGGCTCCTGCTGCGTGTTTGAGATCACGCATCAGTCGGGGTTTCAGTCCTTTGAGAATCAATCTATTTGTTCTTTCAGCTTGCCCATTCGACTGGGGGTGGGCGACTGAAGCATAGTCGACTCAAGTACCTTGAGAAGCACAGAAAGTCCTAAACTCATTAGAATCGAAGTTTGACCCGTTGTCAGTGATGATGCTGTGTGGAACACCATATCTGAATGTTAACTCTCTGATGAAGCTGACAGCAGTGCTGGCTTCAAGGTTCTTGATAGGCTTGGCTTCAATCCATTTGGTGAACTTGTCGACTGCTACAAGCACATGAGTGAATCCGCTCCTACCAGTCCTCAGAGGTCCAACCATATCCAATCCCCAAACAGCAAAAGGCCAGACGAGTGGAATGGTCTTCAGGGCCGACGCAGGCGTGTGAGACATGTTGGAGTAAAACTGGCAAGCTTCACATTTGTCGACTATTTCTTTTGCCATCTCATTTGCTCGTGGCCAGTAAAATCTAGCTCGGTATGCTTTGGCCACAATGGTCCGAGAGGACGCATGGTGACCACAGGTCCCCGAGTGGATGTCATTGAGGATCACTCGACCTTCTTCAGGTGTTATGCATTTCTAGCAGACTCCAGTCGCACTTTCTCTGAACAACTGTCCTCTTATCACGGAAAAGGCTTTGGATCGGCAGACGATCTGTCGAGCCTCTTCTTCGTCCTCTGGGAGTTCTTTTCTAAGAATGTACGCGATATATGGTACTGTCCAATCAGGAGTGATGACCAAAACCTCCATGATCAAATCGACCACGGCTGGGACCTCGATTTCAGTCGGATCAGTGGCACTCTTTGGTTGCGGGGGCTCTTCAGTGAAAGGATCTTCTTGAACTGAAGGTGTATGAATATGTTCCAGGAACACATTGCTGGGAATGGCTTCCCTCTTGGAAGCTATCTTTGCTAGATCATCAACTGCTTGATTATTCAGTTGGGGTATGTGATGGAGCTCCAACCCCTCAAACCTCTTTTCTAACTTTCTCACTGTGTTACAATAACCAGTCATAGCTGGGCTTCTGACGTCCCACTCCTTCATCACCTGATTGGCCACTAAATCCGAGTCACCATAGACCATGAGGCGACGGACACCGAGTGAAATGGCCATACGCAACCCGTACAGAAGTGCCTCATATTCGGCTTCGTTGTTGGAAGAGTCAAAGTGAATCTGGAGAACATAGCTGAGTTTGTCACCACGGGGGGATACCAACACCACCCCAGCACCAGATCCATTCAGCATCTTGGAGCCATCGAAGAACATGGTCCAATGCTCCGAGTGAATTTGGGTCGGAAGTTGTTGTTCGATCCACTCGGCGAGGAAATATGCTATTGCTTGGGACTTGATAGCTTTCTTTGCCTCAAACTTGATGTCCAGGGGAAGGAGTTCAATCGCCCACTTCGCCACTCGACTAGTTGCATCTCTGTTGTTCAGAGTCTCTGATAATGGAGCGTCACTGACGACTGTAATGGAATGATCAGAGAAATAGTGTGCAACCTTCTTCGTGGTCATGTAAATCCCATAAACAAGCTTCTGATAGTGCGGATATATTTGCTTCGATGGAGTCAAAACTTTAGAAACGTAATATACTAGGCGCTGAACTTTATAGGCTTTTCCTTCTTCTTCCCGCTCGACCGTGAGTACTGTACTGACAACTTGTCCAGTGGCTGCAATATAAATCAGTAAAGGCTCTTTGCTGATTGGTGCAGCAAGCACCGGCTGGGTGGAAAGCAGGGCTTTGAGCTTTGCAAACACTTCATCAGCTTCGGGAGTCCACTCGAACTTATCAGACTTCTTCATCATTCGGTAAAGAGGCAATGCCTTTTCACCGATGCGAGAAATGAATCGACTCAAGGCGGCCAAACAACCAGTAAGCTTCTGGACATCGTGCACATGCACAGGGCGTTTCATCCGAAGTGTAGCACCAACTTTCTCTGGGTTAGCGTCGATCCCTCGTTTGGAAATGAGGAAACCAAGTAACTTTCTGCCAGGAACTCCGAATGTCCACTTTCATGGATTAAGCTTGATATCATATCCTCTAAGGTTGGCAAAGGTTTCAGCAAGGTCAGCCAGCAGGTCGGAACCCTTACGTGACTTGACCACAATGTCATCCATGTATGCTTCCACATTCTGACTGATTTGAGTGAGCAAACACTTCTGGATCATCCTCATGAATGTGGCTCCGGCGTTCTTCAGGCCGAACGGCATGGTGACATAACAGAAGCATCCGAATGGAGTGATGAAAGCCGTTTTTATCTCATCGGGTCCATACAGTCGGATCTGATGGTACCCGGAATAGGCATCCCAAAAAGACAAACGCTCACACCCCACAGTTGAGTCGACGATTTGGTCGACGCGGGGGAGAGGAAAATGATCTTTTGGGCAGGCCCGATTGATATGCTTGAAGTCAATGCACATGCGAAGTGAATCGTCCTCCTTGGGGACCATGACAACATTGGCGAGCCACTCGGAGTGGTAGATTTCTCGTATGAACTCAGTTGCTAGGAGCCGAGCCACTTCCTCACCAATTGCTTTTCTCTTCTGGATGGCAGACCGTCGGAGATGTTCCTTGACAGGTTTCACTTTCAGGTCGACTCGCAAACAATGCTCAGCCAGTCCCCTGGGTACACCCGGCATGTTAGAAGGTTTCCATGCAAAGATGTCCTAGTTCTCATGGAGGAACTGGATGAGCGCTTCTTCATATTTGTTGTCGAGTGTCGTTGAAATATGAGTCGGAGCAGCATTGGGATCGGTCGTGTGAATATGAATCGGTTTTGTTTCTCCAGACAACTGAAATGCAGAGTCTGTGGCAGGCTTCTTAGCTCGCAGCAAATCATTCGGATCCGTGTTTTTCTGGTACTCTTGCAATTCTACTACTGCCATTTGTGCATCGGCAATTTTTGAGCCCTTCTAGAAGCACTCTTCTGCCTTCTGCCGATTGCCAGTGATAGTGATCACCCCTCTGGGACCAGGCATCTTCAATTTGAGATACACGTAACATGGTCGAGCCATAAAACATGCATAAGCGGGCCTTCCCAGAATAGCATGGTAAGCACTCTTGAAGTCCACCACTTCAAATGTCAACTTCTCCTTGCGGTAATTCTTGGAATCACCAAAAACCACATCAAGGGCGATCTGGCCGAGTGACTGGGCCTTCTTACCAGGTATAACTCCATGAAAACCCATATTGCTTTCGCTAAGCTTGGACATCGTAATGCCCATCCCTTTCAGAGTTTCAGCATAAAGGATATTTAGACCACTTCCACCATCCATCAGTACCTTAGTCAGTTGAGTGCCTTCAACAACAGGGTCGACTACCAGCGCTTGCCTCCCAAGGGTGGCTATATGTGCTAGATGATCCGACTAGTCGAATGTGATGGCAGTCTATGACCACTTCAGATAACTGGGTGTTGCCGGAGCAACCATGTTCACCTCTCCGTTAATAACTTTCAATCGACTTTTGCTCTCAACATCAGCAAAAATCATCAGAGTGGAATTGACATTGGGAAAACCATCATCATCTTCCTCCCTTTCCTCACCCTTATCCGACTCCTTTTCCTTCTCCTTGGGTTGTTTCTCTCGGAATTGCTGGATCAGGAGACAACACTGTCGAGTGGTGTGCTTAGGGTAAATGAGATTCCCCTCTTCATCTTTTTTGGTATGAATGTGGCATGGTAAATCCAACACATCATTCCCATCTTGATCTTTAACTTTCTTGGGAGTCCATGGCTCTTTGGGCTTCCCCTTGAATTTCCCATGGGCCACAACTAAAGCTTCTCCAGGAGTAGCTGGTTCGGCCTTGCGCTTCTGTTTCCTACTGGAATTCCCTCCTCCGGTTTCTTGGGCGACTGTTTTGTGCTTGCCACTCCGGAGTTGGTCTTCCTCTTCACCATTGGCATACTTGGTGGCAATCTCCATCATTCGACTCAGTGACATATCTCCTCTCCGACCAAACTTCAGATTCAACTCTCTGTACTTAACACCTTCCTTGAAGGCACAAACTGCTTGGTGATCCGACACATTCTCCACTGTATGGTGCAATGTGATCCATCTCTGGATATAATCTCTCAAGGTTTCATTCGGCTTCTGCACACATGACTGCAGCTCTGTCAACCCCGCCGGCCTTTTGCATGTACCTTCAAAGGTTCTAACAAACACTCGGGCAAGTTCCTCCCAACTATATATGCTGCCAGGTGCTAACTGATTCAACCACGCTCTGGCTAAGCCATCCAACATCAAAGGAAGGTGCTTCATGGCCACTTCATCATTGCCGCCACCGATCTGCACAGCCACTCGGTAGTCCTCAAGCCAAATGTCAGGCTTGGACTCGCCAATGAACTTGCTGACTCCAGTCGCCAACCTGAAGTTGGGAGGAATCACTGTTGCTCTGATGGCTCTGCTGAAACACCCGGGACCTGAAACATGCACCTTGCTTCCAGTCGGATAATCTCTATCATGGCCCTCTCTGTGTGCCCTATTCCTGTCAATCAGACCTTGAACAAGAATAGATCTCACATCAAAGCTTGGCTCTCTGGGGTCGACTGGAATTCTTCGTTCGCCGCTATGGGGGCGCCTATCCTCTTGCCGCCGATGCATGTATGACCCACTCCTCGGAGGAGGCGTGGGCACTCGACGACAGTCATCCTGGTCGAGTCATGTAATGATCCTGCCGGTGCCCACGTCCCTCACGCCGCGGAGGTGATCTTGGGCTGTGAGCAGATTGGACAGTGTCTGCCACCACAGATCTGCTATGAATCCTATTCAGCGACTGAGATACTGCTATATTTTTCTCTCCTGCTGTCTGGAGTAAAGCCCGGATCTGCATCAAACCTCGGCCAGCTTCCGACTGGGAAGGCTGAATTGACTCTGCTATTCGGGCTACAGCTGTGAGATTCTGGATCGGAGTTCGGTATACCTGAGTCGGAGGCGGAAAAAGTTATCATCGACTGGACTCAGGAATCCGCTGCCGAGCACACTCGTCGAGTGCGCGCTGGAGGTCTCCAGTCGAGTGCGCTCAGCCAACACTACAAAAAAAATACACTTCCGCGATGATACGTGTTTGTCACAGTAGGTCGCGTTTTTTGTCATGCATGTACATCCATGACAAATTTATGACAGAATCAAGATAGTCATACATGTGCTGTCGTAGAAGTGTTCCATGGCATTACCAAAATTATCATCACGGAAGTGTCCACTTCCATGACGATAAATCGCGCGTCACAGAAGTGCTTTCGTCAAGGGTGACCGACACGTGGCATCCACCATAACGGAATGCCATTAAGCTATCGGGTCGGGTTTTGGATCCGATAACCCGTTAACAGCCCCGACCAATGGGGATTTTCCACGTGTAAAATCATCATTGGCTGGAGGAGACACGTGTCAGGTCCGCGTTGGCACAGGTCTCACTCATCCAATGGGCGAGATGCGCCTATGATATGTTGACACGTGGACCGGCCCATCAAGTTTAAATGGGCCGGCCCAACTGAAGGCCCACAAGATTTTGCGGACCATAATGTGCAGGCCCAGCTAAAGGCCCATGAGATTTTGCGGACCATAATGGGATGGCCCAGCTAAAGGCCCACAAGATTTTGCGGGCCATAATGGGCCGGCCCAGGTAGAGGCCCACAAGATTTTTGTGTGCCATAATGGGCTGGCCCAAGTAAAGGACCACAAGATTCTTGCGGATCATAATGGGCCGACCCAGCTAAAGGCCCACGAGATTTCGCCGACATTAATGGGCCGGCCCAGCTGTAGGCCCACAAGATTTTGAGGACCCTAGTAGGCCGGCCCATTAACTGGCTGCCATGTTTTGGGCCAAATGCCGGCCCATATTTGATCCGGTCCATTAATGGCCTGCCACGCTCCGGGCCTAATAGTGGCCCATATGCGATCCAGCCCGTTAAAAGCCTACCACGTTCTGGGACAAATTACGGCCCAGATCAGGTCCGGCCCTTTAAGAGGCTTTGGGCTCAATTATGTCCCATATCAGATTCGGCCCGTCAACTGGACACTATGCTTTTGGGCCCACTTGCTAAAGGCCCACTTAGTAATTCGGCCTGATATTAGTTCTGGCCTATTAAGGGCCTGTTTAACATTTCGGCCCCATATTAATTTCGGCCTGTTAAAAGCCCGTCATATAGTTGGGCCTAACTACGGCCCGATTTGCATCCGACCTGCTCGCAGCCCATATCTGATTGGGCCAAACAAGGACCGAGACAATTTTGGCCTGTTAAAATCCCGTGATTTGATTCGCACAATCATGGGTCGGGGTTCATTTCGGGCTGCTGCCGGCTCATGAGCTATTCCGCACGTTTCAGGCCCAACCTACATCGTGATTGCATGACGGCCCGATTATGTACCGTAATTTTACGGTTTGGCCGGTTTACTGCGAAGACAGGATATATATACAGTAAAATAACTGCAGCATCGTGAATAAGAAAAAACCTAGACTATACAATAAAGAAATTACGACATATTACATCCACTGGGCATCAAAGTTCGCCAATATGATAATAAAGCACAAGCAGACAACAGATTACATACACTAGGCATCAAAGATCGCCAATAGTGCAAATAAACATGCCGAGAAAATAATATACAAAACCAACAGCACCTCAATAGAGTTCTAGAAAGGTTAGCCCTGCTGGGGAGCTACAGTGCAAGCAGCTGAGCAAGATGATGAGACTGCGCTTGTTCAACACTTATATCTTCCTCACTCTAAAAGATAAACAAGCAGACAGATGACAGGTTTTGCACATAAAAGTATCAGTGCTGACAATTCATCACATTTCTTACTGACGAATAAAGTGACACAGTTTAAAATTGCATTATCACAATATGGTATTGTTCAGGTCAAGACATGGCAGGAAATGACATTGTGAAGGAGTTGGCAGCTTCATGACACCACTGGTTACAGATCAAGAACTCATAAGTATCAATGGTTAGTGTGTTGTCAATTTATACCATTTCAGAATGGCAAATAAAGAGACGGTTTAAATAATAGTAGAATGATATGACATTGTTCATAGTTAAGACATTGCAGAATATGACATTGTGTTGTAGTGGGTAGGTTCACCACACCACTGGATTACGGATGAAGAACAGAAGCATACATGCAGTGCAAAAGAAGATCACTTGTTTTGTATAGTTTAATTAACATGGTATGAAGAAGGAACTTGGTTATACAACTGAAAACTTAAATTGAGAAAGGACAAAACTTTTGTTTATGAACTACATAATAAACTTTAAACAAGCAATTTGATGCAAACACCAAAAATAAACAGCTGTTGCAGTCATGCCTAACCAAATATATACAACAAAGTTTGAAGGCCTGAGATGGACAAACTTACATTATTGGTGAAGACATGCTCTATAAAGGCCTTGTCCATGCTGATGGGGGGTAATTCAAGAAGTTTACCACAAAATCTTCTTCAAAAGCATTGCCTTTATTCTACATTTTGTTAAGAGTAAATATAGATGTGATAATATATGAAAAAAATGGAAAATATTTAAGATAAGATGAAGAGTGATGCTACATAACCAAGTAGCTATAAACGTAAGTGCAGCGATACAGGCAAAAGGTACAGCCAAGAGCAATGCACAGCTAAACTTCTTCAGTACCAACCTTATGGTAAGAGTAAATATAGATCTGATGTGTAGAAAATGGAGGGCAAAGGAAAATAAGTTGCAGAGTGATGGTACATGAACAACTACCTGTCATTATAAGTACACTAATAAAGGACAAAATGTACTTACAAGAACAATGCAGAGCTAAAAAAACATTGGCATTGGATATATTCTACACTAATGTAACCATTCATACAGATCAGATAATTTGGAGCGAACAATTGATAAGCAAGCTATCATGCATACTGCTGTCACATAATGAACCAGGTATGTATGTAGGACAATAGGTACTAACAAGAGCAAAGCAGCAGGCAGCATATTTGCGATATCCTGTCATTCTTGGCAAACCGGAATTCTTCTTCGAGCAGATTTCCTGCAAAAAAGATCCATAAGGCACATGCGGAAAAGTAGAAGTTCAAATTGTCATGTGATTTCATAGACAGTACCTCATCCTGGGAATGAGACCAGTGCATAACAAGGTTTTTCCATTCAATGTCTTCTAAATTTAGCATAGGAGACTTCACTAGAAATTCGTTTATAGACTTGCCATCAAAGTGTGATTTCCTCAGGTAACACCGATACTGCTGCAATGCTTCCTTGAAAAGCAGAAGCAAGCTTTGCTCGTCATGACTATCCAGATTGACCCTCGCCTAGTTACAACAATGTAATGTAAATCATTGATGTGTTGAATCAGCAGAAAACAGGAAAATAATAACCATGAATAATAGCACTTACCCATAAGTTGGACAGGAAGATGTGAAAATGGTGTTTGTCTTCACAATAATCTTCCCATGATGGGAATATATGCACGTAGTCCCTAACAACATTGAAAGCATTGTCTTTTAAACTGGGAATAAATGGAATGGGGTTCCAATCTGCAGGAATTGGCCGTCTCTGCAGTTGGGATAGGTCTTCGGCCGGTGGACTTGCTGTACTTTTTGCTGGAGTGGGATTTTTCTGTGGTACAGCTGGTGCTATGGCAAATGAAATCGGTATACCTTTTGCTGGAGTGCAGGTCCTGTGTGGTGGGGCTAGTGGTGTGGCCAGTGAAGTATGGGTACAGTCTGCTGGAGTCGGTCCTGCATTTTGTGTCACTGGTTGTACAGCCAATATAAGTGGGGTGCTGTCTGATTTCTCTGGCACCACCACGTTTTTCAAGGACTTTGCTGGTGCTCCTTCAGGTTCGGCAATCACCCTCTTCCTTTTTGATGTCTGATGCACAAGAACAACATTTGAGTGGAAAAACATGGTATGATGATAGATGGAATATGTATTGATAATGGATGGGCATGGCATCTCGACATATATGATGAGTAAACTAAGAAGATGGCGGTGCAACAAAGTAGAAGAAATGCAAGAGAACATATGCAAGATACCCGCAATCAATAAAACATTGCCAAATTAGAACAGGCACCTTGATGGGTGAACGGGACAGGCCATTTGCCTTTGACTCCTCGAGGTTAGAATAGTCATTAGGATCATATTCTGAACAAGAATCAACAGGTGGGGAGCGTATGAGTTTCATTGCATCTAGAATGGCACTCAATGCCTTGGTGCCAATTTTGTAAGTCATTGTAGTGTTTAGCTTCAAGAGTGGACTGTTGCTAGTGCGACACAAAGCAGCTACACAGATCATAGTGTAGATATAACGGGAAAACCTTAAGCATCAGAGTAAAATCAGCAAAGTGGAACTTGCTGCAATATATGTGCTAGTATTGCCGGTATGGCTAGAAAGGCTTCGGATACCAGCTCTCTTCAAGTGAAGGTGCGGTACTGTTAATATCAGTGTAACTCTCAAAGGTGACACAGCTCCCCGCATTTCCTTGCTATTCTTATAGGATTCAAGTGGGCAGGCCACTACAAATCCTATTCCTATTTTTACAAGATCCTACGAATCAAAGAGGCTCAAAGTGTCCATCACAACCGACCGTATAGACCTCTACACTGAAAATGTCCCTGCTCATCTTCAGTACAAGGAACATACTGTACTACTATCATACTCCCTCCGTTCCAAAATATAAGTCTTGGTAGAGATTTCAACTATGGATCACATACAGATGTATCCAGATACATTTTAGAATGTAGATTCACTCATTTTGCTCCATATGTAGTCCATGGTGGAATCTATACAAAGACTTGTATTTAGGAACGGAGAGAGTACATATTAAAGAAGAACGGAAGAGGAACATGGTAAAGAAGAGCAAGTAGATTTTCGATAATAAAATGTTGGTTGCGCAGTGCCCACACATGATGAACCAGAGCGCATTAAGAATGCAACTCCCAGCTGTCTCTCGACCATTTCAGGCGGTTGGATGAAGATCCCTACGTCTCCTAACCCTTCTTCTTCCTCGTCTCTGATTCTACCCATACAGAACACCGCACGGGACGCCGGCCGGACCACCGGCCCCCACCTCTTGTGTTCCTCCGCCACCCCTACCCCCCCCCCCCCCGCCCCAACCCCCACTCGCGTCAAGTTTTCTTCGTTCGGCGAGGCCCCACAACCACCCGAGCCCCTTCGATCGCACCGGTGAACTCCGGCGAGCTCTGAAAAATCGACTGACCCAATTTTGAAATTTAGTCTACTGTGATTTAACTAGTGTGGAATATAAAAGGGGAAAACCATAAGCATTGGGAGTATAGTGTTGAGCGTGCCATGGCGGATCTAAAGGTGCAAATCGGACAAAGGCAACTTCGCAACCAAGACAAGAAATCAGAGTAAAGCAGTGGCGATCTATTTTCTTGCTGTGATAAATAAGTTGAGCAGATAGGAAAGAGTACCGCCTCTGGTGCGGCGCCATGTATGCATCTACTGAGAATTTGACGGTGCTGCGGTAACGATGGATGTCAGCGGCGTGGAAGCAGATCTAGGAGGGTAGACGGTGGCGGCCGGGCACAGTGGACGAGACGGTCGTAGGAGCGGCGCCGGCAAGGTGGACGACGGCGGGGATGAAGCGAGAGGACGGGATGCCAGGATCCCGGTCTGAAGCCGTGGATGAGAGAGGTCGATCTCTTGTAATGGACGACGGTGTTGGGGTATCAACCCCGGCATGGTGGAGGAGGACGGCGGTGGATGGGGTGGAGAACGGCGGTGGATGGGGTGGCGGACGGCGGCGGACGGAGGAGGGTGGGGTGGAGAGGGTGTTTTGGCGCCCACAGAGTACGAATGGGGAAAAGGGAGGTAGAGAGGAAGGAGGAACCATGTATTCAGGGCGCGCTTTTCTCAAATGTGAGGAAATTTACAAACTTAGCCCCTGTTTCAAATTTATACTACATCACAACAACAAACTTAGCCCCATGCTCTTGTTACGTCACGTTTGGGTGAAATTACAAACCTACCCCTATCGAAACCTATAGAAATCCAGCAGATAGGCTTTGCGTGGCAGGGATAGGCAGTAGTGATTTCCATCTCACAGATTTTGGTTTCGGGCGGTTACTGCGACTTTCTCTGCTTCGTTCAAATTTTGCAGAGTGCACGTTTACCGTGCCAACTCAATTCGAATCCCGTTTGTATTCTATTTTTTTCGGGCGGGATCCATTTTCAATTGGAATTACATTCTATATACATCATTTTTTATATATACTTTCGAAAGCACAACACCATTTATACATAAATATGGTTTACAAATGGCATGATCTCAGATTCAGAAGGTTGTATCCATCAATTTAGATTTTCAAATATTTGAAACCACTTTAAGTTGAAATCCAATGTATGCATTCCTCGCTAACTGTCTCCAATTAATGTGTGTTTCATGCGGGTTTTTTTTACTTCTCAAACATGTATAATGTGTTTCACACACGCAACATATAGTGTAATCCCGTTTAGACATTAATTGCATATAAACCATGCATTGTTTGTCATTGAAGAATCTATGGATCACCAATATTGATAAACTATATAACATTACACGTGTGCCCAAATTCAAATGAATATGCATGTTTGATACACCAATTTGCGTTATGATATTATTGATGTCGTGATCTCCAGTTTAAATATTTGAATCCCCTTAAATCCAGATATTCGTCTCATATAGCTATCACTCATGCTTATATAGGACTATCTCTCTGGACCTATACGCGTTCATCGTCTCTCAGGTATCTCTCGTGCAACCTGTATGTCGACAATGATCTTTTATCTTCGTAACACACTGACGATACTCTCTCCCTCGACCTTCATCACTCTATCTCTCTAAGTATATCTCGCTCTCTGCTATGTGTCTCTAACTATGATTCTCCATGTGGAATCTCTTTATCTCACACAAACACAAAACTTTGTCGCCTGGGGTCTCATTTCTCTCTACTATTCCCATGTGTGCCACTCGCACACCCCTACAGAGATGTCTTTCGCACCTTAGATATGAGAACCTACGACTCTTCCTCTTCAATATCTCTTTCTCACACACAAACACAAACTCTGTCTCCCAATGTCTCATATTTCTCCATTGTTCTCTTGTATGTCGCTCACACACACCCTCTCTCCCTAGAGATATCATGCCTTCCCTCGTATGCCTCTCTAGCTATCACTCTCGTTGTGAAATATCTTTCTCTCTCGCAGACACAAAACTCCATCTCCCTGGATCTCATTTCTCTCTGATATCTGTTTGTATGTGACTCAAATGCACCCTCTCTCTATCTCTCTCACACCCACACACATAACCCAACCTTCTGATCCACTCGACTCCTATCTCTAACGCATACTAGCTAGCATCTTTATCTGTCTATTTATCTATTTCTCCATCAACCTTCTTTCTCGCCCTCACTCTTGATTCCTATCATGCACACTACATATGTTTCTCTCTACATGCAGTCAAGTGCCCTCTCACACACATATATAACTTCACCCTTTGAACCACCCAACGGTCATCTCCAACACCCAAACTAGCGGATGTCCCTCTAGCTAGCATCTCCATCTATGTATCTATCTGTAGTTTCTCCGTCAACATTTCTTTCTCACACGGAGTCTTGCTTCCTATCACCCACACTATATATGTCTCTCCATACGTATGCATTTATAGGTTGGTATCTTTTGCACAATCGTTGTGCCTCACTCCCTCTGCTTGCCATAGATGCATGCTCCAGCCCATGCCACTATCTCTTAAAGACAAAAACACATGCTCAATTGTCGGGCCTTCTTCCCTGCATTCTCACATGCATGCATATTGTCATACCGATCCGTCTCTCCCATGTCGTTGATCTTATGACTTATGTCTTCTTTCTTTTATCTCGATCATGCACGCTCGCACACACACACATCCCACGTACACATGTATACCTCTCACACATGCACGTTCAAGGTCTCTATGTCTCCATACGTAGCTAATTACCCTCAATCCTAACGCCACATCGAATCGTTCTCCTCTTTTGTGCACATAACTTCCGCCTGGATGGGTAAAACACACACTCACACTTAACAATCTCCTTCTAGCTACCCCCCCGCCTCTCACTCTTCCCCTATATCCCTGAAACCAATAAGACCATCCCTTTGTTTAATTCCCGCCTACATGCACCATCGATATATAGTAGTCTTCCTCGGTGTCTCTCGAACAAACACGTTCTCTCGATGTCGACTCCTCTCACGTGCACACACCTTCTCTTCCCTCTCTACGGGCATTTTCTCTCTCGCACCCCATCGTTGGTGGCCTCTGCCATACACATCACCTCTCTATGATGAAGCCATGCACACTTAAATTACATCCGCCACAGAGGACCCCGCGACACACACACACACACGCACACACACACACACACATGCACACCCCCCCCCACACACACACTAAGACTCCATCTCTCTCTCCCTCTCTCTCTCACACACACACAAACACACACACACATGCACGCACGCACACCCCCCACACACACTAAGACTCCATCTCTCTCTCTCTCACACACACACACTAACTAAGACTCCATCAATCTCTCTCCTCTCTCTCTCTCACACACACACACACCCCACACACACAATAAGACTCCATCTCACACACACATGCTCTAGGCGGAGCATTTGTTCCTACCACCCTTCATCCAACCTTACCCGTATGATAAACAATCACCTTTATTTACTTGCATAACATGGACAAATTCCACTTTAATTTAGTAGTCAGCAAACTTATCATCTGTACCCTTATTAAAAAACGAGTTGGCGGTGATGGTGTTCCTGCCATCTTGTAATACAGACTGTATGATCTATATCTGAGGATAGAAAGCAAACTATGATAATTTTACAAAATATACCCGCACCTCTCTCCACATCATTATCTCCCGCAACCTCATTGCTTAGCAATTAAAAAAGTAATATGTCTCTGGAACAATCTAGCATGCATGGTGGCCGCTGCCGCCTGCCGGCGCCGTCCATCCCCATGCCTCCACCCATTTCGACCACTAGTCACCACCACGCTCCACTCCTCCTCGCCTTATCTCTCATCTTTCATTTTTTCGATGACATTCTCGAGATACTGGTTTTTCGATAAAATTCTTGAGATATCATTAGTTTTTACACATGGGATTACACCTGCATGGGTTAATCACAACAGGTGTTTTGTAAAAAAATGCATATTGATGTTCCATGCAATGCACGAGAATCTTGCTTGTAATTATATAACGCAAATCACGAGTTGGAAGTGACATTTTTTTGACACAACCACGTTAACATGGCCACGTAAATCACTAGCTAAAGTAAATACCATTATACTTATATCCCGATGCAAAAGGTTGAGTACATGTCCGAAGAGTAGAGTCGCACACACGCACTCTGTCTCTCAGAATCTCTCTCTCACACACACCAGTTATGTGACGCCCACTTAAGCAGACACGTATGTTACAATTTGTGCACCCTCGGGTACACGTGATGCTGCACATTTATTTAAGTTGGAAGGCGAACCCAAACGGTAGCTGCATTCATTCCCCTCCCGCCGCCTCTTCTCTGGTCGCCGTCGCCCGGTAGCCATGGGCCGGCCGAAGGTAACAACATACAACATACTCCCGCTGGAGCGGCGCTTTAATATGGAAATTTTAGTGGTCATGCATGCATCTTTTTGTGCTAGCACTCCTATATAAGGGTTGACTGGTCGCTTCCCGCGGACATGCGCGGGCGATGGAAGAGGAAGGAGAAGGGAAGCGGGCTGTGGAGTAACGTTTTTACCACAATTTCTTAGGAAACTGAGTGCAATAATTGAGTAGTTTTGCAAACTACCAGTACTACACCTGAAATGGTTCAAAACTATACTCCCTTGCCAGCACGCGCTTCCCGCGTGAAACGGTCAGCGTCGCCCTGGAGCATCAGTGCTGCATTAATTCCTGGCCAGAGCGGAGGCAACCTCTCACTGGCGTCGGCTTTGAAGTGGCGCGATGGCCGAGCGAGCGCCGCTTCACGGTGCACGCGACTGCTCCGCGTCGAGACTGTCCATAGGCCCTGTTTGGATCCATGGGTTAGAGTTAGTTAGTGCTAGTTGGGGCTCAAATAGCCCTAAAGTATCCAAGCATGAGGGTTTAAATTGGAGCAAGTTTCACCGAACCCACCAAAAAAAAACTATCCCACCCAAGAGGTGCTAACTGGAGATTGTTCTCATTGGGACCACTGAAAAATCACTTTTCTCTCTCCATGAAGTGCATTTATTGTCAATCTAACCCTGTCACCCAAACACCTCTTTGGCTACAGTTAGTTCAGGGTTAGTCATGAGTTAGTCTAACCTCTAGCTAAGTTAGAGTATCAAACAAGAGCAGTATAGGACATGCAAGTTGCTCAAAGCATATAGGCAAATTCATACGTGAAAGGATTTTTCTTTTTGAAAACGGAACGTGAAAGGAATTTATTTTAGAATGCTCTTGGCATGTCGCTAACATGTGATAGTTGACCGACCTCAATAGACGGCAGAAACGCTAGCCCGCCGCACTTTGATAGAGACGAGGGGGGAGAAGCGATACAGGATGCTAGATTACTAGAGATAGGTGTCGCACGGAAGCCAAGAAATATGGTGATAGCGTGGGTTAGCCATGTACTAGTATGATGTAACTACACTTGGCTGCCGTGTTTCGTACTCTTCCAGTCCACTGTGGAGATGATTGGTTAATTTTATATCGCTGAATAATATTAAATATTATGAGTGCAGATGCTCCACCACGAGGTTCCTTGCTCCTTCTCGGTCGTCCGAAATCTATGTTCTTCCACTCTATTTTTTTACGTGAGCTTTGTTCATCCTTTTGCCAACACGCGAGAAATCTTGCATCAAGGTGCACGTGTTTTGCAAGGATCGTTCCATCTATATGAAGAACACGTGGGACTAGAACTACGAGACGGACATGTACCCAGGAGTGGACATACGAACGTGAGTAATGTAGCGCAGTAAGTGAAGTAGAAAGGCACAAATGGTATGAACATGTGTGGCATATAGGGTGTGTTTGGTTGCGTTCTCGTCTCAGCATAGTTGTTCCCTCTTCATGCACGCTCAACTCAACACCCCTCTTCATGCATGCTCTCTTCATGCATGCTTCTAGTGTATTTGTGCTAAACTAGTGTGGACTCATGCACCCTCCATACACTCTACGAAACACCCAAAAGTAGGTCGAGAAGGGAACTCTTGGGCGGCATTTGTCTCTTACTATGTACTACCACTAAATGTTGTACGTGCAATGCACGGTGATGTTATGGAGTACGTGCCTAAGTACTCTACTACTACTATATTAGTTGGAGGCACATATTAACTTTTATATTTGTTTACATGTATGCCCCGAGACCTTCCAACTAGACGTGTCTTTCTCTACAGGTCGCACTTTGTATCGTTCATACCACTAAGTACTGCTACGTGTGGTCTCTGACCCAGAAGTGGAAGAAGTGGAGACGCTCTACCATGCTGTTTTTTATGCTGGGCTCTACCATGCTGTTCATGTCCCACTCCTTTCGCTGACGTGTGGGACATCCAGCATGTGCCGTGTTTGGCACCCTTCGTCGTAAAAGTTGAAACGCTAGCATTCATCAGAAATAAAAAATAATTATAAATCGCCAGCGGTACTATTTTTTTGCGAACCAATCAGCAATGATACTATACCACGCAGTTTCCTTGCTCCTCGATATCGGAAAGAATACTTCTGTTCGCCAACATGTGGGACGTCGACCATCCTGGCCCACTTGCCATGCACGCAGAACTCCAAGGGAGAGTCACCCAGGTCGTCGCGCCGCAGTAACAATGACTAATGAGCCGTCAAATCACATGTCCACTTCCCACTTTGAAGTTGCTCGGACGAAGGAACCATCATGACTTTGTTGAATTCCGCTTCTTGAAGAAAACTATTGTACCAGCAGTACTGCTAGCTACAGTAGTTACTCCAATAGAGGCCTCCTTTCGTTCATAGGATAGTGATACGTCCATTTTGCATCATGCTTTTATATTGATATTTATTGCATTATGGGCTGTTATTTCACATTATGTCACAATACTTATGGCTATTCTCTCTTATTTTACAAGGCTTACATAAGGAGGGAGAATGCCGGCAGCTAGAATTCTGGGCTGGAAAAGGAGCAAATATTAGAGACCTATTCTGCACAACTCCAAAAGTCTTGAAACTCCACGAAACACCTTACAATAAATAATAAAAAATCCTCGCCAAAGATGAAGACCAGGGGGCCCACACCCTGCTCACGAAGGTGGGGGGCGCCCCCCCCCTATGGCGCGCCCCCTACCTCGTGGGCCCCCTGGTGGCTCTCCGATGACCATCCTCTCCTATAGGAAGTCTTTCGTCAAGAAAAAAAATAGGAGGGAACCTTTCGGGACGAAACTCCGCCGCCACAAGGCGGAACCTTGGCGGATCCAATCTAGAGCTCCGGCAGAGCTGTTCTGCCGGGGAAACTTCCCTCCCGGAGGGGGAAATCATCGCCATCGTCATCACCAACGCTCCTCTCACCGGGAGAGGGAAATCTCCATCAACATCTTCACCAGCACCATCTCATCTCCAAACCCTAGTTCATCTCTTGTATCCAATTCTTGTCTCCAAGTCCGGGATTGGTGCTAGTAGGTTGCTAGTAGTGTTGATTACTCCTTGTAGTTGATGCTAGTTGGTTTATTCAGTGGAAGATCATATGTTCAGATCCTATATGCACATTAATACCCCTCTGATTATGAACATGTTTATGCTTTGTGAGTAGTTACATTTGTTCCTGAGGACAAGGGAGAAGTCTTGCTATTAGTAGTCATGTGAATTTGGTATTCGTTCGATATTTTGATGAGATGTATGTTGTCTAGCCTCTAGTGGTGTTATGTGAACGTCGACTACATAACACTTCACCATTATTTGGGCCTAGAGGAAGGCATTGGGAAGTAATAAGTAGATGATGGGTTGCTGGAGTGACAGAAGCTTAAACCCTAGTTTATGCGTTGCTTTGTAAGGGGCTGATTTGGATCCATATGTTTCATGCTATGGTTAGGTTTACCTTAATACTTTTGTTGTAGTTGCGGATGCTTGCAATAGAGGTTAATCATAAGTGGGATGTTTGTTCAAGTAAGAACAACACCCAAGCACCGGTACACCCACATATCAAATTATCAAAGTACCGAACGCGAATCATATGAATGTGATGAAAACTAGCTTGACGATATTCCCATGTGTCCTCGGGAGCGCTTTTCCTTATATAAGAGTTTGTACAGGCTTGTCCTTTTCTACAAAAAGGATTGGGCCACCTTGCTACACTTTATTTACTTTTGTTACTTGTTGCTCGTTACAAATTATCTTATCACAAAACTATCTATTACCACTTATTTCAGTACTTGCAGAGAATACCTTGCTGAAAACTGCTTATCATTTCCTTCTGTTCCTCATTGGGTTCGACACTCTTACTTATCGAAAGGACTACGATAGATCCCCTATACTTGTGGGTCATCAAGACTCTTTTCTGGTGCCGTTGCCGGGGAGTGAAGCGCCTTTGGTAGGTGGAATTTGGGAAGGAAAAATTTATATAGTGTGCTGAAATTTACTGTCACTTGTTACTATGGAAAGTAATCCTCTGAGGGGCTTGTTCGGGGTATCTTCACCCTGACCAGTAGAGGAAAGAGTTGCTCCTCAACCTACTGAACCTACTGAAAATGAAAATGAAGATGAAAATACTTACTTTGAAGTTCCTTCAGGTATAATAGAAAGACTGCTAGCTAATCCATTTTTAGGAGATGGAACAAAACATCCTGATGAACATCTAATATATGTGGATGAAGTTTGTGGATTATTTAAGCTTGCAGGTGTATCCGGAGATGTTGTTAAGAAGAAGGTCTTCCCCTTATCTTTGAGGGGAGATGCATCGACATGGTATAGGCTATGTGATGATATGAGGTCTTGGAATTACAAACGATTGAAATTGGAATTTCATCAAAAGTTTTATCCTATGCATCTTGTTCATCGTGATCGCAATTATATATATAATTTTTGGCCTCACGAAGGAGAAAGCATCGCTCATGCTTGGGGGAGGCTTAAGTCAGTGTTATATTCATGCCCCAATCATGAGCTCTCAAGAGAAATGATTATTCAAAATTTTTATGCTCGGCTTTCTGGTAACAATCGCACCATGCTTGATACTTCTTGTGCTGGCTCTTTTATGATGAAGATTATCGAATTCAAATGGGATTTATTGGAAAGAATTAAACGCAACTCTGAAGATTGGGACCTCGACAATGGTAAGGAGTCAGGTATGACACCTAAGTTTGATTTTGTTAAATCTTTTATGGATACCGATATTTTCCGTAAGTTTAGCACTAAATATGGACTTGATTCTGAGATAGTAGCCTCTTTCTATGAATCTTTTGCTACTTATGTTGATCTCCCTAAGGAGAAGTGGTTTAAATATCATCCTCCCATAGAAGTAAAAGTAGCTGCACCTATTAAAGTTGAAGAAAAGACTGTCACTTATAATGATCCTATTGTTCCTACTTGTTATGTTGAGAAACCACCTTTCCCTATTAGGATAAAGGATCATGCTAAAGCTTCAACTGTGGTTCGTAAAAGCAATATTTAAACATATACACCTCCTGAGCAAGTTAAGATTGAACCTAATATTGCTATTGTTAAAGATCTCTTGTCTGATAATATAGATGGGCATGTTATTTACTTCTGTAATGAAACTGCTAGAATTGCTAAACCCCGTGATACAGATAAACCCAGACCTGTGGTAGGCATGCCTGTTATTTCTGTTAAAATAGGAGATCATTGTTATCATGGCTTATGTGATATGGGTGCTAGTGCTAGTGCAATACCTATTGACTGATACAAAGAAATTATGCATGACATTGCACCTGTTGAGTTAGAAGATATTGATGTCACAATTAAACTTGCTAATAGATATACTATTTCACCAATGGGAATTGTTAGAGATGTTGAAGTCTTGTGTGGGAAAACTAAATATCCTGCTAATTTTCTTGTTCTTGGTTCCCCACAAGATAGCTTTTGTCCCATTATATTTGGTAGACCCTTCTTGAATACTTAATGCTACCATAGATTGTACAAGGGATGTTGTTACTGTTGGCTTGGATGATATGATTCATCAATTTGATTTCTCTAAATTTAGTAAACAACACCGTGAAGAAGAATTGCCTAGTAAGCATGAAATTATTGGTCTTGCTTCTATTGCCGTACCTCCTAGTGATCATTTAGAACAATATTTGCTAGACCATGAGAATGATATGTTTATGAATGAAAGAAGGGAAATAGATGAAGTATTCTTTAAACAGGAAACTATTCTGAAACACAATTTGCCTGTTGAAATCCTAGGGGATCCCCCTGCACCTAAGGGTGATCCCGTGTTTGAGCTTAAACCATTGCCTGATAATCTTAAATATGCTTATCTTGATGAAAAGAAGATATATCCTGTTATTATTAGTGCTAACCTTTTAGAGCATGAAGAAGAAATATTATTGAAAACTCTGAAGAAGCACCGTGCTGCTATTGGATATACTCTTGATGATCTTAAGGTTATTAGTCCCACTCTATGTCAACATAAAATAAATTTGGAAACAGATGCCAAACCAGTTCGTGATCCTCAACGATGTCTGAATCCTAAAATGAAAGAAGTGGTAAGAAAAGAAATACTAAAGCTTCTGGAGGAAGGTATAATTTATCCCGTTGCTGATAGTCAGTGGGTAAGTCCTGTTCATTGTGTCCCTATGAAGGGAGGTATTACTGTTGTTCCTAATGATAAAGATGAATTGATTCCACAAAGAATCATTACAGGTTATAGGATGGTAATCAATTTCCGCAAATTAAATAAGGCTACTAAGAAAGATCATTACCCTTTACCTTTGATCGATCAAATGCTAGAAAGATTATGCAAACATACACACTACTGCTTTCTAGATGGTTATTCTGGTTTCTCTCAAATACCTGTGTCGGCTAAAGATCAATCAAAGCCTACTTTTACATGCCCTTTTGGTACTTTTGCTTATAGACGTATGCCTTTTGGTTTATGGAATGCACTTGCTACCTTTCAAAGATGCATGATAGCTATATTCTCTGACTTTTGTGAAAAGATTTGTTAGGTTTTAATGGACGACTTTTCCGTCTATGGATCTTCTTTTGATGATTGCTTGAGCAATCTTGATCGAGTTTTGCAGAGATGTGAAGAAACTAATCTTGTCTTGAATTGGGAAAAGTTCCACTTTATGGTTAATGAAGGTATTGTCTTGGGGCATAAAATTTCTGAAAGAGGATTGAAGTTGAAAGTGCTAGTGGCACTTATGCTATATTTTGGTGTGATGACAATGTGGTTAGTTGAACTAATATCGGTTGCTAAAGTTTATCTCAGGTTATTGGTTCTAAGTGCCCGCGATGGAGATGTGCGACCCCCCATTTCAAAAAGGACAAAGGCGTGGTCTTTCGACGCTTTGAAGGTTTAGTTTTGGTTTGCTTCGAGTTGTAGGAAAGACTGCACTATTAAGAGGGGTTTGTGTGGAAAAATGTCATGTGGGAATGCCTTTGCCGAGCCTTACTCTCTTACCATTCCCACTCCGACCACCTAAAATGAACCTAGTGTGTGTGCTGTGGTACTCAGAAACTTGCAACAGAAACTCTCTCGGTACCCCGTGCGCACGGGGTCTTTTGACCCCGTGCGCACGGGGTACTGCGTAACTCTCTGGGTACCCCGTGCGCACGGGGTCTTTTTGACCCCCGTGCGCACGGCGTCTTTTTGACCCCCGTGTGCACGGGGTGGTGCGATTGTCTTTGGATACCCCATGCGCACGGGGCTGACTTAGCCCGTGCGCATGGGGTCCAACGGGCAGAAATCCCCACCAGCCCATGAACACTATATATATGCCCTTCTTCCACCTCCAACCCTTAACCCTAATGTCTTGTTGATCTCCACCATTGCTACACCCCATTTTGCTCAATACTCTCAATCCCTCCACCCAAACTTTTTGAAACTTTGGGGATTGGGAGAGCAAGACCTGATCTACAACTTGACCAAACCAAATCGTGTTCCCCGCAACATTTCTTCCCCATTGACTTGTTACTCTTGGATCTTGGGCTCCTAGGCGGTTAGAGGTTCCTCCGGAAGCTTCCTTGCTTGTGGTGTGCTCCGGAGAAGTTTGTAAAGGTGTGGTGGTCGCCTTCAAGACCAACCCCGAGTGTTTCGAGGCTCATCCGTTGGGGGTGACTCGAAGGAGAATACGGTGAGCCTTTGGTGGCATTCCGCAAGCTTTAACTCCGGCACCGCTCCAAACGGAGATTAGCTCTTCCCCAAGGAAGAGTGAACTTCGGGTTAAAATCCGCGTCCTCATCTCACTTGTGGTTAATCCTTTCCCGCACCTATCTTTTTTGTTGTATGCTTGTTGGCTTGCTAAGTAGTTTGTTGCCTAGCATTTCTCTCTTGGAGCTTGCTTGTCATATAGGTTGCATTCACCTAGTTGCACATCTAGTGAACTCTTTTATCCGCTAAGCCTTAAAATCTACAAGAAAGATTAAAATTTGTAGTCTCCTATTCACCCCCCCTCTAGTAAACCGTATCGATCCTTTCAATTGGTATCAGAGCCTCGTGCTCTAATATAAGGTTTTACAACCTTAGAGGATATGGTCGATCTAGGGAATGAGGGAGGTGGCCTACCCGTTGCGGGAGATGGTCAAAACCAACCCCCCCCCCCCCCCCCCCCCGCAACTGAGACACTTGGTGCTCCTGTCGTTGCTTCCGCTGCTCCTAATAACCTGAATGTCCCCTTGACCGGGGTGATCTTCTTTCAATGTTTGCGGACCTCAAAGTCTCTATGTTGAAAGAGGTTCGGGCCTCGGTCAAGGAGGAAATTGATGCTCGCTTAAAGCCATCAACGTTCGCATCAAACTCGTTTAATCCAAATGAGGTTCATGATGAGGATGACTCGAGGGAACCTGTTGCTTCTTCGGCTCGTACTCAAGTTCCCCAGTACAATGTCGTGGAACCCTTTTACTCTCCTCAACCCTAGCAACATCCTCGCATTAATCCTGTTGGGCCCCCGCCCCCTTTGAAAGCTAATGCATTTGCTAAGTGGAAGCTAGATATGGAGTCTCACATGTGCAGTGCTTCAACTCAATTGTGGTGGATTGTAGTCAATGGATTCAACCCCAAGGACCCAATGAATCTCACTCCAAGGGAAGCGGTTGACGATCAACTCAATGCTACCGCGCACAACATGCTTCGCAACACTGTGACTGAAGACTATAGTGATTCCATTGCTCTTCTCAAAACCGCAAAGGAAATTTGGGATTGCCTTGAGGAGGCTCTTGAAGGAGATGAAGCAATTCGAAAATCTCGGTTGGCCTTGCTCAAACAAGAAGTCAATCTCTTTGTGATGAATGAGGGTGAGTCCGCAGAAGAGGTTTACCGAAGGTTGAAGTCCCTTGTGCTCAACTTGAGAACCTTTGGGTGCACTTGGGCAAATGATGAATTCATCAAGGACAAGTTCATAGATGCTATGGTTCTCACAAAACATACCATGGTCATGATGGTCCATCAACGTCCGGACTATCACAAGTTGACTTCGGCTCAAGTTGTTTCCACCTTCTCTACCCATGTTCTTTTGGAAACCAAGTCCAAGAAAACATTTGCAATAGCTCAAGCAACCAAGAACTCCAATCTTGCCTTGAAGGCCAAGAAAGTGATGAGCCAATCCTCAAGGGAGGAAGAAGTGAGTGAAGAGATATGTGAGGAGGATAATGATACCTCGTGCCCGGCAAATGATTTTGCAGAAGACTTGGCTCTCTTAGTCTCTGGGACCATGGCAAACAAAGGAAGAAATCTTCAAGGAAGATCGTTTGGACGAAGGAAATGCTACAATTGTGATAGCCCAAGACACTTTGTTCATGATTGTCCATATGAGAGACGTGAAGACAAGTCCGAGAAGCTTGTGCTTAAGAAGAAGAAGTTCACCAAGTTTGCAAAGAGGAAGGATGACAAGGCTCTTGTTCATGAAGAATACATGTCTGGAGATGAAGATGATGGTGATGATGATCAAGTGGGCACAGCCGCCTTTGCCATGCATGCCACTACCTCCTCCTCCACCACCGGCCTCTTCGACTCTCCAAACGAGGACAAGCCATTCGCTCATCGGTGCCTCATGGCCAAAGAGGTAAAAACAAAGTCCAAACCCAAGAAACCCGACACCTACACTCCCAATGTCTCATGTGAGATAGTGGAGGATGAGTGTGAGGAGGGTGTGGATAATGATGAGGAATCCTTAATGGCTTTCATGAAAACTCTTCATGGTGAAGCTCGTGCTCGTTTTGGCGATCTCCTTAAGTCACTTGCCGAACGCGATGACTTTATTGAGAACGTTGAGAACCTCCTTATAGAGGAAAAAGAGAGAGTTGATTTCCTTGAGCACGAACTTAATGAAGAGAGTGTCATGAGAGCACCACTTGAGGAAGCCTTATCTGCTCATCAAATTGACTTTGTTAAAACCAATGATGCTTTGCAACTTGCTCTTGAGAATAAAGATGCTCTTAACGTTAGAGTTGAAAAGCTTCTAGTTGGCCATACAAGAATTGTTGAGGAGCATGAGTTCCTTGTGATTAGTTCCAAGGTTGTCAAAGGTGACCTCATTGCCCTCACCGAGTCTTATGCTGAACTAAAAGCTACAACCATTAAGGCTCTCACTTCCGTACCTCATATAGATTTAAATGATGATGCTTGTACGGCTAACTTTGCTCATGATTGCACCTCCCTTCAAGAGGAAAATAAGAAGTTGAAATCTCAAATTGAGAAAGGGCTTGTATCATGCATCCAAGGGGAGAAAAACTTAAACGGTCTCTTGAGCAACCAAAAGGAGTGTGTTGCCAAGGAGGGAGTTGGGTTTAATCCCGCATCTAAGAGTATTAAGAAAAAGAAGAAGAAGAAGAAGAAGAAGAAGAAGAAGAACAAGAACAAGAAGATCGGTCCGACTCCTTCACCTCCTCAAAAGGTAGTGTTTGTGCAAGAAGGGCACGAGGAGAAGGAGAAGGAAATGAAGGGTGTTGGGAATGGTAAGGTCATTAGGGACAAGGCCATTACCAAGAATTTTGCCGGCAAGAACAATCCATCAGATGTTCTCATGAGAGGAGATGATGGCTATACCTTTGCAAAATTTGTTGGAACTAACTATGATGATTATGCTTGGACTATTTGGGTTCCCAAGACCCTCGTTGCTAACTCACCAGAACCCGTTGCAAAATGGGTACCTATAACCAAAGCTTGATTATTGTAGGACTATGTCTCCGGTGGAACTCAATGGGTGATCGATAGTGGATGCACCAATCATATGACCGGAGAAAGGGAGATGCTTGTGGAGTTCGTTGATTCACTCAAGGCCTCTTCTAACATCTCCTTCGGTGACAATAGCAAGGGAAAGGTGTTGGGTTTGGGCAAGGTGGTAATCTCTAATGATTCATCTCTTGCAAATGTCATGCTTGTCCAATCCCTTCACTACAATTTACTTTCAACTATTCAATTGGCTCGTGCCGGATATGATTCACATTTTGGTGGATTCCATGTGATCATCTTTAAGAGAAGCAGTCTCAAAGTGGTCTTTGTTGGGCATGTTGAAGACAACCTTTACGTGGTTGATTTCTCGAAAGAGAAAACTCATCTTGCAACATGCTTAATGGCCAAGGCCGACGTGGGGTGGCTATGGCACCGTAGGCTAGCCCACGTGGGCATGAGAAATTTACAATCTCTCTTAAAGGGGGAGCACATTATTGGACTAACCAATGTGTCTTTTGCCAAAGATCGTCTTGCATTCCGGAAAGCTTCATGAAAAATCTCATAAAGTGAAGACTATCATCACCACCTTGAGGCCCCTCGAGCTTATCCATTTGGATCTATTTGGGCCTCCAACATATGATAGTTTGGGAGGAAGGAGATATTGCCTTGTCATTTTTGATGACTTCACAAGATATACTTGGGTGTTCTTTCTCAAGACTAAAGATGAAACTCAAGAAACCTTCATCAACTTTGCCAAAGAAGCTAAACGTCAACATAACTGTGAGATCAAGGCAATCCGAAGTGACAATGGCACCGAGTTCAAAAACTATACGATGGATGAATTCTTGAGTGAAGAGGGGATAAAGCACCAATATGCCACACCATATACTCCCCAACAAACTGGTGTTGCAGAGAGGAAGAATCAGACTCTTATTGAAATTGCTAGGACCATGCTTGATGAGTACAAATCACCATACAAGCTTTGGGCAGAAGCCATCAACACCGTGTGCCATGCTTCAAACCAGCTTTATCTTCGCAAGCTCAAGAACAAGACCCCTTATGAGCTCCTAATTGGGAGAAAGCCCAACGTCAAATACTTTCGGGTATTCGGTTGTAAGTGTTTCATTTTAAACAAAAAATCCCAGTTGGCTAAATTTGAGTCTAGAACTTATGAGGGCATATTTGTTGGATATGCATCAAACTCTCATGCTTACCGAGTTCTCAATAAATCCACCGGATGCATTGAGGAAACGGTAAATGCGGAGTTTGATGAAGATAACGGCTCCCGCATGGAGCAAATTGTTCCTAGTGTTGTAGGTGATGAGGCTCCTTCACAAGCTATAAGGACAATGGGGATAGGCCACATTCTCCCACAAGAAATACCCCATGTCCAAGTAGAAGAGGAAGGAGTAAGAGCCCCTCTTGAGGATTTTCCACAAGGGAAGTCATCGCCGACACCACTTGTACAAGATGCATTGGGAAGTAATGAACTTATCCAAGAACAAGATCAAGACCCTCATATTCCTGAGCAAGATCAAGAGCAAACTCTTCCGAATAATAAAGAACCAATCGTTGAGGCTCAAGATCAAGCTCAAAGTCATGTTCAAGATCTAGATCAACCCCAACCACATGTGTCTTCATCGTCATCACTTCCTACTGAGCAAGAACCTGTGGTTGCAAAGAGAAGAGTGTCTCCAAGGCTAAAGCAATCTCAAGGGCAAGCTTCTTCATCAAGTCCAAAACCAAGTGAAGAAGAGCTTGACCGCAAAGAGCAAAAAGTGGCTGCCCAGCTAAAACATCTTCAACACCTCACCGAGAACATCTACGGAAGCATCAAAAATGGGGTAACTACTCGTAGACGTTTGGAAAACTTTTGTGAACATCACTCGTTTGTCTCTTGTGTTGAACCCCTTAAGGTGGAAGATGCCGTTGACGATCCGGATTGGATAGATGCCATGCATGAAGAACTCAACAACTTCACACGCAACAAAGTGTGGACCCTTGTAGAAAGACCCAAGGAATTTCATAATGTAATTGGAACAAAGTGGATTTTCAAGAACAAACAAGATGAATATGGACAAGTAATAAGGAACAAGGCAAGGTTAGTGGCACAAGGTTTCACCCAAGTTAAAGGTTTGGACTTTGGTGAAACTTTTGCCCTCGTTGCCCGTCTCAAATCCATTCGCATCTTGCTTGCTTATGCCTCTCATCATGATTTCAAATTATATCAAATGGATGTTAAGAGTGCATTTCTTAATGGTCCTCTTAAGGAGTTGGTATATGTCAAGCAACATCCCGGTTTTGAAGATCCCAATCATCCCTCTCACGTTTATGAACTCCATAAGGCACTCTATGGACTCAAACAAGCACCTCGTGCTTGGTATGATCACCTTACGTCGTTCCTAAGCGAGAAGGGGTTCCAGATTGGCGTAATAGATTCCACTCTCTTTACGAATAGGGTAAAAGGAGAGTTGTTTGTCTGCCAAATATATGTTGATGATATTATCTTTGGGTCAACTAACCATGCTATTAACGTTGAGTTTGAGAATCTTATGACTAAGGAATTTGCGATGAGCATGATGGGAGAGTTGAAGTTCTTTCTCGGTTTTCAAGTGAAGCAATTGAGAGGCGGAACCTTCATCAATCAATCTCGTTATATCCAAGACATGCTCAAGAGATTCAAAATGCAAGATGTCAAGCCAATGAAGACACCCATGGCCACAAATGGTCAACTTCATCTTGATCCAAATGGTAAAGAAGTGGATCAAAAGGTATATCGCTCTATGATCGGTTCCTTGCTTTACCTTTGTGCATCTAGGCCAGATATTATGTTGAGTGTGTGTAAGATTTCAATCCGCTCCTAAGGAGAGCCACTATTCGGCAGTGAAAAGGATCCTTCGATATTTGGTTCATACCCCCAAACTTGGGCCTTTGGTATCCCAAGGGATCATCATTTGAGTTAATGGGTTACTGGATTCGGATTGGGCCGGAGACAAGGTTGATCGCAAGTCCACATCCGGCACATGTCAATTCCTAGGGAGATCGTTGGTAAGTTGGTCTTCAAAGAAGCAAAATTGTATATCTCTCTCCATAGCCGAAGCCGAGTATATTGCTGCCGGAAGTTGTTGTGCCCAATTATTATGGATGAGGCAAACTTTGATGGATTACGGTGTCAAATGTAACAAAGTGCCTCTTTGGTGTGACAATGAAAGTGCCATCAAGATCGCCGAGAATCCGGTTCAACATAGCAAGACCAAGCATATTGAGATTCATCATCATTTCATTAGAGATCATGTGGACAAGGGAAACATTGAGTTACTCCATGTCAACACCGAGAATCAACTAGCAGACATCTTCACCAAGCCCCTTGACGAAGCAAGATTCCGCGAGTTAAGGCATGAGCTAAATATCTTGGATATTAGTAACTTCGGATGAAACTCTTGCTCACACACACATACTCATGTACTATCTTGCTTAGATGTAGGCACATGTCTGGGGGAGCTAGCTCAACTCATGAGCTATCTTATCCTAGAAGTGCATAAAACAAACACAATCTTTCACATAAGCCACTTTAGGTGGTACTTGTGCTTCAAAGATGAGTATTGGTCTTGGGCCCAAGGTTCATATCTTCGCGGTGCCATACCAAGTAAACTCAAACATGGTGGCCTCGGCCACCGCCCTCGCTTGAGGGTTGTGTCCGTGTTTGTTTCGCTTGTGTGGTGTGTTGTTCCTTTTTTTGGTTTGATTCTCCTCGCTTCTCTTTTGGTACAAGTGCTCCACATATACCCTTTCCATAGTGATAGGACTTTCCTCACGGCGTACTTAGAAATGTAGACCGAGTGATTTGTGAAGTAGGGGTAACAGTATTCACTCAGCCCTGTATTTAAAAATCCACTCATGTCAAAGTTCCTGAATACCCCGTGCGCACGGGCCTGTACCGTGCACACGGGGCCCCCGTGCCCACAGGCTCTGTACCGTGCGCACGGGGCTCACTTAGCCCGTGCGCACGGGGTCTACGGTTTCTGGTTCTGAAGAGGTGGGCGGAGGGGGGGCTCGGGTTCATTCCCACCCATTCGCCCCCTCCTCTCCACAGGAAGCCTCCAGCACCGCCGCCGTTGCCTCCACTCGCCGGAGCTCCTCCGGGCTTCGTCGGAGTTCTTCCTCCGTGGATCTGGATCCAGATGGGGTCCTCCTCCGGTTGGTCTTGTCTCCTTTGTACTATATCCTTGAGTTCCTATCTATTTTTCTAGCTTTAGGGTTTCTTTGTTCCCTAGATTCGTTTGGCCTCAACTAGTTTGTAGATAGAAGTCTAGTGCTTAGATCCTTTGGTCCCTCTACTGCACCCACTCCCGGAGTTCTTTCTGGTAGTGGCTGCCGCTGGGAGACCCTCGTGTCCATGGGGTGTTTGACCCTCGTGCGCACGGGGCCCCGTGCCCACGGTCATGTACCGTGTGCACGGGACCCCCATGCCCACGGGGTCTAAACCCCCGTGCGCACGGGCTATCCAGGAACTTTTGCCTAGATTTTTTTCTATCTCCTTGCCATTCATCTTGCACTTGTACTCATTTGTGCTTCGTGCTTTGTGTTGTTGGGTTTTTGTGTGTGTTTCAGACTCCGCTGACAAGAGGTCTGAGCTTCATCGCTCATCGTCAGCCGTCTGAAGACATGGGTCAGGGGTCTGGGACAGGTCAGGGCCGTGCTCGCCATGCAGCCTCAAAGCGGCCCGTTGTTGAGGCTTCTGATGAATCTGAGGGAGAATATGACTCACAAGATGATGAGATAGAAGAAGAAGATGATCGTGGTGAGGAAGATGAAGAAGAGGAAGAGGAGTCTAGTCCAGAGGAAGCCACTCCGGGCAGGCGTGACCTTCGGACTATGCCTCTTGTCAAGTGGACCAAGCCAGAGATCTGGGCTGAGAGACAGAACCATCCGTATGTTAAGGCCACGAGTATGGGAATTGATCCCCGTTTCAAGAATGGGTTTCAGCAAAGAATCTATCATGAGCTTCTTATGACCAAGTCAAAGAAGTTTGCTCCTCACAAGCAAGTCAACACTCAGAGTTTGCGCGACAATGATCATCTATATCCCGGTGTGTACTCCGCTCTTGGACGACTGGGTCTGATTCCGTTTGTCACTTTCAACCACCCCTACAATGAATATCTAGTGATGCAGTTCTTTGCCACTCTGTACTTCTCCAATGATTCTGCTCGCACCCTCACATGGATGTCCGGACCGCATCAGTGCTCAGCTCCTATGGCAAAGTTCTTCGAGATTATTCCCTACCCGTTCATGGATGAAGAGACTGTTTCTGATGTGTTTGGCATTGTTCGGGAAAGTGGGAAGCGCACTAAGGATGAGATTGCCTTTGCTTACAAACAAGAGAAGTCGTTCGTCACTGGGTCAATCAAAGACCTCTTGCCCCTCTATGAAACCATGCGCCATATCCTTCGGTATACCCTCACTCCAAAGGCCGGGGATTCCCATAACATTCGGAGCTCCATGCTTGATGTCTTTGTGTATCTTCATCAGAAGAAGAAAGTGGATGTTCTGGATTTCATGTACTACGAGTTGCGTCAGTGTGTACAAGAGAACAAGTCTTTGATCTATGCTCCATTCATACAGGCGTTGATTGAGACCGTCTGTCCAGCAAAGTACATTGCCAGCTTCAAGACTTATGTTCCCAAGCGCAACTCCAACTAGACTCCGGCTGCTCCTGCTCCCTATGTGCCCATCAAGAAGGGGCGCAACCCTAGGCCTGAGGATCGTGCTACTTACACTCCAGGCATGTCCTCTACTGCACGGATCCCTCGTGGTAAGGCCAAGTATGTTGGCTCTGAGGCCATCTTTGCCAAGGGAGAGAAGAAGTCGATGTTCAAGACCTTGAGCAACATGTTCAAGATGTGTCAGTTGATTTAGCGTCGTCAGATCAAGGAAATCAACAAGGAGAAGCTTGTTCGGTGTGTGCAGAAGGCAGCAAGGGCTGCTGCTGGTGAGGAGGTCGGTCCAGGTTCAGAGGACGTCGACAGTGAGGCCACTGCTCGGTCTTTCCCAATGGTCGGGTGGCATTTTGATGATGATGATGATGCCTCGAGTGCTCCTCCTCTTGTCTAGTGGGTCTCGTGTCGCCATTTGTCTCCTTTTTGTTGTCTTGATGACAAAGGGGGAGAAGTGGTGTGTGTGGTTGTGTGTTCGTGGGTGTGTGGTGCGTTCGTGGGTGTGTTGAGATCTCAAGCCTTGTGTTTCTCGCTGTTGGTTGGTTTTAGTTGGCTTGAGATACTCTTATTTCCTTTCCGTCTGTGTGGTTGTGAGGCTCTAGCGTTATTTTGAGAGTCTAGCTTTATTATTGAACCTTGTAATTATCCTCTTATGCTTATTGGGTCTCACATTATTTGCTCACCACACTATGTCATGAGATCTAGGTACTGTTATAGGTTTATTTTGATGAATCTCATGACTTAACAATAATGATCTTGGTCGAACCTCCTATGGGTGTACTAGATGCATTCTTGTTTTCGGGCACACATATAGGGGGAGCTATCATGATCATTATTTGTTCCATGGCTTTCTTTCTGTTTATCCTCCATGCCATGCTCTAACCACGTTGTCATCAATGCACCAAAAAGGGGGAGATTGAAAGTGCTAGTGGCACTTATGCTATATTTCAGTGTGATGACAATGTGGTTAGTTGAACTAATATCGGTTGCTAAAGTTTATCTCAGGTTATTGGTTCTAAGTGCCCGCGATGGAGATGTGCGACCCCCCCATTTCAAAAAGGACAAAGGCATGGTCTTTCGACGCTTCGAAGTTTTTGTTTTTGTTTGCTTCGAGTCATAGGAAAGACCGCACTATTAAGAGGGGTTTGTGTGGATAAATGTCGTGTGGGAATGCCTTTGCCGAGCCTTACTCTCTTACCCTTCCCACTCCGACCAGCTAAAATGAACCTAGTGTGTGTGTTGTGGTACTCAAACTTGCAACAGAAAGTTACTGGGTACCCCGTGCGCACGGGGTACTGCGTAACTCTCTGGGTACCCCGTGCACACGGGGTCTTTTGACCCCCGTGCACATGGGGTACTGCGTAACTCTGTGGGTACCCCGTGCGCATGGGTTGGTGCGATTGTCTCTGGATACCCCGTGCGCATGGGTTGGTGCGAGGTCCAACGGGCAGAAATCCCCACCAGCCCATGAACACTATATATATGCCCTTCTTCCACCTCCAACCCTTAACCCTAATGTCTTGTTGAGATCCACCATTGCTACACCCCATTTTGCTCAATACTCTCAATCCCTCCACCCAAACTTGTTGAAACTTTGGGGACTGGGAGAGCAAGACCCGATCTACGACTTGACCAAACCAAATCACGTTCCCCGCAACATTTCTTCCCCATTGACTTGTTACTCTTGGAGCTTGGGCTCCTAGGCGGTTAGAAGTTCCTCCGGAAGCTTCCTTGCTTGTGGTGTGCTCTAGACAAGTTTGTAAAGGTGTGGTGGTCGCCTTCAAGACCAACCCCGAGTGTTTCGAGGTTCATCCGTTGGGGGTGACTCGAAGGAGAATACGGTGAGCCTTTGGTGGCATTCCGCAAGCTTTGGCTCCGGCACCGCTCCAAACGGAGATTAGCTCTTCCCCAAGGAAGAGTGAACTTCGGGTTAAAATCCGCGTCCTCGTCTCACTTGTGGCTAATCCTTTCCCGCACCTTTCTTTGTTGTTTTATGCTTGTTGGCATGCTAAGTAGTTTGTTGCCTAGCATTTCTCTCTTGGAGCTTGCTTGTCATATAGGTTGCATTCACCTAGTTGCATATCTAGTGAACTCTTTTATCCGCTAAGCCTCAAAATATACAAGAAAGATTAAATTTTGTAGTCTCCTATTCACCCCCCTCTAGTCGACCGTATCGATCCTTTCAGATGTTGATAAAGCCAAGGTTGATGCTATTGAAAAGATGCCATGTCCCAAGGACATCTAAGGTATAAGAAGTTTCCTTGGTCACGCCGGATTTTATAGGAGGTTCATTATGGACTTCTCAAAAATTTCTCGGCCTCTGACTAATTTATTACAAAAAGATATACCATTTGTCTTTAATGATGATTGTGTAGAAGCATTTGAAATACTTAAGAAAGCATTAGTCTCTGCACCTGTTGTTCAGCCACCTGATTGGAATTTACCTTTTGAAATTATGTGTGATGCTAGCGATTATGCCGTAGGTGTTGTTCTAGGGCAAGGAGTTGATAAGAAATTAAATGTTATCCATTATGCTAGTAAGACTCTAGACAATGCTCAAAGAAATTATGCTACTACTGAAAAAGAACTTTTAGCAGTTGTATTTGCTTGTGATAAGTTCAGATCTTATATTGTTGATTCTAAAGTAACTATCCACACTGATCATGCTGCTATTAAATATCTTATGGAGAAGAAAGATGCTAAGCCCAGACTTATTAGATGGGTTCTCTTGCTACAAGAATTTGATTTGCATATTGTTGATAGAAAAGGAGCTCAGAACCCCGTTGCAGACAACTTATCTGGGTTAGAGAATGTTCTTGATGACCCACTACCTATTGTTGATAGCTTTCCTGATGAACAATTAAATGTCATAAGTACTTCTCGTAGTACTCCTTGGTATGCAGATTATGCTAATTACATTGTTGCTAAATTCATACCACCTAGCTTCACATACCAACCAAAGAAAAAGTTCTTCTATGATTTGAGACATTACTTTTGGGAGGACCCACATCTTTATAAAGAAGGAGTAGACGGTGTTATTAGACGTTGTGTACCTGAGCATGAACAGGAACAGATCCTACGCAAGTGCCACTCTGAAACTTATGGAGGACACCACGCGGGAGATAGAACTGCACATAAGTTATTGCAATCCGGTTTTTATTGGCCTACTCTCTTCAAGAATGCCCCTGAGTTTGTCCTTTCTTGTGATGAATGTCAAAGAATTGGTAATATTAGTAGACGTAAAGAAATGCCTATGAATTATTCACTTGTTATTGAACCATTTGATGTTTGGGGCTTTGATTATATGGGACCCTTTCCTGCCTCTAATGGATATACACATATTTTAGTTGTTGTTGATTACGTTACTAAGTGGGTAGAAGCTATTCCAACTAGTAGTGTTGATCATAACACTTCTATTAAAATGCTTAAAGAAGTTATTTTTCCAACTTTTTTAGTCCCTAGATATTTAATGACTGACGGTGGTTCACATTTTATTCATGATGCTTTCCGTAAAATGCTTGCTAAATATGACGTCAATCATAGAATTGCATCTCCGTATCACCCACAGTCTAGTGGTCAAGTAGTATTGAGTAATAGAGAACTCAAATTAATTTTTCAAAAGACTGTCAATAGGTCTACAAAGAATTGGTCCAAGAAACTTGATGATGCATTATGGGCCTATAGAACTGCATATAAAAATCCTATGGATATGTCTCCTTATAAAATGGTATATGGGAAAGCATGTCACTTACCTCTCGAACTAGAACATAAGGCATATTGGGCTATTAAAGAGCTCAATTATGGTTTCAAACTTGCCGGTGAGAAGAGGTTATTTGATATTAGCTCACTTGATGAATGGAGAACCCAAGCTTATGAAAATGCCAAGTTGTTTAAAGAAAAAGTTAAAAGATGGCATGAGAAAAGGATACAAAAGCATGAGTTTAATGTAAGTGATTATGTATTGCTATACAACTCTTGTTTAAGATATTTTGCAGGAAAACTTCTCTCTAAATGGGAAGGACCCTATGTTATCGAGGAGGTCTATCGTTTCGGTGCCATAAAAATCAACAACTTCGAAGGCACAAATCCGAAGGTGGTAAACGGTCAAAGAATCAAACATTATATCTCAGGTAACCCCATAAATGTTGAAACCAGTATTATTGAAACTGTAACCCCGGAGGAATACATAAAGGACACTTTCCAGAATGTTTCAGACTTCGAAAAGGAATAGGTATGTGGTACGGTAAGTAAACCGACTCCAAAACAATTTTTAAGGCAATATTTCTCCGTTTTGGAATATTTAGAAAAATAGAAAATTAAGTAGCAGTCTAGGAAGGACACGAGGGCCCGACGAGGGTGGAGGGCGCGCCCCCCTACCTCGTGAGCGCCTCGTGTGCCTTCCGGACTCCGTTTTCTTGCACGATACGTATTTTGGTCGGTAAAAATTCACTATATTCTCTCGAAGGTTTTGACTCCCGTATCACGCAATTATCCTCTGTTTTTGTTTCGAGCTGTCCCGCTGCAGATTAGATCAACATGTCTTCCCAGGATTCAGAAGGAGAAAACTATGTGGATGATTATTTAGCTAATCCTAAGGTCTATGGAGATGTGGAGCACGATGGTTGGACCATGGAGGAAGAAGAGGACTATGAACCCAATGGTAAGGAGGAGACGAGCTCAGATGAAGATGAAGCCCCATTACCTCAACCTGGGGATATGCACGTGGAGTTCAAAAAGTCAAGTCTCCCTGATAGGGTAAAGAAACCAAAATTCGAGTTTATCCCTTTTCGTCTCTTGCAGGAAAATAAGCAGGACCTATGCAAAAAGATATTAATCCTGGAGTGGGAGATTGATGATCTGAGGGATCAAAATGCCGTCCTCAAGCGTAAATTAAGGGAGAAGTCTATGCCATCAACTAAGTCAACAACACCTCCACCTTCTTCACCAACCAAGGAGATATAATCACATGGGTATGGGCACTCCCCTTGGCAACCGCCAAGCTTGGGGGAGGTTCCCCAGTATCGTAACACAATCACAACTCCTATCTTTACCGTTTTCCTTAGTTCGATCCTATTAGTAGTATTTTGATCTAGTAGAATAATGTTTATGGCATGATATAGTTTTAAGTTTTGCTTTATGATCTCTCTATGTAATCGAGTCCGTGAGCTATATAATAAAGATTAGTGTTGAGTCAAGGGCCTGATTTTCTTGCTATGATCTTGGATGAGTAAAAGAAAAGAGAAAAAGAATAAAAAGAAACAAAAGTTCATATTGATCTTATTGATAGTAATGACTTCACATAGAAAGAGTGTGATGATTAAAAGTTGTTGGGAGTTGGCAGGCATAGCTTTGGTCATCGTTGCAATTAATAGGAAGTAATAAGGAAAGAGATGTTTCACATACAAATATACTATTATTGACATCTTTTATAATTGGGAACACTCATCAAAATATGACATGCTAAAGAGATGATGTTGGACAAGGAAGGCAACATAATGGGTTATGTTTTCTTATATCTGAGATAAAGTATGTTGTCATGGATCATCCAACATGTTGAGCCTGCCTTTCCCCCTCATGCTAGCCAAATTCTCAGCACCAAGTAGAGATACTACTTGTGCTTCCAAATACCCTTAAACCAGTTTTGCCATGAGAGTCCACCATATCTACCTATGGATTGAGTAAGATCCTTCAAGTAAGTTGTCATCAGTGCAAAGCAATAAAAATTGCTCTAAATATGTATGACTAGTGTGGGAGAAATAAGCTTTATACGATCTTGTGATGTGGAAGTAATAAAAGCGACGGACTGCTTAATAAAGGTTCATATCACAAGGGGCAATATATAGTGACGTTCTTTCGCATTAAGATTTTGTACATCCAACCATAAAAGCGCATGGAAACCTCTGCTTCCCTCTGCGAAGGGCCTATCTTCTATTATTATCTTCTACCTTATGCAAGAGTCATGGTGATCTTCACCTTTCCTTTTTACATATTATCCTTTGGCAAGCACAGTGTGTTGGAAAGATCCTGATAGATATATCTAATTGGATGTAGGGGGCATGAGTTATTATTGTTGACATTACCCTTGAGGTAAAAGGTTGTGGGGCGAAACTATAAGCCCCTATCTTTCTCTGTGTCCGATTAATACCCCGTAACCACAAGTATTGCGTGAGTGTTAGCAATTATGAAGGACTAGATGATGGTTGAGTATGTAGACTTGCTTTTTAGCTCTGACATAGACTCTTTCTGATGTTATGATAAATTGCAATTGCTTCAATGACTGAGGTTATAGTTTGTTGGTTCTCAATAAGGTTTCTGATTCATACTTCTGCACTGTGAATAGATCATCACTTGAACATAAGTAATCATATGGCAATATCTATATAGGTTGCTGTTATGAGAATAATCATGATGCCTTCATGTCCGTATTTTATTTTTATCGACGCCTCTACCTCTAAACATGGGGACATATTTATTGTTATCGGCTTTCGCTTGAGGACAAGCGAGGTCTAAGCTTGGGGGAGTTGATACGTCCATTTTGCATCATGCTTTTATATCGATATTTATTGCATTATGGGCTGTTATTTCACATTATGTCACAATACTTATGGCTATTCTCTCTTATTTTACAAGGCTTACATAAGGAGGGAGAATGCCGGCAGCTAGAATTCTGGGCTGGAAAAGGAGCAAATATTAGAGACCTATTCTGCACAACTCCAAAAGTCCTGAAACTCCATGGAACACCTTACAATAAATAATAAAAAATCCTCGCCAAAGATGAAGACCAGGGGGCCCACACCCTGCTCACGAAGGTGGGGGCGCCCCCCCCCTACGGCGCGCCCCCTACCTCGTGGGCCCCCTGGTGGCTCTCCGATGACCATCTTATCCTATAGGATGTCTTTCATCGAGAAAAAAAAGGAGGAAACCTTTCGGGACGAAACTCCGCCGCCACGAGGCGGAACCTTGGCGGATCCAATCTAAAGCTCCGACAGAGCTGTTCTGCCGGGGAAACTTCCCTCCCGAAGGGGGAAATCATCGCCATCGTCATCACCAACGCTCCTCTCATCGGGAGAGGGAAATCTCCATCAACATCTTCACCAGCACCATCTCATCTCCAAATCCTAGTTCATCTCTTGTATCCAATTCTTGTCTCCAAGTCCGGGATTGGTGCTAGTAGGTTGCTAGTAGTGTTGATTACTCCTTGTAGTTGATGCTAGTTGGTTTATTCGGTGGAAGATCATATGTTCAGATCCTATATGTGCATTAATACCCCTCTGATTATGAACATGTTTATGCTTTGTGAGTAGTTACGTTTGTTCCTGAGGACAAGGGGGAAGTCTTGCTATTAGTAGTCATGTGAATTTGGTATTCGTTCGATATTTTGATGAGATGTATGTTGTCTAGCCTCTAGTGGTGTTATGTGAACATCGACTACATAACACTTCACCATTATTTGGGCCTAGAGTAAGGCATTGGGAAGTAATAAGTAGATGATGGGTTGCTAGAGTGAAAAAAGCTGACCCTAGTTTATGCGTTGCTTCGTAAGGGGCTGATTTGGATCCGTATGTTTCATGCTATGGTTAGGTTTACCTTAATACTTTTGTTGTAGTTGTGGATGCTTGAAATAGAGGTTAATCATAAGTGGGATGTTTGTTCAAGAACAGCACCCAAGCACCGGTACACCCACATATCAAATTATCAAAGTACCGAACGCGAATCATATGAACGTGATGAAAACTAGCTTGATGATATTCCCATGTGTCCTCGGGAGCACTTTTCCTTATATAAGAGTTTGTCCAGGCTTGTCCTTTGCTACAAAAAGGATTGGGCCACCTTGCTGCACTTTATTTACTTTTGTTACTTGTTGCTCGTTACAAATTATCTTATCACAAAACTATCTGTTACCACTTATTTCAGTACTTGCAGAGAATACCTTGCTAAAAACTACTTATCATTTCCTTTTGCTCCTTGTTGGGTTCGACACTCTTACTTATCTAAAGGACTATGATAGATCCCCTATACTTGTCGGTCATCAGATAGGAATATGAAAATCATAGGAAGTGAGATGACATGCATCTCAATTCCTATAGAGAAAGAGATGCCATTTGATGCTTAGGATAGGAATTTTTCCATTTAGTCTAGGCTAATGTACTGGTAATTTGCTCTAAAAACTACAGTAGTAACTAGTAGTATTGGTACATGCTCGTACTCAGACATAGACACACACACACACTAACTACTAGTACTACTACTTCTCACATGCTGGACAGACGTCGCCGTTCTCCTTCCCGGCTTTGTCGGCGACACCCCACTGTGCTTGGATCTCTGCCGACCTCTCCGCAGCAGCGCGTGCGTCCTTTTCTTTCTTGCGGCGGCGGGCCTCTCTTTTCTTGAGTGCTTTCTGACTTTTCCGCTCCCTCTGCGTGGCTTTGGCCGCCTCTTGCTCTATCGCCCATTCGGCCTTGGCATCTTCAAATTCCTCCCACATAGTTGTGAGGTCGCGAGCGACGATGAACTCGGCACGGCGGGATGCCATCGCTTCCCTACCATTTTGTGTGCGGTCGTGGGCGGCGAGGAACTTGGCGCGGCAGGATGTCATCGTTGCCTTACCGGTTAGTGTGCGGCGCGGTGGCATGAACGACGCTTGGTGAGAGCTCTGGGGTGGAGTGGCCGGACAACCGTATAGTGCATTGGTTTGTCAAGAGCTCAAGGACATAAGACGAAGCAAATTTGGATTCCCCTTAAATCCTAGTCATTTATTACCGAGTAAAATGCATTGGCAGTCATCGAACATGTCTTGATAGCTCACTTTGATCATTGTATACGAGATATGGTGATTATACGGTCACTGGCTCAGCGTATAGCTCCGTATTTGTCTGGTTGACCAGTCAAACAGTCCGCATGCGCCTCATCAGCTCGTGTTCTTTATCTATCTACGCGTGCCTACCTGTCAATGGAGAAAGAAATACTGTAAAAACCAAAATTATGCGTATGTGGGGAATCAAACCACGGACTCGTCGCTGCAACGCACCCTCGTCAGCCAAATGAAAATGAAATACTTCGCGTCAGACACTCATGCTCACGCTGTCAAAGCATGCTAATGCATGCACGTCACCCTCTAAGTCAAAGTCCTACTCAAGGCGCAACGCAAACGGCGAGCCAATCACCTGCGTGCCCCGGCGGTGCCTGACGTTACTGTTTAGACGTTTGATGGAGGCCTATGTGATTGCCGAGCATGTATTCACCTGGCTCAACACCAACGGTCATACTCGGATCGCCTTGCTCATGTATATCGTCCATCACAACGACAATCTATAAAACAACCTAAGCTAGAGAGGGTACTATGGTAGTATGGTACGGAGTATGTACTATCGTGAGCGACCGATCTTAGTGCCAATACAAAAAAAAGACACATCCGTGACATTTAGGGCCGAACAATTTTTTTATGTCATACATATGACACTTCTATGACGATAATTGTGACAAAACCCGGTATCATCATAGATGTGGCGGGCTCCTACTTCTATGACAAAAAATTATGACAGAAAATGGGCTTTTCGTCCTGGGCGGGCCGGAGACGCAGCTGCATGACATTCTTTGGGCCGTCCAGGACAGAAAAAACCATGGTAGAAGCGAGGGGGAGGAAAATTTCAGGGAGTTCCCGGTTACTGTGGGAGGTTGGGGGCCGAGCGATGCGCGTTTCTCTCGTACACGTACGCGCGTGTGTGCGAGGCATTGGCTCTAACTGAACCCGAGCGAGGCGTTGGGCTCTAACTGAACCCGAGCGATTGCACTGCAGGCTACACATTACTGAACCCGAGCGATCGATCGATGGCTGTTAACTGAACCCGATCGAGCGATTCCTTCGCTACTGCTGCTAACGAAAGCCGATCGATTCTGCCTCTGGATGAACAGTGAGCGTTGCGGGGGAGGGGGGTTGGATGAACAGTTCCCGGTGGGGGTGGATGAACAGGACCCCGTGGTGTTGCCTCTGGAGGAACAGGACCCCGATCGATTGAGCCGGTTGGGGCTGGATGAACAGGACCCTGTGGAGGGCTGGATGATCAGGACCACCCCGTGGAGGGCAGGATGAACAGTAGACGGTGGAGGGCAGGATGAACAGTAGCCCGTGGAGGGGTGGTTGAACAGGAGCCCGTGGAGAGGGCTGGTTGAATAGTAGCCGGTGGAGTAGCGCGCGGTGGAGGCTAGATGAACAGGGGCCCGTGGATGAACAGACGCAGGTGGAGGCTGGAGGAGGTTGACGGTGGATGAACAGTAGCTCGTGGAGGCTGGAGAGGGTCGACGGTGCAGATGAACAGTATCCCGTGGAGTCCCATTTTGCGGTACGCCACACCCCTCCTGATGAACAGGACCCCCGTTTCGACCGTAGCGCTCCAACACAAGTCTGTTTCCTCCGTTTTACGGTACGCCACACCCCTCCCGATAAACAGGACCCCCGTTTCGACCGTAGGAGGTCCGTTTCCTCCGTTTTGCGGTATGCCAGACCCCTCCCGATCAACAAGACCCTGTTCCGAACGTAGGAGGTCCATTTCCTCCGTTGTGCGCTACGCCAGGCCTCGTTTCCATCGCCTGTTCCGTCCAAGCCCTCCCGATGAACACGACCACGCATTCCGTTCCGACCCATCCAGTTGGCTCCCACGCGTTCCGTTTCCTCCCCATGAACATGATGCATTCCGTTGCCTCCCCATGAACACGACGATGACGTTGTTTCTCCGTTCCGACCCAGCAATGTACACGAGCCCTGGCCATACGTATGCGCGAGTAGGCGTTCAAGACCCCGCCTGTATGTACACATACGTGGCCGTATTTTCTTTCTTGCACCCTGGCCGCTGTACGTACGTGTACATGCTACGTGCGCGCCTCTACTACGACACGTGTGTGCCTCTACTACGACACGTGAGCGCCTCTACATCGACCAGTATGTACGTACACGTTCGCGACCAGAATGACAACGCTACATACGCTTCGACCAGGTGGGTCCCGACTGTCAGGCACTTCCTTGCCTGCGAAGATGTAGCTGGTGGGTCCCAGCAGTCAGGGGGCGAATCGTTTTTTTTGCCCAGACACACTTCCTTGCATGCGAAGATGTAGCTGGTGGATCCCAGCAGTCAGGGGGAAACGTTTTTTCGCGAAATGCAGTGGCCCGTCCGGTGGGTCCCAGCTGTCAGGTGGAGGAATCATTATTTTCCGTGTAATAAGGACGCACTTCCTTGCTGCGGCTGTGGACCCAGCGGTCAGCCTCTCCACGTACAGTCCATGTCCGATGGAAGTCGTTCCTTGACCAGGTTGACCATGCCGCGCCGAGAGCACCAGGGCGGTGGACGACGGTGAGGCCTAGGAAGGGGACGACACGGAGGCAGGGAAGACTCGGCAGTTGTTTCCCACGCGGAGGGGAGTACGACTGTACGAGGGTTTACTGGTTCGTCTTCCATCGCCGAAGAATAACAGCAGGTGTGGGTGAGTAGAGGGATGGCTAGGCTAGCGATGGGAGTACGGTCGGGCGGTGAGGCCTGCGCGGCAGCACAGCCGACCGCGAGGAGGAGGGAGCAGGCAGTCCCGCCGGCGCTTGTTTGAGTGGCTGGAGCAGGAAGAGCAGAGATTGAAGAAGCACGACGGCCATTGGATGGACATCCAACAGTCAGTGCTTGTGCGTCAACCTTTTTTTAGGAAAGCCTCAAATCTGTGGAAAACAGCATACATCCCATCTGTCATTATTTCTAATAATTTACAGCCCATTTGCTAATTCTTAAGGTTTTTTTGGAGCCCATATTCTTTTTGTTAGCATTACAGCCCATATTGTGGCAAGGGTTAAAACATTATACGAAATTTTGCATATTTCGGCGCGGTCCGAACTGTTTTTAATCCTGAAATTTCGACTCACATTCAAAATTATTTTAAAAATAAATGTATATCAATATAAAATCCAACAAATTCTCCACGCATAAAAATTAATGTAATTTAAAATCTTGAAATGAAAAAAAGATATTTGAAACTAATTGCCGGTTTGATGTGTTTTAAAAATGTACAACCCATTTCTCATTACTGATGGGCCATTTTCTCGGCCAGCCGAATGAAAGCTCTCCTCGTCTTGAAAGATTTGAAGTCCAACAGGCCTGACAAAGCGACTTGGCAAATCACAAAAAAAAACTGTGCTGTGGCCGTGGACCCAGTTGTCAGCCTCTCCACATACAGTACTCTTCCGATGGAAGTCATTCCTTGACCACGTTGACCATGCCGTGCGAAGAGCGCCACGGCGGTGGACGACAGCGAGGCCTAGGAAGGGGACGACGCGGCAGTGGAAGCCCGTGCGGAGAGGACTACGAGGGTTCACTAGTTCGGTTGCGGTGTGAGGCTGCCGTTGCCGCAAGGCCTGGCCAGCGGTGGGAATAGTAGGGGCGGTGAGGCCTCTGCGGCAGCACAGCCGGCCACGGGAGGCAGGAGCATGCGGCACGACTGACGCTGCTTTGGGCGACTGGAGCAAGAAGACCAGAGGTTGAAGAAGCACTACGGCCGTTGGATGGCATCGTACGGTCACTGGAGCTAGAATCATTCATATTGACTAAGTTGACAAGGCCCTTCGTCCCCGTCAACTTAGTAGGCCCACAAGTCAGCCTCCCAGCAAGGTGGGTCCCAGCTAGCCGGGGGAGTATTCATTTTTTTGTGCATAATAAGGAGGCACTTCCGGTGGGTCCGAGCTGACATTGGGGCGGACGTTTTTTTCGCGAAATACGGTGGCCCGTCCGGTGGGTCCCAGTAGTCAGGGGGAAATGATTTTTTTCGCAAAATACTGGTGGCCCGTCCGGTGGGTCCCTGTTGTCAGGTGGAGGAATCATTATTTTCCGAGTAATAAGGAGGCACTTCCTTGCTGCCGCCATGGACCCAGTTGTCAGCCTCTCCACGTACAGTCCACGCCCGATGGAATTCGTTCCTTCCACGTTGACCACGCCGCGCCAAGAGCACCAGGGCGGTGGACGACGGCGAGGCCTAGGAAGGAGACGACATGGAGCCGGTGAAGACGCGGCAGTGGATGCCCACGCGGAGAGGAGTATGAGCGTTCACTCGTTCGGCTACGGTGTGAGGCTGCCGTCGCCGCAGGGCCTGGCCAGCGGTGGGAATAGTAGGGGGCGGTGAGGCCTCCACGGCAGCATAGCCGGCCATGGGAGGCAGGAGCAGGTGGCACAACCGGTGCTGCTTTGGGCGGCTGGAGCAAGAAGACCAGAGGTTGAAGAAGCACTACGGCCGTTGGATGGACATCGTACGGTCACTGCAGCTAGAATCATTTATATTGACTAAGTTGACAAAGCCCTTGGTACATCAACTTAGTAGGCCCACAGGCCAGCTTCCGAAACGGTGCGCCCCAGATGTCAGGGGGAGGAATCATTTTTTGGGCGGGTGAAGCTAGAATATCCGAGATTGAAGAAGAAGCACGGCATCCGTTGGATGGACATCCAACGGCCACTGCTGCTAGAACCGTGTGTTGACTATAAGTTGACAAAGCCTTGCATACACGTCAACTCTATTTTTTAGGGGACGCGTCAACTTAGTAAGGCCAGAAGTGTGTGGCAGAGAACTTATAGCCCATTTGAGATTTGTAAGAATGTGTAGCCCATTGGAATTCTAATGGAATTTACTACAGCCCATTTACAGTTTGTTAAAAGTACAACCCATTTCAACCAACCGTTCAAAACAGAATTCAATAAAATTTCCCACATTTTGATGGGATCCGAAATATTTTTATCCGGAAATTTCTAGTCAGATTAAATACAATTTCAATATAAATTTATATTACGTAAAAATCCAACGAAACATTGCGCTCGCAACAATTAATGAAATTAAAATTTTCAATATCCAAACATAATATTTTATAAAGTAATCACGTGTTTGGTGCATTTTTTATAGTTACTGCCCAGTTTTTATAATTACATATTTATTATTTCTTAAAGCCCATTTTCTTGTTAAGCTTAATGCATCCCTCCTAGGAAAGATTTGCAGCCCAGCGGGGCGGAAAATAACAACTTGACCTTGCCTGGGTATTCCTAAAAAAAGTATAGCTGGGCTAGCCATTTTCAGCTTGAAAAAAATTAATATCTGGGTTGGATATCTGGCCTGGGCTAGACGGGCCACAGCCCGCCCAGTTAATACCTGCAGTGATGTTTTCGTTGTTGTTCAGAGGAGAAAAATTAATATCTGGGCTAAACATCAAAAAACTCTGCATTGCTGACACCTCAAAAACACAAATACTGCTCGAGCTGCTTGGTCCCTGCTGTCGGCCACTTCTTGTGCAATTCTCTCGTTTATTGACTAGTACTACATAGGTTGACAATGGTGTGGGACCGTGATGTTAGGAAATCAGGGGGAAGAAAAATAAATAACTCCAACGAGCGCTTCCACCTCTGCCTCGTTGTCTCCCGTGGAAACCCCTTTCCTCCCTTTTTTTGCTCGGGCAAGGACCAATGCATGCAGCACGTCCATGCGGTTATTAGGCAAGAAATAAAAGCGCTTTGCATGCTATGAATTACGATGGCCTGCATGGGTAGCTAATAAGGCATCCTCTTAACTGCTGTGATTAAATGTTGTGTTTAGAAGAGAGAAATATTCTTCTTTTCCACCAATCTGCTTGCACCTAGGTCGTGATGCACCTTCTAATACGACTTATTCACCTAGACGGAGGGAGTATAGTTTTATACATATATATATATAATAAGGAGGCACTTGTGTACATGAGGCTATGGACCTGTGGGTCCTCATTGTCATCCTCTCCAAGTAAAGTCATCTCCTCGCCCGCGCGCGCTTTCTGCCTGAAACAGTCAGTGCTGCCCGCCCCGCTTCCCAGTGCAGGCGATTGCTCCGCCTTCAAACGACACAAGTGCCGTCCGTCCGTCCATCTGCCGCCCACATTAATGATACACGGTTGCCGAGGCGGCTACTCCGGCGCCACAGGTCCGTCCCTCCGCCCGCCCACCATTGCTATATAAACTGCTGCGTCCGCCATAGCCGCAGTCATCCGCATCCGTTCCCTTTCTCCTGTCCACACCACTACTTCCCACCATGGCTTCCTCGCACTCCAGCGCTCTTCGGGACGGGCGGACGACGGACCACAAGGAGATGGCAGCCATTGCTGCCGACCGGCTGGCCGGCGGGCGGCCGGAGGACGATGACGTCCCAATGGAGAACATGGTAGTCGACGATCCGGCGCCAACCCCCTCCTCCGTGCCATCCTCGCCGGTGCATTGCACCATGACCATCGGCGAGGCCCATGCCCAATATATGGACAGTGTGAGGCAGATGCGACAGGAGCAGTTCCGGGAGGCGTAGGCCGACGCCGCCTACAACCACCATCTCCTCCAGGAGCATCTGCAGGCGAAGGAGCAGATCACCGCGGTGTGGGTGGAGCAGGAGGCGCTGCTCGACTCGTACCGCTCCGCCCGCAAGGGCCGCCTCGAGCGTTGGCGGGAGCGCATGCGGGTGGCGGAGGCTGCGGCCGCCTACAAAGAGGCTAGCAAAGAGGGCGATGAAGCGGGCAAGGCGCTGTTTGGCGAGACCGAGGATGAGGTAGAGGACAATGCCGGCTCCGACGAGTCCCCGCTCCACTGGCGTCGACGAGGCCCTGCTCCGCCGAGGCCCCGCGGCGCCAACAACGAGGCAGAGGACACCGCCGGCTCCGCCGAGGCCCCGCCCCGCCAACAACGAGGCAGAGGACATCGCTGGCTCAGCCAAGGCCCCACCCTGCCGGCAACGCGGGGGAGGATTTCCACCGCTCCACTGAGGCGTCGCCCGCCGGCAATGAGACAGAGGACATCGCCGGCTCCGCCGAGGCCCCGCCCCGCTGCCAACGAGGCTGCGGCACACAGAAAACAAGGAAGAGTAGAACACGGTAGGTCGCCGCCGCTCGGGTCCAAGTAAGGCCACCGCTGCTACCCTCCTGTTGAAGCCAAGCTAGGCGGGTTGACCATTCACGGCCGGTTAGCTTCTTCGCGGCGACATGGAGTCGGGGAGTTCTGCTGGAGAATAACGCTGCTTCTACTTAACTGCTGGTGCGGTTGACTGACTGACACGTGGGCCCAACAGGCCACATGTCAGTTACGCAACTACACCTGCAGTTAAGTCACTGAAGCTTTTGTTCGGCTGAGTGGGACACAGGTGGGTAGCTTTGAATAATTAATTATACCTCCAGCGCACCCCTTTTTAGTTGAAGAATGTATGAAATGTAATGAAATCTGGCATGTTTATATGAAATCCGACTGTGTATGAATGAATTTATTTCGATTAGTTCGAATTCCTATATCACTGGCATTGGATGAACATGCAAAACAATATGTACTAGCATTATTCCCACAGTGATCACCTCATTTGCAGCAGTTTCTCATGTACTCCCTCCGGTCCTTTCTAGTCTGCATACAAGTTTTGTCTGCAGTCAAAGTATCTCTACTTTGACCAATCTTATACAAAAAAGTATGCACTTTCACAATGTGCGAAGTAAAAAGGAACAGAAGGAGTACAAAGAGTTTGAGCAGGTTTTTAGCGTTTCTGTACATTGCAATCGAACACACAGGCCTGACAATTCATAGAGAACATTCAAAACAATCGATGATTATCCATCTCAGCGACTCACATGTCAGAGGCAATATTTACTTCACAACTAAAGAATAAAGAAAAACTTGATCGACGCAGCTGACAGCAAGGGCGTCCCATTCGAAAATATCAAACACATGTCTTGCTAAAATCAATGAGCAAAATTTGACAAGGTTGTCCCATTCCGAAATATCAAATGCCTACGATTGTGGAATGGGCAGGGTTTGACATTAGTTCGGACATTGACATGGCACCTCATGCTAAATAAACCAGCTGTTCTTTTTGTGCAGTTCCACCAAAATCAACCAAATTCGCGCGTAGCTTGTATGATTTCGCCCTTATATGTTGCAACGCCTTGAACTTATCGGCACCTCCTTTCTTGTGGTGGAAATGAATGATTCGATGTATTCATGAACATTTTGTGCAGTTCCCATTGAAATCAAGCTGAGCACCCCTGTTTGCACAAATACAAAGAAGTGATTAGTATAGAGCAAACTGTACTATGAATTGACAGTTTCAACAGGCACATACATGGTCCATGTAGAGCACACTTTTAGAAAAATGGAACTCACCAGAAAGAATCCTAGAACAACATTGTACTCGTGCATCACAGCAAAAAAATGGAGATTTTGTCAGTCCTTCTGAGCTGAAGTTAGTTTGGTCTTGTGGGGAGTAATGTAACCACCCTTCAACTGCTCCTTCTGATGATAAGATAGACAGGGCTTCTTCATCCTGGCATAATCGGAACCAGTCACTTCACGTACTCCATATTCTTCTTTATAGGAAGATGATCCTGTTGTGCAAACACAAGAGGACTACTAAATGCTAGCATCACTGTTTGCTCGAAAAAAAGGAAAGGAAATATTTAAAACAGCACAGGTGAAGCACTTCTCAAGGACAATACCACTTTTTCATGACAGCATTGGGAGTTGATTTTTGTTTTTCTTCCCCTTCATCACTTGGTTCAATAACAAACAAGCTTCGCCTTCAATGTAAGATTTGGCATGTCAATTAGGGAGCACCAGTATAGTACTAAACTTAATTTTCCGATGAAAGTGGCAAAATACAGGCCAGCAGTTGTGAAATATCCTTATCCTACCTCAATGGGATATTATTGTGCACATACAGATTGGAAGTCTTGTCTCCATTTGTGAAGTTCACTAAAATCAAGCAACATTATCGTACAAGTAGCACAACGTACGAATGCACACTGCAGAATCATGTGAAACAAGGCTAGTACTGACCTCTCATGATGCGGAATTCAAACAACTCACAAGAAGAAGATTTGAACCAAATTCGCCTTAACGGATAGGAAGTAAGATCTCCTCTTGTGCAGTTCCACTAAGATCAAGCAATGAAGCAACGTTGTCGGTGTGACATTTTGGTTGAACTGCACAAAACACTCTTAAAACAAAAGTGTTTTGTGCAGTGCAACAAAAGGTCACAATGGCAACGAGGTGAAGCAGATAACCCTGTTTACACAGAGGTGCAAAGGAAACAATTAGTGGTCAATAACGGTGGATGACACAGAAGCCAACAAAAAGAAGCATCTACCTTATCTAAATGGGAAAGAAAGCAAGACAGTAGCATTTCTCAAACGGTGGCATTGATTAATATTAACATAGAGATTATATTAACAATAAAATTCGTTAAACATGTAATTTGCTTTTAACTGTGGGATTGCATCAATTTTCCAGCGGCATTATTAGAGAGTGTTTGTTTATAGGGACATTTTGGTGTAGGAACTAAAAAAACTCTGTGTCAGTCCCATCTAAACCAAAGAGGAGGGACTTTTAGGGACTAAAAGTGGGCATTTGGGACTAAAGAAAGAAGACCCCGAGGGAGTCTTTTTGGGACTTTTTCCAACAGTTGCCCCTGCGATGCATCGCACCTTGTCTCTATTAGTTCATTACTAGGGGTAACATGGTCTTTTAGCATGTCATTTAATAACCTCTAGTCCATGTTTAGTCCCTGGAACCCAGCAGGTAGGGACTAGGGAGTTTTTAACCAAACAGGGCCTTAGATTAACAACAACTAATGAGTTGCATGGGACAGTGGACGCACCAGCACCATGTGCATCTACCGATGTACTGTGGTCATGCACAGTCTGTTGCAACAAAGAACAAGCAACCGAGGAGCATATTTGTGTTGGTCCCAATTTTGTTATCTTTAGACGCCTTTCCCTATGTGAGCGCAGCAAATCTAGTCCTGCTCAAACTCTACAGCCTTGTCCCTTCCTTTCCTTTTTGAACTAGTACTTTCGCCCCTTCCTTTCCTCTTTGAACCACGTCCTAGATTAATGCTATACAACTTTCCCCCTTCATTTCCTGTTTGAACCACCTCCTAGATTCATGTTATATACAACTTTTCCCACTACTTTCCCCCACTCCTTTCCTCTTTGAACCACGTCCTAGATTCATGGTATACATGCAGCTAGAGCAATGCATGTGGAGTAAGTAAATTATACCTTAAGGTTCTTGGGGCGTGGTTCGGTGGGCGACGGGACGGCGGCGAAGAAGAAGGGGTCGGAGGCCCTCCCGCACCGCCGCTGGGTGGAAAGTGAACAGCTGCACCGGTAGTCCCTCGCCGACGGTGACAGCGTTAAGCCTCCTTCCCTTCCCGGCGGACAGATCCTGCCGGCTCTTTGAGCAGCAGTGAGGGGAGAGAGAGGCCAACGAAGTCTTGTTTAGATCTGGAGAGGGCGAGAGAGTGTGAAGAGAGCAACTACAAGCGCTGAGGCTCCAGTGGGAGAGGGCGAGAGAGTGAGCGAACAGGCTAACCAGCTACACAACCCTTCCGTTATGTTCAACGAGAGGGAAATAATTTTTATACATTCCTGCATTCGTGTGACAAGCATGCCGTGTTTTTTTTGTGTGTGTGGGAGTCATTGGGATTTCAATCATAATCGTGTCATGTGGCTTTGGTGGTAAGACTATCCACAGTGGTGCAGAAATAATGCAGCCTTACTCACCTTACCTCTCTCCACGTAGTACGTTGGGTGCCACCAGTCAGAGGGTGAAACAAACACATTAATAAGAAAAATTAAAAGCGCCAGCGGTGTATCTTACCTCACACATCTCGCTACTTCTCGGGAACATAGTTGATCCCTCTGTTCGCTCACGTACTATTTTAAGTCAATCCTTATTATAACATGCACACAAATTTTGGCCACTTGTATTCGACTTAAGTCAGTGTGCCACCGTATCTCGTATAATTACTAGTCCCTCCGTCTAGGTGTAATAAGTCACGTTAGAAGGTGCAACGGGACCAAGGTGCATGCGTGAGCGCGCGCGCGCATGTGTGTGTGTGTGTGTTTAACACCATGTGTGTGTTAGAGAGAGCGACAGATCGACCTACTCCTACAGAGAGATGTTGTGTAGTGTACGATTTTAGCCGCGAGAGTCGGTGCATCCTCTCGTTTTCGGGCGTGTCCGGTAGGGACATGCGGACAGCTGCCACGCCCGCTCCTGACCAGCCTGGCCCACCCAAAGCCCTTCCATCGCCCGCGCGCGCTTCCCGCCCTAAACGGTCAGCGCCGCTCTAAAGAATCGGTGCCACATTCATGCCCGGGTAGAGCGGACGCGACCTCTCACTGGTGCAAGAGTGATGGTTGCTTCGTCCGTCCAACTTACTGCTGGGTCTATGTGATTTGATGGCTCATTGGTCTTTATTACTGAGGTGGTAGGACTGCTGGATGTCCCACGCTTTCGGCGAAAGGAGGTATACTACTACTACTAGATTACAATTTTCTCCATTCTTACAGCGGAGGCGTGCAAGAGCAGTGAAAACACGCAGGCTCAGTGATTACATGGCCCACCTCACACTACTATCACCGTGCGACACCTAACTCTTTACATAGTACTCCCTCCGTTCCTAAATATTACTAGATGAGTCCCCGCGCGTTGGCGCGGAACAGCGGTATATCTCTCTGCGCAAAATTATCGATTTCATAGAACAAAAAACTCTATAACCGCATGACAAATGTGGTAGCCAAACTAAATAAACTCGCATCATCATTTAGATCATCCCACGTAAGGAAAAAAGATCAGCCAACTCCTAAACTCATACTGCATAATGGGATTATATTTTTCTTTTTGACATGTTAATGGGACTTAAAAGCTCACTTACATGCATGCTACCGGTGCATGCTTGCATGCAGACATGTTGATGTGATTTAAAACCCACTTGTTGTTGATGTTGATGTTGACATGTTGATGTTGATGCTTGCTTGCATGTGGCTTAGTGCGGAGCCTCTCAACGTCAAGATCAGACGGCTATTATGGACTGCTTTACTTCATCTAACGGCTACATCAATTTTGATGACGTGGCTCAATGAGAGGATAGAGAATTCCTAGTAGTGGGGGCTAGCTATTACTAGTAGATATAAGTCTTTGTAGAGATTCCACTACATACGGAACAAAATGAATGAATCTACACTAAAAATGCATCTATATACATCCACATGTGGTTCATGGTGAAATCTCTACAAAGACTTATATTTAGGAACGGAGGAAGTACTAGTATAGTACGTACTGTAATTTATCAGCGAGATAAATTTGTACAATGCTATGAAGCTTCCAGCTTCTGTTACATGTATCTTGCGTCCAAGGTTGCCCGTTGCAACATTTCATCAAATACAAAGGAGACTAACATGCATGCTATTGCATCTCAATGATTGACAGATCATAGCAAATATGTACTCCCTCCGTTCCAAAATAAGTTTCTCAACTTTGTGCAAACTTTAGTACAAAGTTCTACTACTACTAAAGTTGACACTTATTTTGGAACGGAGGCAGCTAAAGAAAAAAATGATCCATGCAGTCCCTAGCCCTTGAACCGTGAACCCTGACCAGGCTTCAATTTGCTGGCAACATTCAAGCTTCCTAATAAATGAAGTTTGCAACCTTTTGACCATCGGATCATTTTGTGCAATTTCACCAAAATCGAGATGAGCATCCCTATGGCAAAGAAATTGAACAAGCGTGATTAGAATAAGATTACTGGGACTAGTTGATGAGACATAAACTCAACACAAATACAGTACGTACAAGCCAGTAGAGGTATGTGCGGGGCAAAGAAGTAGAGAAATATCCACAGGGAGTGATGTGGGCAGCTGGAGCAGTGGTGCAAGCCGGCTGTAACGGGAGTTGTACCTGAGGGACGTAGCTCAACCGTGAGGAGGGCGGCGGGAGGCGGGAGGCGGCAACTGCCCACGTCGCGGCAGTGAGCAAGGGACGAAGGAAACCTCACCGGCTTTGTGAGAGAGAACGGCGGGAACCCCTGATCGGGACGTGCCGACAGTGGGTTTTCGCCGTCGGCGACGGCCACCGCATCTACACTAAGCATCCACCCCTTCCCCAAGCGGACGTGATCCGCCGGGATGTTAGAGATGTGGCCACAGTCATTTTGTGTGAGAGAGTGTGAAGAGAGCAACCCCAGCAAGCAACCGTGTAGGCTGGCCCGTCCTGACTATGTACTCCTTTTCTCTCCATATGAACCTATCATATTGCGTACGTGCCACTGAAGAAAAAAAAACTTTATTTATAAATGACGCGACACCTACTACTCGTTCTCCTATAACCTTGCGCTTGGCATCTCCAAAATATTGACCTTGTGATTGCTCTTCGCCTCTTCGGGAAGTCGAGCAATAATGGTAGTTCAGTATATATCGTTCTGGCTATATGAGACCGAATGAATTGTTGCACATCCACCACGTGGGCGAGGGTCGAGGGGCGAGGGAGAGTGCTACATACAGAGCTAAATGAGTGAATCTACACTCTAAAATACGTCTATATACATCAGTGTTTGGAGTATGTACTAGTAGTTCATATTGAAATCTACTAATGGACATATATATTCCAAACAATATGATATAATCTCTATAACCAAGGTAGTAGGGACGAGGAGTAAACGGAGGGAGCAGTAAATTTTTCTCCTCGTCCTGCGAGCCACCGCGCGCATGGCCGAGGGAGCGGGCGTAAGGCGTAGTAAGCAAGATTCACCTCATCCTGCGAGCCACCGCACCCGTGGGCGGGGGAGACGGCGTACTAAGCAAGCTTATCCTCATTCTTCGAGTTGACGGGACACATCAAAAGTACTCCAGTGTATAGAGCCTTGCCTCTAAGGTAGGCCCCACATGGTTTGCCTCTTTTTTTAACATAACACATCAAGTCACAATTTGTTTGTTCACCCGTGGTAGACGATCCTCCCTCCACCAAGTGGACAACCAGTACACGTGCCAAATTACCACGTGGGCTGCCTTTTTCGTACAGAAATGAGCTCCACCGTGTACCCACGCGGGTGTGGTTGGGAAAGAGACGGGAGTACGTGCGCCGTGCATGCACCTCTTCTCTTCGTGCATGTTCCCCACCTACGTGGGTGTGTGTGAGAGATACAAACCGCGTTCGTGAGTGTTTTTTGTTTTGGGTTGGGGGTGGGGTGGGGGTTGATTTCGTGAATTATTTGTGGGAATATGTGTCGATGACATCTCAAACAAAATTTTGCATGCAATGTGTGTGAAATGGAGGCCTATCCATATCATACATAGAGGGTCGGGCAATCCACGAGAAGAGAGGGAGGGGTCATAGCTATCGATAGAGTCGAAGAGAGGATCAAGTGGGTGGGTGCGAGATCGATGAAGAGAGCCATCGAAATTGTGTGTGTGTACAAGTCAAAGATATAGGGCGACTGGCCTACCGGAACGTTAGAGGGCACACATCAAGTTTGTGTGTGGCAGGGAGACATGACTAGAGAGCTCGATGTATCGGTGTGTGTGGGGGGGAGTGGGTGGTGGGATGGGTACGCAGAGGCCTAACTATAGAGGTAGAACGACTCATATATGTGTTGAGAAGGAGAGACCCAGCTATGTCTTGAGGGAGATCGGTCGACATCCATACATAACTGAAGGACGGGAAATATGATGGGAGAGAGATAGAGGAGAGAGAGAGGGAGGGAGAGGGAGGGAGAGGGGTAGAGTGCTGGATGGGTGATGGAGTTGCTTCTCGAAGATGGTGGGAGAGGCCTACTAGACAAACCGAGGGTGGAACTGCAATGTTATCAATAAGAGTGGGGATGTGTTTCTGTGTGTGCCTGTGCGTGATAGATCTGTCGAGACGCATCCGTGGATGATGAAGGGGAACCATGTGTTTGGTAAGCGAACCTAACTAGATCGGTAGATCAATTGTAGTTTGTCGGAGGAAGGGAGAGACACAACTAATGAGGTAGATCGATTGACGTGTGGGTAAAAACAAGTTATACGGACCTAGCTAGCTATATGTATAGTGAGAGATCGGTCGGTGTACGTCCATTTGTTAGAGGCTAATAAGGCCCAGCGAGACGGATAGACAGAGAGAATGGATCTAGGAGGTGGTGCGAGAGGCCCAACTACTAGCTAGATAGGGGAGGAGTGTGCGGTTGTGAGAGAGCGATGAAAAGAGGGGTGAGAGTTTACATGTATGTCTGACCGTATGAGAGACACGAGGCAAGTACACATAAAGGAGGAGATTGAAGGTGTGTTTGTATGTTGTAGGCAGGCATCGCTGGAGAGGTTTATCGATCGGTGTGTGTCGGAAAGGAGTTGTGGAGACTATGGGAGAACGACCTAAAGAAAAAAATGAATGTGCCCGGTGGATAGAATGTCGAGGGAGGGGGAGGGCGAGGAGGGCGTGTGCATGCACGAGAGAAAGTTAGTGGTAGCTACAAACGTTAGAGGATTGTGTGGGTGTAAGAGACTAACAAAGATCATAATTTGATATGAAAGCAGATTCATATATTTGAATAGGAGATCATAGTTGAGGGAGTCCTGGATTAGGGGGTGTTCGGGTAGCCGGACTATACCTTCAGCCGGACTCCTGGACTATGAAGATACAAGATTGAAGACTTCATCCCGTGTCCGGATGGGACTTTCCTTGGCGTGGAAGGCAAGCTTGGCGATGCGGATATTCAAGATCTCCTACCATTGTAACCGACTCCATGTAACCCTAACCCTATCCGGTGTCTATATAAACCGGAGGGTTGTAGTCCGTAGGCAATCAACTCCATATACAACAATCATACCATAGGCTAGCTTCTAGGGTTTAGCCTCCTTGATCTCGTGGTAGATCTACTCTTGTACTACCCATATCATCAATATTAATCATGCAGGAGTAGGGTATTACCTCCACCGAGAGGGCCTGAACCTAGGTAAAAAACATCGTGTCCCTTGTCTCCTGTTACCATCCGGCCTTGACGCACAGTTGGGGACCCCCTACCCGAGATCCGCCGGTTTTGACACCGACATTGGTGCTTTCATTGGGAGTTCCTTTGTGTCGTCGCCTTTAGGCCCGATGGCTCCTTTGATCATCAACAACGATGCAGTCCAGGGTGAGACTTTTCTCCCCGGACAGATCTTTGTCTTCGGCGGCTTCACACTGCGGGTCAATTCGCTTGGCCACCTTGAGCAGATCGAAAGCTACGCCCCTGGCCATCAGGTCAGGTTTGGAAGCCTAAACTACACGGCTGACATCCGCGGGGACTTGATCTTCGACGGATTCGAGCCACAGCCAGGCGCGCCGCACTGTCTCGATGGGCATGATATAGCTCTTCCACCGAGCAGCGCCTTGGAGGCCGCACACGCATCGGTTCCGACCATTGATTCGGAGCCTACTGCGCCGATCGAGGATCAGTGGTTGGACGCTGCCTCAGGGGCTGCGATCTCAGAGGCGAATGAGCCGAACTCCAGCCCCGCACTCCGCATGGCTCGTGACTCCGAGGAGCCGGATTCCTCTCCGAACTCCGAGCCCCCCGCGCCCCTGCCGATCGAATCCGATTGGGCGCCGACAATGGAGTTCACCGCCGCGGACATCTTTCAGCACTCGCCCTTCGGTGACATCCTGAATTCTCTTAAGTCTCTCTCTTTATCAGGAGAGCCCTGGCCGGACTACGGTCCGCAAGGTTGGGATACGGACGATGAAGAAATTCAAAGCCCACCCACCACCCACTTTGTACCCACTATCGACGATCTAACCGACATGCTTGACTTCAGCTCCGAAGACATCGACGGCATGGACGACGATGTAGGAGACGAACAGGAACCAGCACCTGTAGGGCGCTGGAAGGCCACCTCGTCATACGACATATATATGGTGGATACTCCAAAAGATGGAGATGGCGATGGAACAGTGGGGGATGACGCCCCCAAGAAACAGCCAAAGCGCCGGCGTCAGCGGCGCCACTCTAAATCCCGCCAAAGCAAAAACGGTGATTCCGGCACGGGAGATAATACTACCCCGGATAGCGCCGAAGAACACCCACCTCAGCAAGATTCGGCACAGGAAGATGGAAAAGCCAGCCCTCATGAGAGAGCGGTAGACCAAGAGGTCGAGGATGATAACTATACGCCTCCCTCCGAAGACGAGGCAAGCCTCGATGACGACGAATTTGTCATACCATCAGACCCCGCCGAACAAGAGCGTTTTAAACGCAGGCTTTTAGCCACGGCAAGCAGCCTCAAGAAAGAGCAGCAACAGCTTAGAGCTACCCAAGATTTGCTAGCTGACAGATGGACTAAAGTCCTTGCGGCCGAAGAATATGAACTCGAACGCCCCTCCAAGAGTTACCCGAAGCGCAGGCCGCTACCCCGATCAGAGGAGGAAGCACCTACATCACCAGCGCATGACATGGCAGACCGGCCACCTCGCGGCCGCGACAGAGAGTCCTCTCGGCCCTCCACCCAAGCCATGCCCCGACGCCGCTCAACTAAGGCACGGGAAAATGCGCCTGACCTGCGAGACATACTGGAGGATAAGGCAAGACAAACAAGATCGATCTACGGATTGCGCAGGCACCCTACGACGTGTGACAATGATCTTCACTCCGGATACAACAAATCCGGCCGGGCCGAACACAACAGACTAGCTCTTCCGAGCTGCGTCGTGATATAGCCCAGTACAGAGGCGCCGCACACCCGCTATGCTTCACAAATGAAGTAATAGATCATAAAATCCCAGAGGGTTTCAAACCCGTAAACATCGAATCATACGATGGCACAACAGATCCGGCGGTATGGATCGAGGATTATCTCCTTCACATTCACATGGCACGCGGCGATGATCTACACGCCATCAAATACCTCCCGCTCAAACTTAAAGGACCGGCCCGGCATTGGCTTAACAGCTTGCCAGTAGACTCAATCGGTTCTTGGGAGGACCTGGAAGCCGCATTCCTGGACAACTTCCAGGGCACTTACGTGCGACCGCCGGATGCCGACGACTTAAGCCACATAATTCAGCAGCCAGAAGAATCGGCCACAAAATTTTGGACACGGTTCCTAACAAAGAAAAACCAGATAGTCGACTGTCCGGACGCAGAGGCCCTAGCAGCCTTCAAGCATAACATCCGCGACGAGTGGCTTGCCCGGCACCTGGGCCAGGAAAAGCCGAAATCCATGGCAGCCCTCACGACACTCATGACCCGCTTTTGCGCGGGAGAAGATAGCTGGCTAGCTCGTAGTAACAACTTATCGAAGAACCCTGGTAATTTGGATACCAAGGACAAAAGCAGCAGGACACGTCGGAATAAGCAAAAACGCCGCGTTAACAGCGACAGCAATGAAGACACGGCAGTCAATGCCGGATTCAAAGGCTATAAATCCGGTCAGCGAAAAAAGCCATTCAAAAAGAATACTCAGGGCCCGTCCAGTTTGGACCGAATACTCGATCGCTCCTGCAAGATACATGGCACCCCCGAAAGGCCAGCCAATCACACTAACAGGGATTGTTGGGTGTTCAAGCAGGCAGGCAAGTTAAGGGCCGAAAACAAAGACAAGGGGCTGCACAGCGACGACGAGGAGCCCAAGCCGCCGAACAACAATGGACAGAAGGGCTTTCCCCAACAAGTGCGGACGGTGAACATGATATACGCAACCCACATTCCCAAGCAGGAGCGGAAGCGTGCGCTACGAGACGTATACGCGATAGAGCCAGTCGCCCCAAAGTTCAACCCATGGTCCTCCTGCCCGATCACTTTTGATCGAAGGGACCATCCCACTAGCATCCGTCATGGCAGCTTCACCACATTGGTTCTCGACCCAATCATCGACGGATTTCATCTCACAAGAGTCCTCATGGACGGCAGCAGTAGCCTGAACCTGCTTTATCAGCATACAGTGCGGAAAATGGGCATAGATCCCTCAAGGATTAAGCCCACAAGAACAACCTTTAAAGGCGTTATACCAGGTGTAGAAGCCAACTGTACAGGCTCAGTAACACTTGATGTGGTCTTCGGATCCCCGGACAATTTCCGAAGCGAAGAGTTAATCTTTGATATAGTCCCGTTTCGCAGTGGCTATCACACTCTGCTCGGACGAACCGCATTCGAAAAGTTCAATGCGGTGCCGCACTACGCATATCTCAAGCTCAAGATGCCAGGCCCTCGAGGAGTAATTACGGTCAACGGAAACACCGAACGATCCCTCCGTACAGAGGAGCATACGGAGGCTCTCGCAGCGGAGGTACAAAGTAACCTTCTCAGGCAATTCTCCAGTCCGGCCATTAAAAAGCCAGACACTGCCAAGCGCGCCCGGAGTAACCCACAGCAGGACCGCCTGTCACACTCTAAGCAAGCGTAGCAATGCGGCCCCAACCCCAGCTTTCGCGACATAGCGAAACCAGTACCTCGCGTAGATAACTACGCCCTTGAAATACCATGGACACAGGGGAAGGGGCACAATAACGGCACGCCCAAAATACGGCTTAAAACGTACTAGGGGCTGCCGGATTCTTTTTTTTAATTTTTTCTTATTTTCAGGACTCCATACTTCGGACGACCTGTTCGGCAATTCGACTGCCGCACAAACGATGCAAGATCCAGGGAGGCAGACAAGCCATGCCGCATTATGGAACTCCCAGGCGGTCTCTGTTACGAGCGGTATACCTGTTTTAAATACAATTCCACGGCCTGCCCCTGGTCAGGACATACTGAATAGTCCAATATCTTTTTGCTTATCACACTACTTGTATCGTTCGGCTTTGATAAATAGACTCTCTATAAACAATGCATAGCATTTGTCTATTTTCTGCATTACTCTCTTTTATATATGTTCATTAATGACATGTTGCACCGGTACACTGTGGTACGGCAAGTACGCCAGGGGCTTCTGTACCCTTTAATATGGTGTGAGAAGTCCGTACACTTTCACAAGTGCGGCACCCCGAACTTATAGCACTATATGCATCGGCTCCGAATCATGATTTGGGTCAATAGTTGGGTTTTCCCGGCTCCTATGTTTTGGTGCCTTACGTTCTGCTATATCGGCTAAGGTAGCACTAGGAGAACCACTGCGATTGTGCCCCGGTTGAGCTGGGTTAAGCACCTCAGTGGAGAAAGCTAAAACTGACTGTCATGATGAGGCGAGAGACCGGTCGCTGTTCGAGAGGTTTTTCGAGTCCCTAAAGACTTAGGCCGCTTCGAGCGAGGAGCTGGCTTTGTCTGGCCAAGGCGTGGATAGCGCCCCGAACTCGGTCTTCTAAACTAGGGGCTTCGCCGAAATTTAAAATTATAAAGTTCTATGGCTAAGTGAGAGTGTTCAAGCATTATAGTCCGATTGCCTGGTTCGTCGTGCTGAGCGCCTCCCTCGAAGGACCCAATCATGGGAAAAAGAGCGCTCAGGTTTATCACCGAACACCCCAGCACTAGTGGCACGGGGGCAGAAGCCGACGACTGGCCATCTCTCAATTTTTGATAAACGGCCGCAGAGAAAATAATATTTTAAATTCAATAAGCATTGCTTAGCGCATATGAACAAGTTTTCAGCGCACAGGATAAAAACGAGCGAGTTTATTCAAAAATTACATCCTTGGTACATTCATCCGCCACAAGGCGGGCACCTGCAAGAACATCCTTGTAATAGTTCTCGGGCTTGCGATGCTCCTTCCCCGGCGGCGGCCCGTCCCTCACAAGCTTTTCACCATCTAGCTTACCCCAGTGCACCTTTGCACGGGCAAGGGCCCTACGGGCACCTTCGATGCAGACGGAGCACTTGATGACCTCGAGCCTTGGACAGGCCTCCACCACCCGCCGCACCAGCTCGAAGTAGCTCCCAGGCAGGGCCTCTCCGGGCCACAGCCGAACTATGAAGCCTTTCATGGCCTGTTCGGCCGCCTTGTGGAGCTCGACCAGCTGTTTCAGCTGGTCGCTCAAGGGCACAGGGTGTCCGGCCTCAGCATACTGAGACCAGAACACCTTCTCCGTCGAGCTGCCCTCTTCAGCTCGGTAGAATGCGGCGGCGTCGGATACGCTGCGGGGAAGATCTGCGAATGCCCCTGGAGAACTCCGGATTCGGTTAAGTAACAGGTAGTTTACTTTTATATTTCTTCTTTGCATGAAGAATGCCTTACCCGCTGTTATCTTCTTCACCTCCTCCAACTCTTGGAGGGCCTTTTGGGCTTCGGCCTTGGCAGACTTGGCAGTCTCAAGGGCCGCCGCGAGCTCGGACGCTTGGGTCTTTGACTCAAGCTCCAAACTCTCATGTTTTTTCATGAGAGCCTGAAGCTCTTGCTGCACCTCGCCAACCTGAGCCCCAAGTTTCTCTCGCTCGGTGCGCTCCGCGGCCGTTTTCTTTTCGGCCTCAGACAGCGCCTGCTTGAGGGTCGCCACCTCAGTCGTGGCCCCTATAATAAGCAGTGCAATCCTGTTATTTTTTGCAATCACGCCTCTCTATAGGCACTTTTTTCTGTAAGGTATTTCTTACCTTCTTTTTCCTCGAGCTGCCGCTTGGCAAGGCCGAGCTCTTGCTCGGTCCGCTCGAGTCCCTGTTTCAGGGCACCCACCTCCGCAGTCAGCGCGGCGGTGGCTAGCAGCGAAGCCTGCATACACATATTGACTCTTTTTGTTAGACTCCTGTGAAATTTAATAGATCCTCTATTCGGCTTTTCTTTCCGAACGCCAAACAGAGCATCAGGGGCTACTGTCTATGCGGTAATATTTTTACATATTTTTACTTACCTCGAAGCCTGTTAGAAGGCTAGCGTAAGCTTCAGTCAGTCCGCTCTTGACAGACTGAACCTTCTGGATCACCGTACTCATAATAGTACGGTGCTCCTCGTCGATGGAGGCACCTTCAAGCACCTCCAGCAGATTGTCCGGCGCCTACGGTTGGACGGAGGCTGACGGCTCAGAAGGCTTTCTCCTCTTGGAAGGAGTTCGCCTCCCGCGGTCCGGAATTGTTGAAGATTCTGGCACGGTGTCCGGCTCAAAGCCGGGCTTGGAGCCCTGGGGGGTCTTGTCCCCTTTACTCCTGGAGTCCGGGAGGTCGCCTTGCGGCTCCTCCAGGACCACCTCCTCCTGCCCCGGAGCTCGTTGCGACGCCACTTCAGTGTCATCCGCAGTGCGGGGGGAGACAGCGGGCGGAACTGGGTTCACATCCGATGAATCCAGGGAGCCGCTCGACGACTCGTTGAGTTTGGCCCAGGGTAGGCTGCATGATTATATTCGACATTAGGGAAAGTTGTGCAACAAAAGTAATATCATGAGTTACTCTGGTATCCGAACACTTACGATTTCGCCGGATGCCTGGCCCTGTCCGGCCACTCCTCTTCGTCCTCGTCGGCGTCGGGAGCGTAGTCCGGCGGAGGGGTTTTCCTCTTCTTGGACCCTTCGCCCCCCCTACTGGGGCAGCCTTCCTCTTCTTTCCTCCCCCCGTTGGAGGGGGAGAGGTTTCTTCTTCCTCCTCCTCGTCTCCACGGGAGGAGTGCGTCTCGGACTCGTCGGATGATGAGTCCGACCCCACCACGTTACGGGCACTCTTTCGAGTCCCCATGGTCTTCTTCTTCTTGGCCTTCTTTTTCGGCACCACGTAAGGCGCCGGAGCCAGCAGCTTCACTAGTAGAGCTGGGGCTGGGTCTTCGGGCAGCGGAGCCGGACAGTTAATCGGTCCGGATATCGCCCACCAAGCCTGTCAAAGGTAAGGGAGTTTAGATCCCGCGTAGATTTAAACTATGAAAAAAGCTGAACATCCTGTAAAAGGTGAAGACAGCTTACCTCGCTAGCGTGACGCTGCGAGCTGTATCCGCGGTCCTCGGAAACGGATGCGGGAGCCTTGGCACCTTTGATTAGCGCCTTCCATACGTCTTCATACGTCATGTCGAAGAGCCTGTTAAGGGTTCGGTGCTGTGCCGGGTCGAACTCCCACAGAGTAAAGTCCCGTTGTTGACACGGGAGGATTCGGCAAACGAGCATGACCTGGACTACATTTACAAGCCTGATTGGCTTGTTTACCAGGGACTGGATGCATGTCTTCAGTCCGGTCACCTCTTCCTCGTTACCCCATGATAGGCCCGTCTCTTTCCAGGACATGAGCCGTGTGGGGGGTCCGGATCGGAACTCGGGGGCTGCGGTCCATTTCGGATCGCGTGGCTCGGTGATGTAAAACCACCCGGCTTGCCACCCCTTTAGGGTCTCTACAAAGGAGCCCTCGAACCACAGGACGTTGGCAATCTTGCCCGCCATGGTGCCTCCACAATCCGCCTGGCTGCCGCGCACCACCTTGGGCTTGACGTTGAAGGTCTTGAGCCAGAGGCCGAAATGGGGGCGGATGCGGAAGAAAGCCTCGCACACGACGATAAACGCCGAGATGTTGAGGATGAAGTTCGGGGCCAGATCGTGGAAGTCCAGGCCGTAGTAGAACATGAGCCCCCGGACGAATGGGTGAAGTGGAAAACCCAGTCCGCGGAGGAAGTGGGGAAGGAATACTACCCTCTCGTGGGGCCTTGGGGTGGGGAGGAGCTGCCCCTTCTCGGGAAGCCGGTGCGCGATGTCTTTGGACAACTATCCGGCCTTCCTAAGCTTTTTTACGTCACCCTCCGTGATTGAGGAGACCTTCCACTTGCCTCCCGCTCCGGACATCGCTGGAGAAGGTTGAGGTGGGAAGTGCGGGCTTGGGAGCTGGAGCTCGAGTGCGCAGGAGATGGATAGGCAAAGGAGGAAGAAGGTGTAGGTAAAAAGGTGGATCCTTATCCCCTTATATGGGCGGATGCGGTTGTGCGTCCCCACCTGCCTAATAAAACTCTCTTGCCTCCCAAGCGCCGTGGTAAATGGCGCGGTTAGGGTTACCCACGTCCGTATTAATGAGAATCCCATAAAAAGGGCACACAATCTCTGCTTTGACAAGGCGTGCCAAGGAAGCCGCCTCGCAAAACATGCTGAGGTGGAAAAGTAAAAACAATTCGAGTAAAGGACTTGGCCGTAGTGTGATGACACACTGCGGAATACGTCAGCAGATTTGATTTGTGTTAATATTATTCTCTCTATGGCAATATGTGGAAGCTTATTTTGCAGAGCCAGACACTACTCTTGGTGTTTTACAATCTTCTATGAAGGATTTGGAGGAGGAACCCGCCTAGCAATGCCGAAGACAATTTGCGCGCCGGACTCGTCGTCATTGAAGCCTGGTTCAGGGGCTACGGAGGGAGTCCTGGATTAGGGGGTGTTCAGGTAGCCGGACTATACCTTCAGCCGGACTCCTGGACTATGAAGATACAAGGTTGAAGACTTCGTCCCGTGTCCGGATGGGACTTTCCTTGGCGTGGAAGGCTAGCTTGGCGATGCGGATATTCAAGATCTCCTACCATTGTAACCGACTCCATGTAACCCTAACCCTATCCGGTGTCTATATAAACCGGAGGGTTGTAGTCCGTAGGCAATCAACTCCATATACAACAATCATACCATAGGCTAGCTTCTAGGGTTTAGCCTCCTTGATCTCGTGGTAGATCTACTCTTGTACTACCCATATCATCAATATTAATCAACCAAGAGTAGGGTATTACCTCCATCGAGAGGGCCCGAACCTGGGTAAAAAACATCGTGTCCCTTGTCTCCTGTTACCATCCGGCCTTGACGCACAGTTCGGGACCCCCTACCCGAGATCCGTCGGTTTTGACACCGACAATAGTGTTTTAAACATTGCATGCATGAATATAGCGGTGATACACGTGCTGTGCACATGTTATACCATAATGTGATAATGCATGGTGTTTGCAACTCACAGCTAAATGCCAAACAATCTAAACCATAGTATACATCAAACAATCTCACATTTTATTTGAATTTGTGATAATGCGTGGCGTTTGCAGCTTACAACTAAATATTGAACAATCTAAACAATACTATATATCGAACATTCTCACATTTTATTTGAATTTGTGGTAATGTGTGGTGTTTGCAACTCACATCTAAATACTTGTAGGTGTAGGGGGCGGGGCACCATACATAATGTGATAAACACATTATACATATGAGACATGGTTTAGATTATGAAGATCTAGCTAGAGCTAGAAATGTAATGAGATTTGAAATCAAAATAAAGTGGATTCAAAAAATCTAGTTCGAGTTCATATAGTACACTTAGTTCATATGTAACTCGAGACTAATCATGTGGTGTGCTGTGAAGATAATACACAAACTATGGTTTAACTTGACAATAATGATGATTATAGATCTTATTAAAATAGAGAAACGAATTCAAATGCTTTGACTTCACAACAATCATTACTGTAGATCTTATTCAAATAGAGAAACGAATTCAAATTTAGTTCATATTGAAGCGGTAGTTTATACGTTTGGAATGCACTAAAACGTTCATTTGAGTAGTAGGTTGCACGCATTATACACGTAGCGAAATATTTTAATTGAACATAACATGAATTCAAAGTTTTGAATGACATTTGTAGGGCGCATTGATTTGGTACAGTACATGTTAGGCTTGTCCGGAAATTTCAACCCGCGCCTTGTTATCCCGAAATATTTAAGATATATCTTTGTGTCGTTGTGCTCCGACAACTCCCTCCATCTCAACCCGCGCCTTGCTATTTCGAAATTACAACGCGCGCGAAAACTCCCACCTCCTATGAAATCCCGACACGCGAAATGCCCATGGTACCCCTGAACCAAAAGAACCGCCTCAAATCAGTGGGGGTACTTTCGTAACTTACCCCACATTTCGGACAAGCGCGTCTCTAAGCCATGGTTCCCCACTGCCATCCCATCCGCCCACCCATTCGTACACCGAGGCCGCGAAAACCCGCGACGAAACCCCACACCCTGCTCCGTCCGCCACCCACTCGGAGCCTCTTCCCCGACGACGTCGTCCACAGCAACACCTCGAGTCCCTCATCCACCGTACCGGATGAGGATCCGTCGTCGATATCATCGTCCCGCCGGTTCAGCCACCCCATCCTCCACCTCCAAGGAGCTGCCCCGACGTTCCCCTCGTCTTTCGTGCCACCTCCATTCCCACACCGTCGTCTTCACCTGCACCACCGGTAGAGCATTATCATCACCATTTCCTTGGATGAAGCTGTGGCCTAATTGGCGCCACCAAAGAGGTTGTACACTAATCGCCGCATTTTCTTCTTGATTCGATCTCATGGTGCTGTCGGTGCTCGGTCCCGAGCCGACACGGCGCGGCTCCATCCACGGCGGCATCGCCGGCCACTTCCTCCACGATGTCGCTCCCTCGGTGGCGACGTCCACATCAGTAGGACCTGCTGCTGCTTTAGCTCTCGCTCATGCTGCTGCTCTGCTCTTGCTCTTGGTCCCCTGCCTGTTCTGCTCTTGCTATTGCTCTTGCTCGTGCTGGTTCTCTCACTCTTGCTCTTGCTTGCGATGTTGCTCCGATTTAGCTACACTTCACTCCGATGCCACCGGGGTGAAGGAAGAACCAGCCGCAGCGGGGAGGAGGGCTCGCCGGAGAGGTACCCCACTATCTATCTTAGGGTTCAGGATGGGGGCGGTGGTCGCCGGCAGTGGCGGGGCGGTGGCGTGGGGATCGCCGGAGAAAAAGCTCGGCACGGGGGGGGGGGGGGGCTACAGGGATGGCCGGGGCGGCGGCGGACCGGCGGTGCGGAGTGTTTTCGGGGGGGCGGGGCGGCGCACCGCGGGTAGCGGGGGGCTGCTGTTTGGCCGGCTCAGGGGGGTGGAGGTTGAAGATGAACCGCAGGCCCTTGATTTCGTATCCAACGGCTGCAAAATCGACTGACAAGAGATGAAAAAGTCAGTCGACCGACGTGTTGCCTTACCTTGCTAGTGCGTCCAGTTTCGACAGCAAAATTCAGTTTCGACGGCAAAATTCAGTTTCGACAGTTAAGTTCAGTTTCGACAGTTAAATTCAGTTTTGACAGTTAAGTTCAGAGATGAGCGGCTGATGTATTTTACATCTAGCACTTTGTGGTTATGTATTTTATGTCATGTATTGGAGATGCTATTAGAATTCCACTCAGGTTAACGTTGTTCGTTGTCTCTCTTGTCCTACTTCAGCCTCGGCGTCGTACAACTCACTTGGAGCTGCTCCAATGACGAAACCCTCCATCACAGCGGAGCAGTACCACGGGCTCCATCTCCAGACGCCTAAGATCTTCTTCCCCTCCTCTGACAGCCAAGTCAGCCGGAGCATCCTCACCGGCCAACCCAATCACGCTGAGATCGACATGGCTTCGCCAAAGAGGTTGTACACTTGTTGCATCTCTTTTTTACTCTACATGTTATATATATTGTCCACTGAGCACACGGATTTGTTCCTTTAGTGTCTCCTTGAAAGAAAAAACGTAGGAATTTTAATTTTCACTTGTCCTCCTTTTCAAATTCCTATTCATGAAGCACACGACTAAGAGATAGTAGCATAATAGCATTATAACCATACATTTTCTTGTGGTTTGACTTAATATCACCATGCTTCTTTGCATCCTGTGATCTTCCAATTGTTGTGAATCAAACACCCAGATTGGCTGAAATCCTGTGTTTTTAAATTCTCCGTTTTGCACGTGCATTCCTATCCTATTCCAGTCTATTTCCTATCACTACATTGTTGTAATCCTCCAATTCAAACGAGCCCTTACAGAATTACTTCTCTTACAGATAGTTCTCAAAAAAACCTTGCGTGGTTTGTCCCGCTCCTGCTGCGCCGTCGTCCACCCCGGCTCAGCTGCTCCAACGACAGAAGGGTCCAGCACAGCAGGGATCCGGCCTCCAGACTGTCTTTCGCCGCCTCAGATCTTCTTCCCTGCCGCTGGCAGCCATGAAAACTGCACTACCATCATCAACCGAGCAGATGACCTCGAGGACTACACGGGTCCGCAAGAGAGGTCACACTCTTTCGTGTCTCCTTACGTTATGCATCGCTTAATATTACATGCTACTTTATCGTCATGTTCACTGATTATTCTCTGAGTCAGCTCCAAACTAATGGTCAAACTTGAGTTTTTAAATGGTTGTGGGATACATATCGGGGCCGCTATCAATAGTATCTATCTACTATCTGGTTAGTCTCCGGTGTCTACTATGAGATTCATGTTGGGTGGGAAACAAATAGTAAAGAAGCCATTATCTGTATTTTTTAACTGAAGCCATTATCTGCCTGCTATTATTGGTTTTGGGTCTATCCACAGGTTGCTACCATCACTCTGGATTTCTGCATGCACTCCTTACATAATCTCACTATGTTTTATTCCTATGCATGACAGTTATTGTAAACAATGGAACTGAACATGTAGAGCAAAAGAGACGAACCTTGTGTGGCAATAAAATTTCATGCATACGTCGCTCCATGGTAGGCGCAAAGGCATCCCCCTCCACGCATTTCAGATTGTAATTGAGAGGAAGACATCTGTTCTGAGGGGGATTCAGAAGGAGAAGACAACTCCTATTTACCCCCTGAGGTCTTCGCTCTAACTTGGCATGCTGATGTTGGTTATATCATGCATATGGTGTCTTGCATTGCTTACTTTATACATCAAATATGTCATCTTCTTAGTTTAGACATCCTTTGTGCGAATGCCATCTGTTTAGTTTATTCATCTCTTATGTGAATTATGCAACGCCATCTTGTTTAGCCAGGCATCATATATGTGAATTTTGCAATGCCATCCTGCTTAGCCAGTCATCTTATATGTAAATTATATCAGGCCATCCTTTTTTTCGTTACATATTACAGTTGTCAACGATGTTATTACATTCAACTGCTCTTCGTGTGCATCAGCCATTTGACACGGTGATGGCAAATTCTGGAGTGAAAACAAGGTCTTCAGAGAAGACTATGCTATCTGATGAAGCGCATATCTTGCTGGTTATGGATAGCTCCTCAGAGGAGGATTCAGAGACAGATGACCAGTCCTATTCCCCCCCCCCCCGAGGTGTATGCTCTAACTTGGCAGGGTTATGTTGCTCATATCGTGCGTATGGTGTCTTGCATTGCTATGTCATTTGATTAGTTTAGACATGCTTTGTGTGAATGCCACCTGTTCAGTGTCTAATTACCATATATGTGAATTATGCATTGCCATCTTGTTGCAAGACATTATATATGTGAATTATACAATGCTATCTTGTTGCAAAGGCATTATATATGTGAATTATGCAATGCCATGTTGTTTAGCCAATCATCATGTATGTGAATTATATCATGCTATCATTTTTTGTATTACGTGTTCCATTTGGCGACAACATTTGTATATTCAACTACTCTTCCTGTGCATCAGCCATTTGAAGCGGTGATGGAAGTATCTGGAGTGAAAACAAGGTATTCAGAGCAGACAGTGCTACCTGCTGAAGCAGACATCTTGCTGGTTAAAGAGAGCTCCTCAGAGGAGGATTCAGAGACTGATGACCAGTCCTATTTTCCCCCTGAGGTCTATGCTCAAACTTGGCAGGGTTATATTACCCATGTCATGCATGTTGTCTTGCATTGCTTAGTTTTTACATCATATATGGATTGTCATCTGCTTACTTGCTTACTATATAAATCATATATTTGAATTATATCATGCCATCATGTTTACATAGTACATACACATCATCTATCTGAATTATGGCATGGCAACCCATTTAATAAAGACATCATATAGTTATATCATCTCATCCTGTTTAGTGTTTACAGTCATCATATTTTGAATTATGGCATTCTATCCGTGAATGTATGTGAATTATGGCATGCCAACCTATTTAATAAACACATTATATAGTTATGTCATGTCATCCTGTTTACATAGTCTCATATTTTGAACTATGTCTTTCCATGTTTTTTAGTTAGCCATCATAATGTGAAATTGTGTCATGCTATCCTGTTTAGTTAGCCATCATATATGTGAAATTGTGGCATGCTATCCTGTTTTGTTAGACAACATAAATATGAATTATTTCATGCCCTCTTTTATTCCCCACTATCCATTGCACCTGTCTATCATACAATATCTATACTTTCAATTACTTTTCTTGTTTATCAGCCATTTGAATTGGAGAGCGTGATGGCAGTATCTAAGGGAGTAACAACACGGTCTTCAGAAAAGATAGTGCTACCAGTTGATGCAGATAGAACCACGGTTGTACTTGCCCAAGGACCAGATCCACCACACATAACCCAGACTCTCACAGATTGTACCCCTACCCAGTTGGACAGAGAACCAGCTACACCCCTTCTAACCCCAACCCCGGCATATAGTAACCCAGTTCCAGTTGACACAGCACCGTCTCCACCACAGAGCACCCAAACACGAGCAGTTAGTAAGGGAACTGCAGTGCCCAAAGCACGAGGACGACCACTCCGAATCCCAACTCAACGCTTAAAGGAGAAGAAGATTTGTTCTCAGGTCAGGTTCTGTAGCTATGGTTCATACTCCTTTGCTCTTGCATGACTGTATTTACTCATACCAACTATTTTCAAATTTGAAGGATGGAATTGAAACTCCAATGGCGCAACATGTATGTTTTAAACCTGTTTCTTTAACTGGTTTGCTGTTGTAACCTGCTCTATGTTGATTTCAGTTTCAATTGAATAATCAGTTATGTTCTCGTGTCATGCACATTACAAGTGTTGTTATTGCTCTATAGTTACCCACACTTATATTCTGTCTATTTTGCTTTGTCTTGAACAAATATTATTTGAACTGTGTCTCTATCTTGATTTGGCAACAAAAACTAGAATGGTATAGACCATAAAGTGACCATGGTACATAGATATATGTTTGTTTCATGCTGTTATCCTGTCCACTTTACTACTGAACTCATTTACCAAAATGAGTTTCATATACAACATGGTAAACATGTGATGTGTCTGCTTGTTTCTCTTTTAGTATGCGGACAAAATATAGGAGAACAGTACTGCGTTATCCAATGGTAAAGGAAGTAATGCAGATAAGGTTCAAGATAGTGAGACATCCATGTTGGTCTCCAAGAAAGCTGATAAAAACTATCTTGACGACAGTGAGGGAACCCAAAATTCCTGTCTTGATGTAGTGTTCGAGTTACTGGCCACTACTACTGGCACAAGCTCTTTGAACTCGCTGCCTGAATCAGTTCATCTTCTTGAGTCTCAACTTCAAGTTGAAAGACATCGATCAGATGTGCTGCGACAGGAAGCTGAAGGACTGAAGAAGTCCCTGCAGAATTCAGATGCATATTTTCTGGTGCAACAGCAAGCACTGGAGGATTTAAGCGCCAAACAAGAGAAAGTTAATAAGCTTGCTAAGCATCTTGCCAGCATTATGGGTACCCAGGATATTGTTTCTTGAGATCTTCTAGAGTGGTTTCAGTTCTGGATTTGTTTTGCTGCGGCGTTTATTTGCGTTGGTCGCGAACTTTGACAACCAGTGTATATGATATGCTGCTTTGTTCCCTATATTTGCACTGGTGGCGAACTTTGATGCCCAGTGGATGTAATATGTGTAATAGCCGTGATAGCCTAGCGTTAGTTGCTTGCTTATTTATTTCCTTGTTGTCTTGTTTATTTGTTTGCTTGTAGTCATTGCAGTTCTTTTTCCGCGGTTAGCTAGTGGCTGCAATAACCTATTTTTTAAAACTAGGCCACAATAACCATGGGCTAATATTTACTGTAGTGACACTGGGCCTCCTACGGGCCGTAGAAACAGTGGGCCTTCTACGGGCCATAGAAACAATGGGCCTTCTACGGACCGTAGAAACAATGGGCCTTCTGCGGGCCGTATTATCAATGGGCCTTATACAGGCCGTATAATCGATTGGCCAAACATGGGCCAAACAGATCACATTATGGCCGTAAACGGGCTAGAGTTGGAATCGTCCATTCATGGGCCGACCATAAAGGGCCATCGTTAATAGGCCGTATTTGATGATGCTATGAAATCGGCCCAACGTATTAATGGACCATAAACGGGCCGACTGTAACCACGGGCTGAATTTGGCCCACAAGCAGAAAATGACAGTAACGGGCCGTAAGTAAACGAATGCTGGAAATGAGCCCAAGAATAAATGGGCTCTGAGAAGGTCGAAAGATAACATGGGCTAGAAACGGCCCAACGGAATAACGGGCCGTTAATGGGTATAAAGTGATACATTGTTCATGACGGGCCAGTTTCACCACGGGACGTTAATCGGTGTAAAGTGATACACTGTTCATTACGGCCCAGTTTCTCCATGAGCTGTTAGTAGGCCAAGAGTTACATAGGGCCTCATATGGGCCGAAAGACGTCATGGGCCATACATGGGCCAGAAGTGAAAACGGGATGGAATCATATTGGATGGCCCAGATGACGCTACTGGGCCTAATTCGTATAGGGTGTAACGGGCCTTGGGTTAGCGGGCTGTAAATGGGCTATATTCGAACAGGCCATTAACAAGCTTTCCATGGGCCGGCCCGCCAGCTTTTGACCAAGTCAAATGGGCTGGCATTTTCACAGGAATGGGCCTCTGTTGGGCCGTGCCACGTGTCGACGTATCATAGGCGCCTTCCGTCCAATGAGTGGTTGACATCTGTCCCAACGATGAGCCGACACGTGTTTCCTCCAGCCAATGATGATTTTACACGTGGAAAATCCCCATTGGTCAGGGCTATTAACGGGTTATCGGATACAAAACCCAACCCGATAGCTTAACGGCGTTCCGTTACGGTGGATGCCACGTGTCGGTCACCCTTGACGAAAGCACTTCTGTGACGCGCGATTTACCGTCATGGAAGTGGACACTTCCGTGATGATAATTTTGGTAATGTCATGGAACACTTCTACGACAGCACAAGTATGACTATCTTGATTCTGTCATAAATTTGTCATGGATGTACATGCATGACAAAAAAGCGACCTACTGTGACAAACACGTATCATCACAGAAGTGTATTTTTTTAGTGCCACAACACACCGAAACCCCTTCCATCGCTAGCGCACGCTTCCCGCCTGAAACGATCACCGTCTCTCCAGAATGTCAATGCCCCATTCACAGGACTTAACTGCAGGTGCAATTGGTGTGTCACTGACATGCGGGCCAGATACCCATTGGGCCCACATGTCAGTAACCCAAACGCATTTGCAGTTAAGTCACTGAAGCAGCGTCCACATTCACTCCCGACGAACCTACTCCGGCGTCAGTTGTCCATCTGTCTGCCGCGGCTCATTGCCATTTGCCCACTATATTAACTTGAGCCCCAGCTCCCAACCATAGCCAAAGACCCACACTTATTCTCCTCTGGTCCCTTCCTTCTGTCGACACCACTTCAACCATGGCCTCCTGGCACTCTGAAGCTCTCTTGGACGTACTGTCGCAGGAGCAGACGAGGGACATCGGCGACTCCGCTCCGGGCGCGCTCCAAAGCTCTCTTCGACGTATTGTCGCAGGAGCAAATGAAGGAGATCACCGCCCCCCCCCCCCCCGGCTGCCCTCCGCCGCCACGACCATGAAGCCGGCGTGCGTGCGCGGGCGCAGCCGGCAACGAGGAAGAGTAGTACACGGTAGGTCGCTGCCGCTCTGGTCCCGGGAAGGCCACCGCTACTCCACTCTGTCGACGCCAAGCTTGGTGGGGTAAACATCGGCGGCCGATTAGCCGCTTGACGGCGACGTGGAGGCGGAAATCTTTAGAACCTTGTGCTCCGGAGGAGGAGGTTATCGAGGAGGATGAGGAGGAGGCAAAGGCAATGGCCAGCTTTCTCGGGTTCATGGCCGGACATGGTGGTCGGGCGCCGGCGATCGTTTAGATTAGGTTTACAGTAGGTTTTAGTACGGTTTGTGCGAAATATGTAATGAATTTCGTCCAGTTTGTAGGAAAAGTTTTCGAAATGTAATGAATTTCATCTGGTTAATTTGAAATTTGCTTTGTTTGCACGAATTTCGTCCGGTTAGTTCATATAGTTGTCGAAAGGTATGCGGGCAGCATCGGATGGCATCCATCAGTGTCCTCGAACAGATGCCGGTGTAAATTTATGGGCCAGCGATGGAGATGCCCTAACTATCATGCTATAATTGCTAACAATCCTCCATTATTTGGCAGGGAACAGTTATCCCTCGATCAAAATCAGATCCGCGGTGTTTCGCACTCCTCCCGCGTAAGAGTGTAAACTCTTGCTTACATAAAAATGGAGTAAGTGGACGACACTGTAGCACGTCATATCACTCGAACTAGCCCGCCTAACAAGCGGGAAAGCACCACCCTCGTCATTTTGTTCTGTATTTCTATCGATCGATCGCGCGAAAATGTTGCGCTTTGCAAGTTCTAAAGGAAAAGGCGGCACACTTACGACTCGTACGCGTCGCAACCCCGACAGTCCGGCTCGCACGCCGCTCACCAGAGGGGATACGCGTTGTCTTGCAATTTGACTGACATGTGGGACCGTAATTGAATAAACCGTCGATAGTCGAAATCTAATCACTCGGCGGGCATCGGATGAGAAGAGAGAAACGGGGGAGGGAGAAGAGATCGCCCGCCCGCCGCGCACGGACTCCAAGAAATATATGGTGATAATGTGAGATGGGCCATGCTGGAGTCCGGACCGCTTCCGGAGCCCGCTCTCACCGCCCTGGCCCCTCAAGACGCCAGCTGCCCGCCGCATGCATGCATAGCAAGTAGTACTCCTTATGTGGAGAAGAGATCGCCCGCCCGCCATGCACGGACTCCAAGAAATATATGGTGATAATGTGAGATGGGCCATGCTGGAGTCCGGACCGCTTCCGGAGCCCGCTCTCACCGCCCTGGCCCCTCAAGACGCCAGCTGCCCGCCGCATGCATGCATAGCAAGTAGTACTCCTTATGTGGAGGAGAGAGAGGCATTGACAAAGTCAAGGAGTGGGCTCTGCAAGAGCCCATCTCTACACGTGCTCCTAGGTATAAAAAGTAATTCTAAAAAAGGCATAAAAACAATTGTGTCTTAAAAAAGAAAGGTAAAAAACATTTGAGAGGAAATGGATAGAGAGGAAGTGAGAAAAAGCTGTAACCTGGGCATTACATGAGGAAGGAGGGAGTGGTGCACATGCCAAGTTCACTGGGCTGCCGTGTTTCACACTCCTCTATCGTATAAGTGGAGACAATAGCTTTCATCAAAAATAAACAATGAATACTCATTGCTCATCCTCTATATCGGAAAGAATACTTTCATTCACCGACATGTGGGACGTCGACCATCCTGGTCCACCTGCCATGCACAAAATTATCCTAGTCTACCCCGGTCGTATCACAGGCCCAACCTTTCCCACCGTAAGTTGTTCGGACGAAGGAACCATCATGACTTCGTTGAATTCCGCTTCTTCAAGAAAACTTACTGTACCCGCAATACTGCTACCACACGCGAAGACTGGACGGCACTATAGCACGTCATATCACTTAAACCCACTAGGCCAAACTAGCCCGCCTAGGTCATCTATTTTGGAACGGAGGGAGTATGTCTCTGCACTGCTATGATTTTGTGTTGCACGTTCTCTGTACTTTTTCTACGATTTTCCTACCCTATGAACCAAATGAGGCCTGAATGTATGTCGACTATTGTCTGATCAATCGCTAAGCCTACAATTTTAGGAGCTAGGGCTATTGGTCGATCAACGAGGGATAAGTATAAGCGTACCACGAGCTCATCAGCCCCAACGTTTCTCTTCAGTGAGTGTTTTGCTAGTACTATAGCTCACACAGTGGCTAGCCTAGTAACACCAAGAATCATCAAACAAGCCCTGCTGATATGATAAACAGTTCAAACTTACATCTAAGCATGCCATATATTACATCAAAAGCTGGTGAGGATACATCTGTTTCCATAACTCAGAGAGGGTTCGCATGATTCATCGCATGATTCACTATCAAACAAAAGTAGCAAGATCCGCCCACACAAGACAATGCACTAGCCCTAAGATGGTTTGATAACATGCATCGTTCTGGTAATTAAACACAGGGCAATGCAAACTAACCTGAAGGATTAGCGCGACCAACTATTTCTTGTCATCGATCTCTCGGGCAACGACCACAACACGGACAGCGGCATGGGAATCAATTTCTGGGGCGATGTCCATAGGACTGACCTGACATCGGAATCGATCTCTGGGGCGATGTCCACAGGATGGACAGCGGCATCGGAATCGATCTCCGAGGCGATGCCAACAGGACGGGCCATGACATCGGAATCATCAAGGACGTCCACCGGCACCTGCACAACCCTAACATATTAGCAAGCACATTGCAAATAATCAAAAACCACAACTATGGTAATAAGCCATTATTTTTTACCTTGTGCAGCTCATCGGGGGATCTCATCCCTCCGGGGGCCATCTCCTCGTCCTCTATGGGGGCCATCACCTTGCCAGGGGAATACTGCTTCTCAACGGCGACTATCTCCTCAAACTCGGTCTTGAGCCTCACATAGCTGGCAATCAGAGTTCCTGGGGTAGGCATGGTGGGGCCCTTGCTGTTCTTCCAACTTTCTTTGAGGAGTTCGTCCGCTAACATCCTCAACTCTTTGGCCAGTGCTTGTTTCTTGGAGTTCTTCGTCTCCACGGGTTGGCCCGCCAACATGGTCAGCTCGTTGGTCGGTGCTCTCTTCCTGGAGATTGCTGTCTCCAGTGGGTTGTCCGCCGGCAACTCTTTGCCTAGTGCTCCAGGATCCATTAATTAACTGACAAACAAAAAGCAATCGAAAGGAAACCACAATCGCAATGAAAACGGGAAAAGAATAGGATGTTAGAATCGGTCGGTGCTTCACAAAAAGAAGATTCTTGGAATGAAAATATAGCAGCATAACTGATTCGCCCAACTTTCCTTTGTCGATATAGAATAAAAATGGCAGAGTGAGTAGCCTGGAGTGAGGTTTTCTTCAAGAAAGGGAAGAAAGGGCTTGAACGAGCGTTCCAGTGAAATGATGGTTGCTTCGTCCAGTTCAACTTGGAGGCCACCTTACCACTGCTGGTAAAGGTGTGGGTTTTGTGATATGACGGGTCATGACGGCCACACCGGGGTGACAGGTGAGTCTCGACTGTAGCACCTCGCTGTGATTTGGTGGATGGCACGCGGGCCCGGATGCTTTGAAATTTCCAGCATGTAGATAGAGCGGCTAGTCATATAGGAGTGCTCAATATTGTGCACCGCGACCAAGGCGGAGAGGAAAACGAGAGAACTACGTAATTAATGCATGAGTTTAATTAGGGTAGTTTTGTAAAGTACGAGATACATTCCTCCAATCGCAAAATGCCTTGGTTCATGAGATTTGAGATTTGAGCCCTATAAACCGGAAGGGAGGGAGTACTGCACACGGTGTAGTCTAGTCACTTGTTGAAATCTCTAGAAAGGCAAATACTCCTTTCCGGTTTACAAGGCTATACTACTCCCTCCGTCTAGGTGTGTAATTCATCTTACGAAAACCAAATAGTCCCAAAACACTTAGGCGCAGTGCATTAACTTCTACCTTGTTTCTTGACATATCAACCAATAAGAGATGAGAGGTGTGCATGCTTTTAATGACTTGCAATGGCTAGTTCATTGCATGCAATGCTACTAATTAGCAAATAAACATTGGTGACCCCACGAGGAAACGGTGCTAAGCGCGTGGACCTATGCAGAATGAGTATCAACCAATGGATAATGGAGTCTAATTGTTAAACAATAGCAATTTTGTCTCATGCAAGGGCCTGGCTAGTACTCCAAGGAACCGCACCACGCGAGCGTTCGCAACTGCCATGTTCGGGTTGCGCTTGGCTCTTCGCCTCTTCGAGAAGACGAACAATGATGTTACTCCTACTTCTATAGTATCGAATCCATTGCTGCATCTCCGTCCACCTCGTGCGGGAGGGATAGCGTGTAGCGAAAGCTTCTACTTACTGCTCCTGCCTTTGAGTCTATGACAGGTGGGCCCAACAGGTGGTTGGCCCTCCTGTCATGCAGCCAAAGGCAGGTGCAGTTAAGGCACCGGAGCTCAATCCGCGAGGGAGAGGGCGTTGTAGTAATCAAATTTCTTGATCTTGTACGAGCTGACGCGACACATCAAAGCACTGCACTCGATATAAGTCTTTTTACACATTTCAAATGGGCTACTTCATATGTAGGAGTAGACATATTCTGCTTCGTCTGTAGTCACTTGTTGCAATCTCTAAAAAGACTTATATTTGGAAACGGAGGGAGTACAACGCATGCACGCATGCCGTGACTTTCCTTTTGATACTTGCATGTGTTGATTTGATGCACCTTGCCAAATTTTGACTATAAATTTAACTAACCAAATTTTCATGCATGTCACAAAAAATTACGGGGCTGTTTGGATTGTGACTATGTTTGTATTATGTTGCCACATTATTTTTCCCACACTTGCCAAACCTGAGTTGCTCAAATTGTTAGACACACTTTGGCTTGCCTAAGGGAATCTTGCCACAATTTTTGTGTCTATGACATGTGGGGTTCACTGCTAATAAAAAAAATTCTTGTCTTAGGTGTGTCTAATAAAAAGGACTTATATTTAGGAATGGAGGGAGTAGAAAATATAAATAATAATGCATGTTGGGGCAACCCACATTTCCGCTAATTTTAGCCGTGGGCTTGTTCACAATTTTTACGAGGGGGTGGTTGTTCATTTAATGGAGGGACTTGTAGTACCAGACTTGAACGATACAAAGTGCGACCTGGCACACCGTAACACCACTTGGAACAAGCGGGTAGCTATCTCAAAAAGCAATCAACAACTAAAAAACCCGCGACCTGGCATGTAGTAGTACACAATTTTAAACGATTGTTTTGATGGAGTGAAAAAGGAAAACTACCCCACTACGTATATATAGGTCGGAGCCTCCACGCTTGCTTGCTAGGGTTGCTCTATTCACACACTCTCATCCTCTCCAGATCTGAACAAGATAGGGGTAGTAACACTGTCTTTCTCCCTTCAAAAAACACTGGCTGTCTATCCTCACCGCTGGTTACAGATCTAGATGTATCCCCCTCCGCCGGTGAAGGGGAGGAGGGGCAGCGTTTAGGCTGTTGTCGACAGCGAGGGAGGAGACCCACTGCCGGCCACACCATTATCTCTGGCCGAGTGCCGGCACGGGAGGTCCTCTGATCCCTTCGTTGTTGCCTGTGGGCGGATCCAGCCTCCCGCCGCCCACCTATCCACATCCCGATGAGCTTCAGGTGTATCTTCGTTCGAAACCGCCTTAGCTCTACTTCCCCAGCTCGCTATGTCGCTGCATGTGCATCATTTTCTACCTCTCAGCCCCTCTCGATCGGATGGTCCAACGTCACATTTTTTTCTTCTATTGTTAGAGGTAAAGCTACTTCATGGAGTCGAATCTTGTATCCTCCGTCCGAAAATATTTGTCATTGAAATGGATGTATCTAGATGTATTTTAGTTCTAGACACATCCGTTTTGATGAAAAGTAATTCTGGACGGAGGGATTACTTGGTTCAAACAAGAAATAAAGTGGGGGTGGGGGAATTTAGTATGTACATCGGACTTGGTACAAACAGGAAGGAAAGGGGGTGAATGTAGTACAGACTGGTCATCCAACCAGTCTCTTGGTCAAAAATGGAAATATAGGGGTAACGCTGTACACAGTGGTATGACCAGGACTAGATTTGCTATCCACACATAGGAGTAGGTGGCTAGAGTGAACAAAAATGGGACCAACCCAGATATGTGTCTTGGATGTTTGTTTCTCGGGGCAACAAACTATGAATCACCACTTTATGCCCCTGTTTACATACATGGTGCTGGATTGCTAGTGCACCCACTGTTCCATGCCCTTATACCAAATATTTAGGCTCCATTCGGAATAAAGGGGCAGAAAACATAGGTCTTGATGAAAATAGAGGAATAGGAAAGGAATGTAGGTATAAAACTACGGAACAACAAACCAGAGGAAACTCTCAAGAGAATGTGTTCGGATGGACTACGAAATGTACAAATTTGTTTTTTTAGAGTAGCATGCTTGGCAGTATGAGATGCTATTTGTTTATTCAACTGCACAGTGACTACTCTTGTCCTCACCTCACGTACTACACATAAGTTGATTTTTTTATTCCGGCAACACAGCACAGCAACCTCTCTAACGCATGGCAGCGAGCACCTGCCTTGGGCTTCCACCAAAAAAATGAGCAGCGCGTGGATGTTTCTAATCCCATGGAATCAGTATACCATAGCAGCTTTCCTATGAAACACTATTCACCTTTCCTATGTTCCGAACGGTTGGAAGGGAAAGAATACCGTAGGAATTGTGTTCCTACGAAAATCCTGCACCAAACCTGTGAACCGAACGCAGCCTTAGCTGTTCTTAATCTAATGTCCCTGGTAAAAATGAAGCCATGCCACTGTTATAAGCCATGACAAGTTTAACCAAATGTTTTTGCCTGTAATTGTTTGAGAATCTGACTGTTTCTTCTGTGCCTTTTTGTGCAAACAGGGATATCCAATTCACCTGGTTGCTATTGTGACCTTTTGGTGCACTGCACAAAACTCTTCTTAAAAGAAGTGACTTTTGTGCTGTTTAACTGGAATGTCAGAATGGAACAGTTGGTTCATTTTTGGTGGAACTGCACAAAGGGAGATCTATGTTCCAATCCTCATCATCCATATTGGCGCCATAACCTTCCTTTAGGTAAGAATGATATTTAATGCATGTGTTCATCTCTATTTTCCGACTGCGATGAGAAAATAATGTTGTTTTTTACTAGTACACTTGTACTCCCTCACTGACAAAACCAATTCTAAATTAGAAGGCCAATCATGTACTTGGTTTCACCAACTGGTGAGGAGAAAGAGAAATAGAGCATGAAGAGGAAGAAGAAGAAGAATAATAAATAGTGCCAAGGCGATCTTGCTGAAGCCAGAGGCCTCAGTCGAGGCCATTAAAGGGCTCCGGCAATGACTACCTTACATGTGAGATGATCCTCCAGGGAGCCCTTCCATTTCTGTTGTCTCACTTAATTAATTAGGAGTACTTAAGTACCACTAATTTATTACTGCCTAATTTTCCTATTGGAGTTAAACAAATCTTTAGTAGGAACCTATGCTGAATCATGTACGTGTGTATGTTTGTCTATGAAGGTGAATCATGTGGTGGAGCAGGGATGGAATATTATTAGTATCATGACATAATAGTGCTATTGTTTTGCATGTCAATTTATTGCCATTGGTTCAATGAGGCAATGTTTTGCGTATTGTCCATCATGAATTTGATGCTACTGTTTGAGTAATATGCTAATGTCTTCCTATCCTTTCTCACTAAGCTAATGAAGGTTTCACCTTGTTCCTACTTGTGCAAACAGGGATCATGTTGTGCCAATCATACATTTTAGTGGAACTACACAAGACAATACAATGAACTGTATCCCAGCCAGTGCTTTAACTCTGCTGGAAGTTCTTGATAATCTTTCGATATGATCTCAACACTGGTAAACAAGAGCGATTTCAACCATACATTTGAAGTGCACAAAAATATATACTATTGTGTGATTCCAGTGAGTGCCTTATCATATCTTATGGGACTACATGAATAAGCTTTTTTTTCTCAGGTTGGTACGGTCCTAAGGCCTTCATCCATATTAGTTTGTTGTCATCTCTATTTGTATCGCGCTACTGTCATGAGAAACTCCTTTATCTTTGCATGTTAAAGTTTTGCAACCTATGATAAATGGCAATGCTTTGAGTGTTGAGTTGAGGTAATTGGCACTGATTAAATAAACTAATACCTCTCTTTAAGCAAGAATACTATGTTGCTAACTTTACCCATTAAGATAATGAGGGTTCTTCTATTTGTTAGTGTATGTTTCATCAACTAGTCCCACTATTACAGTAATCTCACTCTCTCAATATATGTGCCAACAGGGATGCTCGATTTTGGTGGAACTGCACAAAAACTTTGGGTGCTTCATTGCCTCGACAGCTTCCGTCCTTTCCTGTCAGTTGCTAATCTCAGCTTGCTTTCTTCCTTTGCTGTCAGTCGCTTGGCTTATCTCGGTTTCCAGTCAAAGGAAATAGTAATTGATATGCTACCTCACATAGGTTGGTATTGGTCTTTATCCTGATTATTGTGACTGTCATATGTATTGGTAATTTGGTATTGTGCTACTTTTTGCCGATTTCATAAAGGAGTAATTTGGAGCCTGAACTCGCAGGCAAATCATTACATCGGGTGATTTTAGTAGAACTGCACAAAATGATCAGATGGACAGGTACTTATGCTACTGCTATGTACTCTAAAGTTCACTCAGACAAGCATCGATGTTGACAAGAAGTGCCTATATTCATTCGAGTATCAACTGGTGTCAACCAATTGTCAAACTCCAAGTATTCGCAGAGTGAACGCCAAAAATATTGCTTGGTGCATAGCCCAGAAAAACGCAGTCCAGTCTTTGGTCCCAACTTGTGCCTTTTGGTTATCGGCACATATGGTAGCGAACTATATGGCATGGAGTCTATAGATTCCAAACAAGTTGGCTGACGCGTATATTCATCTGGCACTTAATCAGTATGCACGCCAAGGATGCTCCATTTCAGTTGAACTGCACAAAAAATTTGCGTGGTTCATTTTCTCAACCGCCTCCTTTCTCGCCTGCAATGTAGAATTTTGGCAAGATACAGGACCAAGATGAGCCAGTAAACTAGTTGGTTGAAAGTAGTGGCCAAGTTGCTCAAACCTCCCTCGGCACGAGGCCACTATTTGAGGATAAACCTACAAGCAAAGTTCAAATTGTCTATGCTGCCTCTTATGTACTCGAAAGTTTACTCGTACAACAACTAATTTTAGCAAGAAGTACCTCCGATTGAACACCATTTACCAGTCTGTACCCTAGGTAATTAAAGTTCGTCCATGGATCATATTGGCTGTGATCTCAATCATTTGGATGCATAAACATACTGAACATGTGTATATCTGAACCATTTTGTGAATTATGTATGAATATTGTCGTGTGATCTATCAATCATTTGGATGCATAGATATGATGAGCTTGTGTATATATGAATCTTTTGAGTTGTTGATAGTGAATGTTGGCTATGGATATGAACGTGTCCTATGAACCTGAGTTTGATATGAATGTTTACCTTTTCTGTTGTATTTGTGTGTGAACTTGTTAGTATGCCTACTGTGGGGTATAAAACACAGGTCTCTTATAAAAGTAATGTTGTGTCCAATTTATGTTTTCCCTTCTAACCACATTATATATATTTATATTATTACTATTATCGTATATTTTATAGAGACTTATATATACATTATAAAAACATCCCACGTGTTATTAACTTATAAAAGTAAATGTTTAACAGAAGTTGGCAAGGAAAATCCTGGTTGTTTTTGACTCACAGGCAAGGAAAATCCTGGTGATTGCGTACAAAAGCTTGCGAAGATTTTAAGGACCAATTTAATAATAACACGCTCATTTTTATTTTGAGCAATAACTCGCTAATTTCTTAATTATATATATATAATGTGCCTCTCTGGTTTATTATTTGATATTAATTGCTCCTTCTAACATAGCATTATATATATAACGAGCCCACCTAATACGTGTATTTCAAGGAAGTACAAATGGGTTGGGATTTCTTATAAAATATAAATGGGCCTGATTGACGCGAAATTATTTTTTCACCCAGCCCAACAAATGGACTGTACATTCTAGAAAACATGGGTTAAATATATGCCACATTTTTGTAGGCTGACATGTGGGCCAATAGGTCGAAGCCTACGCAGGGCATTGTCAACTTGGTCAACAAATGATTGTGTCATCCAAAGCCATTGGATTTATATCCAACGGCCGGCATGCACCATCAATCTCTCGTCTTCTTCCTCCAGCGTCGCCGGGACCGCCTGGTCCGGCCTCCAGTGGCTAGCGGCTCTGCTTAGCATGCATCGCTGCGAAGCGCTACCCCACCGCCGGCCAGGCTATACCTCCACCCGTCGACACCTCCTGTTATTCTCCACAGACTATAGCCCCACGCCGCAACAGAACCACTTATAACCCTTCCCCTCCTCTCAATCTGCGACTCCACTGCCGCGTTTTCCCATCTCCGAGTCGTTCCCGTCCGGGGCCTTGCCGTTGTCCACTGCCTCGCTGCGTTCGGTGTGGCGTGGTCAACAAACGAGAGTCATCGGAAGAGGACTGTATGTGGAGAGCCTGACGGCTGGGACCCACGAGGTCCATGGTCACACGCAAGGAAAGTTCCTCCTTATTAAGCTGAAAAAAAATGTTTCCTCCACCTGACAGCTGGGACCCACCGGCTGTATCTTCGCACGGAAGGAACTGCCTCCTTGTTTTGCGAAAAAATTATTCATCCCGTTGACAGCTGGGACCCGTCAGATTTGGTGACTGACTTGTGGGCCTACTAAGCGGACGTGTACGCACGCCTTTGTCAACTTAATCAACAAATGATTCTAGTAGGTGGACTGTTGGATGTTAATCCAACAGCCGTGCTCCTTCTTCAACCTCTATTATTGCTCCTGTCTCCCGTGGCTGCACCGTGGCTGTGCTGCCACGCACCCGAACTAGTGAAGTTTCCCACTCCTCTCCATCTGCGACTCCACTGCCCTGTCTTCCCCATCTCCGAGTCGTTCCAGTTTGGGTGTTCTCGGCACGGTGTGGTCAACGTGGTCAACAACCGAGATTCATCGGAAGATGACTGTACGTGAGAGGCTGACAGTGGGGACACACCACGCCCATGGACGCATGCATGCAACGGAATGCGGGGAGGTCAACATGGTCAAGGAACGACTTCCATCGGAAGTATACTGTACGTGGAGAATCTCAGCTGGGTCCACGGCCGCAGCAAGTAACTGCCTCCTGATTACGCGGAAAATAATGATTCCTCCAACTGACAGCAGGGACCCACTGGACGGGCCACCGTATTTTGCGAAAAAAGCGTTTGCCCCCTGACTGCCGGGACCCACCTGACGGGCCACCGTATTTCACAAAAAAAAATGTTCCCCCCGCTGTCAGCTCGGACCCATCGGAAGTGCCTCCTTATTACGCACAAAAATATGAATACTCCCCTGGCTAGCTGGGACCAACCTTGGTGGGAGGCTGACTTGTGGGCCTACTAAGTTGACGGGGACGAAGGGCTTTGTCAACTTAGTCAATATGAACGATTCTAGCTCAAGTGACCGTACGATGTCCATCCAACGGCCGTAGTGCTTCTTCAACCTCTGGTCTTCTTGCTCCAGCCGCCCAAAGCAGCGTCGGTCGTGCCGCATGCTCCTGCCTCCCGTGGCCGGCTGTGCTGCCGCGGAGGCCTCACCGCCCCCTACTATTCCCACCAATGGCCAGGCCCTGCGGCGAGGGCAGCCTCACACCGCAGCCGAACCAGTGAACCCTCGTACTCCTCTCCGCGCGGGCTTACACTGCCACGTCTTCCCCGGCTCCGCGCCGTCCCCTTCCTAGGCCTCGCCATCGTCCACCGCCGTGGTGCTCTCCGCACGGCGTGGTCAACGTGGTCAAGGAACGACTTCCATCGGAAGAGTACTGTACGTGGAGAGGCTGACAGCTGGGTCCACGACCACAACCCAGTTTTTTTGTGATTTGCCAAGTAAGTTACTTTGTCAGGCCTATTGGACTGCAAATCTTTCAAGACGAGGAGAGCTTTCATTCGGCTGGCCGAGAAAATGACCCATTAGTAATGAGAAATGGGATGTACATTTTTAAAACACATCAAACTGGCAATTAGTTCCAAATATCTTTTTTTCATATTGAGATTTTAAATTTCATTAATTTTTATGCGTGGAGAATTTGTTGGATTTTATATCGATATACATTTATTTTAAAAATCAGTCTGAATGTGAGTCAAAATTTTGGGATTAAAAACAGTTCGGACCGCACCAAAATATGCAAAATTTCATATAATTTTTTAACTGTGGCCACAATATGGGCTGTAATGCTAACAAAAAGAATATGGGCTCCAAAAAAAACCTTAATAATTAGCAAATGGGCTGTAAATTATTAGAAATAATGGCAGATGGGTTGTATGCTGTTTTCCACAGATTTGGGGCTTTCCTAAAAAAAGGTTGACGCATAAGCAGTGACTGTTGAATGGCCATCCAACGGCCGTCGTGCTTCTTCAATCTCTGCTTTTCCTGCTCCAGCCGCTCAATCAAGCGCCGGCGGGACTGCCTGCTCCCTCCTCCCCGCGGCCGGCTCTGCTGTCGCGCAGGCCTCACCGCCCCACCGTACTCCCATCGCTGGCCTAGCCATCCCTCTACTCACCCACACCTGCTGTTATTCTCCAGCGATGGCAGACGAACCAGTAAACCCTCGTAAAGTCGTACTCCCCTCCGCGTGGGAAACAACTGTCGAGTCTTCCCTGCCTCCGTGTCGTTCCCTTCCTAGCCCTCGCCGTCGTCCACCGCCCTGGTGCTCTCGGCGCGGCTTGGTCAACGTGATCAACGACCGACTTGCATCTGAAGTGGACTGTATGTGGAGAGGCCGACAACTGGGTCCACGGCCGCACGCAAGGAAATGCCTCCTTATTACGCGCAAAATAATGATTCCTCCACCTGACATCAGGGACCCACCGAAAGGGCCTCTGTATTTCGCAAAAAAACGTTACCGCCGCTGACAGCTCGGACCCACCAGCTATATCTTCACACGCAAGGAAGTGCCTCCTTATTACGCAAAAAAAATGAATACTCCCCCTGTTAGCTGGGACCCAGTATAGTGGCAGGCTGACTTGTGGGCCTACTAAGTTGATGGGGACGGAGGGCTTTGTCAACTTAGTCAATATGCACGATTCTAGCTCCAGTGACCGTACGATGTCCATCCAACGGCTGTAGTGCTTCTTCAACCTCTGGTCTTCTTGCTCCAACCACCCAAACCAGCGTCGGTCGTGCCTCGTGCTCCTGCCTCCCGTGGCTGGCTGCGATGCGGCGGAGGCCTCACCGCCCCCTACTACTCCCACCGCTGGCCAGGCCATCCCTCTACTCACCCACACCCACTATTATTCTGCGGTGACGACAGCCTCACACCGCGGCGAACCAGTGAACCCTTGTACTCCTCTACGCGTGGGCATCCACTACCGCATTTTCCCCCGCTCCGCGTTGTCCCGTTCCTAGGCCTCGCCGTCGTCCATCGCCCTGGTGCTCTCGGCGTGGCGTGGTCAACATGGTCAAGGAACGGCTTCCATCGGACGTGGACTGTACGTGGAGAGGCTGACAGCTGGGTCCACAGTTGCAGCAAGGAAGTGCCTCCTTATTACGTGCAAATAAATATTCCTCCACCTGACAACGGGGACCCACCGGGCGGGCCACCGTATTTCGCGAAAAAAACATTTGCCCCTGACTGCTGGGACCCACCAGCTACATCTTCGCACGCAAGGAAGTGCGTCCGGGCAAAAAAACGATTCGCCCCCCTGACTGTTGGGACCCACCAGCTACATCTTCGCAGGCAATGAAGTGCCTGACAGTCAGGACCCACCTGGTCGAACCTTACGTAGCATTGTCATTCTGGTCGCGAACGTGTACGTACATATATACTGGTGGATGTAGAGGCGCGCACGTGTCATAGTAGAGGCGCGCACGTAGCATGTACACGTACGTACAATGGCCAGGGTGCAAGAAAGAAAATACGCCCACGTATGTGTACATACGGGCGGGGTCTCGAATGCCTACTCGCGCATACGTACGGCCAGGGCTCGTGTACATGACTAGGTCAGAACGGAGAAACAGCGTCGTCATCGTGTTCATGGGGAGGCAACGGAATGCGTCGTGTTCATGGGGAGGCAACGGAATGCGTCATGTTCATCGGGAGGCAATGGAACGCGTGGGAGCCAACCGACTGGGTCGGAACGGAATGCATGGCCGTGTTCATCAGGAGGGCTTGGACGGAACAGGCGATGGAAACGAGGCCTGGCGTACCGCACAACGGAGGAAACGGACCTCCTACGTCCGGAAGGGGGTCCTGTTGATTGGGAGGGGTGTGGCGTACCGCAAAACGGAGGAAACGGACCTCCTACGGTCGAAACGGGGGTCCTGTTAATCGGGAGGGGTGGGGCGTACCGCAAAACGGACGAAACGAACCTCCTATGGTCAAAACGGGGGTCATGTTGATCGGGAGGGGTGTGGCGTACCGCAAAACGGACGAAACGGACCTCCTACGGTCGAAACGGGGGTCCTGTTCATCGGGAGGGGTGTGGCGTACCACAAAACGGGACTCCACGCGATACTGTTCATCTCCACCGTCGACCTCCTCCAGCCTCCACGGGCTACCGTCGACCTCCTCCAGCCTCCACGGGCTCCTGTTCATCCAGCCTCCACCGCGCGCTACTCCACCGACTACTGTTGAACCACCCCTCCACGGGCACCCCTCCACCGTCTACTGTTCATCCAGCCCTCCACACCACGGGGTCCTGTTCAACCACCCCTCCACGGGCACCCCTCCACCGTCTACTGTTCATCCAGCCCTCCACACCACGGGGTCCTGTTCATCCGGAGGCAACGCCACCGCTCACTGTTCATCCACCCCCCCTCCCGCAGCGCTCACTGTTCATCCCAGAGGCAGCATCGATTGGCTTCAGTTAGCAGCAGTAGTGAAGGAATCGCTCGATCGGGTTCAGTTAACAGCCATCGATCGATCGCTCGGGTTCAGTAACGCGTAGCCTGCAGTGCAACCGCTCGGGTTCAGTTAGAGCCCAACGCCTCGCTCGGGTTCAGTTAGAGCCAACGCCTCGCACACACGCGCGTACGTGTATGAGAGAAATGCGCATCGCTCGGCCCCCGACCTCCCACCGTAACCGGGAACTCCCCGAAATTTTCCTCGCCCTCGCTTCTACCACGGTTTTTTCCGTCATGGACAGCCCAAAGAATGTCATGCAGCTGCGTCTCCGGTCCGCCCAGGACGAAAATCCCATTTTCTGTCATGATTTTTTGCCATAGAAGTAGGAGCCCACCACATCTATGATGATACTGGGTTTTGTCACAATTATCGTCATAGAAGTGTCATATGTATGACAGGAAAAAAATTCGTTCGGCCCAAAATGCCACGGATGTGTCTTTTTTTTGTAGTGCAAGTTGGCCAGGCGCGCCTCCTCCAAGGCCCGGGCCTCGTGGGTTTCTCCGACAATAGGAGTGTGAAGTGCATCCATATTGCGGCGGCGAAGATCTTCCCTCTGCTGCGAATAGAGGGGTTCAGGGCGGTACTCTTCGTGGACGCGCGACTGATCGCTGATGCCATCGCCACCGTCATCGCGGGGGAAGCCAGGAGGACTGCATGGTCCATTGACCATCAAGACTTCCGCCACGAGGTCACTAATGTCGCACTCAGATGCAGTCTTGATGGAGCCAGTCGAACAGGTCGTAGAGAGTTTCATCGGGCTCGATCACCGCGATTTGTGGGATGGACGATTGGCGGGCCACCGCGTGCCTCACCCACCGCTGGAGTCATGACCGACCGGATCGCTTCCGCCGGCGAGCAGCAGGGAGCGAGGACGCCGTAGGAGCTGACTGATACTGAGTTGACGGCTGTCGAAGAAGGACGCCGCGGACGCACGCGCGGAAGTGCGTCACCCCGTGGATGGGGAGCGCATCGGCGTCGAGTGGAGCCTCATGGAGCCAAGCAGAGCCGTCGGTGGTGAAGACGAGCATGCCAAGACGGATCTCACGGCCCTCAGCCAATCCTCCGCCAGAAGCCATGATGATGGGAATTGGAAAAATCGCAACTTCTCCAACAAACTGCTAAGACACCGGCCCCAAGGTGGGCGCCAACTGTCGTGGGTCTAAGACTAACAGTAGAATGCGGGGTAGGTATAAGGAGGCAAGATCCTAGCTAGGGAGTAGTTGTACACACGAGTTTATGAGTTCAGGCCCTTCACGGAGGAAGTAACAGCCCTACGTCTCAGTGCCTAGAGGTGGTCGACTGGATTGTGTATATGTGTGTGCTTACAAAGGATGCGAACCCTTGTCCCAGAGGAGGGGAGTGGCTTATATAGAGTGCGCCAGGACCCCAGCTCTCCTCCGTTACACAAGATTCAATGTACATTAAGAGTGGAACGTTACTGGTGACGCTAGCAATTAAGTGATATAAATGATAATTAAGTCTATGAGTAAATGCCCGACCGTTGTTCTATAGAGTGGCTTTAGGTCTTCTGTACGTCGAGTGGTTATCGAGACGGTCGAGTGTCATTGATTTTTCCGAGTGGAATGTCTCTGGTCGAGTGGATGATGGTACCCTTTGAATGTTTCTGGCTTTAGGGCGATGACCTTGGGGAGGGCGTCCAGGTCAGGCCTATGAGCCTACTCTAGGTACATAGCTTCATCACCTGCCCCCCTGGGCGTGCCCCTGACACTCACGGCCCCCCCGTAAGGCGGTGATTGCACTTCTTTGGCCGCAAGAAAGCTAATTTTCGGGGAAAAATCGGAGCGAAGGTTTCAATCCAATCGGAGTTACGGATCTCCGGATATATAAGAAACGGTGAAAGGGCAGAATTCCAGAACGCAGAAAACAGATCCAATCTCGGAGGGGCTCTCGCCCCTCCCATGCCATGGAGGCCATGGACCAGAGGAGAAACCCTTCTCCCATCTAGGGAGAAGGTCAAGGAAGAAGAAGAAGAAGAAGGGGGATCTCTCCCCCTCGCTTCCGGTGGCGCCGGAACGCCGCCGGGGGCCATCATCATCACCGCAATCTACACCAACACCTCCGCCATCTTCACCAACATCTCCATCACCTTCCCCCCCTCTATCCAGCGGTTCACTCTCCCGGGACCCGCTTTACCCTCTACTTGAACATGGTGCTTTATGCTTCATATTATTATCCAATGATGTGTTGCCACCCTATGATGTCTGAGTAGATTTTCGTTGTCCTATCGGTGGTTGATGAATTGCTATGATTGATTTAATTTGCTTGTGGTTATGTTGTTGTCCTTTGGTGCCCATCATATGAGCGCGCGCGTGGATCATAGCATAGGGTTAGTTGTATGTTGAGAGGACTATGTATTGGAGGGCAAGAGTGACAGAAACTTCAACCTAGCATAGAAATTGATGCATACGGGATTGAAGGGGGACCAATATATCTTAATGCTATGGTTGGGTTTTATCTCAATGAACGTTAGTAGTTGCGGATGCTTGCTAATAGTTCCAATCATAAGTGCATAGAATTCCAAGTCGGAGATGACATGCTAGCAGTGGCCTCTCCCACATAAAACTTGCTATCGGTCTAGTAACATAGTCAATTGCTTACGGACAAATTCGCAACTCCTACCACCACTTTTCCACACTCGCTATACTAACTTTATTGCTTCTTTACCTAAACAGCCCCTACTTTTTATTTACATGCACTTTATATTCTTGCAAACCGATCCAAAAACACCTACAAAGTACTTCTAGTTTTATACTTGTTCTAGGTAAAGCAAACGTTAAGCGTGCGTAGAGTTGTATCGATGGTCAATAGAACTTGAGAGAATATTTGTTCCACCTTTAGCTCCTTGTTGGGTTCGACACTCTTACTTATCGAAAGAGGCTACAATTGATCCCCTATACTTGTGGGTTATCAAGACCTTTTTCTGGCGCCGTTGCCGGGGAGTCATAGCGTGGGGTGAATATTCTCGTGTGTGCTTGTTTGCTTTATCACTAAGTAATTTTTATTTGCTTTTCTAAGTTGTTTTCTATCTTTAGTTATGGGTAGGAAACGCAAAATACCAAAAAAATTAGTTGTACCTGCTACACCAATGGTTGAAGAACCACTCAAAATCTATCACACTCCTAAAGCTTTTTACTTGGATCATCTTCGACCCCTTTGTGCTCGTGCTGAAACCCCAACTAGCTTATCGAGGGAAAATCTTTAGATGAGCATGCTTGTTATGTGCGACACCGCTTATCTCAAAAAGGGGAACATTTACTGGATCAAATTCACCGTTTGTAGTGCTATGCTTGGAATTTATGTGAAATATATGATGTTACTTGTTGTTCTAAAAACCCTAAGAAACACCTTCCTTACCAATGTGAGTTTAGGGATAATGGAATCGTGTCTTCGTATGCTAAGGGTGTTTATAATTACTATGATTTTCAACAAATTGAAGAATTTGTTGCTTTTAAGGGTGCTTATGAAATTGCTTCTTTGATTGAAAAGTATGATGCTACTCTTTACAAATCTGAAAATTTTGCCATACTTAAATATTGTTATGATAATTATGCCTCTAATGCCTATGTTAAACCATATATTGAGGACTCCGCCGCTGTCCGAGAAGAGACTAATATTTTGCAGGAATCTATGGAAGAAGAAATTAATGACATTATGAGCTCATTGGATGAAAAAGATGAGGAGGAGAGCGAAGAACAAAAGGAGGAAGAGCGGATTGATCACCCGTGTCCACCTTCTAATGGGAGTAACTCTTCAACTCATACATTGTTTAATGTCCCTTCGTGCTTACCGAAGGATGATTGCTATGATGACAGTTATGATCCCGTTGATTCTCTTGAAATATCCCTTTTTGATGATACTTGCTATGCTTGTGTCCAAGATGCCAATATGAATTATGCTTATAGAGATGAACTTGCTATAGTTCCTTATGTTAAACATGAAATTGTTGCTATTGCACCCACGCATGATAGTCCTATTATCTTTTTGAATTCTCCCAACTACACTATATCGGAGAAGTTTACCCTTATTAAGGATTATATTGATGGGTTGCCTTTTACCGTTGCACATGATGATTTTGATAGATATAATATGCATGTGCTTGCTGCTCCTACTTGCAATTATTATGAGAGAGGAACTACATCTTCGCCTATTTATGTTTCCAACACGAAAAAATTGCAAGAAACTGCTTATACTATGTATTGGCCTTTACTTTATGTGCATGAATTGTTCTTTTATGACATGCCGATGCATAGGAAGAGAGTTAGACTTCGTCGTTACATGATATATGTTACTTTGTGCTCACTACTAAATTACAAATCTTATCTATACTAATTGGAGGCACCATATGAGACTCCACGTTAATCCTTAATAAGTAAACAAATTGACCGTCTGATCTGCTGATTAATTATCTACAGCCGTATGATGTGTCTCAAGAGTCCTTGGTTATTGTCCCATGTCCACCTCTTTAGAAAAATGTAAAAAAATTCGTTTGATGTATCTCAAGAGTCCTTGGTTATTGTCCCACGTGCACTTCTTTAGGAAAAGGTAAAAATCTTTCCTTGCAGATTTCTTCCTCCACTGACGCACACAATCACAGAGCCCTAGCGCTCCTCCTCCTCCTCCTCCTCCTCATCTGGTCCTCTTCCTCTCTCCCATCTAAAGTGAGCCAACCAGCTATTCCCAATATCTTTCCTCTATGACCATTGAATCTCAATGATATAAGTCCCCAACCACGATCCAATCTATGTGGGTTTGGGATGAGGTCCTCCAATCACTCAGCTTCTAGGCCCCGATGAGTTGTAATTCATGTTGGTTGATGCAGCGGAGAAGGAGGTTCATCAAAGGTATTTGACACAGATCAGCTAGCCGCTATTGTTGGTCCCTTTTGACAGAAAACTTCTCTGGCCTAATTTCCTGTAGATCGCCCCTCCTACTGTTGTCATGCCTCCCTGTACAGTCTAGCCTAATTTCCTGTAGATCGCCCCTCCTACTGTCGTCATGCCTCCCTGTACAGTCCAGCCTCTCCCAATTCGACTAACCTCTCCCCATGTGACGTCGGTCTATCGCACGGCAGGCCGAAGTTGTCTTCTCCTCCTCGGCCTGCAGGATTCTGAGTTAAGCAGCAGTCCCGGAGGAACTGAGCATGGTTCTGGTGGCTTTTGATATTATCCCATTGGCCCCTTAAGATTATGTTATACTCCCTCCGTCTCAAAATTTTTGTTTTAGATTTGTCGGAATAGATCCGTATTCCGACAAATCTAAGACAAAAATTTTGGGACGGAGGGAGTAGTTCTGAAGTGACAAGGGCGAGGTGAAATAACATGCGTTCCCCAAGGTTAGGTTGCCTCTCCATGTCCCTGACTCCCTGCGCATATGAACACAGCTATTATCTGATTCCTGTGATCTAAGGAAGGATGAAGTTGATGGTTCCTACCTGACATACTGCTCTAATTATGTTTTCGTTTGATATGTATTTTGTATGAAATTACAGTATTTGATGCAATGTGTTATCTCTTCAAATTTAAGAAGCATGGAAGAATCTGAATATCACATGTTGTGGTTTGTTCATTTCGAAGCACTCTGTCGTTATATTCAGCATCTGCTAATAGTCCATGTTGCTTTCGGCATATACAGTTTGGCTTATAGTTTATAGCAACCCAAATTAAGGATTTTGTGTTCATCTCTGCTGTGCTTAATGATGGTCGGTATTTAGTTTCTCTAGCGGAAGTTTGCGATGATGTAGTACTAGGAATGATTATCCTGATGTGAGAGTGTCTTTCTTGATGGAAGCAAGATGTGATACTTTAATTAGTATTTCATGCAGAGAAGATATGTATACAATTAAGGTATATGACTTGATACTTACTGTGCTTGGAGATTAAGGTTCCACAAGACTAATTGATCTGTTAAATTGTTTTCAGTTTAGGTGTTCAAGGTGGAAACTTGATGACAACAATAATGTCTATTTCAGTTTTTTGTGTGAATAGAAGAAAGAAAATCCTCAGTTTGACCCTCATTCAAAATGAGGAATTGGAGCAACACCTATCAGGGAATTTGAATTAAACCAAAAGGAAGGTACCATATATGTATAGACTATGCTACTTCTAATTTTTGCTAAGTCCACCATGTTTTAGTTTATTCTTGGAAATATCAGGATCGCCCTCAGTTTCTATTATTTATTAAAATGAAATTGCAGACATTGTTCATAGCGTCATGACTCGGACAAACTATAGTCTGTACTGGATATTTTGTTTTTCCAATAGTACAAGTCAAACCTGCAGTAGCATAAGTATTTTTGATTACTAATGGTTCAATAATTCAGTTTTAGTATAAGTTCAAATCCGCATTCCACAGTATCTATACAAAGATACTGAGAGAAATCAATTCATCATGCAGAACTGCTATATTATCCCTCCCGTGCTCTTCACCTCCGCCATCCATGTTGCAAGCAGGACACACATACCCCAAGCCAAAATCTTACATGTTCATCAAAGCTGAACCACCGATCAGTACACATCCCAGTAAGCTAATTTAGTTGGTTTTGTGATGGGGTGAGCAACGATGCCACTTCAGGATTTCAGATCTTTCAGCTGTTCTTTTGGTTTATACCTAGCATTTACTTATTGTTTTGTGTGCTATTCTCACTGCTAGAGGGGTTGTCGAATTAATTTGTAATGTGTTTGTATCATAAATCTACTGCAGATTTTCAATCTGAGAGTTAAAACAAATAATAATTGATTATTTTCTATCTTCCCAACTTAATATGAATATTTGGTCTAATAAGTAACACACATGCTCAATCTAAAATTTTCAGCGTGAATGCCAAGCAACAAAGGTTTGTACTATTCAGAGAATAGCATTATGGTAATTGTGGGAACGGATGAAGGCAAGGTATTCCCGTCAAGAGAAGGATGACTACATATAAAGCAAGGCATGCAAGGATGATGCATTGCTTAATGCCTAATCGCCTAACTATTATTCATGTGCTCAGTTATGTTAGTATACTTATACAATAGTTAACAAACAAAAGTAGTCTAGCAACGTATCTCTGTTTAATTTTGACTCTAGACTTCTCAATTTGAGGTGTTGTTACCGAAAAGAAGAAGACTGATTTTGGTTCACTGCCATGGACGTAGTTTTTCCTTTAGTGGGTTTCATTCGTTGCTTCTCAGCATCCATTCTACTTTATAGCTGAACTCTATATGATTAAAATCTTGGAGATAAATTATAGGCATACTAATTAGGTTCCTAATAATCAACTTAGGCTCCTGCGCTGAAATAGGGCGATTGGCTCGGGTCAATGGATTGCACGGTAGGGAAACAGAGCACAGCAATGGCCACGCTTTGCAGAATACATTGTGGAGCAAATAAAATTTGTACTAACTCTTTACTGGTGCATAGGGCATGAGCAAGCTTTTAGGTCAACAATTTGACTATCCAAATATGTATCATGTGTGTTGAAAAGTATATGTTAAGAAATTCTAGTCGTATATGAATCCAGTGACATGGTTTTCGTGACATATAACACATATTTGGTTAGTCAATTCGATGACCTAGAAGATTACACATGCCTAGATAATCATTGTACATGTACCCATCCACAGAGGGAGTAATTATTAGTCAATGCAAACTAGATTATAATTTTACAAGTATTTTCCAATGATCTTTGACAGCTAAATTTACAGTGATATTTTAAAGAAAATAAAATATATTTATCTAACTATTTTGGAAGATATTGTTTATAGTAAAAATATCACTGTAAATTTTGAACTATATTATAATAACTGTTTGTGACATAAACACAAGGAACTACTTTTGAGTACCGTCTTAGAACAAACCATGTTACCTACAAAATAGGCACACGGAATTGTTGGCGCAAAATATTGGACAATATCAAGCAGCTACGTTGTAATGAATGATTCTAAATATATCAGATTAAAACTTGAAAAATAAAACAAAACATGCCTCTATCTTCTAATATTTGTTCACCAAAGAGAAAAATGTAGGAATACACATGCTGTTTAGTCCAATCCAGCCAATGTATATATATTACATATTGATCAGTGTATGAACCAAGGGTATACTTATGTAGTCCATTGGTATTTAGCAAACACTAGCCCATGCAGAAGCACGGGTTGACGACTAGTCATTGTTAATTAAAATTGGCTTTGATATACCTTGGGATCCGGGTGGATCCATTACTTGAGGACTATATGCCTAGCTTAATGGCTTTAAAGAAAGCGCTGCCAGGGAGACAACCCAGAAGTTTTAGAGAGTCATTTATTTATGTTGTGTGCTTTTATAAAGTTTAGTAACAAATAAATAAAGAGGGGGACCCAAAACTTTTTCAAAAAGGAAAGTGAAAGTGAGAGAGAAGCATTGTTGAAATGGGGGAGCTCCTTGAACTTTGTTCATGCTCACGGAAACTTTGTGAATCTTGATTACAGAAACTTTTCAAAAAAATAATAATTATCCCTTGTACAATTCCATTGTATTATAACAATAATGTGCCAAGGTTTGCCTTTAGGATGTTTTAGATGCTTGTTGGTTTGTGCGGTGCAGGACAGAAACTTTAGCTGTAGTGCGCGATTTTACATTTTTACTGGAACGTCAAAAGGTTCTGAAACTTTTTTCACTGTCTTTCTATACAAATTTTTTATTTGTCCTAATTTTGGTAGAATTTTTGGATTACCATAGGTATGGTGAATGTTCATATTATTACAGACTGTTCTGTTTTAGACAGATTCTGTTTTTGATGCATAGTTTGCTTGTTTTGATGAAACTATCAATTTATATCAGTGGATTAAGATATGGAAAAGTTATATTATAGTAGATACAATGCAAAAACAAAATATGAATTGGTTTTCAATAGTACTTAGAGTAGTGATTTGCTTTATTATACTAACGGATCTTACCGAGCTTTCTGTTGAGTTTTGTGTGGATGAAGTGTTCGAAGATCGAGGATGTCTCGATGTGAGGAGAAGAAGGAGAGGAAAGAGCTCAAGCTTGGGGATGCCCAAGGCACCCCAAGTAAATATTCAAGGAGACTCAAGTGTCTAAGCTTGGGTATGCCCCGGAAGGCATCCCATCTTTCTTCAACAAATATCGGTATGTTTTCGGATTCGTTTCGTTCATGTGATATGTGCAAATCTTGGAGCGTCTTTTGCATTTAGTTTCCACTTGTCTTTGATGAACCATGCTGGTATGAGATAGTCCATGGTTGATTTATAGAATGCTCATTGCACTTCACTTATACCTTCTGAGTATGGCTTTATAGAATGCTTCATGTGCTTCACTTATATCTTTTGAAGTTTGGATTGCATGTTTCTCTTCACATAGAAAATCGCCATTTGTAGAATGCTTTTTTGCTTCACTTATATTTGTTAGAGCATGGGCATATCTTTTGTAGAAAGTATTAAACTCTCTTGCTTCACTTATATCTATTTAGAGAGATGACATGAACCGGTCATTCACATAGTTAGTCATAAAATCCTACATAAACCTTGTAGATCACTGAATATGATATGTTTGATTCCTTGGAATAGTTTTGCGATATAAATATGGTGATATTAGAGTCATGCTAGTGGGTAGTTGTGTATTGTAGAAATACTTGTGTTGAAGTTTGTGATTCACGTAGCATGCACGTATGGTGAACCGTTATGTAACGAAGTTGGAGCATGAGGTATTTATTGATTGTCTTCCTTATGAGTGGCGGCCGGGGACGAGCAATGGTCTTTTCCTACCAATCTATCCCCCTAGGGGCATGCATAGTAGTACTTTGCTTCAAGGGCTAATAAACTTTTGCAATAAGTATGTGAGTTCTTTATGACTAATGTTGAGTCCATGGATTATACACACTCTCACCCTTCCATCATTGCTAGCCTCTTCGGTACCGTGCATTGCCCTTTCTCGCCTCGAGAGTTGGTGCAAACTTCACCGATGCATCAAAACCCCGTGATATGATACGCTCTATCACACATAAGCCTCCTTATATCTTCCTCAAAACATCCACCATACCTACCTATCATGGCACTTCCATAGCCATTCCGAGATATATTGCCATGCAACTTCCATCATCGTCATATACATGACTTGAGCATTCATTGTCATATTGCTTTGCATGATCATAAGATAGCTAGCATGATGTTTTCATGGCTTGTCTGTTTTCTGATGTCATTGCTATGCTACATCATTGCACATCCTGATACACCCCCGGAGGCATTCATATAGAGTCATATCTTTGTTCTAGATATCGAGTTGTAATATTGAGTTGTAAGTAAATAAAAGTGTGATGATCATCATTATTAGAGCATTGTCCCAGTGAGGAAAGGATGATGGAGACTATGATTCCCTCACAAGTCGGGATGAGACTCCGGATGAAAAAAGAAAAAAGAAGAAGAGAAAGGCCAAAAAAGGAAGGCCCAAAAAACAAAAAAAATAAGAGAAAAAGAGAGAAGGGACAATGTTACTATCCTTTTACCACACTTGTGGTTCAGAGTAGCACCATGTTCTTCATATAGAGAGTCTCTTGAGTTATCACTTTCATATACTAGTGGGAATTTTCATTATAGAACTTGGCTTGTATATTCCGATGATGGGCTTCCTCAAATGCCCGAGGTCTTCATGAGCAAGCAAGTTGGATGCACACCCACTTAGTTTCAGTTTGAGCTTTCATACACTTATAACTCTTAGTGCATCCGTTGCATGGCAATCCCTACTCCTCACATTGACATCAATTGATGGGAATCTCCATAGCCCGTTGATTAGCTGCATCGATGTGAGACTTTCTTCCTTTTTGTCTTCTCCACACAAACCTCCATCATCATATTCTATTCCACCCATAGTGTTATGTCCATGGCTTGCGCTCACATATTGCGTGAGGGTTGAAAAGGCTGAAGCACGTTAAAATGTATGAACCAATTGCTCGGCTTGTCATTGGGGTTGTGCATGATTTGAATGCTTTGTGTGGTGAAGATGGAGGATAGCCAGGCTATATGATTTTGTAGGGATGAGCTTTCTTTGGCCATGTTATTTTGATAAGACATAATTGCTTGGTTAGTATGCTTGAAGTATTATTGTCTTAATGTCAAATGATAGACTGTTGGTTTGAATCACTCGTGTCTAAATATTCATGCCATGATTACATTACATGATCAAGATTATGCTAGGTAGCATTCCACATCAAAAATTATCTTTTTTATCATTTACCTACTCGAGGACGAGCATGAATTAAGCTTGGGGATGCTGATACGTCTCCGTCGTATCTATAATTTTTTATTGTTTCATTCCAATATTCTACAACTTTCATATACTTTTGGCAACTTTTTATACTATTTTTTGGGACTAACATATTGATCCAGTGCCCAGTGCCAGTTCCTGTTTGTTGCATGTTTTTTTGGCAGAAAATCCATATCAAACGGAGTCCAAATGGGATAAAAACGGACGGAGAATATTTTTGGAATATATGTGAAATATGGGAAGAAAATCAACGCGAGACGGTGCCCGAGGGAGCCACGAGGCAGGGGGCGCGCCCCTGACCCTCGTGGGCCCCCCGTAAGGTGGTTGCTGCTCTTCTTTTGCCGCAAGAAAGCTAATTTTCGGGAAAAAAATCGAAGCGAAGGTTTCAATCCAATCGGAGTTACGGATCTCCGGATATATAAGAAACGGTGAAAGGGCAGAATCCCAGAACGCAGAAACAGAGAGAGACAGAGAGACAGATCCAATCTCAGAGGGGCTCTCGCACCTCCCATGCCATGGAGGCCATGGACCAGAGGGGAAACCCTTCTCCCATCTAGGGAGAAGGTCAAGGAAGAACAAGATGAAGGGGGGATCTCTCCCCCTCGCTTCCGGTGGCGCCGGAACGCTGCCGGAGGCCATCATCATCATCACCGCAATCTACACCAACACCTCCGCCATCTTCACCAACATCTCCATCACCTTCCCCCCTCTATCTACAGTGTTCCACTATCCCGCAACCCGCTGTACCCTCTACTTGAACATGGTTCTTTTTGCTTCGTATTATTATCCAATGATGTGTTGCCATCCTATGATGTCTGAGTAGATTTTCGTTGTCCTATCGGTGGTTGATGAATTGCTATGATTGATTTAATTTTCTTGTCGTTATGTTGCTGTCCTTTGGTGCCCATCATATGAGCGCGCGCGTGGATCACACCATAGGGTTAGTTGTATGTTGAGAGGACTATGTATTGGAGGGCAAGAGTGACAGAAACTTCAATCTAGCATAGAAATTAATGCATACGGGATTGAAGGGGGACCAATATATCTTAATGCTATGGTTGGGTTTTACCTTAGTGAACGTTAGTAGTTGCGGATGCTTGCTAATAGTTCCAATCATAAGTGCATAGAATTCCAAGTCAGGGATGACATGCTAGCAGTGGCCTCTCCCACATAAAACTTGTTATCGGTCTAGTAACGTAGTCAATTGCTTACGGACAAATTCGCAACTCCTACCACCACTTTTCCACACTCGCTATACTAACTTTATTGCTTCTTTACCTAAACAGCCCCTAATTTTTATTTACGTGCACTTTATATTCTTGCAAACCTATCCAAAAACACCTACAAAGTACTTCTAGTTTTATACTTGTTCTAGGTAAAGCAAACGTTAAGCGTGCGAAGAGTCGTATCGGTAGTCGATAGAACTTGAGGGAATATTTGTTCTACCTTTAGCTCCTCGTTGGGTTCGACACTCTTACTTATCAAAAGAGGCTACAATTGATCTCCTATACTTGTGGGTTATCAGTAAACCCTTTGGGTGTTAGTCACATAAAGATGTGAACTATTGGTGTGAAATCACATGACGATGTGAACTAGATTATTGACTCTAATGCAAGTGGGATACTGAAGGAAATATGCCCTAGAGGCAATAATAAAGTTTTTATTTATATTTCCTTACATCATGATAAATGTTTATTATTCATGCTAGAATTGTATTAACCAAAAACATAGTACATGTGTGAATACATAGACAAACAAAGTGTCACTAGTATGCCTCTACTTGACTAGCTCGTTAATCAAAGATGGTTAAGTTTCCTAGCCATGGACAAAGAGTTGTCATTTGACGAACGGGATCACATCATTAGAGAATGATGTGATTGACTTGGCCCATCCGTTAGCTTAGCACTTTGATCGTTTAGTTTACTGCTATTCCTTTCTCCATAACTTATACATGTTCCTATGACTATGAGATTATGCAACTCCCGAATACCGGAGGAACACTTAGTGTGCTATCAAACGTCACAACATAACTGGGTGACTATAAAGATGCTCTACAGGTGTCTCCGATGGTGTTTGTTGAGTTGGCATAGATCGAGTTTAGGATTTGTCACTCCGTGTATCAGAGAGGTATCTCTGGGCCCTCTCGGTAATGCACATCACTATAAGCCTTGCAAGCAATGTGACTAATGAGTTAGTTACGGGATGTTGCATTACGGAACGAGTAAAGAGACTTGCCGGTAATGAGATTGAACTAGGTATTGAGATACCGACGATCGAATCTTGGGCATGTAACATACTGATGACAAAGGGAACAACGTATGTTGTTTGATACGTCTCCAACATATCTATAATTTTTGATTGCTGCATGCTATATTATCTACTATTTTGGACTATATTGGGCTTTATTTTACACTTTTATATTATTTTTGGGACTAACCTATTAACCGGAGGCCCAGCCTAGAATTGTTGTTTTTTTTGCCTATTTCAGTGTTTCGGATAAACAAAATATCAAACGGAGTCCAAACGGAATAAAATCTTCGGAAACGTGATTTTCTCACCGAACGTGATCCAGGAGACTTGGACCCTACTGCAAGGGATCAAAGAGGTGGTCACGAGGGTGGGGGGCGCGCCCCCTGCCTCGTGGGCCCCTTGGTGCTCCACCGATCTACTCCCTCCTATATATACACACGTACCCCCAAACGATCAGAACAGGAGCCAAAAACCTAATTCCACCACCGCAACTTTCTGTATCCACGAGATCCCATCTTGGGGCCTGTTCCGGAGCTCCGCCGGAAGAGGGCCGTCATCACAGAGGGCTTCTACATCATCCTAGCCCCTCCGATGAAGTGTGATTAGTTTACCTCAGACCTTCGGGTCCATAGTTAGTAGCTAGATGGCTTCTTCTCTCTCTTTGAATCTCAATACAAAGTTCTCCCCCTCTCTTGTGGAGATCTATTCGATGTAATCTTCTTTTTGCGGTGTGTTTGTTGAGATCAATGAATTGTGGGTTTATGATCAAGTCTATCTATGAATAATATTTGAATCTTCTCTGAATTCTTTTATGCATGATTGGTTATCTTTGCAAGTCCCTTTGAATTATCCGTTTGGTTTGGCAACTAGATTGGTAGTTCTTGCCATGGGAGAAGTGCTTAGCTTTGGGTTCAATCTTGCGGTGTCCTTACCCAGTGACAGAAGGGGCAGCAAGGCACGTATTGTATCGTTACCTTCGAGGATAACAAGATGGGGTTTATTTCATATTGCATGAATTTATCTCTCTACATCATGTCATCTTGCTTAAAGCGTTACTCTATTTTTAACTTAATACTCTAGATGCATGCTGGATAGCGGTCGATGAGTGAAGTAATAGTAGTAGATGCAGAATCATTTCGATCTACTTGTCACGGACGTGATGCCTATATACATGATCATGCCTAGATATTCTCATAATTATGCATAGTTCTATCAATTGCTCAACAGTAATTTGTTCACCCACCGTAGAATACTTGTGCTCTTGAGAGAAGCCACTAGTGAAACCTATGGCCCCCGGGTCTATTCTCATCATATCAATCTCCATCACTTTTATATTGTTTTGCTATTTACTTTGCTTTTACTTTTTACTTTGCATCTTTATATCAAAAATACCAAAAATATTATATCTATCAGATCTCACTCTCGTAAGTGACCGTGAAGGTCTTGACAACCCCTAATCACGTTGGTTGCGAGTAGCTATCGCTTTGTGTCGGTACGAGGGACTTGAGCGTGGGCTCCTACTGGATTGATACCTTGGTTCTCAAAAACTGAGGGAAATATTTACGCTACTCTGCTGCATCATCCCTTCCTCTTTGGGGAAAACCAACACAAGCTCAAGACGTAGCATGAAGGATTTGTGGCGCCGTTGCCGGGGAGTCTACGCAAAAAGTCAATATACCAAGTACCCATCACAATCCCTATCTCTCGCATTACTTTATTTGCCATTTGCCTCTCGTTTTCCTCTCCCCCACTTCACCCTTGCCGTTTTATTCGCCCTCTCTCTTTCCCAATTTGCCTCTTTTGCCTGTTTCTTGTTTGCTCGTATGGTTGGAATAGTTGTTTATTTATTACTAAACAGAGAACCTAAAGATCTATGGATCCTCATCCGCTTGCTAATCTTTTTAAGAGATCCAATTATGATGAACCAATTGCTAGTGAGTTTTGTGCACTAGATTATCTTTATGAGGTTTTGCTTGAAATTCGTGAATCTGAAAAGTGTGATGAATTACTTTATGAAGTGATTCATGATAGATCTTTGAATAAAAAGCATGATTGCAATGATTTTACTATAAATTCTCTTGATGTCAATTGTGCTAATAATATGCAAAACCCTAAGCTTGGGGATGCTAGTTTTGCTATGTCTACTACTTGTTGCAATGATCATGATTGGGGTGATTCTTCTTATGATATTGAAAATTTATTTAAGCCCCATGATGAATATGAGATTGATAATAGTGTTTGCAATATTATTGAAAGTGGGTTTGGAAGAGTGTCAACTTTAGATCCCACATATTTGGAGAATGTTCAATCTTATGAATTTTTTGATAAAAGTGGGTTTGAAGAGGTCATGACTTTAGTTAATGTTAATCCCACTATTTTGGAAGAGTGTCAACTTTGCATGCATGTCGATCGTGTTGAAAATATTTTATGTGATAGCTATTTTGTTGAATTTGCTTATGATCCCACATGCAATTATTATGAGAGAGGAAAATATGGTGTTAGAAATTTTCATGTTACTAAATTACCTCTCGTTATGTTGAGATTGCTATTGTTTCTTTCCGCTTCCTTGCATATGCTAGTTTTTGCTTGCCTTGATAATTTGTTTGCCTATAAGATGCCTATGCATAGGAAGTATGTTAGACTTAGATGTGTTTGTCACGTGTTTTATGATGCTCTCTCTGTGCTTCAATTCTTGTCTTTCATGTGAGCATCATTGAAATATTATGCCTAGCTATAAGGCTTTAAAGAAAAGCGCTTGTTGGGAGACAACCCAATATTTATCCTTGCTGTTATTTAATAAATAAATTATTTAGCCTCTGTTTAGGTTGTGTTTTTTGTGTTTAATTAGTGTTTGTGCCAAGTAGAACCGTTGGGAAGACTTGGGGAAAGTCTTGTTGAACTTGCCGTAAAAAACAGAAACTTTAGCGCTCACGAGAACTGCTGCCATTTTTATTTGAAGAGTGATATTTAGTTAATTCTTTTTGAAGATGATTAATAGATAAATTTCTCACGTCCAGCCATTTATTTTAGAATTTTTGGGGTTCCAGATCTTGCGCTAGCTACAGATTACTACAGACTGTTCTGTTTTTGACAGATTCTGTTTTTCGTGTGTTGTTTGCTTATTTTGATGAATCTATGGCTAGTAAAATAGTTTATAATACATAGAGAAGTTGTCATACAGTAGGTTTAACACCAATATAAATAAATAATGAGTTCATTACAGTACCTTGAAGTGGTATTTTGTTTTCTTTCGCTAACGGAGCTCACGAGTTTTCTATTTTGAGTTTTGTGTTGTGAAGTTTTCAAGTTTTGGGTGAATTATTTTGATGGATCATGGAACAAGGAGTGGAAAGAGCCTAAGCTTGGGGATGCCCATGGCACCCCCAATATAAGGACACCAAAAAGTTAAAGCTTGTGGATGCCCCGGAAGGCATCCCCTCTTTTCGTCCACTTCCATCGGTAATTTACTTGGAGCTATATTTTTATTCACCAACATGATATGTGTTTTGCTTGGAGCATCTTGTATTATTTGTGTCTTTGTTTGCTAGTATACCAAAATCATCCTTGTTGTACATACCTTTTGAGAGAGCCATACATGAATTAAAATTTGATAGAATACTCTATGTGATTCACTTATATCTTTTGAGCTAGATAATTTTGCTCTATGTGCTTCACTTATATCTTTTGATCTAGATAATTTTGCTCTATGTGCTTCACTTATATCCTTTGAGCTAGATAATTTTGATCTATGTGCTTCACTTAGATCTTTTAGAGCACGGTGGTGGATTCGTTTTAAAGAAACTATGGATCTCTCATGCTTCACTTAAATTATTTTGAGAGCCTCTTAATAGCATGGTAATTTGCCTAATAATAATATGCTTGGTATTCTAGATTTGTGAAAATTTCTTTTGAGTGTGTTGAATACTAAGAAAAGATTGAAGCATGATAATTGTTTTGAGATATGGAGGTGATAATATTAAAGTCATGCTAGTTGAGTAGTTGTGAATTTAAAGAATACTTGTGTTGAAGTTTGTGATTCCCGTAGCATGCACGTATGGTGAACCGTTATGTGATGAAGTTGGAGCATGATTTATTTATTGATTGTCTTCCTTGTGAGTGGCGGTCAGGGATGAACGATGGTCTTTTCCTACAAATCTATCCCCCTAGGAGCATGCGCGTAATACTTTGCTTTGATAACTTCTAAATTTTTGCAATAAGTATATGAGTTCTTTATGACTAATGTTGAGTCCATGGATCATACGCACTCCCACCCTTCCACCCTTGCTAGCCTCTCTAATACCACGCAACTTTTGCCGGTATCATACACCTACATATACCTTCCTCAAAACAGCCACCATACCTACCTATTATGGCATTTCCATAGCCATTCCGAGATATATTGCCATGCAACTTTCCACCATCTAGTTCATGATGACACATCCATCATTGTCATATTGCTTAGCATGATCATGTAGTTGACATAGTATTTGTGGCAAAGCCACCATTCATATTTCTTTCATACTTGTCACTCGTGATTCATTGCATATTCCGGTACACCGCCGGAGGCATTCATATAGAGTCATACTTTGTTTTAGTATCGAGTTGTAATCATTGAGTTGTAAATAAATAGAAGTGTGATGATCATCATTCAATAGAGCATTGTCCCAAAAAAAAGAGAAAGGCCAAAGAAAAAAAGAAGGCCCAAAAAAGGGGCAATGCTACTATCCTTTTTTCCACACTTGTGCTTCAAAGTAGCACCATGTTCTTCATATAGCAAGCCTCATATATTGTGCTTCAAAGTAGCACCATATTCTTCATATAGAGAGTCTCACATGTGGTCACTTTCATATACTAGTGGGAATTTTATGTTATAGAACTTGTCTTGTATATTCCAATGATGGGCTTCCTCAAATTGCCCTAGGTCTTCGTGAGCAAGCAAGTTGGATGCACACCCACTAGTTTCTTTTGTTGAGCTTTCATACATTTATAGCTCTAGTGCATCCGTTGCATGGCAATCCCTACTCACTCACATTGATATCTATTGATGGGCATCTCCATAGCCCATTGATACGCCTAGTTGATGTGAGACTATCTTCTCCTTTTTTGTCTTCTCCACAACCACCATTCTATTCCACCTATAGTGCTATATCCATGGCTCACGCTCATGTATTGCGTGAAGATTGAAAAAGTTTTGAAAAAGTTAGAGTATGAAACAATTGCTTGGCTTGTCATCGGGGTTGTGCATGATTTAAATACTTTGTGTGGGGAATATGGAGCATAGCCAGACTATATGATTTTGTAGGGATAACTTTCTTTGGCCATGTTATTTTGAGAAGACATAATTGCTTTGTTAGTATGCTTGAAGTATTATTATTTTCTATGTCAATATAAACTTTTGTCTTGAATCTTTCTAATCTGAATATTCATACCACAATTAAGAAGATTTGCATTGAAATTATGCCAAGTAGCACTCCACATCAAAAGCTCTCTTTTTATCATTTACCTACTCGAGGACGAGCAAGAATTAAGCTTGGGGATGCCTGATACGTCTCCAACGTATCTATAATTTTTTATTGCTCCATGCTATATTATCTACTGTTTTGGACTATATTGGGATTTATTTTCCACTTTTATATTATTTTTGGGACTAACCTATTAACCGGAGGCCCAGCCCAGAATTGCTGTTTTTTTGCCTATTTCAGTGTTTCGGATAAACAGAATATCAAACGGAGTCCAAACAGAATAAAATCTTCGGAAACGTGATTTTCTCACCGAACGTGACCCAGGAGACTCGGACCCTACTGCAAGGGATCAATGAGGTGGTCACGAGGGTGGGGGGCGCCCCCCTAGGGCGCGCCCCCTGCCTCGTGGGCCCCTCAGTGCTCCACCGACGTACTCCTTCCTCCTATATATACACACGTACCCCCAAACGATCAGAACAGGAGCCAAAAACCTAATTCCACCGCCGCAACTTTCTGTATCCACGAGATCCCGTCTTGGGGCCTGTTCCGGAGCTCCGCTGGAAGAGGGCCGTCATCACGGAGGGCTTCTACATCATCCTAGCCCCTCCGATGAAGTGTGAGTAGTTTACCTCAGACCTTCGGGTCCATAGTTAGTAGCTAGATGGCTTCTTCTCTCTCTTTGAATCTCAATACAAAGTTCTCCCCCTCTCTTGTGGAGATCTATTTGATGTAATCTTCTTTTTGCGGTGTGTTTATTGAGACCGATGAATTGTGGGTTTATGATCAAGTCTATCTATGAATAATATTTGAATCTTCTTTGAATTCTTTTATGCATGATTGGTTATCTTTGCAAGTCTCTTCGAATTATCCGTTTGGTTTGGCCAACTAGATTGGTAGTTCTTGCCATGGGAGAAGTGCTTAGCTTTGGGTTCGATCTTGCGGTGTTCTTACCCAATGACAGAAGGGGCAGAAAGGCACGTATTGTATCGTTGCCATTGAGGATAACAAGATGGGTTTTATTTCATATTGCATGAATTTATCTCTCTACATCATGTCATCTTGCTTAAAGCGTTACTCTATTTTTAACTTAATACTCTAGATGCATGCTGGATAGCGGTCGATGAGTGGAGTAATAGTAGTAGATGCATAATCGTTTCGATCTACTTGTCACGGACGTGATGCCTATATACATGATCATGCCTAGATATTCTCATAATTATGCACGATTCTATCAGTTGCTCAACAGTAATTTGTTCACCCACCGTAGAATACTTGTGCTCTTGAGAGAAGCCACTAGTGAAACCTATGTCCCCGAGGTCTATTCTCATCATATCAATCTCCATCACTTTTATATTGTTTTGCTATTTACTTTGCTTTTACTTTTTACTTTGCATCTTTATATCAAAAATACCAAAAATATTATATCTATCAGATCTCACTCTCATAAGTGACTGTGAAGGGCATGACAACCCCTAATCGCGTTGGTTGCGAGTAGCTATCGCTTTGTGCAGGTACGAGGGACTTGAGCGTGGGCTCCTACTAGATTGATACCTTGGTTCTCAAAAACTGAGGGAAATACTTACGCTACTCTGCTGCATCATCCCTTCCTCTTCGGGGAAAACCAACGCAAGCTCAAGACGTAGCATTGCTATGCGGTTTGACTGATAAAGATCTTCATATAATATGTAGGAACCAATATGAGCATCTAGGTTCCGCTATTGGTTATTTACCGGAGATGAGTCATGGTGATGTCTACATAGTTCTCGAACCCATAGGGTCCGCATGCTTAACGTTCGGTGACGATCGGTATTATGAGTTTATGTGTTTCGATGTACCGAAGGTAGTTCGGAGTCCCGGATATGAGCACGGATATGACGAGGAGTCTCAGAATGGTCGAGACATAAAGATCGATATATAGGAAGCCTATGTTTGGACATCGGAATGGTTCCGGATGAGTTCGGGCATTTACCGAAGTACCAGGAGGTTACCGGAACCCCCGAGGAGTATATGGGCCTTATTGGGCCTTAGTGGAATAGAGGAGAGGAAAGCCAAGGTGGAGGGCGCGCCCCCCTAGCCCAATCTGAATTGGGTGGGGGGCCGGCCCCCTTCCTTCCTTCTCTCTTCCCCTTCCTTCTCTCCTACTCCTACTAGGGAAGGGGGGATCCTACTCCCGGTGGGAGTAGGAGTCCCCCTAGGGTGCGCCATAGAGAGGGCCGGCCCTCCCCTCCTCCACTCCTTTATATATGGGGGAGGGGGGCACCCCATAGACACACAAGTTGATTTCTTAGCCGTGTGCGGTGCCCCCTCCACAGATTTCCACCTCAGTCATATCGTTGTAGAGCTTAGGCGAAACCCTGCGTTGGTAACTTCATCATCACCGTCATCATGCCATCGTGCTGACGAAGCTCTCCCTCGACACTCAGCTGGATCTAGAGTTCATGGGACGTCACCAAGCTGAACATGTGCAGATCGCAGCGGTTCCGTACCTTCGATGCTAGGATCGGTCGGATCATGAAGATGTACGACTACATCAACTGCGTTGTCATAACGCTTCCGCTTACGATCTACAATGGTACGTGGACAACACTCTCCCCTCTCGTTGCTGTCGGATTTCGGGTTCCAGCAGACCCTTGAGGTTCGAACACTGGGGTGCGTGCGGAGATTTCGCCTCCCGCCTTCCTGCACCCCTCCGCCGCGCTAGGATCAAAGCTATGAAAAGAACAACACAAGGGACACAGGGTTTATACTGGTTCGGGCCACCGCTGTGGTGTAATACCCTACTCCAGTGTGTGGTGTGGTGGATTGCCTCTTGGGCTGATGATGGTGAACAGTACAAGGAAGAACAGCCTCGCGAGGGTCTGTTCTTGGCTGGGGCAATGAACTGCTGGGAGGAGTTCAGCCACCTTTCTCTATCTCACTCTCTCTTTGCTTACCACCTCTCTACTTGTCGAGCCCTTGGAGGAGACTCAGCCGAACCCCTTGCTACGTGGGTGGCCGGTCCTATTTATAGTGGCCCTGGTCCTCTCCCCAAATATTGAGCGGGAAGGGAGCCAACAATGGCGGGCTAATTTGAAAGGGGGCAACAAGTATCAACTATCCTGACAAAAGTAGTCTTCGCCTGCGCAAAGCTCTGGTGATGACGCCGTCTTGGGCTCCATGGTGACCTCCATCTCGTAGTCCTCCTGGTCTTGGTCTCGTTGCACCGAAATGGCAACCTTTGCCTGATGCCTCGGTACTTCGCGGCTGCGCTTGCCCCCTTTGCACCAAAGAGGAAAGGAGGACGCTGCGCGGGCTGGCACCCGCCTGGCACCCTGAGTCGTCATGGCTTGCGTCACGGGCACCTCGCGAGGTACCCCGCCTTGATCTCTCCGCCTCCTCGTGAGCCAGCCTGATGAGGCCGTGCCTGAGGAAGCTCCGTGTCGTCCGCCCCGCGAGGCTTGGCCCCTCGCGAGGGTCTTGAGTTTGTGTTGGTGAAGATGGGCCGTGCTGGGCCCACCCTTTGAGCCACGCCGCAGGCCGCAGGCAGGCAAGTCTGGGGACCCCCGTTCCCAGAACGCTGACAGTAGCCCCCGGGCCCAAGGCACGCCTGGACTTGGCCGTGCAAGGAGGCGGAAGGGCAAGAGCGAAGCGCCGCGGGCCCTAACAGCCTGCGGCCTTGGGCGCCGCGTGGCGGATGATTGGACGTGGGCGTCTCCACTTCCCCACGGCGCCTCGGCAACTGCACGGATTGGACAAGTCCCTGCATGCAAAGCGGGTCATAATTACGTGTGATCATGGGGGCTGTTGGATGGCCATCGCCAGCCATAAGTATGGACCGGTGCGCGCCCTTCCAGTTCATCCCCCCTTGCTTCTCCTTTTTCTTCATGGCCCCGTCGAGGAGGTTCTCAGCCGCCGAGAAGGGGAAGGCTTGCCGGGTTGAGCCCGCCTCCCCCACCCAAGCGCGGCCGAGGGCGCCCTCGCAAGCATCCTGTGGCCACCACGGTGGCTCCCCGCGGCCGTGGAGGCGATCTTCAGCACGGCGACGGGCGGATTGCTACAGCCGGGGGGCGCGCTCCGGCTGCACGTCCCCCCAGGACGCACGTTCATGCTGCTGAAGTGCTGCCGGAGTTCATCGTGTGGTCGGCGGAGCCGGCTAGCACCCGGCTTCCGCTTCCTCGCTTCCTCCTCAGCGAGCTCCCGGCCGGCGCCCCGGGCGGCCTCTGGCTCCAGGCCGACGGCTGCTGCAGCCGGGCCTCATGGGTCTCTCTGGAGGTCTCCACGGCCGGGAGCCTGTCCCTAGCCCGCGGTTGGCAGAAGTTTGCCCGCGCGCGTGGCCTGAGCCGTCGGTGCACCCTACACTTCAAGTTCGACGGCGACGCCACCCTCTACGTGAGGGTGTTTGAGGAAGATGGTCGCTGCGTAGGGTGTTGCCCCGAGGGTGATGACCGCGGCTGGGAACCCTGCTCCGGTGATGATGGAGAGAGCAGCGCTCGCACGGCTGGCGGCGTTCGGGGTTCCCCAAGCTTCTCTGGTTCTTCTTCAGGCGGCGACTCCTCTAGCGGTGGCCGTGATTAGCCTCCACGTCGTCGTGTCTGCTTGGGGGGTGGCAACGTGTCCGCCCGCCGCCGCGCCCTGGTGAAGCGTGAGAGGGAGTCCGCCTGAGCTCCGGAGGCAGCTCGGGCCTTCCCTGCAGGCCGGTGTGAGGCGAGCCGCGCCCGATTTGTTCTTCCTTTTCCCTTTTTCCTGCGTAACAAAGACAATAGTGTGGAGCCCCGCGGGGGCATGTTTGGGTTATTGCTTGTTAATCATCATTTTGCTTTCGTTACCGTACCTTCCGGCTATGTGCCCTAGCGTGGATAGTTCCCGGCCCCGGCCGTGGGGGGGCGACCGACCCAGGCCCTTTGTTTGTGTCGCGGTGCCCATGGGGCACGGACTGGAGGGGTGCTCCTGTAAGGGGCCCAGGTCGCGAACTCTTTGAGTGACTAGGATAGGAACACTCGCGAGGGCGCTCGGCTCTCCCCCTCGCGAGGCCTTGCACAAGAGAAACCGAGGCAGAAGAGCGAAAAGCCAAAGAACCGCAAGCCAAAGACGACAACAACTTCAATAAAACTCCAAACGAAGAGGAACAAGCCAACTGCGGAAAGCAAATGAAAAGCCGCGTCCGGCACCTAGTCTAGTCTTCGACGTCTTCTCACCAGCGCGGAGCTAAGTGCTGCCACTGGGCGTGGGAGGGAGCCCCAGGGCCCGAGGCCGGCGCTCCTGAGACTCCGGGGCGTGTACAGCCCCAACTCATTATTACGTGAGAGTGTCATGGGCGGCGAGCTTCACAGGCGTTGGCTTTCTTCACAGGCTCCGGGCCTTTTCCAAAACGCGATGGCTTCACAGGCACTCGCCTTGTTTCACAGGCTCCGGGCCTTTTCCAAAACGTGATAGCTTCACAGGCACTCGCCTTGCTTCATAGGCTCCAGGCCTTTTCCAAAATGCGATAGCTTCACAGGCACTCGCCTTGCTTCACAGGCTCCGGGCCTTTTCCAAAATGCGACAGCTTCACAGGCACTCGCCTTGCCTCACAGGCTCCGGGCCTTTTCCAAAACGCGACAGCTTCACAGGCACTCGCATTGCTTCACAGGCTCCGGGCCTTTTCCAAAACACGATAGCTTCACAGGCACTGGCCTTGCTTCACAGGCTCCGGGCCTTTTCCAAAACGCGACAGCTTCACAGGCACTCGCCTTGCTTCACAGGCTCCGGGCCTTTTCGGGGGTAGAACCTCCGGAGGTGCTGGATGTTCCATGCATTCTGGACCGGCACTCCCTCTTGAGTCTCCAAGCGCGCGGAGCCGGGCCTGGAAACATGAACAACCTTGAACGGGCCCTCCCACATGGGAGAGAGCTTGTGCAATCCCTCCCTGGAGAGAACCCGCCTGAGCACGAGGTCTCCTACCTCAAGAGTCCTGGGGCGGATGTTGCGGCAGTGATATTGCCGCAGTGCTTGTTGGTACCTCGCCGCTCGCAGCGCGGCTTCCCGGCGATGCTCCTCCCCCAGCACGAGGTCCGTCCCCCGCATGGCATCCTGCTGCGCCTCGTCGAACGCCAGGACCCGCGCGGAGCGATGTCTGATCTTGTGAGGGAGGACTGCTTCTGCTCCGTAGACCAGGAAGAACGGGGTCTCTCCAGTCGGCTTGGTCGTGGTGGTGCGGATGGACCACAACACGGACTGCAGTTCGTCGTACCAACCTCTGCCGCAAGCCTCCAGCTTCTTCTTGAACGTCCTGGTCTTGAGGCCCCTCAGGACCTCCGCGTTTGCTCGCTCAGCTTGGCCGTTGCTTCGGGGGTGCGCCACTGAAGCGTAGCATATCTGCGTTCCAAGGTTAGCACAGTATGTTTTGAAGAGGTTACTAGTGAACTGCGAACCGTTGTCCGTGATGATGCGATTCGGCACCCCAAACCGGCTCACGATGCCCTTGATGAACTTGACTGCAGAACCCGCAGGAATGGTGCGGACAGCCTCCATTTCAGCCCACTTGGTGAACTTGTCCACGGCAACATAAAGGTAGCGGTAGCCCCCTGGCGCCCGAGGAAACGGACCCAAGATGTCGAGCCCCCAGACTGCGAATGGCCACGAAAGGGGGATAGTCTGCAAGCCCCCTGCCGGCTGATGGATCTGCTTGGCGTGGAACTGGCAGGCCTCACAAGCCTTCACTAGTTCAACGGCGTCATTGAGCGCGGTGGGCCAGTAAAACCCACTGCGGAACGCCTTGCCAACGAGGGTCCGTGATGACGAATGATGTCCGCAGTCTCCGTCGTGTATATCTTCCAGTAGTTCCTTCCCTTGCTCCCTGGAGATGCAGCGCAGGGATACATCATTTGGTCGCTTCCGGTAGAGCTCTCCATCTTTGATGCGGTATGCCGTGGCCTGGCGCGCCACTCGCTCTGCTTCCTCCTCCTTCTCCGGCAGGGTCCCTTGCGTTAGGTAGCTCCGGAGCTCCGTGATCCAACATCCCTCCTGAGGTTCCATCGTTAGGAGCAGGCATGCTCCTGAGGCCGGGCCACAAGCCGGAGCTCCTGAGGCAGGTGGCTGAGGGAGCTCCTCCCTGGGCTGAGCCGTGTTTGATAATGACGGTAAGGCTGAAGGCTTGAAGAGCCGCTCCTCGAAAACGCCAGGCTCCTGAGGTAACCGCCTGGACGCGCGTTTGGCGATGTCATCGGCTTCCTGATTGGTGCCACGGGGCACATGCTGCAACTCCAACCCCCAGAACTGCTTCTCCATCCTGTGGACCTCTGCAAGGTAGGCCTCCATGTGCTCATCCTTCGGCTTGTACACCTTGTTGGAGAAATTAACAAGGAGCTGCGAATCGCCCTTGATGGTGAGGCGTTTCACCCCCAGGGCAGCTGCGGCCTTCATGCTCGCTATTAAACCTTCATACTCCGGTATGTTGTTGGAGACCTTTTCGCCTTGCTGGAAACAAAGCTGCACGGCGTAATAGAGCTTGTCCTGGGTGGGCGATATAAGCACCGCCCCAGCCCCTGCGCCATGTCTGGAGAACGCCTCATCGAAGTACATGACCCAGCCTTCTGGCGCCTCGTTTCCCGGGGACAGGGACCGATCCTCGTCGGCCTTGAGGCCTGGCGCCTCTGTCCATTCTGCCACAAAATCTGCCAACGCTGCTCCCTTGATGACTCTGGTCGTGCTGAATTCGAGCTGAAAAGCTTGCAGCTCTATGTTCCACTCAGCGACCCTCCCAGCTGAATTGGGGCTCCTGAGCACCCTCTCCAGGGGGTATGACGAGACGACCTTGATGGGGTGACCCTGAAAATAGTGTCGCAGTTTGCGCGAAGCCACCAGTAGCACGAGGAGGAGTTTTTGAGGCATGGGGTACCGTGCTCTTGCATCCCGCAGCACTGTGCTGACGAAGTACACTAGGTGCTCAACGAGGTGGAGTGCGTCAGTGCCGGTGGCTCCCTTCGGAGACCGTGGCGCCTCTTGAGGCAATGGGGCCTCCTGAGACTGGCCATCTGGAAGAGGGGCCTCTTCCGCCTCTGGTGCGCCCCTCTGCGGCGGCTGATCCTCCTCAGCCGTGATGGCGGTTTCTGTGGGCCTTCCTTGTCCCTATTCTGCCTTATCCCGGGCTGCTGCCGTGGTTTTGATCCGGCGCTCCTCTCTGACTGCTACCAAGGCTGCGCTGGCGGAGTAGGGAGTGGCGGCGAGGTAGAGCACCAGGGGCTCCTGAGGGCGCGGGGCCACCATGACCGGTGGGCTGGTCAGGTATCTCTTGAGATCCTGGAACGCCTTGTCGGCCTCTTCAGTCCACTGGAAGGGCCCCTTTTTCTCCATTAGCTGGAAGAAGGGCAGGGCTCGTTCCCCCAACTTGGAGATGAAGCGCCCTAGCGCGATCACGCACCCCATGAGCTTCTGCATTTCTCTGAGGGTCTTTGGCGAGCTCATGTCTTCCATCGCCTTGACCTTCTCCGGGTTAGCCTCGATGCCTCGGTGGGACACGAGGAAACCCAAGAGCTGGCCCGAGGGGACTCCGAACACACACTTCTCTGGGTTGAGCCGTAGGTTCACTGTGTTGAGGCTCGCGAAGGTTTCCTCCAGGTCTTGTATCAAGGTCCTAGCCTCCCGAGATTTTACCACGATGTCATCGACGTAAGCTTCAACATTCTTCCCGAGCTGCGGGCCCAAGGTGATATGCATCAGCCACTGAAAGGTCGCCCCTGCGTTACGCAGCCCGAATGGCACGCAGGTGTAGCAGTACACCCCGCACGGGGTTAGGAAGGCTGTCTTCTCGACGTCTTCCACCGCCATCTTGATCTGGTGATACCCAAAGAAGGCATCCAAGAAGCACAGCAGGTCGCATTCCGCAGTGGAATCAACGATCTGGTCGATGTGGGGGAGCGGGAACGGGTCTTGCGGGCACGCTTTGTTGAGGTTGGTGAAGTCGACACACATGCGTTCCTTCCCTCCCTTCGTCGGCACAACGACAGGGTTGGCCAACCAATCTGGGTATCGGACCTCGCGAATGACCCCAGCGGCCTCTAATTTGCGGGTCTCTTGGACGATGAAGGCCTGCTTTTCTGTGGACTGCCGCCTGGCCTTCTGCTTCACAGGGCGCACGTTGGGGCACACGTTGAGGTGATGCTCGATTACGCTCCTGGGGATCCCTGCCAACTGGTCCGGCTCCCAAGCGAATACCTTCTTGTTTGCGCGCAAGAACGCGACCAGGGCCTCCTCCTGCTCGGGTTTGAGATGGGCGCCTATGGTGAAAGTGGCGTTGGTGGACCCGTCCTCGTCGACGGGTACCTGCTTGGTTTCTGCCTTGTCTTGGGTGAGCAACTGCTTCTTCTTGGCGGGCGCAGCCCCCTTGGGCTCGGGGGCCCCCAAGTCGGCAGGCTGTGCCGATGCTGCTGTCCTGAAGATGATCTTGAGCACCCGCAGAGCGTCACCGGTATCCCCGTGCACGGTGAAGACACCGCTGCTCCCAGGCATCTTCATGAGGTTGTACGCCGGGTGCGTCGCGGCCATGAACTGGGCCAGCGCTGGGTAGCCGAGGATGGCGTTGTAGGGGAGGCCGATGGGGGCGATGTCGAAGTCGACCAGCTCCGTGCGGAAGTTGTCGTAGGTGCCGAAGGTCACTGGGAGCCGGATCTGCCCCAAGGAGCTGGACGACCTGCCCCCAACGCCTAAGAAGGGCTGGCTGGGCTGCAATCGTTCCAGGGGTATGCAGAGGAGGTTGAAGGCCTCGACTGAGAGCACGCTGAGGCCCGCCCCGCCATCGATAAGAGTTCTGGTGACGGCCACCTGGCAGATGGTGGGGGTGCATAGCATGGGGAACGCGCCCGAGCCGGCCGAGTTGGAGGGGTGGTCCTCCGGGCTGAAGCTCAGGCCGGTCTCGGGCGCCGCCCGACCCAGGGGAGCCCCTTGCCGTGTGGAAGCGGCGCTGACCTGGTGGATGAACGGCTTGACGTGGTAACTTGTAGGCGGCGCCTGCGAGCCGCCCAAGAGGGCCGCGACGACTGGGGTGTTGGTGCAGCGCGATAGGCGGGGAAGAGGTTGCGGGACTCCGTGGGCGCACGGAGCACGCGGGACGAAGAACCAGCTGGGGTGAGCGAGTGAGCTGCGGTGCGGCCGTCTTGCCGCACGGACAGATGCCGGGACGATGCTTGCCGCTCGTCCCCCGCTGGGCCGGTGGCGGCGTTGACGGCAGGCGACGGGGAACAGCGAGGAAGCCCGCCAACAGGGGCTGTCTGGGTGACGTGGGAAGCGAGGGCAGCCCGACGCTCCGCGCGGGCCCGACATGCGTCAGACATGGGCGCGATGGTCGGAGGAGAACGGAGCAGTGCAAGACGAATTCCGGCGCACCCCTACCTAGCGCGCCAAATGTCGGATTTCGGGTTCCGGCAGACCCTTGAGGTTCGAACACTGGGGTGCGCACGGAGATTTTGCCTCCCGCCTTCCTGCACCCCTCCGCCGCGCTAGGATCAAAGCTATGAAAAGAACAACACAAGGGACACAGGGTTTATACTGGTTTGGGCCACCGCTGTGGTGTAATACCCTACTCCAGTGTGTGGTGTGGTGGATTGCCTCTTGGGCTGATGATGGTGAATAGTACAAGGAAGAACAGCCTCGCGAGGGTCTGTTCTTGGCTGGGGCGATGAACTGCTGGGAGGAGTTCAGCCACCTTTCTCTATCTCACTCTCTCTCTCTCTGCTTACCACCTCTCTACTTGTCAAGCCCTTGGAGGAGACTCAGCCGAACCCCTTGCTACGTGGGTGGCCGGTCCTATTTATAGTGGCCCTGGTCCTCTCCCCAAATATTGAGCTGGAAGGGAGCCAACAATGGCGGGCTAATTTGAAAGGGGACAACAGGTATCAACTATCGTGACAAAAGTAGTCTTTGCCTGCGCAAAGCTCTGGTGATGACGCCGTCTTGGGCTCCATGGTGACCTCCGTCTCATAGTCCTCCTGGTCTTGGTCTCGTTGCACCGAAATGGCAACCTTTGCCTGATGCCTCGGTACTCCGCGACTGTGCTTGCCCCCTTTGCACCAAAGAGGAAAGGAGGATGCTGCGCGGGCTGGCACCCGCCTGGCACCCGCCTGGCACCTTGAGTCGTCATGGCTTGCGTCACGGGCACCTCGTGAGGTACCCCGCCTTGATCTCTCCGCCTCCTCGTGAGCCAGCCTGATGAGGCCGTGCCTGAGGAAGCTCCGTGTCGTCCGCCCCGCGAGGCTTGGCCCCTCGCGAGGGTCTTGAGTTTGTGTTGGTGAAGATGGGCCGTGCTGGGCCCCCCCTTTGAGCCACGCCGCAGGCCGCAGGCAGGCAAGTCTGGGGACCCCCATTCCCAGAACGCTGACAGTTGCTATGCATCACCTAGATGGATCTTGCGTGTGCATAGAAGAACATCTTGAAATTACCGTGTTCCCCAACGGATACCCCATTGTCACCATGAGTATTCAATTGCAAGACATATATCAAGTGTTCTCAAATCCATAAAAGTATTCAATCTGATATAACGAAATCTCAAAGGGAAAACTCAATTCATTACAACAAGATAGAGAGAGGAAAATACAATATGATCTGACTATATTAACAAAGCTCGCGATACATCAAGATTGTAATATCTCAAGGACACGAGAGAGAGAGGGAGAGAGAGAGAGAGATTAAACACATAGCTACTGGTACAAACCCTTAGCCCCGAGGATGGACTACTCCCTGCTCATCGTGGTGGCCGCCGGGATGATGAAGATGGCCACCGGAGATGATTCCTCCCCAGCAGGGTGCTGGAACGGGGTCTAGATTGGTTTTCGGTGGCAGAACTTCTGATCTAGGTTAACCCCAATGGTTTTTGGAATATTTGGAAATTTATAGGGCGAAGAGAGGGTGCGGGAGGCCACCGAGGTGAGCACCCAACCCACCTGGGCGCGCCTGGGCCCCCAGGCGTGCCCTGGTGGGTTGTGCCCCCCTCAGGGCACTCCCCAGGCGCTGCTCTGGCCCATTGGTGGTCTTCTGGTCCATAAAAAATCCACAAAAACTTTCGCGGTGTTTGGACTCCATTTGATATTGATTTCCTGCGATGTAAAAAACAAGCAAAAAACAGCAACTGGCACTGGGCACTGGGTCAATATGTTAGTCCCAAAAAATGATGTAAAGTTGCTATAAAATGATTGTAGAACACCCAAGAATGATAATATAACAACATGAATACTTCATAAATTATAGATACGTTGGAGACGTATCAGCATCCCTAAGCTTAATTCCTACTTGTCCTCGAGTAGGTAAATGATAAAAGAAATAATTTATGAAGTGTGAATGGTAGCAAAGTGCACAAGTTTGATCAATAACAATTTCAATCACTTTTCCTAGCATCATGACAACAATTCTTTTATCATAAAATTTTCGCATGTTAAAGTAGCAACCAGTTCACATGTTAAGGTTCAAACAACGAAATCTCTTGAAACTCAACAACCTATGTTCTCAGTCACCAAGCAATTGCATTTCAACTTATTCAACATAGTTTAAGTAAGAACTCCAGATACTCAACCATCATATAGTCTTCTATGATTGCTAACACTCACCGCGTACACATGATCAAAACGTTTCAACCGGACACATAGAAAGATAGGGGCTTATTGTTTTGCCTCCCAACGTATTCACCTCAAGGGTGATGTCAACAATAATAACTCATGCTACCCATACCCAACTGGATATATGTGCCTATATCTTTCCTCACCACGTGATGCTTGCCAAAAGAGAAAATAAAAAGGAATAGAGAGAAATACTTTGACTCTTTGCATAAAAGTAAAAGATAGGCCCTTCATAGAGGGAAGCAGAGGATGTCATGCGCTTATTTTTTTGTATGCTCAACCCCTTAGTGCAAAAGAACGTCACGTTATATTGCCCCTTGTGATGGCAACCTTTATTATGCAGTCTGTCGCTTTTATTCTTCACCATCACAAGTTCGTACAACGCTCAATTTTCTCTTACACTAAATGATCTCACACTTTTAGAAGAAATTTTTATTGCCTTATTGCACCGATGACAACATACTTGAAGGATCTTGCTCAATCCTTAGGTAGGTATGGTGGACTCTTGAAGATAAGATTTGGGTTTAAGGGTTTTTGGATGCACAAGTAGTATCTCTACTTGGTGCGAAATTTTTGGCTAGCAAAGATGGGGGGCAAGCACCACATGTTGAAGGATCTATGACAATATAACTTCTATGTGAATACGAACAAACATAAATCATTACGTTGTCTTCCTTGTCCAACGTCAACAATAATATTTTGATGGGGGCTCATAATCACAAAAGATTTCCAGCATAGTGTATTTGCATGTGAAAGTTCTCTTCCTTATAATAATTATTCATGAATTGCTTGTATGACCAATATTGTGATTATCAAGCCTCAAAAGATTTCTTTTTCTAAACCCAATGTGAAGCTACCACTAGGCATGATATGATTTCAACTTCATGACATTCAATTTATTCAATAATTTACTCATAGGATATAAGTGAAGCACAAGACTAAATGACAAGCTACTCCAAAAAGATAAGATCATGAGCATAATACTTATTTCTCTAAAATTAATTTAAGTGAAGCAAGAGCGGATTTCTTCAAAAATACTAAAGCACACCATGCTCAAAAAGATATAAGTGAAGCACTAGAGCAATTCCATAGAAAAGAGCTTCATTGACGGGATGTGAATGCCGCTTACCTAGCCTCCCTGGCAATTATTTGAGGACTCTATTTTATTTAAAAACTTTCATATCTAAGTATTTTATTAAAAAAATCAAACAAAATAAAATGACATTCTAAGAATAGCACAACTCATGTGAAGAAGCAAAAACTTAGGCTCAACCCATACTAACCGATAATTGTTGAAGAAGAAAGGTGGGATGCCTACCGGGGCATCCCCAAGCTTAGATGCTTGAGACTTATTGAGATATTATTGGTATGCCTTGGGCATCCCCAAGATTGAGCTTTTGTGTCTCCTTAATTCTTCTCGTATCACGGTTTCCTAAATCTCAAAAGCTTCATCCACACAAAACTCAACAAGGACTCATGACATAAGTTAGTATAAACCAATGCAAAAACCTTATCAATCTCTACTGTAGAAAATCACTAAAATTATTATTTAACATTTCACACTAAATGCCTCTGCATATTTAATACTCCTATCCTCAAATAGAACCATTAAACAAGCAAACATATGCAAACATAACAGCAATCTGCCAAAATAGTATAGTCTGTAATGCAAGAGTATCAATACTTACTTAACTCCAAAGATTATTAAAACTTACCACATTGTAGAAAATTTATCATATATCATTTCGCAAAAAGTTTCAACATTTTATCACATTCTGATTTTTCTAGGGAATTTTTGCAACATCGATAAACTTTCTGTTTTCAAACAGCAACATGTAGGCTTGCAAAATAAGCATAGTAAAGGCTATAAATGCCACTTTTATTGAAATAAAAGATGCAAAACATTATTCTAAATAACAGAAAGAAAATCGTAACAAAATAAATTGATGCTCCAAGCAAAACTCATACCATGTGACGAATGAAAACATATCTCCAAGTGAGGTTATCGATAATGTTGGAGACGAAAGAGGGGATGCCTTCTGGGGCATCCCCAAGGTTAGTTGCTTAGATCTTCCTTGAATATTACCATGGGGTGCCTTGGGAATCCCCAATCTTAGGGTATTTTCACTCCTTATTCTCCTCATATTGACATCTCACCCAAAACTTAAAAACTTCAATCACACAAAACTTAACGGAAGTTTGTGAGATAGGTTAGTTTGATAAAGAGCAAACCATTTCACTTTTGATACTGTAAATGACAAGATTCATAATTGTTTCCACACAATGCTTACTCTATCATATCATTTCTACAATTTATATTGAGCAATATAAGCCATAGAAACTAGAAAACAAGCAAACTATGCATTGAAAACATAATCTGTCAAAAACAGAACAATCTGTAGTAATCTGTACTCCAACCATACTTATGCTAGTCCAAAAATTCTGAAAAAATAGTAAAACCTGGGTATTTTTCTATTAATCTTCTACAAAAAGAATCATCATTTTATCACGCTTCTGTTAAAAATGAGAATTGTTTTCCCGAGCTCAAAAGTTTCTGTTTTTCAGCAAGATCAAATCAACTATCACCGTAAGCCATCCCAAAGGTATTACTTGGCACTTTATTGAAACAAAAGCAATAAAACATGATTACTACAGTAGCCTAATCATGCGAACACACAAAAACAGTAGGTAAAAGTGTTGGGTTGTCTCCCAACAAGCGCTTTTCTTTAATGCCTTTTAGCTAGGCATGATGATTTGAATGATGCTCGCATAAAAGATAGGAATTGAAACATAACAAGAGCATCATGTAACATATGGCAAGCACATTTAAGCCTAACCCAGTTCCTATGCATAGGAATTTTGTGAGCAAACAACTTATGGGAGCAAGAATCAACTAGCATAGGAAGGCAAAACAAGCAAAACTTCAAGATTTTCAACACATGGAGAGAAAACTTGATATTATTGAAATATATATGAGCATATCTTCCCCTCTCATAATAATTTTTAGTAGCATCATGAATGAATTCAACAATATAACTATCACATAAGGCACTCTTTTCATGATGCATAAGCATAGAAATTTTATTACTCTCCACATAAGCAAATTTATTCTCATGAATAGTAGCGGGAGCAAACTCAACAAAATAACTATCATGTGATTGAAAATTAAAATCATGATGACAAGTTTCATGGTTATCATTGTTCTTTATAGAATACATGTCATTACCATAATCATCATAAATAGCAACTTTGTTCTCATCATAATCAATTGAAACCTCTTCCAAAATAGTGGATTCACCAGTAAATAAAGTCATGACCTCTCTGAATCCACTTTCATCATTATAATCATCATAAATAGAAGGCATGCAATCATTATAACAAATTTGCACATCAAATCTTGGGGGACTAAAAATATCATATTCATGAAATATAGCATCCCCAAGCTTATGGCTTTGCATATCGTTAGCATCATGGATATTCAAAGAGTTCATACCAACAATATTGCGATCATGCTCATCATTCAAATATATTTTTCAAACATTTAATAGAATTCTTCCTCTATCAATTGAGCACAATTTTCCTTTCCATCATTTTCATGAAAAACATTATAATGATGAACAATATGATGCAACCTCAATTCCATTTTTGTAGTTTTATTTTTAAAAACCAAACTAGTGATAAAACAAGAAACTAAAAGATTCAGTTGCAAGATTTAAAGATGTAGCGACCTGACCTCAGACGGTCAAGTCTCCGTTCTTAAGTGTCATCCCTGGATCGGTATTGCTGACACACACAGTACTCGAGGATTTATTGCAGAGTCTCAATCACAAACTTATTACATCGGGAGTCCCAAAAGAGTACTTATTACAATAATATGGCTGAAGGCCATTTCAATAAGATAATTGTGGAAGCTTCGAAGATAAATGAGTCCATCCAACTCAACGGCAAAACTGAGTGCACGACAATGACCTAGCGCACCTCTGAAAATTCTGCAACATGATACGTTGCAGCCGTGTAGGTCTGCAAATGGAATATGCTGGCAAGATAACACTATCGAGCAATGAACAGAAATAACAGCTATCACTACATGCATATATGGATGGTGTAGGCTCTATGGTTATCATTTGCATAAAGCTAGTTTTTTCCTACAACAAAGGAATATATTTTATTTAACTGCATAGTTGGTTGAAATCATTGAGAAGGTAACCCCAACTCAATCCCAAAATTTAAAATTATTGACCAAACTTAGTAACTCAATCTCAAACCAAACCACGTCTACTAGTGATACCTCTTGAGCACTGCGTTGGTTTTCCCCAAAGAGGAAGGGATGATGCAGCAAAGTAGCATAAGTATTTCCCTCAGTTTTTGAGAACCAAGGTATCAATCCAGTAGGAGGCTACGCACGAGTCCCTCGTACCTGCACAAAACAAATAAATCCTCGCAACCAATGCGAATAGGGGTTTTCAATCCCTACACAGACACTTACGAGAGTGAGATCCGATAGATATGATAAGATAATATTTTTGGTATTTTTGTGATAAAGATGCAAAGTAAAATAAAGGCAAAGTAAAAAAGCAAAGGAAATAACTAAGTAGTGGGAGATTAATATGATAAAGATAGACCCGGGGGCCATAGGTTTCACTAGTGGCTTCTCTCGAGAGCATAAGTATTCTACGGTGGGTGAACAAATTACTGTTGAGCAATTGACAGAATTGAGCATAGTTATGAGAATATCTAGGCATGATCATGTATATAGGCATCACGTCCGAGACAAGTAGACCGACTCCTGCCTGCATCTACTACTATTACTCCACTCATCGACCGCTATCCAGCATGCATCTAGAGTATTAAGTTCAAAATAGAGTAACGCCTAAACCAAGATGACATGATGTAGAGGGATAAACTCATGCAATATGATGAAAACCCCATCTTGTTATCCTCGATGGCAACAATACAATACGTGCCTTGCTGCCCCTACTGTCACTGGGAAAGGACACCGCAAGATTGAACCCAAAGCTAAGCACTTCTCCCATTGCAAGAAAGATCAATCTAGTAAGCCAAACCAAACTGATAATTCAAAGAGACTTGCAAAGATAACCAATCATACATAAAAGAAGTCAGAGAAGATTCAAATATTGTTCATAGATAGACTTGATCATAAACCCACAATTCATCGCTCTCAACAAACACACCGCAAAAAGAAGATTACATCGAATAGTTCTCCACGAGAGAGGGGCAGAACATTGTATTGAGATCCAAAAAGAGAGAAGAAGCCATGTAGCTAATAACTATAGACCCGTAGGTCTGAGGTAAACTACTCACACTTCATCGGAGGGGCTATGGTGTTGATGTAGGAGCCCTCTGTGACCGATGCCCCCTCCGGCGGAGCTCCAGAACATGCCCCAAGATGGGATCTCGTGGATACAGAAAGTTGCGGCGGTGGAATTAGGTTTTTGGCTCCGTACCTGATCGTTTGGGGGTACGTAGGTATATATAGGAGGAAGGAGTACATCGATGGAGCAACAGGGGGCCCACGAGGGTGGAGGGCGCGCTTGGGGGGGGGGGGGTAGGCGCGCCCCCTACCTCGTGGCCTCCTCTTTTGTGTCTTGATGTAGGGTCCAAGTCTCCTAGGTCTTGTTCGTTGAGAAAATCACGTTCCCGAAGGTTTCATTCCGTTTGGACTCCGTTTGATATTCCTTTTCTTCGGAACCCTAAAACAGGCAAAAAACAGCAATTCTGGGCCGGGCCTCCGGTTAATAGGTTAGTCCCAAAAATAATATAAAAGTGGAAAATAAAGCCCAATAATATCCAAAACAGTAGATAATATAGCATGGAGCAATCAAAAATTATAGATACGTAGGAGACGTATCAACTAGCATAGCAAGCAGTATAAGCACAACGTAGTAACACCCAAGGTTTGAATATAAGACAATAGGTTCCTACCTCATCAACTACTTCCCAATACCCACATGTTATCAAATCCTACTCATGCAAAGTTTGAGGGTTGAAACTAATGCATAAAAACTTGGTAGTAAGGGGATATGATCAAAGAGTTACTTGCCTTGCTGACGATCGGAAAACCCTAGAGATTCGTAGTAGCATGCCTCGCACTCCGGAAACTCTATAGTGAACAAACAAAAACATACCTAAGCACTCAAGCATAAGATGCAAAGGTAAAACTCAAAAGAAAAGAATTAAACTTAAATTTCAAGTGAAGATCTTCGATTTGCAAAAAGAATCAATCGAATCGGAGTTACGAAACTCAAACTACGATCAAAAGAAGTTCGAATTCAAATCTTCTTGAAACCAAATTTTAAATTTCCAAAATAATGTTCATGCTGATTATTTGGATAGAGGGGAACAAGACGAAGGTTTCGGCATTGGTTTCACTAGATTTGGACAAACGAGCAAAAAGTAGCGAAGGTTTGAAAATCAGGGACTAATCTACGATAAAAGTAATTACAGATAGGTCCCCAGCCGAAAATTAAACTAAAAAGAAAAATCCTAATGAACGAACATTCGCTAAAAGAAACCAACAAACGAATTCGTTCGCTAACAGAGAAGATCGGGTGAACGTTCGCTAATTAGTGAACCCTAAAAATAAAACCGATCTAAATGAATAAACCAAAAAAAACCGGGCGGGCGGTTCGGTTTTATACCGGCTCGGGGTGGTTCGGGGCGGAAAAACCGGCGGCGGCGGCATCGTGCTCCGGCGAGCGGGGTCGGTGGTGGCAGGCGGCGTCAGTGGCGGGGAGTGGCGAGAGGCGGCAACGCGATGCATGCGGTAGCGTCGGCAGCGCAGGCCATGGCGCGCGGCAGCGCAGGCGGCGGCGTGCGGCTGCGGCGGTGGTGGCAGGCGGTGGCGTCGGCTGGTGGGGGAGAGAGGGGCCGGCCTCGGGTATTTAAAGGGGGAGAAGGGTGGCGGCTTGGGGAGGGCACAAGGATGAGGCGGCGGTGGAGAGGAGTTCGGTCCGGACTCGGCCAGCGGTGGCGAGGCAGACTCCCGTGCGGGGAAGGCGGCGGCTCGGCTCGGCTGGGCCTTCGGCCCGGTTGGTCGAAGTTTTTTTTAAATAATTCCGCCGAATGGAAAAATCCAAAAATAAAATAAATGAAAATCCTAAAATCCCCAAAACAATTTTCACAGTCCTCTACTAATATTTAGGACAACATGAACATTTTTCCGGGGTATAATGCAATTTTTCCCTAATTTACTCGAATAAAACTCAAATAAAAAGCAAATAAAATATATTTTTATTTAAAATTAAATTTCTGTTATTTCCTTTGTTTTGAAGAAGTCATATTATGTTCTCTCATTTATTTCTTTTGTTTTTTTGAAATAATCGGATAAATAATTTCAAATAAAAATCACTTTGATCCAATTTACCAATTTAGAAAAATTCAAAAATGGATCTTATGAAAAACCTCCAACTCTCTCAAATGGTCCTTGAGTTGCTTAAGGCCTCTAGGATCAAAATGTCCCAAAAAAACAAATTAAAAATGCAAAGAGCATGGATGCATAGGATGACCTAATGTTTATAACATCTAAATTGAAAATTGGGATGTTACAAACCAACCCCCCTTAAGATGAATCTCGCCCTCGAGATTCAGGTTGGCTAGCAAATAGGTGTGGGTGGTCTTTCCGTAGGTCTTCTTCTCGCTCCCAGGTGGCTTCCTCCTCGGTATGGTGGCTCCACTAAACTTTGCAAAATTTGATGACCTTGCTGCATGTAATTCGGCTGGCAAACTCGAGGATCTTGAAGGGTTTCTCTTCCTAGGTTAGGTCACTCTCCAATTGAATTGCTTCCGGGGGTACTGTATCTCTCATAGGAACATCGGCCATCTCTGCATGGCACTTCTTCAAATGGGAAACGTGAAACACATCATGAACTCCTGACAAACCTTCGGATAACTCCAACTTGTAGGCCACTTCTCCCATACGTTCCAAAACTCGGTATGGTCCTACAAATCTTGGGGCTAACTTTACTTTGACTTCAAATCGTTTAACTCCTCGAAGTGGTGACACACGGAGATATGCTCTGACTCCAATTTCGTAGGCTACCTCCTTGCGTTTAGTGTTGGCATAACTCTTCTGTCTGGACTGCGCTACCTTCAGTCTATCACGAATCAACTTAACCTTCTCTTCAAACTCTTTGATTAAATCTGGTCCGAACAACTAACAGTCTCCGACTTCATCCCACATCAATGGTGTCCTGCACCTCCTTCAATACAAGGCTTCAGAAGGGGCCATCTTCAAACTAGCCTGGTAGCTGTTCTTATATGAGAACTCTGCATAAGGCAAATTATCATCCCAACTAGATCCATAATCTAGTGCACAAGATCTCAATAGGTCGTCCAGAATCTGATTGACTCTCTCGGTCTGTCCATCTATCTGCGGATAAAAGGTTGTACTAAACTCTAGCCTGGTACCCAAAGCCTCGTGTAATTGATTCCAAAACTTTGAGGTAAATTGTGTTCCTCTATCAGATACGATGGTCCTTGGAACTCCATGCAGACATACGATCCTGGTCATATATATTTTGGCCAACTTCGCGCTCGTATACGTGGTCTTCACGGGGATAAAGTGAGCCACTTTGGTTAATCGATCCACTACTACCCAGATGGAGTCATATCCTGATCGGGTCCTGGGTAATCCGGTGATAAAATCCATGCCAAGTTTATCCCACTATGATTCGGGTATTGGCATAGGCTGTAGTAACCCTGCTGGCTTCTGGTGTTCTGCCTTAACTCTCTGACATACATCACATACGGCTACATACTCGGCAATATCCTTCTTTATACTTGTCCACCAGAAACGTTCCTTCAAATCCAAATACATCTTGGCATTTCCGGGGTGAATCAAATAGGGCGAGTCATGAGCTTCCTAAAGTGTTAACTTCCTGATCTTGGCATCATTGGGCACATATATACGATCCTCAAACCATAAAGTTTCGTGTTCATCCTCATGAAAACCTTTGGCTTTTCCTTTACTCATCTTTTCCTTTATCTCAGCAATCTCCTTATCAGTCTTCTGAGCTTCTCAAATCTTTCCCAATAACGTGGACTGAACTTCCAAAGCTGCAACAAAACCTCTCGGAACTATCTCCATCTGTAGTTCTCTGAGATCATCTGTTAACTCTTGCGGTAAACCTCCGGTTACTAGAGTATTTACATAACTCTTGGGGCTCAACGCGTCTGCTACAACATTCGCCTTTCCTGGATGATAGTGCAGCTTCATATCATAATCCTTTATGAGCTACAACCATCTCCTTTGCCTGAGATTCAACTCCTTCTGCGTTAAAATGTACTTCAAACTCTTATGATCCGTGTATACATCACAACGGTTTCCAATAAGAAAATGTCTCCAGGTCTTGAGCGAATGCACTATGGCTGCTAACTACAAATCATGCGTGGCATAATTCAACTCATGAGGTCAAAGCTGTCATGAGGCATATGAAACAACTCCTCCATCTTGCATAAGTACACCTCCAAGTCACTACTGCAGGATGCTGCTAACGCGACACTACGATCAGAGACCCTTCGAGAAACTGTGTGCGATGCAATAATCGCAAATGGTGGTGTATGAAAACCGTCATAAAAGGTGAAAACGTTTGCGATGGAGGATGCATCAAACACGGTTCAGATTTTAGTTGTGTGTGCGATGAAGGGCATACGGTTCAGTTCAATTAACTGTTTGCAATGAGGATGAACAAAATAAACAGGCAACCAGATGAAGGCGTGTGTGATACACAGCATACAGTTTACTCGGATGAACTGATTGTGATTAGGCAACACAAAAGAAACGGGCAGCTAGATGAAGGTGTGTGCGATATACAACATACAGTTCACTCGGATGAACTATTTGTGATTAGGCAACACAAAAGAAAGGGTCAGCCAGATCAAGGTGTGTGAGATATACGACGTGCAGTTCACTTGGATGAACTCTTTGCGTTGACACAAGAGAACAGAAACGGTTCAACTTAACAAGACGTGTGTGTTGTGCGATGGTATTGCATGCCGTTCACTCGGCCCTTATCGTTAGTGTGTGACCTTTGTGGCAACCGTTCCCTCCCCAGGCACCTCTTCGTGTACCGTGGGAACCGTCCACCGACTCTTCGCCTTTCCCTCTCGATTTGGAACTGTTGTCGCACGCTAGCTCTTCCTCCCTCCTCCATTTGCCTTCACCCTTCCTTCTGCCATTGTTTGATCGTCTTCTCCATGGAGGGAACAAGCCGGAAATGACCCCATTATTCTTGCCCCGATCTGAATGATGGCGCGGTGGAGGAACTCAATGATCGGTGTGACATCATCACCTCGGCTAGCATGGCAGGTTCGTTCAAGACCATTCTTGACTCAACTAATAACATCATTACAAGGAACCAAAGGGTCCATGACCGGTTTGATCTCCCCTATGTTCTTTGTTATGACCCTGCTGACTGGCACGGGGACGAGGGAAGCCTCACCTTGTGTAAGTTGATGCCGCTTGATAATGATACGTATGATGTTAAGATGCCATTGCTTGAGGGCAAGGCTTGGGCAGCCGCAAATGGAGATTGGGTTGTTTATATTGGGTACAACTGCGAGTGGGAACTTTTGAATGTGTACACTCATCACAGGGTTCCACTTCGAAAAATCTCAGACGACTGCCCAGAGGTTGAGTACACCGGTATTCTACGTGAGTTAAAATACGATCATGCTGACTGTCGCCTACGGAAGATAGCAATTTTTCGAGTTCCCAACCGCTATTGGGGTTATAGGAATGCTTATGTTGTCGCTATCTTCAACAAGCTTGTTGCTGTCCTTCATGGTTCGACTCGATGGATATTGCTCAAAAATCAGTTTCTATACACCGATGAGTACTGTGATGCAATTCAATATGAGGGTCTTGTGTTTGCTGCCACCACTCGTGGCACTGTTTTTGCATGGAATCCTCATGATTTCGGTACATTTGTCTTCCATCGTAATTATAATTGTTTCATCCACATGCATGCGGGTTAGCTAGTTTCCCTTTACTAATTAACCTTCTTGTGTTTCCCAGATCCTGTGAACATTCCACCACCTAGACTTGAAAATTTTATTCATGAGCATGAGGACGAGCACGACCCATATACTCAGTGGCGCCTGGCAACTTATTCTGATGGATCGCCTCTTCTTGTCTGTATACGGGGCACTGCTGATGTTACTAATGAAGCAGGTGTTGTCTCGTATGGTCGCACTCTCCGGACCTATTCCAACATCCGTTGCAGGGTATTCGGGATGGATACTAGTGTACTAGCACCCACACCTTCTCCCTGGTTTAGTATTGTAAGTCTTGGAGGAAACTCGCTCTTCCTTGGACAAAACTATCCAATGATGGTGGAAGGTGATCCAGCTGCTGTTGACACAACGTTACTACCATTTATGAGAAGCAACTGTATCTATACCTCGGACATTACTATGCTTCCCTGCCACCCCAATATGGGTCCTGACATAGGCCGCTTCAGCCTCAATGATCAGTCCTGCATTGGTCTCGAGATTGACAGTAGCCGGCCCTTCCCAGAGAATCACTTCTGGTTCAAAGCAAGCATTTCCAACAACGACGAGTGGTTGAGCTGAAGTTCATTTCATCGCTTTGTTATTTGTTGTGTGAGAAAAACTTTACTAGAATGTTTTGTTGGAAATGATCTATAATCCAACGTGTATCCTCGTTGTCGTTGTGGGTTGATGAATTGTTGTATGTAATCAATGGTACATTTGCATATGCGTCCATGAACTCACGCCTGCTAGTGGTGTCCATATGAACATTGCTAGTGATTTTAGTTGCAAAAATTAGATAGTGCTAGTGATTTGTAGCTGCATATTTTGACAAATTGCAGTGTTACAAGGTTGACAAATGGCAATGTTACTAGATAAACAAATGTCAACCTTTCCAGTTTGAGAAATGGCAACATACCCAAAATGATAGATATGCAAATCTTACCCAATTGTTTGTACGTGGTTGCACACGGGTCATGCAAAACAACCGTTTGCGTTGAAGGGATGCAGAAATCCTGCTCGACACATTTTCCCTTCTCTTCCTGGGGAAGCTGTCGGTTTGCATACGGGTGTTCTAACTAAAATGTTTGCGATGAGTGTTTTATATTTAAAAACCGTTGACATTTTTTCAAAATAAAATCGCTTGATAAGTCTATACATTAAGAGAGAAAAATGCAAGTTCGTTCAAACCATATCTTTCATTCAGTCACACTGTGAATTTATATTCATATGATTGAGAATTCGAGATACAGTATTAAAACCCCAAAAAAATATTTCCGGCGGCGGCGGAGGCGGCGTGCCACACCGTCGTTGTCGTTGTTGTCCTCCGGGACGGCGTTGTTGAAGTCTTCAAGGCAGCACAAAATGTTCTTCACATGTAAATCAAACATCATGTCATCGCACGATTGACGGGTGAGGCGCGCGAGGACGCCAACTGGCGCCGCTGAGAGGTAGCGGTCGACGGCAGCGTCCCATGCCGCTGAGTGGGGGCATGCACGGGCACAGGGACATGCACGGGCGTGGCGGGTGCGGCCAAACGCACGGGGACCGGCACCGCAGTGGGTGGAGGGGCGCGCACGGGCGCGGCATGTGCAACCAAACGCACGGGGCCGGCGCCACGGTGGGTGGAGGGGCATGCACGGGCATGGGCTCGGGCGCTGGCATGTACATGAGCTCGCGTGGGTCCACGGAGACCTCGCTGATGCCCGCAGCTTCCAGCTTTGCGATAGTGCTCGGCAACCAGCCCGTCAATGCTACGGGGATGGTCGCTGGCGCGGGCGCGGGGATGGGAGCTGGGACAGGAGCGGGGGCAGCAACCGTCGCGGCCAGATCGTTCTGGGCCATGTCCATGAGGCCCCATTCCTCCTTATTTTCTATCTCCTCCAGCTCGGAGTCGACTTCACCAAACTTGAAGACTAGTGGCAGATGATCATTCTGCGCCATGATGGTGGAGGTCTGCCGGGGGAGGAATAGGAGGCGAACAGTAAGGCCGCCCATATTAAACAATGGCTCGGGCGCCATTAATGGAGAGGAAGGCGGGCGGCCATAGAAGTCAAAGGGCTTGCTTCCCAGTGAGCCTGCGCAGCGTACAGCTCGCATGCTTCCCGGTGAGCCTACACATTGGAGGATAGCTTGCACGCCACTCGGTCAGCCTGCGCACCGGATTGCGCTCACACACCTCCCATTCAGTCAAGGTCAAGCAGTTGTTCGCACGACACCTCCTACAACCATTAAAACCAAGACACATGGCGTCACGTGAATGGTTAATAGAACACACACGGTTTGAA